>NC_000087.7:32719943-33319943 GCF_000001635.26 Mus musculus
ACAGAAACCAAGACCACTCACCATCATCAGAATTAAAGCACTCCCATCTCTCCCAGTCCTGGAAACGCCAAAACACCCGAAAAGGTAGTCCCACATTTAAAAACATATCTCAGGTTGATGGTAGAGGACATCAAGAAGGACTTTAATAACTCACTTAAAGGAATACAGGCGAAAACTGCTAAATAGGTAGAAGACCTTAAGAGGAAGCACAAAAAAAAAAAAACTTAAAGAATTGAAGGAAAACACGACCAAACAGGTGATGGAATTGAATAAAACCATCCAAGACCTAAAAAGTGAATTAGACACAATAAAGAAACCCCAAACTGAGGCAACGCCGGAGATAGAATACCTAGGGAAGAAATCTAGAATCATAGATGCGAGTATCAGCACCAGAATACAAGAGATGGAAGAGAGAATGTCAGGTGCAGAAGATTCCATAGAGAACATTGGAACAACAATCAAATAAAATACAAAATGCAAAAGATCTTATCTCAAACATCCAGGAAATCCAGGACACAATGTGAAGTCCAAACCTAGGGGTAAGGGAAAAAGGTCGGTAACATATAAAGGTAGGCCTATCAGAATTACACCAGACTTTTCACCAGAGACTATGAAAGACAGAAGATCCTGGACAGATATTATACAGATACTAAGTGAACACAAATGCCAGCCCAGGCTATTATACCCAGCCAAACTCTCAATTACCATAGATGGAGAAAACAAAGTATTTCACGATAAAAAACAAATTCACACATTAACTTTTCGTGAATCCAACCCTTCAAAGTATAATAAGAGAAAAAAAAAAATACAAGGACAGAAACCACACCCTACAAAAAGCAAGAAAGTAATCCCTCAACAAACCAAAAAGAAGACATCCACAAGAACAGAATGCAAACTCTAACAACAAAAATAATAGGAAGCAACAATTACTTTTCCTTAATATCTCTTAATATCAATGGATTCAGTTCCCCAATAAAAAGACATAGACTGACAGACTGGCTACAAAAACAGGACCCAATAGTCTACTGCTTACAGGAAACCCATCTCAGGGAAAAAGGCAGACACTATCTCAGATTGAAAGGCTGGAAAATAATTTTCCAAGCAAATGGTCTGAAGAAATCAGCTGGAGTAACCATTTAAATATCGATTAAAATTGATTTTTAACCTAAAGTTTTCAAAAAAGACAAAGAAGGACACTTCATACTCATTAAAGTTACAATCTTCCAAGAGGAACTCTAAATTCTGAATATCTATGCTCCAAATGCAAGGGCAATCCAATTCATTAAAGAAAGCTCAAAGCACACATTGCAGCTCACACAATAATAGTGGGAGGCTTCAACAATGCACTTTTTTTTTTTTGGAGGAAAAATTTTTATTTGTATGTAAATCACTTAAACAAAAAAGTTAATAAATTAAAAAAAATTCATCCATGGAGCTATGTCTAGATATGTTTTGAATTCTTGACCTAATGAGTTAAAATTTAAAAAAAAAAAAAACCTAAATATAAAAATCCTTCCTTAAGTAAATTTACAAACCATTTTACAATTTGATCAATCTAGTTACAGAACAAACCACTTTTATCAATGGACATATCGTGGAAACAGAAACTAAATAGGGACACAGTGAAACTAACAGAAGTTATTAAACAAATGGACTTAATAGATATCTACAGAATGTTTTATCCTGAAACAAAAGGATGTAACTTTTTCTCAGCACATCATGGTACCTTCTCCAAAATTGACCATATAATTGGTCATAAAACAGGCCTCAACTGATAAAAAATAATGCAATTGTCCAAAGCATCCTATCAGACCACCAAGGACTTAGGATGATTCATCTTCAATAACAACATAAATAATGGAAAGCCAACACTTACGTTGAAAATGAACAACAGTCTTTTCAGTGATACCTTGGTCAAGGAAGGGATATAGAAGGAAATTAAAGACATTTTAGAGTTTAATGAAAATAAAACCACAACATTCCCTAACTTATGAGACTCAATGAAATCATTACTAAGAGGGAAACTCATAGATTTGAGTACCTCAAAAAAGAAACCAGAGAGAGCACATACAAGCAGCTTGAGAATACATGAAAAATCTCCAAAATAAAGGAAGCAAATTCACTCAAGAGGAGTAGATGGAAGGAAATAATCAAACTCAGGGGTGAAATTAACCAAGTGGAAACAAGAGGAACTACTTAAAGAATCAACCAAAGAGGAGCTGGTTTTTTGAGAAAATCAACAAGATAGATAAACCCTTAGCTAGCATCCCTTAAGGCACAGAGACAGCATCCTAATTAACAAAATCAGAATTGAAAAGGGAGACATTAAAAACAGATCCTGAAGAAATCCAAAATACAATCTGATCCTTCTATAACACACTATACTCAACAGAACAGGATAACCTGGACAAAATGGACAAATTTCTAGACAGATACCAGGTAACAAAGTTAAAACAGGATCAAGTTAACTATCTAAACAGTCCCATATACCCTAAAGAAATAGAAGCAGGCATTAATAGTCTCCCAACCAAAAAAAAAAAAAAAAAAAAAAAAAAAAAAAAAAAAAGGCCCAGGAACAGATGGGTTTAATGCAGAGTTCTATCAGACCTTCAAAGAATATCTAATTCCAGTTCTGCACAAATAATTCCACAAAATAGCAATAAAAGGTACTCTAACCAACTCATTCTATGAAGACACAATTCCTCTGATACCTAAACCACAGAAAGATCCAACAAAGATAAAGAACTTCAGAACAGTGGCCCTTATGAATATCGAAACAAAAATACTCAGTAAAATTATCCCTAATCATATCCAAGAACACATTAAAAATTTCATTCAACCTTACCAAGTAGGTTTTATACCAGGTATACAGGGATGGTTTAATATATGGCAATCCATCAACATAATCCATTATATAAACAAACTCAAAGACAAAACCACATGATCTTCTCATTAGATGCAAAGAAATCATTTAAGTATATCCAAAACCCATTCATGATAAAAGTCTTGGAAGGATCAGGAATTCAAGGCATAACAGGATAAAAGCAATTTACAGTAAATCAGTACCCAACATCAAATGTAATGGTATGAAGCTGGAAGCAATCCCACTAAAATCAGTGACTAGACAAGGCTGCCCACTTTCTCCCTACCTTTTCAACATTGTTCTTGAAGTCCTAGGCAGAGCAATTTGACAATGAAAGGAGACCAGGGGGATACAAATTGGAAAAGAAGAATTCAAAATATCACTTTTTGCAGATGATATGATAGTATATATAAGTGAACCTAAAAATTCCACCACAGAACACCTAAACTTGAAAAACAACGTCGGTGAATTAGCTGAATATAAAAGTAACCAAACATGTCAATGGCCTTTCTCTTCACAAAGAACAAACAGGCTGAGAAGGAAATTAGAGAACCATCACCCTTCTCAATAGTCACAAATAATATAACATACTTTGGCGTGATTCTAACTAAGGAAGTGGAAGATCTGTATGATAACAACTTCAAGTCTCTGAAGAAAGAAATTAAAGAAGATCTCAGAAGATGGAAAGATCATCCATTATCATGGATTGGCAGTATCAACATTGTAAAAATGACCATCTTGCCAAAAGAAATCTACAGATTCAATAAACTCTCCATTAAAATTCCAACTCAATTCTTCAATGAATTAGAAAGGGCAATCTGCAAATACATTGGGAATAAACAAAACCTAGGATAGCAAAAAATCTTCTCATGGATAAAAGAACCTCTGGTGCAAACACCATGCCTGACCCAAAGCTTTACTACAGAGCAATTGTGATAAAAACTGCATGGTACTGATATAGTGACAGAGAAGTAGACCAATGGAATAGAATTGAAGACCCAGAAATGAACCCACACACCTATTGTCAATTGATCATCTACAAGGGAGCTAAAACCATCCAGTGTAAAAAAGACTGCATTTTAAACAAATAGTGCTGGCACAATTGGTGGTTATCATGTAGAAGAATGTGAATCTATCCATTCCTATCTCCTTGTACTAAGGTCAAATAGAAGTGGATCAAGGAGCTCCACATAAAATCAGAGACACTGAAACTTGTAGAGGAGAAAGTGGGGAAAAGCCTCAAAGATATGGGAACAGGGGAAAAATTCCTGAATAGAAGAAAAATGGCTTGTATTGTAAGATTTAGAATTGACAAATGGGACCTCATAAAGCTGCAAATCTTTTGTAAGGCAAAAGACACCTTCAATAAGACAAAAAAGTCACCAAAAGATTGTGAAAGGATCTTTCACTATCCTAAATCAGATAGGGCACTAATATCAAATATATATAAAGAACTCAAGAAGGTGGATTCCAGAAAATCAAATAAAAAACGGGCCTCAGAGCTAAAGAAAGAATTCTCACCTGAGGAATACCGAATGGCTAAGAAGCACCTGAAACAATGTTCACCATCCTTAATCAGCAGTGAAATGTAAATCAAAACAACCCTGAGATTCCATTTCACACCAGTCAGAATAGCTAAGATCAAATATTCAGATGACTGCAGATGCTGACAAGGATGTGGAGAAAGCAGAAAACTCCTCCATTGTTGGTGGAATTGCAAGTTTTAAATTAACTCTGGAAATAAGTCTGGCGGTTCTTCAGAAAATTGGACATTGTACTACCATAGGATCCCACAATACCTCTCCTGGGCATATCTGCAGAAGCTGTTCCAACTAGTAAGACACATGCTCCACTATGTTCATAGCGGCCTTATTTATAATAGCCAATAGCTGGAAAGAATCCAGATGCATGTCAACAGAAAATGGTTACAAAATTGTGGTACATTTACACAATGGAGTTCTACTACTAATAGTACAGCTATTAAAAAGAATGAGTTTATGAAATTTATAGGCAAATGGTTGGACCTGGAGAGCATCATCCTGAGTGAGGTAACTCAATCACAAAAGAATGGTAATGATATGTACTCACTAATAAGTGGATATTAGCGCTGAAACCTAGAATACCCCCAAGATATAAGATACAATTTGCCAAACACATGAAACTCAAGAAGAATGAAACCCAAACTGTGGACACTTTTCCCTTCTTAGAATTGGAAACAAAATACCCATGGAAGGAGTTACAGAGACAAAGTTTTGAGCTTAGACAAAAGGATGGACCATCTAGAGATTGCCATATGCAGGGATCCATCCACTAATCAGTCTCCAAACAAAACAAAACAAAACAAAAATCGTAGTAATCATGGCTACTGATCAGAAACCATACTCTTGGACCACTGATAAGAAAGTTAATTTAAAAAGAAGCCAAGTAACTCATTCCTTCCTCAACATTCTTGAATGTCAACCCCATTGTTGGGAAGAGATTTACTATCACATTAAAAGCCCAAATAAACTTCTCTTTGGAAGGAAATTCAATCTATTGATAAGCCCCTCTCTCTATAATTTTAGTTTCAAAATTAGAAGAAGTATATAGATTATATGAGCCTCAAGCCACATTGAGAAAAGTTCTAGAATGGACCTGGTTAGAGAGATTATCTTCACGCCTGGGCAGAGATGGAAGGTATGGGAGAGGCAAACAGGGTGCCCCCCATCATTGTGAAGCTGAAAACTGGTGCGACTTCTATTGGGGTACAACAATACCCCATGAGCAGAGAGGCCCAAGTCGGCATCAGACCTCACATTCAAAGGCTCATAGAACTAGGTGTTTTGGTCCCTTGTCAATCTCCCTGGAATACTCCATTACTACCAGTTAAAAAGCCAGGCACTAATGTTTATCTCCAGTACAAGACTTAATAAAAGTAAACGAAAGAGTATGAAATATTCATCCTACTGTCCCTAACTCCTACAATCTACTTACTTCTCTCCACCCTGACAGACATTGTTATATAGTCCTGCACCTGAAGGACACATTTATCTGCCTAAAACTACATCCCATGAGTCAGGTAATCTTTGCTTTCAAGTGGAGAGACCCAGATTAGGGATAGGCTGGACGAACTAACTTTGAGACATTTACCTCAAAAATTCAAGAACTCTCCTATTCTCTTTGATGAAGCCTTCCACTCGGACTTGGCACTGTTCAGGTCAGAAATCCCCCAAGTTTTTCTTCTTCATTATGTTTATGACCTGCTTCTTGCTGCCACCACCGAAAAATGGTGCAGACTGGGAACTGAAAAATTAATGGCAGAATTGAGGGAGTTGGGATACAAGGCATCTGCTAAGAAAGCCCAGAATTGCCAGACAGAAGTAACCTATTTGGGTTATAGTCTCAGGGAAAGGAAATGGTGGCTGACAGAAGCTTGGAAAAAGACTGTAACTCAAATCCCCATCCCAACATCCTTAAAGCAGGTGAGAGAATTTGTTGGAATTCCTGGTTTTTGTAGACTCTAGATTCCAAGCTTTGCGACTCTGGCAGCCACACTCTAACACTTTACTAAAGAGACTGGAACTTTCTTATGGACCCCCATACACCAGTAGGCCTTTAAAGAGATTAAAAAGCCCTTGCTTAGTGCACCAGCCCTAGCCCTGCAAGACATGACTAAGCCTGTCACTCTATATAGAGGAATGAGCAGGAAAAGAAAGTGGGGTTCTGATCTAAGCTCTGGGGCCATAAAAATAACCTGTGGAATACTGGTAAAAACAAACAAACAAACAAACAAAGAAACAAACAAAAAAAACAAAGAACAAAAACCAAAAAACAAACAAACAAACAAACAAAAAAACTAGACCCAGTGTCCAGTGGATGGCCATTGTGCTTAAAAGCTATCGATGCTTTGGCCCTACTTCTCAAAGATGCTGATAAACTGATTCTAGGTCAACGAATGATAGTGGTAGACCCATGCCTTAGAAATCATCATTAGACCACCGCCTGATCGCTGGATGCCTAAATCTCACATGACCCATTAACAGAACCTCTTACTGACTGAGAGAGTGCAGTTTGTACACCCTGCTATCCTGAATTCTGCCACCTTGCTGTCAGAAGCTTACAAATCCCTACCAGAGCACCAGTGTATGTGCATCCTGGCAGAAGAAACCGGAACTAAGAAAGACCTCACTGATCAGCCATGGCCAGACTGCACCAACTGGTGCACGGATGATAGCAGGTTTTTCGTTAAAGGTAAGCAAAAGGCAGGGGCAGCACTGGGCAATGGAAAACAAACCATCTGCACCAGCACCTTGCCTGAAGGGACAATAACCCAGAGAGCAGAGCTAATTGCACTCACACAAGCTTTGTACCTGGCCAAAGTGAAAAACAACAATATCTACACAGACAGCAGGTAAGTTTTCACCACTACTCACATATGTGGGACAATCTATAGGCAACGGGGGCTACTCACTTCTGCTGGGAAAGATATTAATAATAAAAAAAATTTTGAGCTATTTAGAAGCCAAAACTTGAAAGTAAATTAAAAAAACAAAAACAAAAACAAAAAAAAACAAAACACATCAAAACAAAACAAAACAAGAACAAAGCAAAAAACAAAATGAAACAAAATAAAACAACAACAAAAAAACAAAAACAAAACAAACAAAACAACAACAACAACAACAACAACAAAACTAGACACCATACATTGTCCTGGTCACCAGAAATGCCTTGATGCCAGAGGGAAAGGAAATCAGATGGCTTACCTCGCTGAAAAACAGGTGGCTCAAAGAGAAAAATAAACAAATTAAAGACCATTATAAACTCATAGACACAGACTTTGAATAAACTCAGAAGATCAGGAACTAATCCGCAAAATACCTGAGATATGTGGGTACACTCCTCAGAAAGTAGCTAAGACCCAAGATGGTTGATATTATCTGCCCACTAGAAAAGGGCAACAATATGTAGCCAGTCTGCACAGGCTCACACATTTGGGAAATAAGAAGCTCAAAGAAATTGTTAAGAGCTCAAACTACTATGTTATAAAAATGTCTGACATTGCTCAAGATAGTGCTAATAAATGCCAAGCCTTTGTCCTCATCAATGCCGGACACAACAAGAACACCCCTGGAAGGTGGCTAAGCTGTAACTGTCCAGAGGCATACTGAAAATTAGATTTTACTGAAGTTAAACCAGCCAAGTACAGTAATAAATATCTATCAGTTTTTATAGACACTTTTTCAGGTTGAGTAAAGCCCTCCCCACTAAGAAAGAGACCTCCAATATCATGGTAAAGAAGATATTAGAGGAAATTTTTCCAAGATTCAGCATCCCTAAGGTACTTTCCTCAGACAATGGCCCCTCCTTCATTACCCAAGTAAGTCAAGAGTTACCCAGACAATTGTGGATCAATCAGAAGTTACATTGTGTTTATAGACCCCAGAGTTCAGGACAGGAATAGCAGATGAATAGATCATGAAAATAAACCTTGAATAAATTGGCTTTAGAGACTGAAGAAAAGATTGGACAACTCTCCTTCCCTTCACTTTGTTCCAAGTACAGAACATCCAAGGAAAATTTAAACTTACACCCTTTGAACTTCACCATGGGGGACTGCCCCCCTTAACAGAAGCAGGGAGAATGTGTGACCCTGATGTTCCTTTTTTCCCAAACCCTTCTAGCTCCCTTGAAGGCCTTAGAACTGGTTGGAAAGGACACCTCGAAATTGCTGAAAAAAAAAAAAGGAACGAACCAGGAACTGACCACAGTGACACATAAGAGTCAAATAGGGGACCCTGTCCTGGTCTGGCATCATTGTTCCAGGAACCTTGATCCCAGATACAAGTCCAGCTGCTCCTCCAGCATGTGCCTGGTTACCCATCCTGACCATACCGAGGTCTACTAGCCTGGCCCTGCTCACACTCTGAAGAAACTGCAGAGGAACCTCCTCTCTCCCTGCTACCACTAACAAGAGACTCTCTAGTCTCATTTGCAGGGCTTCTGGGGCTTTCAATGTTACAAATCCTAAAGATGCAAACTCATGTTGGCCTTATTTGACAACTGGGCCAGATGTTTAATTTTCCCACTTCTAAGATAAGAACTCTATACTAGAAGGAGTGGGGAATGTGTGACCCCAACTTAAAGTGTTTCTCCCAGGAAGGTAAAGCCTCTAGATGTTCCCCAAGCTTGTTTTCCCTGATCTCTGAAAATACAGCCAGAAAGAACCTCTTTTTCTCTATAGCCAGCAAAAAGGCTTTTTGTTTCTATACTTTACAACCAGAGATGCCTCCCTTCCTGTGCCAAGGACAATAAGATAAAAATTCAGAAAAATCTCACTCCCCACTCCTGCTCTGTAAATTTCAGCAAGGACACCCAGAAGAAAAGAACTCTCCTCCTAACACCTCCCAACTCTTCCCAACTTCTACCAACTCTCCTCCCAACTCCTCCCAATTCCTCAGCTAGCTGTTAAAAGCCCTCTACTTTCACTGATCAGGGTCAAAATCCTCTGCCCTGCATGGTGGAGGGACTTCATTCTCAGCTTGCTGATAATAAATCCTCTTGTGTTTTTGGAGATATTTGACTTTTTTGAAGAGGCCAGAAGAGGGCATTACATCTCTATAGACCCTATAGCATAAGGGAATAATTTTAGGTTTCACAGAAATCATAGTTTTCCTTAAAACACATACAGATGACTTTGTACCCAACATTTAGAACTAATGTTTACCTGGAGATGTAGCTCAGTGGTAAAGCACCAAGTAACAGTTTTGAGTTTCATCTTCAGTTGTGGAAAAATCAAAAACAAAACAAAACAAAACAAAACAAAAAAATAATACAAACAAACAAAAAAAACAAAATTAAAAAAACAAAAAGCAACCAAATAATCAAGCAAACAAAAAATTCAACAAACCCACCAAATTAAAAAAAAAAAAAAAAAAACAAAAAACGAAAAAAAAAAAAAACCTACCTAACAAGCAAACAAAACACAGCAACAAGTCTCACAAATGAAATATGAGTCTGAAAAGTTTACTTAATTAACTGTATAATGTAAACTGAGCAAGAAAACCAATTTTCTATTGTAAGGAAACAAACAAAACCAGCATTAAACACTTTAGGAGCCTAAACTTAGGTATGATTAGAGCAATAGAAAAAAAATAATACTAATGGTAGTGACTACAGCAGAACAAATCTCACAGGGGGGCTAGAGAGATGGTTATTTTGGTAAATTTCTTTCTGTGAAACTATATGGAATTAAGATGGGGGTCTAGAATCCACGTTAAAAGTACATTCTGCAGGCCAGTGCTGAGTAGGTGGAGACAGATGGCTGGCTAGCCAGCCTAGTGGTTTTTGTGAGCTGCAGATTCAGAGATATCCTGTCTCAACTTTTAAGTTGTGTCAGACAGTGGTGGCACATGCCTTAATACCTGCAGTTTTGAGGAAAAAGAAGGGAAATTTCTGAGTTTGTGGCCACCCTGTTATAAAGGGTGAGTTCCAGGACAAACAGATCTATACAGAGAAACCCTGTCTCATAAAAAAAAATAGTTGGAATATAATTTAGGATAAAATAGTTGTCTATTTCTGACCTCCTTATGCACACATACACTGAAATGTATACACATCGTTTTTTTGCTGAAACTCTTTTTACGATTTACACAATCTATTCAAATTATGATGTTTTTATTTCTTTTTTGGAAATAGAAAATATTAAGAAAGTGTCATATTTTTATTATCTCCACTGTATAGTAAAATTAAACATCTATCGAGAGAAATGATCCAACATACTTTAAAACACACACACAGGGCAGGGAATGAAAGATGACTTAGGAACCGCCAGACTGATTTCCAGAGTGG
This sequence comes from Mus musculus, assembly GCF_000001635.26. Lineage (NCBI taxonomy): Eukaryota > Metazoa > Chordata > Mammalia > Rodentia > Muridae > Mus > Mus musculus. The sequence continues at coordinate 32,730,637 of NC_000087.7, forward strand.
TTGTACAAGCCTGAAATCCCACCAACAATGGAGGACCTGGGCATATATCCAGAAGATGCCCTAACTTGTAAGAAGGACACATGCTACACTATGTTCATAGCAGTCTTATTTATAATAGCCAGAAGCTGGAAAGAAGCCAGATGCCCCTCAATAGAGGAATGGATACAGAAAATGTGGTACATCTACACAATGGAGTACTACTCAGCTATTAAAAAGGATGAATTTATGAAATTCCTAGCCAAATGGATGGACCTGGAGGGCATCATTCTGAGTGAGGTAACACATTCACAAAGGAACTCACACAATATGTACTCACTGATAAGTGGATATTAGTCCAAAACGTAGGACACCCATGATATAAGATACAGTTTCCTAAATTCATGAAACTCAAGAAAAATGAAGACTGAAGTGTGGACACTATGCCCCTCCTTAGAATTGGGAACAAAACACCCATGGAAGGAGTTACAGAGACAAAGTTTGGAGCTGAGACGAAAGGATGGACCATATAGAGACTGCCATATCCAGAGATCCACCCCATAATCAGCATCCAAACGCTGACACCATTGCATACACTAGCAAGATATTATTGAAAGGACCCAGAGGTAGCTGTCTCTTGTGAGACTATGCCATGGCCTAGCAAACACAGATGTGGATGCTCACAGTCAGCTAATGGATGGATCACAGGGCTCCCAATGGAGGAGCTAGAGAGAGTAGCCAAGGAGCTAAAGGGATCTGCAACCCTATTTGTGGAACAACATTATGAACTAACCAGTACCCCGGAGCTCTTGACTCTAGCTGCATATATATCAAAAGATGGCCTAGTCGGCCATCACTGCAAAGAGAGGCCCATTGGACTTGCAAACTTTATATGCTCCAGTACAGGGAAATGCAAGGGCCAAAAAGGGGGAGTGGGTGGGTAGGGGAGTGGGGGTGGGTGGGTATGGGGGATTTTGGTATAGCATTGGAAATGTAAATGAGCTAAATACCTAATAAAAAATGGAAAAAAAAAGAATGATGACTTAGACATTAAGAACACTTGTTGCTCTTGTACAGAAACAAGGTTTAGTTCTTAGGACCCACATAATGGCTCACAACAATTTTTAATTCAAGATCCAGGGGATTTTGCCATCCTATTCTAGTTTCTAAGAGCACAAGACATGAATGTTGTGTAAACACCAGACATGCGTTTTGTAAAAATACAAATGTGCAAACACACGTTAGGTAAATAAATAAAACAATTTAGAATTACACACGACAGTCCCTTCAACTAAAACAAAGTAGGAGAGAGTTCTTTGGTGTTTTGTTTTGTTTTGTTTTGTTTTGTTTTGTTTTGTTTTGTTTTCTTTTGTTATGTTTCTAACTTTCAAGTTAGTATTGCAAACTTGAAACATGGAAAAACTCTTAGTAGTAGTGGAAGCTATAATACTACCTCCTTTTTGTTACTGTTATGACAGATGACTGATAATATCTCTCTCACCCTTTGTAGGAATGTGTAAACAGGTCCAATCTGCAATGGGCTTGGCTAAGATTGTTTTCCTGCTGTCCAAACCCTGTTACTCAGTATGCTTTGTGGTGGCCAGGAAGCTGAGTTCCTGAGGAAGTAAAGTTCTTGAGGAAGCATGGTAGGGAGAAGTCTCTGTAGAGGGAGTCAGTGAACTGTTGAAAGATGTTTAATCCTGGTTCAGCTGGGGTTCCCAGTTGGATGATGGTGGAGGGATGGAGGTGTTACTAAAGGAGAAAGGAGAGCAGGTGACCCTCATTGGACTCCTGCTGTTAATGCTTCTGTGTTCACAATCCACTTTACCCAAGAAAAACAGAGAACTTTTTCGCTATGGGCAGGGGATTGAACAGATTATCACCTAGCAGAAACCAGGAAGGCTAGGGAATTGGAGATCCTAAAAGTATTCTTGGGGCCTGGGGATGTGAGTTGTGAGTAAACTGGGGGTCAGTTAGTGGTGGAAACAGACTAGATCCTTTTCTGTACTGCTGCTGCCCACCAGGGATTCATTAAAAACAAACTGAAGACCAGTCTTCATTTTCCTTTACCTGGTTTTGAAAAACCAGATTTCCAAAATTTGTATATATAGGCGCAAAAGTGCTTCCAAATCCAGAGGCTCCTCTCAACCTCAGAAGAGCTGGTACTTCAGACATAATTCAGGGAAGGCTGTGTTTATGTATGTGTTGTTTTGGTATAGGAAGGTAAGCTCTAACTCTATATTTCAGTACTATCTCAAAGCACATGTGCAGTGTTGACTGTCCTTGAAAATGATGTACTCAGCCTTACAACTTTACTGGGGCCTAAAGAAACATGTCTTCTATATTTTTTATATATACATTTTATTTTTTATTTATTTATTTTTTCATTGTTGAAGATTGAATGCAGAGCTTCTTTGTGTAGCATTAAAATATAAGTCCATTCAGGCGAAAAGTATTTCATTAATATTTGCAAAAAAAAATTATATATCTTGTTGTATTAACAACCAAGAACAGAATCTCCAGTAACTAATGATAATTAGAATGCAAATTCTAAAAAAATAATTGGATATACACTGTAATATGTTCAAATTTATTATTTCCTATTTAGTGTATTTCAATGAAAGTATAATTCATTGTATAGCAAGTAAACTATATTAATATTTTGCATATGATGTATATTCCAAACAATAATTCTGTATGATTAATCTTTAATTTTAATGGTTTTCTTGGAGGGTATAGTGGTTTGGGTCAAACTCTCATTGTCATGCCTGTAGGTCAAATGCTGAGCCATCAAACTCTAACATCTGCAATTCTTACTTTTTAAAACTTTAATTTCTTTATAGATTTCCAGTACAAAATCTTCTGGGAAAATATGAAGGTACATTTTTGGTTATATAATTTTTTAAAACTATATAGAATTAGCATAATTTCTATATTAGGAAATATAAGTTAATATACTGTATGGCATCATAGTGATTTATTCTTTTTTATGTAGTGTTTTGTAACTATTTTTATTTTATTTGTTTATTTATTTATTTATTTATTTATTTTTACTAGATATTATCTTTCTTTACATTTCAAATATTAGTCCTTTCTTTGTTTCACCCCAGATAATCCCTATTCCATTTACCCTCTCTGTGTTTATACGAGGGTCTTCCTCCATCCACCCATTTTACCCTCCCCACCCTGGTACATGCTTACACTGGGGAATCAAGCCTTCACAGGACCAAGAACCTCTCCTCCCACTGATGTCTGACAAGGTCATACTCTGCTATATATGCAGCTGGAACCATGGGTTGGTGCTTAGTCCCTGGGTGCTCTGGACAGTCTGGTTGGTTCATATTGTTGTTCTTCCTATAAGGTTGCAAACCCATTCAGCTCCTTCAGTTCTTCCTGTAACCCGTCTACTGGGGATGCCATGATCAGTCTGATAGTTGTCTTTGAGCATCAGCCTCTTTTCTTGCCAAGAAATGCCTGAGCTTCTCAGAAGATAGACATATTTGGCTCCTGTCAGCAAGCACGTGTTTGTATCCACAACTGTGACTGGGTTTGGTGTCTGTATATGGGATAGATCCTCAGGTTGGGCAGACAATGGATAGTTATTTCTTCAGTCTCTGCTCTGCACTTTGTCTCCATATTTTTTCCAAGGAGTATTGTGTTCCCCATTCTAAGAGGGATTGAAACACCCACACTCTCATCTTCTTTCTGCTTGACCTACATGTGGTCTATGAATTACATTTTGGATATTCTGAATTTTTAGAATAATATCCCTTTATCAGTGAGTGTGTGCCATGTTTGTAATTTTGGGAATGGGTTACCTCACACAGGATGATATATTTTATATCCTTCCATTTGCCTGTGTATTTAATGAAGTTATTGTCTTTTTGTCATTAGCATATATTTTTATCTCTATTGCTCTATTCTACAGCTTGAGGTCGAGGATGATTCCCCCTGAAGTTCTTTTATTGTTGAGAATAATTTTTCCATATCCTGGATTTTTTTTATTCCAGATGATTTTGTAAATTGTTCTTTCTATCTTTATGAATAATGGAGTTTGAATTTTGATTGAGATTTCACTGAATGTATAGATTGCTTTTGGCAAGATGACCATTTTTACTGAATTAATCGTGCCAATCTATGAGCATGGGAGGTCTTTCCATCTTCTGAGATTTTCAATTTCTTTCTTCAGAGACTTGAAGTTCTTGTCACACAGATCTTTCACTTGCTTGGTGCGAGTAACAGAAAAGTATTTTCTACTTTAAGAAAATGTTATTAAGATTTTAAATTTTGATTTACATTTGTTGTGGAAATTCAGAAGTTTTCCACAAAGATTTAGAAATGTACTTTATGGTTTATTATGTTTAACAGTATGGAAAAGAATCAGTTACATATACAGGCAATTTGTATATTTTAATTGAATTGTTTTACACTAAGTCTTAACTGAGACATTATAGAAAAAAAATTAGACCTTCTATTTGGTAGAACAGAATAAAACCCTACTTTGAAATACAATTAATTTTCTAGAAAAGATTATCTATGTATCTATCTATCTATCTATCTATCTATCTATCTATCTATCTATATATCTATCATCTATCTATCTATCTATCTATCTATCTATCTATCTATCTATCTATTTATCTGTCTGTAAACTTTAATTTTGAAAATCTAAAACATGAAATAAAACTTCTCTGATAATCTCTTAGGAAAAAAATCTGTAATTACTTCCCATTTGATGATTTTTTACTGCTATTTTTCTTTTTATTGTATGAAAAGAACAATTTAATTTTTTTTGAGCGTTCTTTTCCTATTTGTATAAATTTGACTGCTTTCATTACTTTACTTTACAGGGACATGATCAACAACAAATTATATGAGCAGTATAAAAATATGTTTCAGAAGTTGTATGTGGGTGTACAGAAATTCAATAAAGGGGGACTAATATCCAACATATATAAAGAACTCAAGAAGGTGGACTTCAGAAAATCAAATAACCCCATTAAAAAATGGGGCTCAGAACTGAACAAAGAATTCTCACCTGAGGAATACCGAATGGCAGAGAAACACCTGAAAAAATGTTCAACATCCTTAATCATCAGGGAAATGCAAATCAAAACAACCCTGAGATTCCACCTCACACCAGTCAGAATGGCTAAGATCAAAAATTCAGGTGACAGCAGATGCTGGCGTGGATGTGGAGAAAGAGGAACACTCCTCCATTGTTGGTGGGATTGCAGGCTTGTACAACCACTCTGGAAATCAGTCTGGCGGTTCCTCAGAAAATTGGACATAGTACTACCGGAGGATCCAGCAATACCTCTCCTGGGCATATATCCAGAAGATGCCCCAACTGGTAAGAAGGACACATGCTCCACTATGTTCATAGCAGCCTTATTTATAATAGCCAGAAGCTGGAAAGAACCTAGATGCCCCTCAACAGAGGAATGGATACAGAAAATGTGGTACATCTACACAATGGAGTACTACTCAGCTATTAAAAAGAATGAATTAATAGCCAAATGGATGGACCTGGAGGGCATCATCCTGAGTGAGGTAACACATTCACAAAGAAACTCACACAATATGTACTCACTGATAAGTGGATATTAGCCCCAAACCTAGGATACCCAAGATATAAGATACAATTTGCTAAACACATGAAACTCAAGAAAAATGAAGACTGAAGTGTGGACACTATGCCCCTCCTTAGATTTGGGAACAAAACACCCATGGAAGGAGTTACAGAGACAAAGTTTGGAGCTGAGATGAAAGGATGGACCATGTAGAGACTGCCATATCCAGGGATCCACCCCATAACCAGCATCCAAATGCTGACACCATTGCATACACTAGCAAGATTTTATTGAAAGGACCCAGATGTAGCTGTCTCTTGTGAGACTATGCCGGGGCCTAGCAAACACAGAAGTGGATGCTCACAGTCAGCTAATGGATAGATCATAGGGCTCCCAATGGAGGAGCAATGAAAGTAGCCAAGGAGCTAAAGGGATCTGCAACCCTATAGGTGGAACAACATTATGAACTAACCAGTACCCCGGAGCTCTTGACTCTAGCTGCATATGTATCAAAAGATGGCCTAGTCGGCCATCACTGGAAAGAGAGGCCCATTGGACTTGCCAACTTTATATGCCCCAGTAAAGGGGAACACCAGGGCCAAAAAGGGAGAGTGGGTAGGCAGGGGAGTGGAGAGGGGGGGAATATGGGGGACTTTTGGTATAGCATTGGAAATGTAAATGAGCTAAATACCTAATAAAAAATGGAAAAAAATAATAATAATAAAAATTTTTAAAGGTAAAAAAAAAAGAAATTCAATAAAGAACAAGAAAAAACAGTGGTTGGTATAATAAATAACTTCATAATTAACCTCGTATACCTATGTATCAATTAGGAATGGAGAAACCAGCCTTGTGTTTGACACATGAAACTAAATTAATTCTCATTATCTAACTATTTTTGGTTCTGTTTTAGTCCTACTGAATTGTAAATCAGAGAGGTATGATCATATACTATACCAATGAAAACCACTAAGAATTTTAATGGAGACGAGATCATAAATTTCCAAGAGGCCGACATTTGCTGAGAGATGAAGAGAGGATTACCAGCTTTTACAATATGTCAGCCTCAGGTATACTTGAAAGATAGAGAAAGATTACTTACTGTTGTCATCTGGACTCTGTCGTTTATTTTAGAAAACCAACTCAAACTAGCAAATTAGTTTTTACAATCCTAAACTTAGTCCCTATTTATTAAAAAAAAAAAGTGTATGGAAAAAACTTTCCTAACAACCCTGGCAAAATACTCCTGTGGAAGAATATCACCAAACTATTTTAGATCATTTCCCCATTAATATAACAATCACTGTAGTCATCAAATGGTTTCCAAGTAAGATCTGAGGCAATTACCATATTAACAATTTTTTTTTTAATTTGGTTGGTTAATTGTTTGGGGGCTATTCAATTTGAAATGAACAGGAGATCATTTTCTGCCTGCGAAATACATGTAGGGTCCTGCCATTATGAGTCAGTTCAGGAAAGAGATAGGGTCTACAGATAAAAATTAAATAAATACTCCAAATGAAGGCAATTTTTAATCCTTTCATAGCATGGCAAAAAACATTGTAGTCATTTACAGACCAAAAGCTAGAACCTCTTTGTAGTGTGGGCATTGGGCTTACCAGCCTAGTCTCATTATACTAACTTACTTGGAAATTATCATAAAAAAATACACTGAATATTTTGTCTTTAGATCTCTAAAAACCTCAGAAATACTTATCAAAATAACAGACTACAGTAAATTCAACAGAATAAGTTTCATTTTATTTCAACAAAAATTTAGGCTTTTTATAATATTAAATATTTGTTATGAGTAATTCTAGCTCATTTGGTCAAAAATATATATGTTTTGAGGAAAATAATTCTAAAAACTTAAAATTTATGTTTTGTAGTATTATGTATAACATTGGCAAATTAGATAAGACATGCTCATTCATGTTAAACTCATAAATCTACTCCTATTTACTGAATCTTTTAAACATAAGAAACCACCCTAGGCAAGATCTTAAACTACTGTTCTCCTGTATGCCATGACATTTTTAGCAGATATTTAAATGTATTAACTAACCTACTAATGAGTAGAAATCTGAAAGACCAGAATCTCTGTTACCTTTCACCTAATGACTATTCAATATAAACTATGACTACAATTAGAAAAATACCGAAATCCTAAAGTCAAATCCTCACCTCTTTTATCAGTCATTGAAAATCTTTTAATAGCTATGGTCCTGTAATCTGTAATCCCAGCACTTGGCAGTTGAATGCAGGAGGATCAAGTCCTTTGACTGTCCATAGCTACATAGTGAGTATGAGTTCAGCATGAGTAATGTAGGACTGTCTCAAGTAAACCTGTCCCCTACAAATTAAACAGAAATATAATGTTAGTATAAAGATTTAAAAATAGTAAATATTTCTGTCACTTCAGTAGGAAAATGTTGACCAGAAATACGAAAATAAATGTACACTTGGAATTTTTTAACTATATTTTTTGAAGTGAAAACTATTGAAATCTGGATATCCATAGAATTCCCTGTTTAGAACATTATCCTGACAGCATATAGCCTAGAACTGGTAAGAAGTAAGGCTTGGAGAATCACAGGAGTTGCCTTGCCCTGACTTTAGAGATGACAGCAAATAACTGTAAGTATCACCTCGTATTTTAGACTGAGGCAGTGCAATTGATGATGGCATGTTCCAATATAATAATAGAAAAACAAACAAACAAAAAAACAAACAAAAAAAACTATTTTTTCTGCTTCAGATCTTGGCAGGGCCATTCTAGCCCCATCGTTTGACAAAAGCACAACACAACTCAGAAAATTGTTTTGATGACATCAACAATTGTCAGACTTAAAATTTATCAATGTGCTTCAAACTTCTCTCATCGTCTGGGGTTATACATGGTGGTATTTATGAGACCTCTAAATGATCCTTAGGGTTAGGAGCATAGTGTGTAGAGTTGGGAGTGGATATATAGACTGGAGAGATAAAATGGGAAGCATGGTGATCCTTGGATTGCCTGTGCCACATACCTTTGCAGTTGTGGTAATAGATTCAGTGTAGATTGCCAATACCTTCTAGGAGCACTACCCTAGCACACAGTACAGTGCTTTCTTTTCTTTTTCGGGGATTTTGCCTGTGACAGGGAATGAAGCTTGGATACTACTGGTTGGTGTGTGGAAGATATCAATCATTGGATCATTTCAAAGCTATGGGAGCTGCCAGTTAATAGGCTAAGCTTCAGACCACATCCTTCCAATGGATAACTAGGGTCCAGTCTAGATGAATTTCTGGATCCCTAGGATACATGAATAGCATGCAGTATTCTAGAGTAGTATCCAGCTTAATGATACTTCTGTTGATCTTGTGTCTTTCCCTCTTCTGTATCCCCCAAGTTCATTCCACTTTATTAGCATGACTCACAAATGAGAATTTGTGTATTAACATGTGGTATATGAGAGGAGTTGTCTGAATAGAGATGAAATATTGAGTCATGGCAAACACAACTGTGGAAATGGAAACCATCCAGGGGCAAATGTTGTAAAATTAACATAGTCTGTGAAAGAAAAATGCTTTTGCTTTCAGAAGGAGAGTGAATGGAGTTTTTCACTAAGCTGGAAGGGGGGCTAATAAAGGCCTTTTTTACTGGAGAATTTAATAAGAATTTACCAAAACACAGGTGCAATTATTCTTACAGGATTGAACTGATTAGATGGGTAGAGTTTGGCTAGTATAAGATACTTGATTTAATGACTTTTGAGGTCCTTTTTTGAAATCATGATCAATAAATTTGCCCTCTGTGACATTTCTACTATATTTGTTTGAAAGATGAATAAACTAGGATACATAGATATAGCTTTATAGTATAGTTCTTGAACTTTCATGATGTGACAATTAAATCTGTATGATCAGGTCATATTCTAGAGCTCTGCATTAGGCACACATAATCGATAGCTCCTGGGGACATACACACAAATTAACAAACTTGACTTTATAGTGTTTCTTGTTTTCAGAATGGAATACATTTTATGAATAATCTAAAACAATAGATTCAGTTTCTATGTCCATAGAGACAGAACCTTAAAGACCCTAACAACTCTAAAAAAGAAAAATGAAAAAAGGAGAGAAAATAAAATAAAATAAACTTGAAGCTTTAAATAAACAACAAAAACCCAAAAACAAAACAAAACAAAACAAACAAACAAACAAAAAAACATAATTTTTTTGAAAAAAGAAAACTAAAAGAACCTAAAACCCTAAAGAAAAACAAATAAACAAAAAAATCAACAAAAAAATTCTAGATCTCTACAAAGACCCAGAAAACATAAAATCATTACCACAAACAAACAAACAAATAAGCGAAGAACTACAACAACCACACTATGTCTTAAAAAAAGAAAATCTTGCCAAATACACTGAGAACAATCCTAAAATCATTCAAAAACTGTAAAAAAAAAGAAAAAACCAAAACAAAACAAAACAAAAAAATCCTAAAATAATAAAAGCAAAACCTAAAACCCTAAAAAAAACTAAAATTACTAAAGAAACTCTAAATGACCCAAATAAGCTATTTTTTAAATTCTTAATAAACATTTTTAAAACCCTAAAATTCTATAAATAAGAAAACACAAGACCTCTTAAAAGACACTAAAAAAATTATAAAACCCTAAAAAAAAATCCAAAAACTCTACAAGTCTAGATCCCTAATGAGACAATAAAAAAACAATTAAAAAAAAGAAAAAGAAAATGAAAAGGTACAAAACCACCACCCCAACAACTACAAATTCTACTGCCTTAAAAAATCGCCAAAAACACTGGAAAAGAAAATCATTTTACAAACCAAATTAAAAACAAAACAAAACAAAAAAAAACTTAAAACAATCTTTAAAAATTCCTTAATTCAATTAAAAAAAACAAAACTAAAAAATAAAGAAAAACCCTACAATTCTAAAACAATCTCAACAACTTTAAAAAGACCCAAAAGAACTCTAAAACCCTAAAAAAAGTTCCTTTAAAAAGTTCTAAAAACACATCAAATCTCACACATCAAATCTCTGAAACTCAAAAAAAACTTGAAAACCTGCTTTAAAAAAGCAAAACAAAAACAAACAAACAAACAAACAACAACAACAACAAAACTACAATGCCCTGAAACCCTAACTAAAATCCTGAGATATTAAAAACAATCCTAACCCCACCCCCCCAAAAAATACCTACAAAACCCAAAAACATTAACTAAAATCCTAACACATAAAAATAATCCTAAACTCATTAAAAACACACACACACACACACAAGAACACAAAAAAATATTACAAAATCCTAAAACCCTATAAAACACTAAAAGTGTAAAAAGAAACAAAAACAAAACAAAACAGAACAACAAGAACAAAAACACACAAAAAACTTCAATTATCCTAAAATTATTTATAAAACCTAAAAAGCCCTAAAACCCTAAAATACCTTAAATTTCTAAAAGAAATCAAGATCCAAAATAAATAAATAAATAAATAAATAAACAAACAATCAAACAAACAAATAAATAAATGAATAAATAAATAAATAAATAACCTCAACCCTACCCCCCCCAAAAAAAAAAACCTGTAAGGACAAAACAACCTCCCAAATTTAAAACCATTAAAACCCTAAAACTCTAAATAACCCAAAGGGCTTTACCCTCCTGCACCGCCCCCACAAAAAAAAAATCAAACCTGAAAATTGTAAAATAATTAAAAGCCCGAAAAAAAGCCTAAAATATTAGAAAAATTAAATCAGAAAAAAAAAACTAGAATCTTTAAACAAATGCTGAAATAGTCCTAAAATCCCCCCCCCCAAAAAAAAGAAAAGAATAATAAAATTCTGAAAACACACCTACCAGCTGGGCAGTCATTCAACTTACAGAGTTTAGCCTGCTTCTGAGTGCTGGTATTAAAGGGGAATAAAACTATACTTGACTCCTTTTTGTTTGTATAATTGTTTTCTAAAAGTTTTTTTTTTTCTCTTGGGTGAGTGTGTGTGATGTGTGTGTGTGTGTGTTTATGGGTGAGTGTATGTGTGTGATATGTCTGTGTGTGTGCGTGTTCTCCAAAGAGGTCATCAGATCGTCTAGAACTAGAATTGCAGGTGGTTGTGAACAACCATGTGGGTGTTAGAAATTGAACCCTTGTCCTGTGCAAAAGCAATCAGTGGGCCTAAGCAGTGACCTATCTCCTCAGTCCTTTCTGCTTGCTCTAATCTCTACTTCACTATTCATCTTGCCCAAATATGTCTTTAACTCCTACTTCTTCTGTCTGTTTTTATGTGATGAATTCTCCTTTGCTTTTCTCTTGTTTCTCCAATTACTTCAGCAAGATTCTGCATTGCCTTTTGTTTTGGAAGATTCTCGAGGAATCCTAAATCCAGACTTTAGGGCAGTTATTTAAAATTCTTACTGGTGGTTCTGACAATGGTTTCCTCTTCTTTTTTTTTTTTAATTAGATATTTTTTCACTTACATTTCCAATCCTATCCCAAAAGTCCTCCCATACCCACCTCAACCCCACCACCACCACCACCATATCTTGTCGCTGGCATACCCCTGAACTAAGGCATATAAAGTTTGCAAGACTGATGGGCCTCTCTTTCCAATGATGTTCAACTAGTCCGTCTTCTGATACAAATGCAGCCAGAAATATGGGCACTGATAAGTTGCTAGAAAAATGAGCTCTGCGGGTTTCTTTAGTTCATATTGTTGTTCCACTTATGGGATTGCAGACCCCTGTAGCTCTTTGGGAACCTTCTCTACCTCCTCAATTTCGGTCCCTGTGATTCATCCAATAGCTGACTGTGAGCATCCACTTCTGTGTTTGCTAGGCCATGGCATAGCCTCACAAGAGACAGCTAAATCTGGGTCCTTCCAGCAAAATCTTGCCAGTGTATGCAATGGTGTCAGTGTTTGGAGGCTGATTATGGGATGGATCCCTAGGAATGGCAGTCTCTACATGGTCCATCCTTTTGTCTCAGCTCCAAAGGTTGTCTCTGTAACTCCTTCCATGGGTGTTTTGTTCCCAATTCTAAGAAGGGGCACAGTGTCAGCATTTTGGTCTTCAATACCCTTAAGTTTCATATGTTTTGAAGATTGTGTCTTATATCTTGGGTATTCTAAGTGTCTGGGCTAATACCCACTTATGTCACCACTAGGGTACTGGTTATTCTCCTCTGCTTCTCATTTGGTCACAGAGATTTTCATTTTGATCTCATTTGTCTAAGATGCCAGCATGCCCTCCTTATAGACTGTGGTACAATAGATGTTTAACTTTCATAACTATTGGGTAATGCTTTGATTTTTCTGCGTTTGCCTAATTGAATAAAGGGGATTATTCCTCCAGCCCATAGTGACAGGCATACTTTAGAGAAGTCAGGACTAGTGGTCCTCAATCTTCAAAATGTTGTGAATTTTTAATTTACAGCTCTACAACAATAATGTTATTTCATTGCAACTTCATAAATATAATTTTGCTATAGTCATGAATTGTAAAGTATATATCTTATAAACAAGATATATGATATGTGACACTTGTGAAAGGGTTGTTTGAACACTCAAAGGAGTCTAATTCCATGGTGTGAAAAGCACTAATTTGGACACAATGGGGCTACTGCAGCCAATGTAGACTGTTCATCCAGTGTTGCTAGACAGAAGTCTCCGTACTTTGAAGGCAATGGGTTTTCCCAGAAAAGGCTTCTTCTGAGTCCCCAAACTTCTGTCAACACCTGTTCACCTTGGTGATGATCACTGATGTATCAAATGACCATACTTAGTAAATTAGAGTAATACAGTTTTCTTTTCCACCCTAGAAAGTGGGGATTCTAAAAATATGTCTACTAGCTAAAAGCAGTGATGGTGCTCTTCCTAGGGTTCCTTACATAGTGTCCTCCTTGGATGATCCTCTCTGATCTATACTCACCATCTATGTTGCTTCCTCTCATCAACAGCACACATGATAACACTCAACCCATCTGATCTTCAGTCAGCAGAAATACACTAATTATATTTCCCATATGGCCCAGTTGCTCATGATTCTGAGGCATAATCATACATGTTGTATTGCCAAACAGAATGACACTAATTGTCTAGTATATAATGAAGCATATTTTGTATGACTTATTTCAGGAGTCTGTATATTCAATGATGAACACACCATCAGCAAATGAATGAATTCTTGTGAGATGATGTCATCACAGTAGGATCCAATGTGCTAGAAAGAGAAAAGAGGAAACCAAACTCCCTTTCATAATTAAACCTTTTCTATAACAGCATTATTAAATTATTTTTATATGTAGGTCATATCCCTCCTGACCCATTTAATTTCTTCCAAATATATTCACACCTGGGGATTAATTTTCAGAAAGTTATTTTGGGGAAACACATGTGATTATTTCAACATCTATAGTAGTGTGGGGGCGTTATTCTCCCTACATCATGTACACTTAAGATCTTTAGATACCTCCTTCCCTGTGATAGCCTTGCAGCTCACTGAGTGACATGTGCATTTGATGATAAATGATACACAAACATTGAAGCACATTACCATATCCTGTCACCTATATCAAGTTTAAAATAGCAAGAACCACACGTGAGTAGAAAAATACAAATACATTTTATAGTGTCTTGAAGCTAAAATCCGCAAATTAATCAAAATATTATTTGGACTCTGTTACTTTATACCAGTGTTTTTTAAGTGTACAAGTCGCAGGCCTTTTCTTTGACCCTTTGCATAGGTTTATAGTGTCCTTTTACCATCTTCATCCTCCCCACTATCCTCCATTGCTATTAAATCTCCCCCCTGCTGCTGCACTTACTCTTCCAAAATACCTCCCATTTTTAATGTCCCTTATTAAATTTATATTTTCACAATTGTCATTTTGAATTTTTCTTGTCTAACCATATATATTGTATTTTACCGTTCCATCCATTTTTTTAAAACAAAGCCCTGCACTAATACACATAGATGAGAAATATATTAATCTCCCCCCCCTCTCTCTCTCATTTCTAAGCCATTCATCCAGTAGTTGACATCTAAAATCACTCCATAGCATGTATGTTTCATACAGTGAGGCAATCAATATTAATGATATAGATATGTAGTGGTCCTTCTTAGATTTTTTTTTTAAATTAAATCAACATGGGAAGATAGAATCTCAGATAAGGAACTTCCTCCATCACATTGGCCTGTGGCCACACCTTAAGGAATATTTTTTTTGTTTGTTTTTTGTTTTTGTTTTGTTTTTTGTTTGTTTTTTTTTTTGATAACTGTTTTTGAAGGATCTAGCTTTCTATGGATAGTGTCATACCCTATGCAGAGGATGTACAGGGTGTGGTGGGACCATGGAAGGTACTGAAAAGGATTTTTTTGAAGAACTGAAGATCTATGTGCCATGAACAATTAAAGTGTCCTCTAATTTGTAAGAAAATTTTATACGTACCTGTGTCCAATATTCTGTCTACACATATTTCAAAAGTAAAATTACCTCATCTATTTCATCCTGTTTTACTGCATTTAATCTATGAAATTCCTTATAATCAGAAGTGCTGGTAAATTTTAAAAACCTTTAAAATATGACTGGGAGATATCAGGTTTGTTTTAAGTTTATCACAACTTTGTAAGCATGCCCAAGATCTATGTTGTCCTCTTACTTTCCAAAGAATCTATAATTCATGATTGCCATTGGTTTCAACACATGTCATTTAACCCTGTCAAATTCCAGCTTTGTTTGCATAAAAATAGTCCTCCTCTAACTGTGGGTTTTCATAAAGTGAAAATTGGTGTGCTATCCAGTGTGCTTCCTCAAAGAGTCTGGCAATATTTATGATAAGAAGCACAGCTTAAAGATAACCAAGGGAAAGGTTGGAACATGAAAAATAACCACCATGGATGATGTCAAGTCAGAAACCGAAGACTTTCTCAGAACGAAAATAAAAACAAAAATGAAACAAAACAAAACACACACCAAACAAATAAATAAAAATCCAACAACCAAACAATAAAAACAATGCAAGGGTGAAATTCTTTGGCAGAATATTACTCAGATCATCAGGCCTTTCAGTTGGGATTTCATTTTTAATTTCTAGCAAGCCATATGAAAAGGTAAAGTCGAGATGCTGAACGTTTCTTTTCTGGTCAAGTCTATTTGGAGTTCTGTAGGCTTCTTTTATGTTCATGGGCATCTCTTTCTTTAGGTTTGGGATGTTTTCTTCTATAATTATGTTGAAGATATTTGCTGCCCCTTTAATTTGAAAATCTTCATTCTCATCCACTCCTATTATCCTTGGTTTGGTCTTCTCATTGTGTCCTGGATATCCTGGATGTTTTGAGTTAGGATCCTTTTGCATTTTCCATTTTCTTTGATTGTTGTTCCGATGTTCTCTATGGAATCTTCTACACCTGACATTCTCTCTTCCATCTCTTTTATTCTGTTGCTGATGCTTGCATCTATGGTTCCAGATATCTTTCCTAGGGTTTCTATCTCCAGCGTTGCCTCACTTTGGGTTTCTTTATTGTGTCTATTTCCCTTTTTAGGTCTAGTATGGTTTTGTTCATTTCCATCACCTGTTCAGATGTGTTTTCCTGTTTTTCTTTAAGGACTTCTACCTGTTTGGTTGTGTTTTCCTGTTTTTATTTAAGGACTTGTAACTCTTTAGCAGTGTTCTCCTGTATTTCTTTAAGTGAATTATTAAAGTCCTTCTTGATGTCCTCTACCATCTTCTTGAGATATGCTTTTAAATCCGGTTCTAGCCTTTCGGTTGTGTTGGGGTACCCAGGACTAGGTGGGGTGGGAGTGCTGTGTTCTGATGATGGTGAGTGGTCTTCATTTCTGTTAGTACAATTCTTACATTTGCCTTTCACCATCTAGAAATCTCTGGAGCTAGTTGTGATAGTTGTCTCTGGTTAGAGCTTTTTCTTCAGGTGATTCTGTTAGCCTCTATCAGCAAACATGGGAGACTAGATCTCTCATCTGAGTTTCAGTGGTCAGAGCACTCTCTGCAGTCAAGCTCTCCTCTCACGGGAAAGGTGCACAGATATATGGCCTTAAGACCTCCCTCCTGGCCGAAGATGAAGGCCCAAAACAGGACCTGTCCTGAAGCTGAGTTGCTTTGGCCTTTCCCAGAAGGTGTTAGCTTCTGTATTCTACACTCTCACATGTCCAGAATACTCTGGGAGGAGTCCTGGAACCAAGATGTCTGCAGCTGATACTCAGGCAAAGCACTCCTGCACTGGGCACACCCCTTTCCTCTGGCTGGGAAAGTGGCCAGATGTCTGGGATCTGTGCAGAATAATCTCGGCTGGGTCCCGGAACCAAGATATCTGCTACTGATGCTCAGTCAAAGCGCTCCCGTACCGGGTGGACCCCTTTTTTCTGGCTGGGACAGTGGCCAGGTGTCTGGGGCCCGAAAAGGGGGCTGTCTTAGAAGCTCTGTGGCTCTCGCCTCTCCAAGAAGCTTTTGGCTTCTGTAGCCCATACTCTCACCTGTGCAGAATACACCTGGCAGGGTCCCAGAACCAAGATGTCTGTTGCCGATGCTCAGGCAAAGCACTTCTGCACCGGGCGGACCCCCTTTCCTCTGGCCGGGAAAGTGGCTGGATGTCTGGGGCCTTTGCAGAATACACTCGGCAGGGACCTGGACCAGTCTGGTGGTTCTTCAGAAAATTGACATAGTACTACCAGAAGATCCAGCAACACCTCTCCTGGGCAAATACTCAGAAGATGTTCCGATGTGTAATAAGGATTCATTCTCTATAATGTTCATACCAGCCTTATTTATTTATTTTGTTAATATTTTTATTATTACGTATTTTCCTCAATTACATTTAGAATGTACATTTAGAAAGTCCCCCTACCCTCCCCCCCCCACTTCCCTACCCATGCATTCCCATTTTTTTGTCCCTGGCATTCCCCTGTACTGTGGCATATAAAGTTTGCATGTACAATGGGCCTCTCTTTCCAGTGATGGCCTATTAGGCCATCTTTTGATACATATGCAGGTAGAGTCAAGAGCTCCGGGGTACTGGTTAGTTCATAATGTTATTGGACCAACAGGGTTGCAGATCTCTTTAGCTCCTTGGATACTTTCTCTAGCTCTTTCATTGGGGGCCCTGTGCTCCATCCAATAGGTGACTGTGAGCATCTACTTATGTATTTGCTAGGCCCCAGCCTTGTCTCACAAGAGACAGCTATATCCAGGTATTTTCAGCAAAATCTTGCTAGTGTATGCAATGGTATCATCGTTTGGAGTCTAATTATGGGATGGATCTCTGGACATGGCAGTCTCTAAATGGTCCATTTTTGTCTCAGCTACAAACTTTGTCTCTGTAACAGTCTGGCGGTTCCTCAGAAAATTGGACATGGTACTACTAGAGGATCCCACAATACCTCTCATGGGCATATATCCAGAAGATGTCTCAACCGGTAAGAAGGACACATGCTCCACTATGTTCATAGCAGTCTTATTTATAATAGCCAGAGGCTGGAAAGAACTCAGATGCCCCTCAACATTTGAATGGATACAAAAAAATGTGGTACATTTACACAATGGAGTATTACTCAGCTATTAAAAAATGAATTTATGAAATTCCTAGGCAAATGAATGGACCTGGAGGGCATCATCCTGAGTGAGGTAACACAATCACAAAGGAACTCAAATGATATTTACACACTGATAAGTGGATATTAGCCCAGAAACTTAGTATACCCGAGATATAAGATACAATTTGCAAAACACATGAAACTGAAGAATGAAGACCAAATTGTGGACACTTTGCCCCTTCTTAGAATTGGACACAGTCACCAGCCTTATTTATAATAGCCATTTGCTCGAAAGAACTCAGATGTTGCTCAACAGAAGAATACATGGATACAGAATGGATACAGAAATTCTGGTACATTTAAACAATTAAGTACTATTCAGCAGTTAAAAACAATGAACTTATGAATTTCTTAGGCAAAAGCATGTATTTGGAGGATATCATCCTGAGTGTGGTAATCGAATCACAAAAGAACACATATGATATGTACTGACTTATAAGCAGATATGAGCCCCCAAACAGACTACTCAAGATACAATTTGCAAAACGCATGAAACTCGGGATGAAGGAAGACAAAGTGTCGATACTTCATTGGTTCTTATAATGGGGAACAAAATACCCATGGAAGAAGTTACAGAGACAGTTTGGAGGTGAGAAAAAAGAAAGGACCATCCAGAGACTTCACCACCTGGTGATGCATCACATAGACAACCACCAAACCAAGACATTATTGCATATGCCAGCAAAATTTTTTGACAGGACCCTGGAATAGCTATCTCTTGTGAGGCTATGCCAGTTCCTGGCAAATACAGAATTGCATACTCACAGTCATCTATTGGATTGTACACACGGCCCTTAATGTGGAATCTAGAGAAAGTACCGAAGGAGCTAAAGGGGTCTGCAACCTTAAAGGAGGATCAACAATATGAACTAACCAGTAACCCCCTGAACTATGTATTTAGTTGCATATGTGGAAGAGGATGGCCTAGTCAGCCATCAAAGAGAGGAGAGTCATTTGGTCTTGTGAAGATAATATACCCGAGTACAGGGGAATGCCAGGTCCAGGAAGCAGGAGTGGGTGAGTTGGCAAGCAGGGTAAGGGAAGATATAGGAAACTTTCAGGATAGCATTTGAAAAGTAAATGAAGAAAAATATCTAATAAAAAATGAGTTAAAAATATTAGCAAAACCTTATATTAGCACGTTAAAAGCACATCCTAAAGATCTCAAACACAAAGAAGAAATGACACCCAAAAAAAGTGGTGGCAGGAAATAGTAAAACTCAGGGTGGAAAAAAATAAAATAGAAAGAAAAATACAAATAAATTTTTGGAACAAATATTGGTTCTTTGACAAGATCACTAAGATCAACAAACTCTTATCCAAGTTAACTAAAATAAAAAGATAATATCCAAATTAGCAAAATCAGATATTAAATGGGTGGGGATATAACAAAAGACACCTGATAGGTCAGAAAGTTTCGCAAAGTGCTTCTTCCTCCTAGAAGCACACTTGCTCAACCATATTAATTGCTGCTGTATTCATAATTATCTGCAACTGGAAACAACCTACATGTCCATAAACTGAAGAATGTATAACATATATGTTATATTTATACAATGGAACATTACTCAGCTGTTATGAAATGGATGGAAACAGAAAAAAACAAAAAACAAAAAACAAAAACATAACCTGAATAACGTATCCCAGTCCCAGGAAGATAAATATGCTATGTGTTGATTTATATGTTGATATTGCCTGGGCTGGATAGTTTTTTGTCAACTTGCCACAAAGTAAAGTCCCCTGAGAGTAGGGAACTTCAATTGAGAAAATGTCTCCATAAGATTGGTCTGTGCAGGCAAGACTGCAGGGCATTTTCTTAATTAATGATTGATGGGGAGGATTTCTGCCCATTGTTGATACTGCCATCAATGTGCTTGTGGTTCTGAGTTCTCTATGAGAAAGCATGAAACCATGGGGAACTAGCCACTAAGCAGAATGCTGCAGACACTCTGGGCCCCTTTGTCTGCGTGGAACGGATCTCTAGTCACAGGTGGGCAAAGCGTTGGATGAAATGATAGACAGATACACACAGGAGAGGTTGTGTAGAATCTGAATGTAAAGTGTCAAATTGAGCATCAAACTTTTTATACAGAAGAGAATAGGGAAGTTGGGTAACACACAAGCAAGGTACAAAGAGGTTACTGGATTCTTACAGAAAACGGAGGAATACAAACACAGAAGGTCTGTCAGGAAACACCTGGGATACAATTCATTGTTAACAACTGGGATCAAAAAGAGCTCCACCAAAGATCCACTTAATCTTAGAAGCCAGGATCAATGGCTTCATGCCCTTGCTATAGTTCCTATTTTAGTCTATTGTATAGTCCACCTTCCCCCTAGGCCATTGTAAATACGTGTATATGTGTGGAACTCAGCAATCTATAGTTCTAAGTATGTACTCTGCTTCCTCCTTAGGACTCCAACTTCCTTCTTCCTAGATGATGATAAATTCCTGTGTAGGGCAGTGACTTAGCTTTTATTCAAAGTGGTAGTATAATACCAGAGGCAATTCTGAATGTCACTGAATAGGCACCATTCTTACTGAATTCCAAGCCCATGGTCAGCTCAAGGACTTTCTAGGACATTGGAACACTGGCAAAAGCTTAGCTATATCAGAATTCAATCTTTAAAAAACTTATAATAAAATAACACTAAAAGAGAGCATGTGGATTCATACACCAGACTAACGCTGGAATAGGGTATGAGTATATGGGTTAATGAGAACTCCAAAACTCCAGAAGGTGAGCTTCCATGAAACTCTGCCTCATGAGCACTTCCAGGCCTCTTGGCCTGTCAAGCTGACTCGACTGGCGTGTGTGGCAGCAGCACCCATCCACGGTCTCTGTATCAGCTCCTGCCTCTAGGTTCCTGGACCATTTCAGTTCCTGTTCTGTCTGTCTTCAGTTGATGAATAGCAATGAAGAAGTGTAAACCAAATAAGTCCTACCCTCCCCAACTTGTGCTTGGGTTATTGTTTTTGGTGACAGCAATAGAAACATTAAGACATTCAACATTACATATGTGATGGCCTGTCTACAATCTGTAGATCCAGTGAAGTTAGGTATAGAGGAAGGACTTGGGTGCATACATGGATGCCCATCGTATGGGGAAATAGAATGGATTTTATTAGTGGACAAAGGTAGACAAGAAGGAGAAGATCAGGTGGCATGGTGGAGGGAGATGGGGTTGAATAAGGAAATGCAGGAAGAGATATTTAAATATTTGATGAATGATGACCGAAAGGTGTAGGAACTGGTGAGGATGGGAGGTAGTGAAAGAACCGTGGGGAGTAAAATTTGGGGGGACTGTAAGCAGGGTCTATTAAATGAGAAATTAATATTATTTTTAATTTTACTAGAATATTAAGCATGGCAGAGGTGCTTCCAGGAATGTACATTTTACCTCCAAAATACTGGGTTTGATGGATTCTTGGTGAGGTGAACCACTTAAAAGCTCTTACCACTCTTAAACACTTAAAAGCTGGTACCACTCTGTTACCACTCATGCTGTTGTAGAGTTTCTCTCTACTTGCTGCCCTCACATCAAATCCCTCATTATCTATGGATTGTATGAAAATTTAAGGGGGGTTCCAGCCCCTCACTGGGCAATATCATTGCCACCCACAGTGTTATTTAAATCTAACTTTCTCAAGGATTGCAGCTGATGCAGATTAATACTTCAACCACGATCTTGGAAAGAATTACTACAAAAAACATGCCTTTATTTTTTTTTTCAAAGTCAGGCTGGTGTTCAGATGATTATTATTTCCTTGTACCTATTTCCTCATTCTGATTCCTGATATGATTTAAGAAAAACATGGTTAATGAACAGATGTGCACCCTGTGGATTCAAAGTAGAAAGGGATGATAGGTTTTTATATAAAAGTTTAGTTTTGTGATTCTTTTAAGATTTTTGAAGGATTAATTTTTGAGATAGATAAAAACTAATCCTTTCTGTATAACAGCAAATTTCAGTCTACCAGTAAGAGAAACTGGATGAAAAAAAAATTACCTTACTTGCTTACAACTTGTTAATCTATAACAAGTTTTTTAGTTAGAAATGTGTGTTGGATCTTGGGAATGATATTGGATATTTATAAACATAATTTATAAATAGCTCATCATAAAAGTATAGAGAGAAGATGCTTTTCCTTATATATACTCATAATTATTCACTAGAAGAAAATAGAAAGTAACCAGTATACATTTTATACTAATTGAAAGATTGTGCAGAGATATATAAGCAGTGTGAGAAAAATAAAGTTGGTGCTTTGTTCCATCCACCAAATGTGAGTATATATTTAAAGTGGTTGAAGCTTTGCACTGTCCAACAAATGTGTGTGTGTGTGTGTGTGTGTGTGTGTGTGTGTGTGTGTGTGTGTGTGTGTGTGATTGTTTGTGATTCTTAAAGCTTGCTTCTTCTACCATGTATGTAAATGTGTCTTGCCTGCTTTATATGCCATCTAACCAACATCCCCTCCTTGAATCACTGAACACTCTATCACAGCTACTCTTGGAAAGACAGCGAGACAGCAAACACACAGAGCCCTACTGTGCATAACTTGAACATGTGTGAGTCCACCCACCTCCTCCAGTGACACCCTTTCTCCAACAAGGATACACCTAGTCCAACAAGGTTACTCATCCTAATACAGCCTATGGGCCAATGGGAACCAATTACATTAAAACTACCACACCTACCTAGCTACATGCATGCATATATTCATGCATAAGAGATAAACAGAGAAAGAGGGTGAGAGAAAAATGAAAGAGCGAGAGTGATAGGTAGATGATAGAGAAATAGTTGCATACATATCTATATAAATACATTCAATCATTACTTCATACATACATACATACATACATACATACATACATACATATATAGATGACGGATAGACAGATAATTATATGTGAAATTAATCTAAACACTAAAGACATGGTGCCCTTTAATTCACACACACACCCTGAGCATTGTTTACAATCCTCAATTAAGACATAAAAGTTGAACATTCGAACTACAAAGACATATACAAACAAACCCACAAAACCCACAATGTTCATTTGGTGTGCATAGATTATATTAATATCTATGATTTCCTTTTTTTCTGTATATTATGAGAGATTACACCCTACAATCTTTCTCAAACTTGTCCATTATTTTAGTGACTACTGTGTACAACCTGATACTTATAATCCACTAGATAGTAATGTTACAGAAGGTGTTTATTGTGCTGAAGATATTCAGTCATACCCCTCAGCTCCAAAATATATCTTTTAAAGACACATAGTAAGGAACGATCTTCCAAATGACCTCAAATGAAACTGTCATCTGGTGAAAAATAACACAGCACAGGAAGAATTTTACACATAAAATTTATATTCATGTGAATATTGGTCAAAATGATTATAATTGTAAAGTTGAATTACATAGTGGTATGTCTTTGAAACAATAGGAAAAAAATGATGCGCATACATTGTGTTTTCCAAAAAGAGTAGGAAATGTAAAACATTTAAGCAGTGGCATGTTGGTTTCTAATGCCAGGAGATGACTAACATAGCAACAGACTAATAAAGTATCCTCTTCAAAAGTTAAAAGAAAAGAGCAACAACAAGAAGAGAACAACAATCACAAGGAACCATGTCATCCGTGGCATCTTCAGGAGGATGTGCAGCAATCTGAACATGATTCCAAGGACGTTAGTAGATGTCTAGTTCTTTATCAGCCTGACAGGTTTGTGTTCAACCATCCATGTCTGTATACTAAGGTTGGAAACAATCCATCGATGATGAGTGACCTAAAGATGATGAGTTCTACTCCCCACTCTCTTTGCTGCTCTGGAGACTTCAAACCTGAGGGGAGCAATGTTATATTGATGAGTATGAGAATGCTCAATGCCTCTTTGTCTACATTGTGTAAATTTGGCATCTCTTTAAGTGAAGTATAAGACCTGCTTAGGCCAGAAGGTACAACTAGAGGCCTGATGAATAAAGATGCTACTATAGAGACCCCATGTAATGAGAAAAGTCTTTCAGAAGTACACTTGGACAGAGGTGGAATTTAAGATCCAATTATTCAGAAATGACATGTAGGCACTATTGTTGGCCTTAGTGTCAAACCGAGAACACCCCCAACACTAATCAGAAATGTATGGCTAGTGGTCAGAAGTGAGCAGGTAATGGATATTGGGAAGAAATGAGACCCTATGAGCCATGAAAAATAGATAAAACCTCAATGGTCAGAGGGGAAATACACGAGGGCATCTTTGTGAGAAATTGGAAATCTAAAACCCCTTTGTACAGGTAAACTAGTATGTTTGGTTGGGTAAAGTTTAAATTTGCATGTTCTTTCCTTGACGTGAGATCAAAGACACAGCCTACCTCATGCAGTGGAGCCCATTTCAGGTTCTTCCTAACAGCTAGCAACTCCTCATCAGAGACTACAGCATCTGTCCACTATAGTAAATGTGGTTGCTAGATCAGGAATCAGTCTGAGCACTCATCAAAAACCTGGCTGACAGTTCCACACTAGTTCGTCTTCTCAGGCATATGTTCATCTCCTGGGTCTAGGTATGAATGGTGAGGAGTACATCATTTTAGTTTCTGCCTTGAGGAAATGAGCTTTTGTTCTGGGCTGTACTTCTTAATGTTCGGCTCAGGTACTTTAAGCTTGGGTGGTCTGGAGGTCCATTTGGGAGTTAAAATTGGAGTGGGGGGTGTCTAAGTGTCTGCATCAGAGGAGAACATTGCAAGGTCATTATTGGTCAGAAAGGCATATTTGATTACCACTTGGGGAAAATGAGATCTGAGGCCCCTGGTAACTCAGAGTCAGTAGATTGAAATCCTTTTGGTCAAAGCAGAAGGATCTGAGGCCCAATTAAATAGACTTAGTAAGTTTACTCCCACAGGGGCATATTTGGAATGTCTGAGAACCCTTTGGATATTGGTGGACTGTAGCTCTCTATTAGAATAGGGAGGGCTGGTAGATCCTTTGGTGAAAAGTGGAATATTTCAGGTATAGTCTAAAAGCCAATTCAGTAAAAGACAGTAAGTCGAATACTTTGGGTAAGGGGAGACATATGCAGTATCCCTATGTGCAGGAGAAGAATTGTTTCTGCCCATCTCGGGATTAGTGATAGATCTAAGATTCTCTAAAATAGGAGGATGGTGATAGAAACTTCATAGGATTGTATAGAATAGTTTTATCCTGTTATTCCTATGTCTGCAGCACTATTGAGCAGAAATTGAACACTGATTGACACCTTGAGAATTATAGGAAATTCCAGGTACTTACTCCTTCATCAGGTCCAAACATGAAATCACAATCAACAATACACATCATCTGAATGTCTGTGGTAGGCATGACAACAATCTTAGAAGTCTTCTAAGAGGGTGTAATGTAGTAGTTTCTGGTTTAGTGTCTTCCTTAAATATATGTCCATCCACACATTCCTCTGCATGGAGGCCAGGATGTCTCTGTCCAAGGAAACAAAACAAAGATAGTAATCTGATTTACCCTTACCTTGATACTCTTCTGTTTGAGATTTCAGTACAGAGTGTTCTGAAATCTCTTAGGTCAGAACAGTGCTTCCCAGACCATGGAAATTAGAAGTTATAGGTAGGACATACACTGGGAAGATGATGAATCTGGGGGATTTCCTCAAACACACTGTGCTCCACACAGGTTGGAGCACTCTCTGTTGTGAATGTCTAAATCTTCTAAGTAAGATAGGGGAGGAGCTTGGGCAGTTTTGCACAGAAGTAGGATGATTGTGCCCTTCATCAAAGAGGTAATGTGGCAAACTTCATGAGAATAAGGAAGTTTAAGCACTCTGGTCATAAGCAGCATTTCTGTGACACTTTGCAAATGTGAAATTCTAAACCTACTTGTAAGAGGGGTAAAATCTCTGGCTATTTTCAATAAATAAGAAAGACCATTTCACATTGGTGAAAATGCAAATACCTTCTGGAGAAGAGGGAGTTCCAGTATTGATTGATCAGCTTCCAAACCTTTTTTGCAGAATTTACGAAATCCACATATTTTATGTGGTGTGTGGACAGCAGGCAGCAATTGTTTCAGTATTCCAACAAGTTGGATGATTATCTTTGGTCTATGAAACCTTTAGTCAAATGACATAAGAGCAAGGCCACTTTTCTTGAATGGGGGAATGTCCCCGAATATTTGTAGCAGGAAGAATTTTGGAAGTAATCTTAGACAGTTGGGATATAGCAGGCACACATAGTCAATACGACAAGATCTATTTACACTTTACAAGAGAGGGTAGGTATGAGTCCACCACTGAAAATAAAAGGAAATATGTCAGTCCAATATAGTCATTTGAGAAGGCTTTGTTGCCCAATAGACAGAGGGAGAACAGGAAATATGTATGACTAGATGTGGTGTGTCTGAGGCTCCCATAGGGAGAGGGAGAGGCACTGAAGCACTTGTATGACTGGATGAAATTTATAGACCTCTTCGACAGAGGATGTGAATTTGAGAACTGCTGGAACAAAAAGATTCATTCTGGCACCCCTTTCAAATGAGGAGTCCGATGTGAGACACAGTTAAATGGAAATTTTTGCCCTCCATCAGATAGAGAATAGTTTGTAATTCTTTCTGGTCAGAGAGGGTAATTATTGAAGACCTTTTGGACTGGAAGTGAAGTTTGGGGCCTGGAGCAGGTAGAGATGATCTCAGGCCCGTCAGGCTTAAAAGACAGATATTGGACCCTCATGTATACAGAGGGTGTATTTGATATATAATGGACACAAATTAGTAGTCTAAGTATTGATGTTTAGGAGTAGAAGATTAAAGCAGAATTAGAGTCTGCTTAATGTCCCCAACCTCTTTAGGGTTAAGGGAGTGACCTAGCCTACCTTAAGCAGGAGAGGTAGGAATGCTTCAAAACTTAGAAGATTCCCATCTTCACATACACCTTGGTAAGCCTGGCAGCAATACAAGCATTATGCATCAGGCATGAATGTAAGTCTCTAAGCACTCTTGAAGCTTATCATCAGTTATATGGGTGTTTTCATGAAGGATGGTACGAAGGATAGATGACCTAAGTTTCAGGCTCTGTTAATGCAGGGCAGAATTAAGTGAAGTATAATTTCCTAGAGATTATGGTTGGAGGGAAATGATCTAAAGCTCATGATTGGAGTGTTATATTTGAGGCCCATATGTATTTAGGGATGCTCTTAGGATACCTGGATATTGGTACCCTTGGGAAAAATGAAAATTCTGAGATTCCAATAGTAAACTACAGTCATAATTATAACTGACCTTGGGCAGAAATTGAAGGTTTTGAGTATTGTTGGTAACAGCAGTAGGTCATGAAGGCCACCTATCCCAAGTGAAATTCTGATGACCCTTCATCCAAAGGTGATGGTGTGAGATAACTTGAAAACAGGTTGAGTAGCATATGTTCATACCTGCAACTTCTATGACCTTCCTGACCTGTTTTGCTTAAAAAGAAAATACCTGGGGTTGGAGAGATATTTCAGGGGTTAAGAACACTGACGGCTCTCCCAGTGTTCCTGAGTTCACAAACATCTGTAATGGTATTCAGTGCCCTCTTCTAATGTGCAGGGACACATGCATAGAGAACACTGTATATATAATAAATAAATAAATACTTAAAAAAGAAAGGAAGGAAGGAAGGGAGGAAGGAAGGAAGTAAGGGTGGAAAGAAGGAAGGAAAGAAGGAAGGAAGGAAGAAAGAGAGAGAGAAAGAAAGAAAGAGAGAAAGAAAGAAGGAGAAAGAGAAGGAGGGAGGGAGGGAGAGAGAGAGAGAGAGATAGAAAGAAAGAGTTAGAAAGCGAGAGAGAGAAAGAAAGAAAGAAAGAAAGGAAGAAAGAAGGGAGGTAGTGAAGAAAGAAAGTAAGAAAGAAAGTAAGAAAGAGAGAGAGAAAGAAAGAAAGAAAAAGAAAGACAGAAAGAGAGAGAGAGAGAGAGAGAGAGAGAGAAAGAAAGAAAGAAAGAAAGAAAGAAAGAAAGAAAGGAGAGAGAGAGAGAGAAAGAAAGAAAGTAAGTAAGTGAGTTTCAGGCCATGATTAACCAAATAGCAGGAACAAGTCACCTCACTGTGCAAAAGGGAAAAATCTAGTTTATCTTGGGTAGAGGGAGAACAGAATGGTAGTGCATAGTTTGCTTCCATCTTGTCTCCCCACCTTCCATTATCCATATATTGTATATACTGTTGGGAAGAATACAAGGAACAATCAGCACACTCGTCCAACAGGGAGAGTGGTTGTCTGACCTGAGGTTGTATTTGTCTGTACCTATCTATAACTGAGAGACAGGAACACAGCATTTCTGACACCTAACTCTAGGAAGATCGGATGTATATTACTTTTCCTTTCTATGTTCTGCCCTCTGCCCTACACTCAGAAACATGTGAGAGCCCACTGTGAAGTTGCAATTGTGTTTGCCTTGCAATCTTTCTAATAGAGAGTGGCACTGCGGTAATATGAGTTTAAGTCAAGTTTAAGGTGCCCTTGGAATGAATACTCTTGGGCATCCCAAGAGGCTATATCTGAAGCTCCTATGACTACATGTCGAATAAATGAGACCCTCTTGGCCATAGGATCCAAACCAGAGGTCTCTGTCATCATTGCTCCATGGCACATACACTATTGGCCAGCAATTAGATGTCTATGTTCCTTGAGGTTGAAGGAGGAAATTATAGCCCCCTTTTGTACTACAATGAACTGCATGTGAGTGGACATCATTCTACCTTTTTCAGTGGGAATGGCATGAAGCTTGCTTGGTCTGGGGCATCTTTTTTTAATTAGATATTTTCTTCATTTACATTTCAAATATTATCTACTTTCTTAGATTGCCCTCTGAAAATCCCCAATGCCTTCCCCCTCCCCCTGCTCCCCAACCTACCTACTCCTGCTTCCTGACCCTGGCATTTGCCTATAATGGGGCATAGAGCCTTCAGAGGACCAAGTACCTCTCTTCCCAATGATGACCTACTAGGCTATCCTATGCTACACTTGTGGTTAGAGACACAAGTTCCACCATGTTTTTTCTTTGATTTGTGGCATAGTTCCAAGGAGCTCAGGGGGGTACTAGCTAGTTCATATTGATGTTCCTTCTATGGGGCTTCAGTCCCCTTCAGGTCCCTGGGTATTTCTCTGGCTCCTTCATTGGGGACCTTATGCTCTGTCCAATGGATGACTGTGAGCATCCACTTCTGTATTTGGCAGGCAGTGGTTTGGGGCATCTTTTGTCACAAGAGAAATGACTGAGTCCCACTTTCAACGAAACTGAAAGTTTGAGGGTTTTTTCACTAAATGAGTACTTTAGACAATCTTGGGCAAATAGAGAAGGTCTGCAGGAGGCTTAGTCATAGGAGGAATGTCTGTTATTCTCTTCAGTGAAAAACAAAACAAAAAAAAGGACTGAGGTAACTTGGGAAGAGAGGAAGTACTGTGCACTTAGGAGTAAGAGAAAATAATGAGACCTGGTTGTACAATGGTATGCATTAGAAAAAACTTGGAGAGGGGGTAAGTGCCATGCAACATCCTGTTATGCATGAATGTCCCTTTTACCTTGATCAGTAAAGGAAGTCCCTCCACTGCTCTTCAGCTTCCAAATCTTCCTTAGTTGGTAAAAGTTCCACATCCTGTGTTTAGCCTGGAGGAGTTCAGACAACAGTCCAAGCCTTTTCAAACAGCCTGGATGTCTGTCCCTGGCTAGGTTGCCTCCTTCAGTTTGTCTTAATATGTACATATATAGGCAACAACAATTCAACTGGATTGCAAAGCATAACATAGGATCCAGTCAATAATTCTATATATAGGACCTGGGACCACAAACCAGAGAAAAACAATATATTTCCCCTGCCATCCTTATAAAAGGGAAAGGCTTGAATCTTACTTAATTAGAGAATATACATTTGATATAGTTCAAAGTCATAAGTGAATGCTGGAGGATACAATGCACCATGCACTATTATTCAAAAGAACATATCTAATGGCATTTTTGGAATAAAGAAAAGTGTGACCTTCCTTTGGTCAAACACAGTGGTTAACGCTCCCCTCCCTTGCAAAAGTGAACAAGATCCAAGGCCATATTTTGGAGGAAGGAAAAGACTGAACCTCACTCAGCCTCACCCAGGTTAGTTCTCTTGGCTACTTCCAAAAAAAAGGAGTGTGAGAGGAATCTGGGGAACAGAGGAGTTCTGAGAACCTCTTCTCAGAATGGTAAGTTCTAAGACCACCTTAAACAGAGGAGAAATCGTGAATGTCTTAGTTCCTAAAGTAGAGGTCCCCAGTCATATTTTGCAGGTCAGAAATATCCAGTTCACCCATGGTCAGCAGGGGAAGTTTCTAGGCTTCATTGGGTACTGGAGGAATGTTCAGCCTCTGCCTCACTAGCTTCCAAGTATTTCCCCCATATGCATACCCTGTGTAACATCTTTGAGAGTCCAGTCAGTGGTCACAACAATCTCCCAACATAAGTAGTTATGCAAGCATTGATGTTTCCTCGAGGCTGTGTTCAGCTGCACACATCTGTGAATAAGAGATAGGAATGGTGCATTTTGATGACCATTTTTGAGGCACAGGATATGAGAGCCAATTTCAGATTTCTATTTTCTGTCCTATGATCTAAAAGGATAGAAAATGTGAGGTGTCATTGGTCGCGTATGTATTGTATGGATATGTTTAAAGCAAACTTATTTAATAGGGGTATTTGTGAGGCACAGCCAGAAGAGAATCTCTGGTGGTTCAATAATTGCACAGATGGATCTGAAGTGTCCTAATACAGAGAGTAGATGTCTGAAACGCCCCTTTGACACAGGAGCTAGTTCTGAGAGTCCTTTCAATAGTCTTTGATTTCCCAGGACCCCCTTTGCAGAAACTGAAGTTCTAAAATCCACTTGGTGAATTGAAGTAGACAATAGGCCCAGATTCCTACAGGGAAGAAAGGGAATGTTAGATTCTCTTTTATGTAGAATGAGTGGTGTAAGTCTCCTATGGTCTGACATCCCTTTAAGGAAAAATGATTCAAAGCTACTTGGTAGGATTAGGAATATTCCTTATAAGGCATAATACATGTTTTAGGCGACATTTGACCAATAGGGCTAAGGCAATGTTAGCCCTAGGAGAGTTCTGACATTCTATTCAGTGTAGTGAGAAAAAAAATGAGTTACCATGGGGAAATGTGTGCCCCATGTAAGAGAGGAAATCTCGAAGGCCCTACTGAAAGAGGAGGGCAGAATCCTCTTGAGGCAGAATGTGAAATTGCCATATACACTTCTGTCAAAGTTAAAGGTCCCTGGTACCTTATAGAGTGGAGAATGTTTCCAGCCATGATCATAAGTTTCCAATTCTTATTCAGAGTTTTGTATTTTCATAGTTTGTGTTCATTCAGGAGAGACAAGGCAGCAACATATTTTTTTTCTTCCAAAGGCTTTGAATGACTTTTGATGACTTTGTTCATCTATCCAGGTCTAGGCAGAATTAATGAAGTTATTACATTTCTATTGACTTGCCTAAAGGCAGATGGCACAGGTACTTTGCTCTGATTTGTAACTTGGACTATGGGACCTCAAACCAGAGTGGACTAGGGTACCTTGTTTAAAGAAGGAGTCACTTTTGGAAATATGGCTGATCAGCTAGGTATAATCCTACTTTGATGTATACATTCACAAATATACTTCATATATGTGAATGTCATTTTTGAGAAAGAGAACATGTTGGGTGGATAAGGAAGAGCAGGAAGGTCACAGAATCCCTCAGGCAAAAGTTTACCTTGGGAATTGGAAGATGTCAAAAATAACTTATCAAGTGCAAATGTCCTCATAGTCCAGAATACCCATGTGTTCTGAGACTTTGAGTTTTGCTTGCCAACAATCAGAGCATTTTCCTTACAAATTGTTTGGTAAACTCTAGCTCTATGTTCTCCATAAGCTGCACAGCAGCATCCCAGGCATAGGCACCAAAATGGAATTGATCCATTTCAAGTGACAGGCTTAAAATTAAAAATTAAATTAGGGTTCATATAATTACTGTCATGTCCCAGGACATCATTTCAGAGTGTTTGGCATCCCTTCTTTTATTTCAGCATGCCTTGGCCATCCATGTCTGAAGGGAAACTTTAGGACCTCCTAGAGGAATAGACCTCATGGTTCTATGGATAAAAGTGGATTTTCTGAGGTAAGCATAGTCAAGGGAAATTGATTTAAAGTTTCCTTGAAGGAAAAAAAAAAGAAAAAAAAAGGAACATCGGCTAGAGTTTTTCATGTCAGTGGCTTTTCTGTAGGCTCCATAAGCAGCAGAATTTGTATTAATCCCCGGTCAAATTTAAGGGTGAATCTATATTTCCCTAATTCAAAGATAAAATGAAAGTTTCTTCCTTGAAAGAGTATCTATGTCAAAGATTCTTCATTGAAACCTTTTTGAACCTAGAGTTTACCTTGAACTGAGGAAAAATCTGGGAAACATTAGGAAAAATATGTAAGGTACAGTCCATAATATCAGCAAGTTTTGTGGGATTCCTCGACCTAAATGAATGTCCAAGCCTGCTTTGGACAAACTGGTATGATCAGAGGCTCCCTTTGCTTCAGTGGGAATATGTGATGCCTCCTTAAGCAATGGTAGAAGGAGTGATTAGCCCTCGGGGAAAGGAGGTGCTGATATCCTTGTAACAGGAGAGATGAACAGAGTATAAAAATCCCCATAATATTTTGAGCAAAAATTAATTTGCTTACCTTAGCTCATGAGGTCCTAGCATTGCCACACCTTCTAACCGTTCTTCACATCCTGGGGTATCCATATCCTTAGCTGAATTAGCAAGGCACCAAATATAGATACCATGATTCATGAAAAGCTTTGGATTGTATCCTCAGCATGATTGCCTCCTAAAAATTATGTTCAACCAACCAGAACTGAGTTAGAATGATGAATTCACACGATGTCATGTGACTATACTCAAGGAAGTGGCATAAGGTTCCAGGATTGGCCTCCTCCTCTTGATTTCTGTGAACTTTGAGCAGAGGGAGCAATTCTCCTTGATCAGAGGTAAAATATCCCATGGGTTCCTGAATAGAAGGGATTTTTATGAGAGCCCATTGCATCAAAGGTGTACATTTTATGACCTTGATCATCACAGGAAGGAAAATACTATAGGTTTGGAAAAGAGAAAGTCTCTCAAACCTGTTGGACAGTAGGGGAGTTGTCCTGTTCACCTTCTGTAGAGGAGTTTGTTTCAGGCACTCCAGGCCTCCACATCTTCAGAGAACTCTAAAAAAATTCTTATCTCTGAGGACTCTATGCGGATTTGACAGCATTCAGAGGTTTCTTCTGACAAGTCGGCTCAAAGTCCCTGGATTTGTTCCCTATTAAACTTACAAGGAAGCACACAGGTGTGGTTGTAGAGTACAGTTACCTTTCTGATGACCAGCTTAAAGAGAGCCTTGGATCCAGGCAGAGGTTTTCATAAATTGGCCATGGGACTTGACTCTGGAGTTCTCTGAGATTTGTTTTGTTTGTTTGTTTTTGGTGGTCAAAAGTATATTCCCTAACCAATAAGGTCTGAGGGAGAAGCTCTTAGTTGAGTGGTAGACCTGAGTCCACCGTGAACAAAGACCAAAGCTGTTGTGTATTCTTGGTACCAAGGATTCAGCCTGAAGCACACTAGAGCTGATCCTGAATATTTGAGATAAACTTCTCACTCACAAGGTCAGTTCTATACCTTGCTTCATCAGAGAGGCATGTCTCAGACCCTTGCAGTGCAGAAGGAGGAAGAATAAAGCATTTTACTCAAGGTCGGCTGACCCCTTTGGCATACGCATAATGTCAAGGGATACTATGGTTAGAGGAAGCAAGGTTTAGGCCCTCTTCAAAAGATAAACCAACTGGGTGTCAGCCCCCTTGAAGTTATGGGATACTTTATATCTGAGGGGGCCTGACATGATGGAGTTGGTATTTATGCTGGAGGTATAAATTATCCTGGGTCTAGCAGGGTACATCTGAGTCCCCATTGTAACTTCATCAATGCTATTGCATGCTGATAGTAAAAGAGCCATCTTCGTGGCCTTCTTAAAATGTTGTTGAGGTCTGAAGTCCTTTGTTTATCATGTCATATGGATCAGGGCATCTTCAGTTATTGAGGACCTATGTGACACCTTTGTTCTGAAGTGGTAATTCTGAGGGGAATTAAAGAATTTCTGAGGTTTCTTGTTCTCATATGTTAATGCTGCCTTCAATACTGGGGAGTTTCTAACATATTTGATTTCGGGGGTTACATCTGAAACCCCCTTGAGTTATTGATGGAAGATGTGAGTCACATTGGTTCTTTTTGATGTATGTGGCTATACTGACATTGTCTTCAGACACACCATAAGGTGGCATCGGGTCCCATGACAGATGGTTGTGAGACAACAAGTGGTTACTGAGAATTGAACTCAGGACCTGTGGAAGAGAAGTCAGTGCTTTTAACTGCTGAACCATCTCTCCAGCCCCAGCATATTGATTCTAGACAGGTAAGTTGAAGTTCACTTAGGCTATTGGGGATGATCTGAGGATCCCTGGTTCAGAATGGGCAGATCAGAAGTTCCCTTGGTCCACACAGTAGTTTAGAAGATCTGTGGTTCTTAAGCTGTAGGTCTGAACCTTACCAGAGAAGAATGCCTGGAGTGTTTTTGAATTCCTAATTTAGACAAAGTGTACCTGATGACTCCTTGAGCCACTGAGAGTGATTTAAGCTCCACTTCAAGCATGGGGGGAATGTGTGAGTCTTCTTGGTGCTGAAGGAATAATTCTGAGGTTTCTGTGTCAGAAACAGGACTTGGAGGACCCATTGACAGAGTGATAATGTTTATGTATCCACAAACAATCTATAAAGGATGCCATCTTTTAGAGGCAGAAAGGTTCACACCATGTTGGGGAAAGTAGAAATGCCAAAGACTCTTGTATCTGTACAAGATCAAGGGTCGATTTGGAGAGGAGAGAAGGCCTGAATATTTCATTATCGAGGCTTCCTGGGAACCTAGAACACACATATCATGCAGGCCATGCAACAGCTTAATCAATCTCCAGTATGCTAGGAGGCACTTTCCAGCTAGTTCTCCTGATAAATCTGCTGACTACTTCTGAAAATGGCAAGGCTTTCTCGTTTCTGCTGGCCAACTTAATGTCTATGTCCTGGGTTTATGAACTTGCTGGCTACTCTTAAGCTCTGAGACTTCAGGCACCCGGGTCCTGATCCTTGGACAGAGTAATTAGGTCAGAGGATCAGAATAAGAAGCACTTGGTGCACCTTAGATCAAGGGAGTCGATTTGTCATGGACTAGACCAGATCTAGTAGGTAGGTCTAGGTCCTCAATGATCAGAAGAATCACATAGTACTCTCCATTAGGTGAAAATTATATAGCACATACTTCTGGCCACAATTGTGAGCTACTCTTAATCAGAAAGGGGATTCTTGTCCTGCTTTTAGTCACAGGGGCATAGATGATGCTTCAATGTGCATCTGAGGCAGCTAGGAGTGGAAATTGTAATTTTGATAGAGTGTTGATGAAAAGAAAAAGTTCTAAATTCATGTTGCTCATAAGGGGCATAGAAAGGGAAAATATGAGGGCAGCTTCTGGATCAAAAAAGAACTGAAAATGCCAGGGTAAGAGAGAGTAGGGCCCAGGCCACCTTCTTGAGATAGACTGCGTTACAGGTTCCATTTGGCAGGCTGGGAAGCTCTTGTGCGTCCCTGGGCAGAAGGGGTAAGTCGGAAGCAAGGAGTAAGTCGTAAGCCTCCTAGAGCATTTTCGATATCTCTTTTGTCATAAAAAGTATCTGTGAGGCACAGTTTCTTAGATGGGGCATTTGAGAGGCCACCCCTTTCAGCCTGAAGCATTCTGAGCCTTTCTGAAACAGGGATCACATAGCCAGAGTCCCTCTGGTGAGAACTGGAAAGTGTGAGTCCACATTGGTCTGATTGAGAAGGTCTGACACCTCCTTTAGGAGAGAGGAAAGAACAACAACTCCCCTTTTGCCGTGCAATCCTATTGAGATTGATTTGCATATGGCGTGTATATTTGTGGCCTCCTAGGTCACAAAGGGGGAACCCAAATTCATATTGTAATGACGGGTCTCTCCAAGGACAGGAGAGAGCAGGTACCACATCCTCTGCTTGAAGTATTGTACGTCTGTAATATCTTCGAATAACAGGGAATGTTCCAAAAGGGAATGTGGTACTCCCTTCTGGAGGTACAAATCCCCATAGGGTAGGCACCAAAGCTATGGGCTCCTGTTTGGCACTTCTGGAAGGTTTCTCTCCCTCTTGGACATTAGGAATATGTTTTGAGCCCTCCTTAGTAGAAACAGGGTGCCTGATATCCTCTTGGGGTGATGATGAGAGTTTCACACCTCTTCGGGGACTGTCTCCATCTGGAGATGACTCAATGCATTCTTGATCTGTAGGGGAAGTTTGCAGGGCTCCATGGGTAACAGAGGATTTCCTCTGTTTCCTTCTGGTAGAAATAGCATGTCTGGGAATCTCATGAGGAGAGGTGGGATGCCTGAGGCTGTCTTCATGAGAAAGAGTGGTTCGCATGCACTCTTCTGTAAGGATGGAGGATGGCTTGTCAACCTCATGCTCTGAATTGGAAGTTTGGGTGTCCCATTGGTCAGAAGGGGCTTTTTCTGATGGGTTTTCAGTAGACTTGGATGGTCTGTGAATGCCTTGGGTTGATAGGGGACTTCGGAGGCCCACCTCATGAGATGGTGAGCATCTGCAGGCTCCTTTAGCAGAATCAGAAGTGGCAAAGTTTATGTTAGTCACAGTTTTAAGATTTACACCTCTTTTCTTAGATTTGCAAGCTCTGACCCACATTTTGGAAGAATGGCAGTGTTTCCAGCCCTCATGTTTTGAGCGCACAGATTTCAGGCCCTCTTGATCTACAGAGGAAGGGCTTGGTCTTGTTTTCCGCAATTTAGAAGGTGTGGGGCAATCTCCTGGAGGAGGAGAATGACTGAGACCATTTTTACAAAGGATACTAGATCTGAAACTCAATTGTGATGATTTTAAGGGGGAGATGCTCCTTTGAGGAGTAGAGGTAGGACTGGATTTCTTTTCTGCATACTTGGAAGATGTGAGGCTACTTTCAGCAGAAGAGATACATTTTAAGGCATCAAGTTCTGAAAGGCAGTATCTGGTATCCCCTTCAGGAAATGGGACATGTTTCAATATCCTTTGGTTAGATTTGAAACGTCTAGGGCTCTTCTTGAGATAAGAGGAATTTCTCTGGCCATCTTCATGAGGAGGGGTAGGAATAATGTCCCCTTTGGCACAAAGGGACAGTCCCTTAAACTCCGTTGAAAAGGAATTACCCACGGTTTCTTGGGGAGATGGCACAGGTTTTAGAGGCCCCTTGGCTGGTTGAGAAAGTTCTAGACTTTCCTGGGGAAATGCTGTTGTTCTCAGGATCCCTTGTTCAGATACTAAAGGGCCCATAGCATCTTCATTGGGTTTCAAAAGACACAGAGACCCTAACACACATGCCAAAGCTTCTGGAGTCCCTGGCACAGATTCTGAACTCTTAGAAATGGATTGTGTATATGTCTGAGGTTCTTCTGCCTCTGGACTAAGTGGTGAAGGAGCTGGTAATTTGGGAGAATCTTGTGTGGCTGACAAAAATTCTATGACTTCTTGGGTGACAGGTGGTATTTCTGCACTATTTTGCATACCTGCCCGTGTTTCTAGTGTGTCCTGGGAAGAATCAGAAAGTCCAAGATCTTCTGGATTGGATGGTGAATATCCTAAAGCCTTTTTTTCCAAACAGGGTCCTGGAGGCTCTTGAAGTAACAAGGAATTTTCTGTAAGCCCTTGGGAAGATATTGATGTTTCTAGTACACCTTGGGCAGACAGGGAAGGTCTCTGAGACATTAAGACAGAATGTGACACTTTCAAATCCAATTGGACAGATGGAGAAGGTCCTAGACTCACTATGGTAGAGGCTGAAATTTCCAAAGGTCCTGGTGAAGCATGGGACATTCCTGGCTTGCCATGTGTACAGGTACAACCTTCCAGATTCCCCTGTAAAGACAGGCAAGGGCCTCCAGCAGATAGCAAAGGTCCCGGATTCACTTGAGCAGATAGGGACATTGTCAAAGGCTCTAGGGCAGATGATACAGATCCTAGTGTTCCTCGTCCAGATAAAGAAATTACCATGGGTCCTTTGGAAGAATGCATAGATTCTGAAGGATCTGAAGCAGATGGATCTGTTTGTTGAACCCTTTGTGGAGAATTCAAAGACTCATTTGGTCCCTGGAATGAAGTTAAAGGTCCCTCTGTAGGTTTAGAGAGATCTAAAGGCTCTTCTGTGGAAAGGGAAGGATCCAAAAGGCTTAGGGAAGAAAATGAGGAACTAAGTTGGGCAGAAATTGCAAGTTCCAGAGGTGAGTCATTGGATATTACATATCCTGGGGTAACTGTTGAAAATTTTTGTGCACCTGATGCAAATGATGAATATCCTAGAGTCCCCTGTGGAGATGGCAAAGGTTCTACAGATCCTTGTGTAGTTGCTGAAATCCTCAGAGATCCCTGGTCAGATCTCAAAGTCCTTGCTGTATTTTGAGCAGGGTGCATATATCCCTGACACACTGGGAAAGATGGTGAGTCTGCTACTGTGTAGTGTGTAGATGTGGACTGAGTTCCTATAACTTGTGTATGTAAAGAAGGACTTGAAAACCTTTTGGAAGATGTAGAATGTTGGGAAGACCTTTGTGGACATGGGGACAGATGTACAATACCCTGTGCAGAGAGACCGGGACTCACACCTCCATGAGCAGGATCAGAAGATGCTGGAGTCCCTTGTTCTGAGGAGTAAAGACCCAGAGGATTATGAGAACATTCAGAACATTGTGATGTATTCATCATTGCCTGGGCTGAGATAGAAAGTTTCAGAGGCCCCTGGGCAGATTGCAAAGGTGCTAGATACCCTTGGGCAAATGGGAAAGTCTCTGCACCTCCTTGGGTAGAAACGGAATGTCTACCAAGTGTAGGAGGTGATGGTGGCAAAGTACCTAGAGTCGCCGAAGTAGACTGAGAAGATGCTACAGCCTGCCTCACTTGTGGAAAAAGGCCTAAAGCACTCTGTGACTCTTCATATTGTGCCAATATCCCTGTGGCATCTGTTGAATTTTCCAGATTTCTGTGGTTGGGGATAAAAGAACTTTGCATGGGCAAAGTTCCCTCTTCTGCCCTGAAAAGTACCTTTGGCTTTTGAAAAGATGACAAAGTTTCTAGAACCACTGGAGTAGGTACAAGTTGCTCCTGAACACCCAGTACAGGTGGGCAATGCCCTATATCTGATGGTGAAGGATAAAAGGTTTCTTGAGATTTCTGGCTAAGTAGGGAAGTTCCAGTGTCCCTTGGGAAACCTGGGGATCTTTCTGCAAAATGATGGGCAGTTTTAGAAAATCCTACATCCGTATGACAAGCAGTTGGATGATGCAAAGTATCTTGAGCAAATGAAACACTTTGTGTATTCCCCTGTTTAGAAATGGGAAGTTTTAGAGACCCTTGGGCAGAACAGAAATGTCCAAAAGCCTCTTGGGAAGATGAAGAGCCTAGGGTTCCCTGTGAACCTAGGGTTCCTTGTGAAGATAAACAAATTCCCAGAGGCATCTGATCAGATGACACAGATTCTGATAGCAACTGAGTATTTTGGGGAGACACCAGATGTCCTGGAGTGGGAAGCAAAATTCCCACAGTCTCCTTTGCAGACAGGGACGTTCCTACTGTGGCTTCTGCAGATAAAAAATTCCCCTCAGTGCCCTGAGCAGATGTGGAAGACTCTAGAGTAGTTTCTTTAGATTTCGTCACTTCTAGACGACATTCTTCAGATGAACAAGGTCCCAGAGTTCCTTGCTCAGATCTCAAAGATGATGGTGACACCTGTAGTGATGTAGTAAGATCCAGATGCAGTCCAGCACATCTGGAAGAGTCTGAGATCCCTCCGGTAGATGGAGAGTATTTATTTGTTTCTGAAAATGCTGGGGAAGGAGATGAATGCAGTAGAGCCCCTACAGAGGATCCCGAGATATGGGTCACTGCCTGGGCTGAGATGGAAAGTGGCAGAGGCCCCTGGGCTGATTGCAAATGTGCTAGTTTCCCGGGACCAGAAGGGAATGTTTCTGCACCTCCTTGAGTAAAAGATGAATGTCTACCAGGTTCTCGAGGTGATGGTGGCAAAGGTCCTAGAGTAGGCAAAGCAGATGTAGAAGATTCTGTATTCTGCCTCACTAGAGGCAAAGGGCCTGAGGTAGTCTCTGTGTGTTTACATTGTCCCAAGCCCAATATCCCTGTGGAATCTGCCAAAGGTTCTAGATTCCTTTGGGTGGATGACAAAGAACGTTGCACAGGCAAAGTCCCGTCTTCAGCTGTGCAAAGGTCCTTACAATTTTGAGAGGTTAGCACATATCCTTGAGAGTCTTTACTAGATAGAGGATGCTCCTGAGAACCTAGTACAGATGGTGAGTGTGTTACATCTGCTGGTGAATATGAAATGGATTTTTGAGATTTCTGGCAAGGTAGTAACGGCCCAATGTACCTTGAGGACGCTGAAGATCTTTGTCCAGAAGGTTCAGAAAGGGGAGAAAATCTCATACATTTCTGGCAATAACTTGGATGTTGCACAGACTTTGGAGAAGATGGCACAGTTTGTACAGTCCATTGTTTAGTTGTGGACAGCTTTAGAGACCCTTGGTCAGAAAGGGAATGTCCAGAAGCCTCTATGGAAGATGAAGAGCCTAGAGTTCCTGGTGAAGATAAAGAAATTCCCAGAGGCTTCTGATCAGATGACAAAGACTCTGAGACCACCGGAGGGATTTGGGTAGACCCCAACGTTCCTGCAGTGGGAGGCAAAGTTCCCACAGTCTGCTTTGCAGACATGGGCTTTCCTACTGTGGCTTGTGCAGATGAGGAATGCCCCCTAGTACCATGAGCAGATGCAGAAAACCCTACAGTTTTTTTCTTAGATTTGGTCCCTTCAGATAAGCAAGGTCCCAGAGTTCCTTGCTCAGATCTCAAAGATGATGGTGACACCTGTAGTGATGTAGTAAGATCCAGATGCTGTCCAGCACTTCTGGGAATGTCTGATGTCCCTCGGGTAGATGTAGAGTATGTATTTGTTTCTGAAACTGCTGGGGAAGAGGTGAATGCAGTAGAGCCCCTTCAGCAGATCCCAAGATATGGATCATTGCCTGGGCTGAGATGGAAAGTGTCAGAGGCCCCTGGGCTGATGGTAAATGTGCTAGGTTCCTGGGACCAGAAGGGAAAGTTTCTGCACCTTCTTGAGTAAAAGATGAATGTCTACCAGGTTCTCGAGGTGATGGTGGCAAAGGTCCTAGAGTAGGCAAAGCAGATGTAGAAGATTCTGTATTCTCCCTCACTAGAGGCAAAGGGCCCGAGGTAGTCTCTGTGTGTTTACATTGTCCCAATGCTAGAATCCCTGTGGAATCTGCCAAAGGTTCTAGATTCCTTTGGGTGGATGACAAAGAACTTTGCACAGGCAAAGTCCCCTCTGCAGCTGTGCAAAGGTCCTTAAAATTTTGAGAGGTTAGCTCATATCCTTGAGAGTCTTTACTAGATAGAGGATGCTCCTGAGAACCTAGTACAGATGGTGAGTGTGTTACATCTGCTGGTGAATATGAAATGGATTTTTGAGATTTCTGGCAAGGTAGTAACGGCCCAATGTACCTTGAGGACGCTGAAGATCTATGTCCAGAAGGTTCAGAAAGGGGAGAAAATCTCATACCTTTCTGGCAATAAGTTGGATGTTGCACAGACTTTGGAGAAGATGGTACAGTTTGTACAGTCCATTGTTTAGTTGTGGACAGCTTTAGAGACCCTTGGTCAGAAAGGGAATGTCCAGAAGCCTCTATGGAAGATGAAGAGCCTAGAGTTCCTGGTGAAGATAAAGAAATTCCCAGAGGCTTCTGATCAGATGACAAAGACTCTGAGACCACCGGAGGGATTTGGGTAGACCCCAACGTTCCTGCAGTGGGAGGCAAAGTTCCCACAGTCTGCTTTGCAGACATGGGCTTTCCTACTGTGGTTGTGCAGATAAGGAATGCCCCCTAGTACCATGAGCAGATGCAGAAAACCCTACAGTTTTTTTCTTAGATTTGGTCCCTTCAGATAAGCAAGGTCCCAGAGTTCCTTGCTCAGATCTCAAAGATGATGGTGACACCTGTAGTGATGTAGTAAGATCCAGATGCTGTCCAGCACTTCTGGGAATGTCTGATGTCCCTCGGGTAGATGTAGAGTATGTATTTGTTTCTGAAACTGCTGGGGAAGGAGATGAATGCAGTAGAGCCCCTTCAGCAGATCCCAAGATATGGATCATTGCCTGGGCTGAGATGGAAAGTGTCAGAGGCCCCTGGGCTGATGGTAAATGTGCTAGGTTCCCGGGACCAGAAGGGAAAGTTTCTGCACCTTCTTGAGTAAAAGATGAATGTCTACCAGGTTCTCGAGGTGATAGTGGCAAAGGTCCTAGAGTAGGCAAAGCAGATGTAGAAGATTCTGTATTCTCCCTCACTAGAGGCAAAGGGCCCGAGGTAGTCTCTGTGTGTTTACATTGTCCCAATGCTAGAATCCCTGTGGAATCTGCCAAAGGTTCTAGATTTCTTTGGGTGGATGATAATGAACTTTGAACAGGCAAAGTTCCCTTTGTCACTGTACAGTTTTTCTTTTGCCGTTGAGAAGTTAACAGCAAAAGTTCTTCAACTCCCTGGCCAGCTATGAGCTCTCCCAAACTGTCTTCTGCATTAAGGGAAACTTGTCCATGCAACTGAGTCGATGGTGAGAGTAATGGAGCAATTTGTGCTGATCCATTCAGTTCAAGATTTGATTGTGGATACAGGGATGTTGCAACAGCTTTTTGTAAAAACGGTGGAGGAG
This sequence comes from Mus musculus, assembly GCF_000001635.26. Taxonomy (NCBI): domain Eukaryota; kingdom Metazoa; phylum Chordata; class Mammalia; order Rodentia; family Muridae; genus Mus; species Mus musculus. Next base: position 32,773,715 of record NC_000087.7, read on the forward strand.
CTTGACTTGCTTGTGTTAGTGTGCAATGGCCATGAGCCTTTGGTACATGTGGCAATGTTTCTGGTGTCCTTGGTACCCATGACGACATTCCCAAGGAACCTGACACCGAAGAAAAATGTTGATGAGCACACTGGGCAGACTCCGATGATCCCAGAATCTCCTGGGAAGATGTTGACTGCTGCATAGACTGTTGAGTATATGGTGAAAGGTCTAGAGATGCCTCAACAGATATGCTAAGTTTGGTAGATAGCAAATGTGCTAGATCACTTGAAACTTCTAAAGAAGACACCTGAGATCGTTGGTCAGGTTGTGAATGTCCTGTATGACTTGAGGTATGTTGCAAAGGGCCTTTAGTGACTTGGAGAGATGGTGAGGTATACTGAGATTCTACTGTATATGACCAGTCCCCTGGCTTCTGTTGGTAAGATGGTAAATGTTCTAGAAACCCTGGGAAAGATGGCAAAGTACCAACAGTTTCCTGGACAGGTATAGAATGTTCAAGAGGTGCTTGCTTACATCTCACAGTTGTTAGAGTGCCTGATGTAGTTTGGGGAAGTTTCTGAGCACATAGTACAGATGATGAAGGTTCCACAGTCCCTTGGGAATATAACAATGCTTTTTTAGTTTTCCTGGTGGATTTAGAAGATCTTTGTTCAGATGGAAATTTTTCTGTTGTCTTAGATTCAGATTTGGGAGGTCCCATAGACCCTATAAGAGGCAAAGGATCTGTTGTAGTCCCTTGGACAGATGGCAAGTTATCCAGAGATTCTACCATGTGTGATGAGTGCTCTAGCTTCTTTTGGAAAGATGCTGAATGCTCTAGTTTCCCTGAGGTAGTTGTAGAAGAACCTTCAGTCCCCTGGACAGGTCCAGAATGTTCTAAAGGCCCTTGCTTACATGTCACAATTGTTAGTGTTCCTGTTGTAGTGTGAGGAGGTTTCTGAGCATGTGGTGCAGATGAGGAACATCCCACAGTCCCTTGGGAAAATAGCAATGTTTTTTTTACTTTTCCTGGTGGATTCAGAAGATCTTTTTTCAGATGGAAAATTTTCTGTTGTCTTAGTTTCAGATTTGGGAGGTCCCATAGACCCTATAAGAGGCAAAGGATCTGTTGTAGTCTCTTGGACAGATGGCAAGTTATCCAGAGATTCTACCATGTGTGAAGAGTGCTCTAGCTTCTTTTGGAAAGATGCTGAATGCTCTAGTTTCCCTGAGGTAGTTGTAGAAGAACCTTCAGTCCCCTGGACAGGTTCAGAATTTTCTAAAGGCCCTTGCTTACATGTCACAATTGTTAGTGTTCCTGTTGTAGTGTGAGGAGGTGCAGATATTGAAAGTTTCACAGTCCCTTGGGTAGATAACAATGTTTTCTTAGTTCCCTGGGTAGATGGAGAAGATATCACAGCCTCTGTTACAGATGGTGGATGTTGCCGGGTATCTTGCATAGATAGAGAAATTGTAGAAGCCTTTTGAAAAGAACTGAAAAATTTCACAGGTCCTGGTTTAGATGGCGAATTTTCTAGAGCCCCAGTTTCAGATGTGGGCAGCCCCATAGCCCCTGTAGGACACAGAGAATGTATCTCAGCTCCTTGATTTGATGGAAATATTTGAGGCACCCTATCAGCATATTGAGTAGATCCTAAAGCTCCTGTCTTATGACATGATGGTTCTACAGTCCCCTGTAGTGATATAGACTGTCTCACAATGTCTTTTTCTGATTTGTATTTTGTACCTTCCTTTTGGGAGGATACCAAAGAACCTAGGGTCCCTTGTGCCAGTGATGACATTTCAAGAGACCTTTGCAATTGGAAATCCCCTAGTTTAGATGGTGAAGAATGCAGAGTCTGTTTAGAAGGTGTGTAAGTGGGCAGTGGTCCTTGGGTAGTTATCAAAAGTTCTAAGGTCTGTGAAGTAAATTGATCATGTTTCTGAGCATTTGCTGCAGTAAGTGAGTTTTTTCCACCATCCTTGGTGGATTGCAAAGACCCTTGAAGCCCTTGGCAAGATGAGGAAGATAACAAAGACTCAGTAGCAAGAGTAGGTAAGGAAATTCCCACAGGATCTGGGCCAGGCAGCATATGGCTTGGAAAACCTGAGACATTTTTCAAATGTCCTGGAGATCTCTGAGAATCTGAATATGTCCCCATATCCACATCCACAGATCGCAATGGTCCTTTAGACACCTTAGAAGGTGAGGAAGGTGGCCTATCACCCAGAACAGAAAAAGAATGTCTGAGAGTTCCCTGTGTGGATGTGGAGAGTTCTGGAGTCTGTTGTGCAGAGAGAGATTGTCCCACAGCCCCTTGAACAGAATACAAAGGTGCTACACTTCCTTCTGAGGAGGAAGGAGTTCCATGTTGCCATTGAGTGAGTGGCATGACATTTAGGGGGGACACTGAGCCAGACTGAGATAAATCTAGAACTCCATGAATGTGGGGCAAATTGGATGGAGTCTCCTGAGATGACAGAGAAAGGCTCACAGGCTCTGGAGCCACTGGTAAGGGTCCAGGAGCCACAATGGCTGACGGGGAAATTGCCAGAGCTCCTGGTCTAGGTGGAAAAGCTCCTAGCAATCTTTGAGTACGTTGGCAGGCTCTTGTTTTACTTGGGAGAGATAACAAAGGTGCTAAAGTCCCTTGAGTACTTGGTGAAGTAGCATCAGTACTCTGGGTAGTTGTGGAAAGATCCAGAGGCCTTTGCAAGGACATCAAAGGTCCTGCAAACTCAGGTGAGCATGAAGAAGATTCCAGAGGCCCCTGAGTTGGGGGTGCATGTCTGGAAACTCCTTGTGCTGATGAAGAATGATCCAGATCTCCCGGAAGGTGGAGTGAATATCCTGAACACCTTGTTGAAGATGGAAAAGTTTTCTGAACACCTTGGCCAGGTGGCAAATGTTCTGTTGTTCTCTGGACACCCAGAGTTCCTGGGGAAAATGCTAAACATCCTAAAGACCTTTGCACAGCTGGTAAAGTTTCTAGATGCTCATGCTTAGATGTTAACGATCTAGCAGATCCTAGGGCAGATGGTAACTGTCCCACAACAAGAATGTTGGAGGCAGAAGGTTTTTTAGATGCTTTAGAAGACATGGAAGATTTTTGATATGTTTGGGCTAAAGGCACAACTTCTAGATGATTTTTTTTACATGTGGACTTTCCCTTAGACCCTTGGTAATATAAAAGAGGTTGTGTCGTTCTGAAGTCTGATTGGCCAACGGACCAATCACCTTGAGCATGGGCAAAATGTTCTGGATCATTTGAGAGAGATAAAGAAATTCCCTGGAGCTCTGGGCCAGATCGTGAACAGACCAGAGCCTTTTGGTTAGACAGAGAAAGCCCTTGAGCCTTTTGGGGAAATATGGAATGTCCACCATACCCTTTGTCCAACTGGCAACTTTCCACAGTCCCTTGGTCATCTGTGGGATGTTTCAAGGCATTTTGGACAGATACAGAAGGGGTGGGACTCACCTGAGGAGTCGTTGTAGCGATTGATGTTTCTTTGGCAGCAGGAGATGATGCAAGTCCCCTTTCATCAGAAGTTCTGGAGTCTCCTTTATCAGAAGGATCAACACTCAACCTGTTTTTAGTAGAAACCGGATGCTTGGGGAAAACATGGGTAGAGGGAGAAGGTCTACTACTTCCCATCAGAGAAGGCATGTGAAAGGAACACTCTTGGGTAGATGGAGATAATTGTAAAGCACCCTGTTCAGATATGGTAGATCCTATGACCATCTGCACAGATGGGGAAGGTATTAATGTGTCTTGTGTACCCGTGCAATTCTTGCCCGTGGCTTCAGAGTGAGGGGAATGTCCTAGAGATACCTGTGTAGATGTGGCCTCTCCTAGAGCATCATGGACATATGTGAGAGGTATAAGAGCCTCTTGAGCAGGTAGGGAAATTTCTAGACCTCCTTGTGTACTAGTGGAAGTTCCAAGAAAATTTTCTTCAGCCTAAGAAAGGGATAACACCTTCTGTATAGAAGTATCAGTTGTCGTAGCCAGCTTGATAGGCAAAACAGGTTCCAAGGGCCCTTTTGAAGATGAAGTAGAACCTAGAGCCTTATGGGCATTTGGAAGATATTCTGGAGACATTTGTGGGCATGGAGAAGGACCAACGGCCCTTTGTCCAGGTGGATAAGAGTCTATAGCATCTTGTGTAGATGGGGAAGATGGCTGATCCTCTTGAGGAGATAGGGAAGTTCTCATAGTCTCCTGTGAAGTTTGGGGAGGTCCTATGGATTCTTGTGCACAGGTAGAATCCAAGGAATTCCCTTCTTTAGCCGTGCAGGATGCTACAGACTCTTGTGTGTGCAAATCACCTCCCACAGCACCTTGCTCACATAGGATTGGATCCAGAACCTTCTGTACAGATGGAATCTGTCCTAGAACATCTTTTGTAGATGTGTCACATCCACGAGTCATTTCTAAAGATGGGACTGTGGCTAGAACTCCTTTTGTAGATGTAGCCTGTCCTACAAACCCTTTATGTGATAGGGTAGTACTCAGACAATCCTGTACAGGTTTTGGAAATCGTAGCATCTTTGATGTATATGGGGAATCCTTTACAGCCTCTCCTACAGATACACAATGTCCCAGTGTCACCAAGGGCTGCATGGAGGGTTGTATGGTCTCAGCACACTGTACAAATATGGAGCTTGTTTGGCTCCCTGGGAGCATTTTGGCAGAATCTTGGCTGTTTGGGACCTGATGACAAGTCAGGAGGACCCTTTTGGCTGGTAGGGGATATTTGAATAATTCTTGATCAGATCGGGACTTTCTGGAGACCCGTTGTTTAGAGAGAGCATCTTTCAATCCTCTGCTAGAATGAGAATGTTCAGGGTCACATTTCATAGCAGGAGAATGATTTAATCTTCCTTTCTGTGGGAGATCAGATTTAAGAACATGTCTTTGATGCTCTTCCATAGAGGGAGATAATCCTAGTGGCCACCTAACAGATGGAGAAGGTCTCAGAACCCCTGGGGAAGATGCTGATGGTTCTAGTTCACTTTGTGTATGTGCAGAAGGCACAAGAGTCCCTTTGGAGGACTCGGGAGTTTCTATCACATATAGCCTATGTGTGGAACTCTCAAGAGCCCCTTCTAAGGATGGCAAAGGTCCTTGAGCTCCTGGTATAGGTGTGGAAATTGTTGTCTCTGCTTGGGCAGGTATGAGCGGTGTGAGGCTCACTTTTGGAATCGTGATTGCATTTCTTTCCCTTTGGACTGTAAGAGATGATCTGAGCCCATTTTTTAATGGTAGAGGACTTTGAAAGCCCTCTTGGTTTAAAGGGGAAGTTCTGAAATCCTCTTGGTCAGCAGGGTCAGGTCTCAAACTCACTTTACTAGAAGCAGATTGCATGGGGCACTTTGGGGGAGAAGGGGAACATCTTTGGCTGTCTTTGTGAGAGGACTTAGCTTTATGCCCTGCTTTGGCAGCTGTCAAACATGTTGAACTCTCCTGGGGAGAGGAAGTGGAAGTCGATACATTTGAGACAAAAGAGAAATCAGTGATGTTACCTTTGGGAGAAGGAGGTTTGGATCCCTCCTTGTCTGATGGGGCCTGTTGTAGGTCCCCTTGACCAGAGGAGTCTTGTCCAACATGCTTTGGAGGAGAATTGGAAAGATTAGAGTTATGTAGGGTAGGGGATAACCTTTTGGAACTCCTTCTGGAAGAGGAGGCATGTATGATTTTCCTTTCAGCACAAGTGGGAAGTCTTTGGGATGCCTGGGCAGATGTGGAATGCCCCATAGACTCTTGGAAATATCTGGTTAGTTCGAGAACATCTTGGGTGGATAGGGACAGTCCCTGAGCATGTTGGGTGGATAGGGACAGTCCCCGAGCATGTTGGGTGGATAGGGACAGTCCCTGAGCATCTTGGGGAGAAGTGGAAGTTCCCGGATCTCCTTGGCTAGATACGGAAGGGTGTGGGGAACCTTGAATATGTGGGGAGATTACCTGTCCATGTTGTCCAGCAGAAGACGGCCCAGGCACTGTGTGATCTTCTTTAAACTTGTGACTGGCATCTCCAGCCCCGTTTGTGGAAGATGCTGCAGGCACTCTATCACCCAACTGGTCAAAATCCATAGGTTCTTCAAACACAGTGGACATAGACTGGCTTCTTGTCACCTTCCCAGGGATGGGCACAGAAGAGGAGGCTACTCTTTTTCTGGTGGCAGGCTGTAAAACAGATGGTCTGGTATCCCTGGTCAGTGGGTGACTCGTGCCCTCAGGAACCCTCAGAGGAATTGTAACTGTCCATTTTTTGTTCTCTTTCAGGTTCCTCAAAGGGTCCGGGATCCTCTTCTTGGCTGAAGCCTTGACAAGAGCTTTGAGTTTCTGTAGCTTTTCTGTCACGTGAGCATCAGGTTTTTTGAATCTCTGGTCTTCATAGGGATTTGGGCTCCTGAACTTGTACCGAGTCCGTCTAAGGAGCCCCGGATGATCAAAGTCCCTCGGGTCTCTGCTGGTCAAGTGCTTCCCTTGTTGGGGTAAGGTGTTACCATCCGGTTGGGGGACAGTGAAGGGGGTCCCAGGACGTGGAGGCTGGGAACCCTGCAAGAGATTCCCCAATTGGGGTACGGTATTATTATTCCTTTGGGGGACACTGAAGGGGGTCCCAGGCCGTGGAGGCTGGGAAACCGGTCCCTGGTCAGAGGGTAAAGTCCGGGCTGAGGCTTCCTGCCCTCTCTCCACACGTCTGGCCATTTAATCGTGAAGGAAATTGTTCAAGAAACATGAAATGGGCCACTGCCCATGAAAGGGGCAGTGCATGTACTTGCCAATGGTGACTCGTGGCAAACAATGCTTAAGCAGCAACCTTTGAGAGCGGCACTCTCTCCCGAGTACTGTGAACGCGTCCTGAAGGCCAAGAGCACAGAACTAGAGTGACCGTTGGCCTCAGGAATGAAGCAAAGTTCTAGAACTGCTGTCCTCATGCCTGCACGGGCCAGTTGCGAGCTGGAGAGCAGCTGTCCTCATGCCTGCCAGTCCCGAGCCTGGACAGTGAGTGTCCTTGCGCCTGCACGGGCCAGTCCTGAGCCTGGACAGTGAGTGTCCTTGCGCCTGCACAGGCCAGTCCCGAGCCTGGAGAGAGGCTGTCCTCATGCCTGCCCGGGCCAGTCCCGAGCCTGGAGAGAGGCTGTCCTCATGCCTGCCCGGGCCAGTCCCGAGCCTGGAGAGAGGCTGTTCTCGAGCCTGTAGAGGCCAGTCCTGAGCTGCCTCACTTTGCAGTTCTGCTTGAGGTAGCAGTGCAACCATCCAAGCATTCTGAATGAGGAGGGACACTGAGGAGCCTCTCCCTTTGGGTTCAGAGTGCTACCTGGTCTGGTATTTTAGTGATTTTCAGTTATTAGGCTTTGCGGTATATTTAGCGTTTTACTGTTTCTATTTTTTTTTGTTGTTGTTGTTTGTTTGTTTGTTTGTTTTCTTGAGTTTTTGTTTTTTTTTTTAATTTTGGAGTTATATTTTTTGCGTTTAAGAGTTTTAGTGTTGGCAGGCAGTGGTGACCTTGCCTTTAATCCTACACTTGGGAGGCAGAAGTAGGTAAATTTAAGAGTTCAAGTCAGCATATTCTCCAGGACAGCCAGGGTTACACAGAGAAACCCAGTCTCCAAAACTCAAAAAGAAAAAAAAAAACAAACAAACAAAAAACAAACAAACAAAACAAACAAGAAAGAAAGAAAGAAAGAAAGAAAGAAAGAAAGAAAGAAAGAAAAAAGAAAGAAACAAAGAAAGAGAAAGAAAGAAAAAGAAAAAAGAAAGAAAGAAAGAAAGAAAGAAAGAAAGAAAGAAAGAAAGAAAGAAAGAAAGAAAGAAAGAAAGAAAGAAAGAAATTTAGCGACATTTTTGGCTTCATCTGTGTTTTTTAAAGATTTTTAGTTTTTTTTTAAGTGTTTCTAGTGTTTTTAGAGGAGTGTTTTAAACTCTATATTTGTTTTTTTTTTTTTTTGAGGCTTCTAGTGTATTAGTTTTTTTGTTTTTTTTTTTTGTTTTTGGTTTTTTTTTGAATTTTATTGTTTTTCTTAGGTTATTTTGTTGTTGTTGTTCTTGAATAATTATTTACAATTTGAGGGTTTTTAATTTTAGTATTTAATAGTTTTAGAGTTGCCAGGCAATTGTGGCCCATGCTTTTAAACCCAGCACTTGGGAGGAAAATGTAGGGGATTTTTTTTAGATCAAGGCCAGCCTGTTCTACAGAGGGATCTCCTGGACAGCCAGGGATAAACATAGAAAACCAGTCTCCAAAACTTAAAAAAAAAAGAAAAAAAAAAAAGAAAAGAAGAAAGACAGAAAGAAAGAAAGAAAGAAAGAAAGAAAGAAAGAAAGAAAGAAAGAAAGAAAGAAAGACAGACAGACAGACAGACAGACAGACAGACAGACAAAGAGAGAGAGAGACAGGAAGGGAGGAAGGAAGGAAGGAAGGAAGGAAGGAAGGAAGGAAGGAAGGAAGGAAGGAAGGAAGGAAGGGAGGGAGGGAGAGGGAGGAAGAAATGAAGGAAGGAAGAAAGGAAGGAAAAAAGGAAGGAAGGAAGAAAAAGGAAGAAAGGAAGGAATAAAGGAAGGAAGGACATGTTTTAGGGACATTTTGGCTTCTTATGTACCTTTTTTTTTTTTTAGATTTCTATGGGTTTTTCAAAAGGTTTGTAAAGTGTTTAGAAGAGTGTTTTAGAAGTTTTTTGTTGTTGTTTTTGTTTTTTGTTTTGTTTGTTTGTTTTTCAGGCTTCTAGTGTATTTTTTAGTGTTTTTCTTGGTTTTTTAAGGATTTTAGTGTATTTTAGGGTTTTGAGGTTTAATTTAGGCTTTACTTTATTTCTTCTTTTTTTTTTTGGATGTTACTGTATTTCTTAGGGTTTTTTGTTTTTGTTCTTCATTGAAAAAACAATTAGAGTTTTATATTGGGGAATTAATTGTTTTTGGGTTACCAGGCAATGGTGGACCATGCCTTTAATTCCAGCAATTAGGAGGCAGAGGTAGGAGGATTTTTGAGTTAATGGCCAGCCTGGTCTACAGACAGAGCTCCAGAACAGCCACAGATACAGGAAATCCAGTCTCCAAAAACTCAAAAAAACAAAAAAACAAGAATAAGCCCACTTTTGGGGTCATTTTTACATTCTTTTATATTCTTAATTTTTTAGAATTTTAGTGTTCTTCTTAAGAGTTTTCTAGGGTATTAAGAAGAGTGTTTTAGAGGTGTTTTTGGTTTTCAGTATTTTAGTGTATTTGTAGTGTTTTTTTCTGTTTTTTCTTTTTTTTTTTTCTTTTTTTTTTAGGATATTAGGGTTCTTCAGGGTTTGGGTTTTTTTTAGGCTTTAAAGTTTTTTTTTATGATTTTTGTTTTTTAGTATTTTGGGGGGGTGGTTTTTTGTTTGTTTGTTTGTTTTTGGTTTTTTTTTTTTGGTTTTTTTTGTTTTTTTTTTTTTTTTTTTGGTTTGGGTTAAGTTTTTTGTTCACTTGTTTTTGGATTTTTTTTTTTTCGATACAGAGTTTCTCTGTATAGCCCTGGCTGTCCTGGAATTCACTCTGTAGACCAGGCTGGCCTCAAACTAAGAAATCTGTCATCCTCTGCCTCCCAAGGGCTAGGATAAAAGGTGTGTTCCACCATGCCTGGTGTTTATGTGTCTGTGTGTGTGTGTGTGTGTGTGTGTGTGTGTGTGTGTGTGTGTGTGTGTGTATGTGTTTGAGAATTTTTAAATTAAATTTTAAGGTTTTATTTTTGATATGTAAGAGTTTTAGGGTTGCCAGGAAGTAGTGGCCCTTGCCTTAAATCCCAGCAATTGAGAGATAGAGGTAGTGGATTTTTGAGTTTGAGGCCAGTCTGAGCTACAGAGGAAGTTCCAGGTCAGCCAGGGATACACAGAGAAACACAGTCTCAAAAAAAAAAAGTATTAGAGTAATTTTGGCTTCTTGTGTATTATTTTTAGATGTCTATGGGTTTTTGGAAGGGTTTGTAGAGTTTATAGAAGAGTGTTTTAGAGGTTTTTTTGTTTTTGTTTTTTTTTGTTTTGTTTTGTTTTGTTTTGGTTTATAGGCTTCCTGTGTATTTTTAGTGTTTTTTCTTGTTTGTTTGTTTTAAGGATCTTAGTGTATTTTATGGTGTTGGTGTTTAATTTAGGCTTTATTTTACCTTTTAGCATTTTATTGTATTTCTTAGGGTCTTTTGGTAATTGTGGTTGTTGATTTTGATTTAAAAAAAAATTAGGATTTTATGTTTGAAGTTTAATTGTTTTAGGGTTTCCAGGCAATGATGGCCCTTGCCTTTAATCCCAGAACTTGGGAGGCAGAGGCAGGAAGATTTTTTTAATTCAAGGCCAGCTTGGTCTACAGAGGGAGCTCCAGGACAGCCAGGAATACACAGAGAAACCCAGTCATCAAAGAAACCACAAAAAAAAAAAACAAAAACCAAAAACCAAAAAACAAAACAAAAAAACAAAAAAAAAAAAACAAAGAAAAACAAAGAAAAAAGAAAGAAAGAAAGAAAGAAAGAAAGAAAGAAAGAAAGAAAGAAAGAAAGAAAGAAAGAAAGAAAGAAAGGAAGGAAGAAAGAAAGAAAGAAAGGAAGAAAGAAAAATAATTACTTTATGGACATTTTGGGCTTCCTGTGGTGTTTTTTTTGTTTATTTGTTTGTTTTGAGTTTTTTTGTTTGTTTGTTTGTTTTTAATTTTATTGTTTTTGATACGAGTTTTGTAGAGTTTTTAGAAGAGTGTTTTGGAGGGATTTTTTTTTTTGGTTTTCAATATTTTAGTGTATTTTTAGGGTTTTTTTGAATTTTAAGGATTCTAAGGTGTTTTAGAGTTTTGTTTTTTTTTTAAAGTTTTTTTTATAATATTATCTTTCTTTTTTTTTAGGTTTAGTTTGTGTGTGTGTGTTTGTGTGTGTGTGTGTGTGTGTGTTTTTTTGTGTGTGGTTTTTAGTGTATTTTTTTTTAATTTTTAAGTTTTGTTTTTGAAGTTCATGGATTTTAGTGTTGCCAGGAAGTAGTGGCCAGTAATTAATTAATTAATTAATCCCAGTAATTGGGAGGCAGAGGTAGTATATTTCTGAGTTCGAGGCCAGGCTGGTCTACAAAGTGAGCTCCAGGACAGCCAGAGAAACACAGAGAAACCCAATCTCCAAAAACTCAAAAAAAAAAAACAAACAAAACAAAACAAAATGAACAAACAAAGACACAGATTTGGTTCAGTTTTGCGATCTTGTATATTTTTAATTTTTTTTATAATTTCAGTGTTTTTCTTAATGGTTTTAAGAAGAGTGTTCTAGAGGGTTTTTTTTTTTTTGGTTTTCAGTATTTTAGTGTTTTTTTAGTGTTTTTTTCGGTTTTTTTTTTTTTTTTTGAATATTAGGGTTTTTGAGGGTTTTGGGATATTTTTTAGGCTTTATATGTTTTTTTTAGTTTTTTTTTGTTTGTTTTGGTGAGTGTGTGTATGTGTGAATATGTGTGTGTCTGTGTGTGTGTAGTGTGTGTGTGTGTGTGTGTGTGTGTGTGTGTGTGTGTGTGTGTGTGTGTGTGTGTGTGTGTTTGAGATTTTTTTAAATTTAACTTTAAGATTTTATTTTTGGAGTTTAAGAGTTTTAGGGTGGCCAGGCAATGGTGGCCCATGCCTTTAATCCCAGCAATTGGGAGGTAGATCTAGAGCAATTGGATTTGTTAGTTCGAGGACAACCTTATCCACAAAGTGAGAGTCAGAAGAGCCAGGGATACACAGAGGAACCCAATCTCCAAAAATTCAAAAGAGAGAAAGAAAGAAAGAAAGAAAGAAAGAAAGAAAGAAAGAAAGAAAGAAAGAAAGAAAGAAAGGAAGGAAGGAAGGAAGGAAGGAAGGAAGGAAGGAAGGAAGGAAGGAAGGAAGGAAGGAAGGAAGGAAGGAAGGAAGGAAGGAAGGAAGGAAGGGAAGGAAGGAAGGAAGGAAGGAAGGAAGGAAGGAAGGAAGGAAGGAAGGAAGGAAGGAAGGAAGGAAAGAAGGAAGAAGAAAAAAGTGCTTTATGGATATTTTGGGCATCTTGAGGGTTTTTTTTTTAATACTGGGGTTTTTTTAAGTGTTATTTTAGGGTTTTGAGAATAGTGTTTTAGAGTTTTTTGTTTTTCAGGCTTCTGGTGAAGTTTCAGTATTTTTTCTTGGTTTTTAAAGGATTTTTAGTGTTTTTTATGGTTTGGGGTTTAATTTAGGCTTTACTTTTTTTTTAGCATTTTACTGTATTTCTTAGAGTTTTTTATTGTTGTTGTTGTTGTTCTTGATGTTTTTTTAATAAAAAAAAGTTTAGGATTTTATATTTGGGATTTAATTATTTTAGGGTTGCCAGGCAATCGTGGCCCATGCCTATAATCCCAGCAATTGGGAGGCAGAGGTAGTGGATTTTTGAGTTAGAAGCCACCCTGTCGACAGAGTGAGATCCAGAACAGCCACGGATACACAGAGAAATCCAGTCTCTAAAAACTCAAAAAAGGAAAAAAAAAAGGAAGGAAGGAAGGAAGGAAGGAAGAAAGGAAGGAAGGAAGGAAGGAAGGAAGGAAGGAAGGAAGGAAGGAAGGAAGGAAGGAAGAAAGAGAAGTATTAGGTACATTTTGGCTTCTGTGTAATTCTTTTAAATTTCTATGGGTTTTTGAAAGAGTTTGTAGAGCTTTTTGTAGAGAGTTTCAGTTTTTTTGGTTTATAGGCTTCTTGTGTGATTTTAGTGGTTTTTTCTTTTTGTTGTTGTTGTTGTTGTTGTTGTTGTTGTTGTTTTAAGGACCTTAGTGTATTTTGTGGTTTGGGCATTTCAGGTATCTGGGACCCTTCTCTGCAAGAGGAGATCTTGCCTGCAGAGAGTACTCTGAACACTGAAACTCAGGAGAAAACTAGTCTCCCAGGTCTGCTGATAGAGGCTAAAATAATCACCTGAGGAACAAGATATAACCAGAGACAATTATAACAACTAACTCCAGAGATTACCAGATGATGGAGGGCAAACATAAGAATCTTACTAACAGAAACCAAGACCACTCACCTTCATCAGAATTAAAGCACTCCCATCTCACCCAGTCCTGGAAACGCCAAAACACCCGAAAAGGTAGTCCCACATTTAAAAGCATATCTCAGGTTGATGGTAGAGGACATCAAGAAGGACTTTAATAACTCACTTAAAGGAATACAGGCGAACACTGCTAAATAGGTAGAAGACCTTAAGAGGAAGCACAAAAAAAAAAAAAACTTAAAGAATTGAAGGAAAACACGACCAAACAGGTGATGGAATTGAATAAAACCATCCAAGACCTAAAAAGTGAATTAGACACAATAAAGAAACCCCAAACTGAGGCAACGCCAGAGATAGAATACCTAGGGAAGAAATCTAGAACCATAGATGCGAGCATCAGCACCAGAATACAAGACATGGAAGAGAGAATGTCAGGTGCAGAAGATTCCATAGAGAACATTGGAACAACAATCAAATAAAATACAAAATGCAAAAGATCTTATCTCAAACATCCAGGAAATCCAGGACACAATGTGAAGTCCAAACCTAGGGGTAAGGGAAAAAGGTCGGTAACATATAAAGGTAGGCCTATCAGAATTACACCAGACTTTTCACCAGAGACTATGAAAGACAGAAGATCCTGGACAGATATTATACAGATACTAAGTGAACACAAATGCCAGCCCAGGCTATTATACCCAGCCAAACTCTCAATTACCATAGATGGAGAAAACAAAGTATTTCACGATAAAAAACAAATTCACACATTAACTTTCCGTGAATCCAACCCTTCAAAGTATAATAACAGAAAAAAAAAATACAAGGACAGAAACCACACCCTACAAAAAGCAAGAAAGTAATCCCTCAACAAACCAAAAAGAAGACATCCACAAGAACAGAATGCAAACTCTAACAACAAAAATAATAGGAAGCAACAATTACTTTTCCTTTATATCTCTTAATATCAATGGATTCAGTTCCCCAATAAAAAGACATAGACTGACAGACTGGCTACAAAAACAGGACCCAATAGTCTACTGCTTACAGGAAACCCATCTCAGGGAAAAAGGTAGACACTATCTCAGATTGAGAGGCTGGAAAATAATTTTCCAAGTAAATGGTCTGAAGAAATCAGCTGGAGTAACCATTTAAATATCGAATAAAATTGATTTTTAACCTAAAGTTTTCAAAAAAGACAAAGAAGGACACTTCATACTCATTAAAGTTACAATCTTCCAAGAGGAACTCTAAATTCTGAATATCTATGCTCCAAATGCAAGGGCAATCAAATTCATTAAAGAAAGCTCAAAGCACACATTGCAGCTCACACAATAATAGTGGGAGGCTTCAACAATGCACTTTTTTTTTGGGGGGAAAAAATTTTATTTGTATGTAAATCACTTAAACAAAAAAGTTAATAAATTAAAAAAAAATTCATCCATGGAGCTATGTCTAGATATGTTTTGAATTCTTGACCTAATGAGTTAAAATTTAAAAAAAAAAAAACCTAAATATAAAAATCCTTCCTTAAGTAAATTTACAAACCATTTTACAATTTGATCAATCTAGTTACAGAACAAACCACTTTTATCAATGGACATATCGTGGAAACAGAAACTAAATAGGGACACAGTGAAACTAACAGAAGTTATTAAACAAATGGACTTAATAGATATCTACAGAATGTTTTATCCTGAAACAAAAGGATGTAACTTTTTCTCAGCACATCATGGTACCTTCTCCAAAATTGACCATATAATTGATCATAAAACAGACCTCAACTGATAAAAAATATTGCAATTGTCCAAAGCATCCTATCAGACCACCAAGGACTTAGGATGATTCATCTTCAATAACAACATTAATAATGGAAAGCCAACACTTACGTTGAAAATGAACAACAGTCTTTTCAGTGATACCTTGGTCAAGGAAGGGATATAGAAGGAAATTAAAGACATTTTAGAGTTTAATGAAAATAAAGCCACAACATTCCCTAACTTATGAGACTCAATGAAATCATTACTAAGAGGGAAACTCATAGATTTGAGTACCTCAAAAAAGAAACCAGAGAGAGCACATACAAGCAGCTTGAGAACACATGAAAAATCTCCAAAATAAAGGAAGCAAATTCACTCAAGAGGAGTAGATGGAAGGAAATAATCAAACTCAGGGGTGAAATTAACCAAGTGGAAACAAGAGGAACTACTTAAAGAATCAACCAAAGAGGAGCTGGTTTTTTGAGAAAATCAACAAGATAGATAAACCCTTAGCTAGCATCCCTTAAGGCACAGAGACAGCATCCTAATTAACAAAATCAGAATTGAAAAGGGAGACATTAAAAACAGATCCTGAAGAAATCCAAAATACAATCTGATCCTTCTATAACACACTATACTCAACAGAACAGGATAACCTGGACAAAATGGACAAATTTCTAGACAGATACCAGGTAACAAAGTTAAAACAGGATCAAGTTAACTATCTAAACAGTCCCATATACCCTAAAGAAATAGAAGCAGGCATTAATAGTCTCCCAACCAAAAAAAAAAAAAAAAAAAAAAAAAAAAGGCCCAGGAACAGATGGGTTTAATGCAGAGTTCTATCAGACCTTCAAAGAATATCTAATTCCAGTTCTGCACAAATAATTCCACAAAATAGCAATAAAAGGTACTCTAACCAACTCATTCTATGAAGACACAATTCCTCTGATACCTAAACCAAGAAAGATCCAACAAAGATAAAGAACTTCAGAACAGTGGCCCTTATGAATATCGAAACAAAAATACTCAGTAAAATTATCCCTAATCATATCCAAGAACACATTAAAAATTTCATTCAACCTTACCAAGTAGGTTTTATACCAGGTGTACAGGGATGGTTTAATATATGGCAATCCATCAACATAATCCATTATATAAACAAACTCAAAGACAAAACCACATGATCTTCTCATTAGATGCAAAGAAATCATTTAAGTAAATCCAAAACCCATTCATGATAAAAGTCTTGGAAGGATCAGGAATTCAAGGCATAACAGGATAAAAGCAATTTACAGTAAATCAGTACCCAACATCAAATGTAATGGTATGAAGCTGGAAGCAATCCCACTAAAATCAGTGACTAGACAAGGCTGCCCACTTTCTCCCTACCTGTTCAACATTGTTCTTGAAGTCCTAGGCAGAGCAATTTGACAATGAAAGGAGACCAAGGGGATACAAATTGGAAAAGAAGAATTCAAAATATCACTTTTTGCAGATGATATGATAGTATATATAAGTGAACCTAAAAATTCCACCACAGAACACCTAAACTTGAAAAACAACGTCGGTGAAATAGCTGAATATAAAATTAACCAAACATATCAATGGCCTTTCTCTTCACAAAGAACAAACAGGCTGAGAAGGAAATTAGAGAACCATCGCCCTTCTCAATAGTCACAAATAATATAACATACTTTGGCGTGATTCTAACTAAGGAAGTGGAAGATCTGTATGATAACAACTTCAAGTCTCTGAAGAAAGAAATTAAAGAAGATTTCAGAAGATGGAAAGATCATCCATTATCATGGATTGGCAGTATCAACATTGTAAAAATGACCATCTTGCCAAAAGAAATCTACAGATTCAATAAACTCTCCATTAAAATTCCAACTCAATTCTTCAATGAATTAGAAAGGGCAATCTGCAAATACATTGGGAATAAACAAAACCTAGGATAGCAAAAAATCTTCTCATGGATAAAAGAACCTCTTGTGCAATCACCATGCCTGACCCAAAGCTTTACTACAGAGCAATTGTGATAAAAAACTGCATGGTACTGATATAGTGACAGAGAAGTAGACCAATGGAATAGAATTGAAGACCCAGAAATGAACCCACACACCTATTGTCAATTGATCATCTACAAGGGAGCTAAAACCATCCAGTGTAAAAAAGACTGCATTTTCAACAAATAGTGCTGGGACAATTGGTGGTTATCATGTAGAAGAATGTGAATCAATCCATTCCTATCTCCTTGTACTAAGGTCAAATGTAAGTGGATCAAGGAGCTCCACATAAAATCAGAGACACTGAAACTTGTAGAGGAGAAAGTGCGGAAAAGCCTCAAAGATATGGGAACAGGGAAAAATTCCTGAATAGAAGAAAAATGGCTTGTATTGTAAGATTTAGAATTGACAAATGGGACCTCATAAAGCTGCAAATCTTTTGTAAGGCAAAAGACACCTTCAATAAGACAAAAAGGTCACCAAAAGATTGTGAAAGGATCTTTCACTGTCCTAAATCAGATAGGGCACTAATATCAAATATATATAAAGAACTCAAGAAGGTGGATTCCAGAAAATCAAATAAAAAACGGGCCTCAGAGCTAAAGAAAGAATTCTCACCTGAGGAATACCAAATGGCTAAGAAGCACCTGAAACAATGTTCACCATCCTTAATCAGCAGTGAAATGTAAATCAAAACAACCCTGAGATTCCATCTCACACCAGTCAGAATAGCTAAGATCAAATATTCAGATGACAGCAGATGCTGGCAAGGATGTGGAGAAAGCAGAAAACTCCTCCATTGTTGGTGGAATTGCAAGTTTTAAATTAACTCTGGAAATAAGTCTGGCGGTTCTTCAGAAAATTGGACATTGTACTACCATAGGATCCCACAATACCTCTCCTGGGCATATCTGCAGAAGCTGTTCCAACTAGTAAGACACATGCTCCACTATGTTCATAGCGGCCTTATTTATAATAGCCAATAGCTGGAAAGAATCCAGATGCATGTCAACAGAAAATGGTTACAAAATTGTGGTACATTTACACAATGGAGTTCTACTACTAATAGTACAGCTATTAAAAAGAATGAGTTTATGAAATTTATAGGCAAATGGTTGGACCTGGAGAGCATCATCCTGAGTGAGGTAACTCAATCACAAAAGAATGGTAATGATATGTACTCACTAATAAGTGGATATTAGCGCTGAAACCTAGAATACCCCCAAGATATAAGATACAATTTGCCAAACAGATGAAACTCAAGAAGAATGAAACCCAAACTGTGGACACTTTTCCCTTCTTAGAATTGGAAACAAAATACCCATGGAAGGAGTTACAGAGACAAAGTTTTGAGCTTAGACAAAAGGATAGACCATCTAGAGATTGCCATATGCAGGGATCCATCCACTAATCAGTCTCCAAACAAAACAAAACAAAACAAAAATCGTAGTAATCATGGCTACTGATCAGAAACCATACTCTTGGACCACTGATAAGAAAGTTAATTTAAAAAGAAGCCAAGTAACTCATTCCTTCCTCAACATTCTTGAATGTCAACCCCATTGTTGGGAAGAGATTTACTATCACATTAAAAGCCCAAATAAACTTCTCTTTGGAAGGAAATTCAATCTATTGATAAGCCCCTCTCTCTATAATTTTAGTTTCAAAATTAGAAGAAGTATATAGATTATATGAGCCTCAAGCCACATTGAGATAAGTTCTAGAATGGACCTGGTTAGAGAGATTATCTTCATGCCTGGGCAGAGATGGAAGGTATGGGAGAGGCAAACAGGGTGCCCCCCATCATTGTGAAGCTGAAAACTGGTGCGACTTCTATTGGGGTACAACAATACCCCATGAGCAGAGAGGCCCAAGTCGGCATCAGACCTCACATTCAAAGGCTCATAGAACTAGGTGTTTTGGTCCCTTGTCAATCTCCCTGGAATACTCCATTACTACCAGTTAAAAAGCCAGGCACTAATGTTTATCTCCAGTACAAGACTTAATAAAAGTAAACGAAAGAGTATGAAATATTCATCCTACTGTCCCTAACTCCTACAATCTACTTACTTCTCTCCACCCTGACAGACATTGTTATATATTCCTGCACCTGAAGGACACATTCTTCTGCCTAAAACTACATCCCATGAGTCAGGTAATCTTTGCTTTCAAGTGGAGAGACCCAGATTAGGGATAGGCTGGACGAACTAACTTTGAGACATTTACCTCAAAAATTCAAGAACTCTCCTATTCTCTTTGATGAAGCCTTCCACTCGGACTTGGCACTGTTCAGGTCAGAAATCCCCCAAGTTTTTCTTCTTCATTATGTTTATGACCTGCTTCTTGCTGCCACCACCGAAAAATGGTGCAGACTGGGAACTGAAAAATTAATGGCAGAATTGAGGGAGTTGGGATACAAGGCATCTTCTAAGAAAGCCCAGAATTGCCAGACAGAAGTAACCTATTTGGGTTATAGTCTCAGGGAAAGGAAATGGTGGCTGACAGAAGCTTGGAAAAAGACTGTAACTCAAATCCCCATCCCAACATCCTTAAAGCAGGTGAGAGAATTTGTTGGAATTCCTGGTTTTTGTAGACTCTAGATTCCAAGCTTTGCGACTCTGGCAGCCACACTCTAACACTTTACTAAAGAGACTGGAACTTTCTTATGGACCCCCATACACCAGTAGGCCTTTAAAGAGATTAAAAAGCCCTTGCTTAGTGCACCAGCCCTAGCCCTGCAAGACATGACTAAGCCTGTCACTCTATATAGAGGAATGAGCAGGAAAAGAAAGTGGGGTTCTGATCTAAGCTCTGGGGCCATAAAAATAACCTGTGGAATACTGGTAAAAAAAAAAAAAAAAAAAAAAAACAAACAAAGAAACAAACAAAAAAAAACAAAAAACAAAAAACAAAAAACAAACAAAAAAACAAACAAAAAAACTAGACCCAGTGTCCAGTGGATGGCCATTGTGCTTAAAAGCTATCGATGCTTTGGCCCCACTTCTCAAAGATGCTGATAAACTGATTCTAGGTCAATGAATGATAGTGGTAGACCCATGCCTTAGAAATCATCATTAGACCACCGCCTGATCGCTGGATGCCTAAATCTCACATGACCCATTAACAGAACCTCTTACTGACTGAGAGAGTGCAGTTTGTACACCCTGCTATCCTGAATTCTGCCACCTTGCTGTCAGAAGCTTACAAATCCCTACCAGAGCACCAGTGTATGTGCATCCTGGCAGAAGAAACCGGAACTAAGAAAGACCTCACTGATCAGCCATGGCCAGACTGCACCAACTGGTGCACGGATGATAGCAGGTTTTTCGTTAAAGGTAAGCAAAAGGCAGGGGCAGCACTGGGCAATGGAAAACAAACCATCTGCACCAGCACCTTGCCTGAAGGGACAATAACCCAGAGAGCAGAGCTAATTGCACTCACACAAGCTTTGTACCTGGCCAAAGTGAAAAACAACAATATCTACACAGACAGCAGGTAAGTTTTCACCACTACTCACATATGTGGGACAATCTATAGGCAACGGGGGCTACTCACTTCTGCTGGGAAAGATATTAATAATAAAAAAATTTTTGAGCTATTTAGAAGCCAAAACTTGAAAGTAAATTAAAAAAACAAAAACAAAAACAAAAAAAAAACAAAACACATCAAAACAAAACAAAACAAGAACAAAGCAAAAAACAAAATGAAACAAAATAAAACAACAACAAAAAAACAAAAACAAAACAAACAAAACAACAACAACAACAACAACAAAACTAGACACCATACATTGTCCTGGTCACCAGAAATGCCTTGATGCCAGAGGGAAAGGAAATCAGATGGCTTACCTCGCTGAAAAACAGGTGGCTCAAAGAGAAAAATAAACAAATTAAAGACCATTATAAACTCATAGACACAGACTTTGAATAAACTCAGAAGATCAGGAACTAATCCGCAAAATACCTGAGATATGTGGGTACACTCCTCAGAAAGTAGCTAAGACCCAAGATGGTTGATATTATCTGCCCACTAGAAAAGGGCAACAATATGTAGCCAGTCTGTACAGGCTCACACATTTGGGAAATAAGAAGCTCAAAGAAATTGTTAAGAGCTCAAACTATTATGTTATAAAAATGTCTGACATTGCTCAAGATAGTGCTAATAAATGCCAAGCCTTTGTCCTCATCAATGCCGGACACAACAAGAACACCCCTGGAAGGTGGCTAAGCTGTAACTGTCCAGAGGCATACTGAAAATTAGATTTTACTGAAGTTAAACCAGCCAAGTACAGTAATAAATATCTATCAGTTTTTATAGACACTTTTTCAGGTTGAGTAAAGCCCTCCCCACTAAGAAAGAGACCTCCAATATCATGGTAAAGAAGATATTAGAGGAAATTTTTCCAAGATTCAGCATCCCTAAGGTACTTTCCTCAGACAATGGCCCCTCCTTCATTACCCAAGTAAGTCAAGAGTTACCCAGACAATTGTGGATCAACCAGAAGTTACATTGTGTTTATAGACCCCAGAGTTCAGGACAGGAATAGCAGATGAATAGATCATGAAAATAAACCTTGAATAAATTGGCTTTAGAGACTGAAGAAAAGATTGGACAACTCTCCTTCCCTTCACTTTGTTCCAAGTACAGAACATCCAAGGAAAATTTAAACTTACACCCTTTGAAATTCACCATGGGGGACTGCCCCCCTTAACAGAAGCAGGGAGAATGTGTGACCCTGATGTTCCTTTTTTCCCAAACCCTTCTAGCTCCCTTGAAGGCCTTAGAACTGGTTGGAAAGGACACCTCGAAATTGCTGAAAAAAAAAAAAAGGAACGAACCAGGAACTGACCACAGTGACACATAAGAGTCAAATAGGGGACCCTGTCCTGGTCTGGCATCATTGTTCCAGGAACCTTGATCCCAGATACAAGTCCAGCTGCTCCTCCAGCATGTGCCTGGTTACCCATCCTGACCATACCGAGGTCCACTAGCCTGGCCCTGCTCACACTCTGAAGACACTGCAGAGGAACCTCCTCTCTCCCTGCTACCACTGACAAGAGACTCTCTAGTCTCATTTGCGGGGCTTCTGGGGCTTTCAATGTTACAAATCCTAAAGATGCAAACTCATGGTGGCCTTATTTGACAACTGGGCCAGAGGTTTAATTTTCCCAATTCTAAGATAAGAACTCTATACTAGAAGGAGTGGGGAATGTGTGACCCCAACTTAAAGTGTTTCTCCCAGGAAGGTAAAGCCTCTAGATGTTCCCCAAGCTTGTTTTCCCTGATCTCTGAAAATACAGCCAGAAAGAACCTCTTTTTCTCTATAGCCAGCAAAAAGGCTTTTTGTTTCTATACTTTACAACCAGAGATACCTCCCTTCCTGTGCCAAGGACAATAAAATAAAAATTCAGAAATATCTCACTCCCCACTCCTGCCCTGTAAATTTCAGCAAGGACACCCAGAAGAAAAGAACTCTCCTCCTAACACCTCCCAACTCTTCCCAACTTCTACCAACTCTCCTCCCAACTCCTCCCAATTCCTCAGCTAGCTGTTAAAAGCCCTCTACTGTCACTGATCAGGGTCAAACTCCTCTGCCCTGCATGGTGGAGGGACTTCATCCTCAGCTTGCTGATAATAAAACCTCTTGTGTTTTTGGAGATATTTAACTTTTTTGAAGAGGCCAGAAGAGGGCATTACATCTCTATAGACCCTATAGCATAAGGGAATAATTTTAGGTTTCACAGAAATCATAGTTTTCCTTAAAACACATACAGATGACTTTGTACCCAACATTTAGAAATAATGTTTACCTGGAGATGTAGCTCAGTGGTAAAGCACCAAGTAACAGTTTTGAGTTTCATCTTCAGTTGTGGAAAAATCAAAAAAAAAAAAAAACAAAACAAAACAAAAAATAATACAAACAAACAAAAAAAAAACAAAATTAAAAAAACAAAAAGCAACCAAATAATAAAGCAAACAAAAAATTCAACAAACCCACCAAATTTAAAAAAAAAAAACAAAAAACGAAAAACAAAAAAAAAAAACCTAACAAGCAAACAAAACACAGCAACAAGTCTCACAAATGAAATATGAGTCTGAAAAGTTTACTTAATTAACTGTATAATGTAAACTGAGCAAGAAAACCAATTTTCTATTGTAAGGAAACAAACAAAACCAGCATTAAACACTTTAGGAGCCTAAACTTAGGTATGATTAGAGCAATAGAAAAAAAATAATACTAATGGTAGTGACTACAGCAGAACAAATCTCACAGGGGGGGGGCTAGAGAGATGGTTATTTTGGTAAATTTCTTTCTGTGAAACTATATGGAATTAAGATGGGGGTCTAGAATCCACGTTAAAAGTACATTCTGCAGGCCAGTGCTGAGTAGGTGGAGACAGATGGCTGGCTAGGTAGCCTAGTGGTTTTTGTGAGCTGCAGATTCAGAGATATCCTGTCTCAACTTTTAAGTTGTGTCAGACAGTGGTGGCACATGCCTTAATACCTGCAGTTTTGAGGAAAAAGAAGGGAAATTTCTGAGTTTGTGGCCACCCTGTTATAAAGGGTGAGTTCCAGGACAAACAGATCTATACAGAGAAACCCTGTTTCATAAAAAAAAATAGTTGGAATATAATTTAGGATAAAACAGTTGTCTATTTCTGACCTCCTTATGCACACATACACTGAAATGTATACACATCGTTTTTTTGCTGAAACTCTTTTTATGATTTACACAATCTATTCAAATTATGATGTTTTTATTTCTTTTTTGGAAACAGAAAATATTAAGAAAGTGTCATATTTTTATTATCTCCACTGTATAGTAAAATTAAACATCTATCGAGAGAAATGATCCAACATACTTTAAAACACACACACAGGGCAGGGAATGAAAGATGACTTAGGAACCGCCAGACTGATTTCCAGAGTGGTTGTACAAGCCTGAAATCCCACCAACAATGGAGGACCTGGGCATATATCCAGAAGATGCCCTAACTGGTAAGAAGGACACATGCTACACTATGTTCATAGCAGTCTTATTTATAATAGCCAGAAGCTGGAAAGAACCCAGATGCCCCTCAATAGAGGAATGGATACAGAAAATGTGGTACATTTACACAATGGAGTACTACTCAGCTATTAAAAAGGATGAATTTATGAAATTCCTAGCCAAATGGATGGACCTGGAGGGCATCATCCTGAGTGAGGTAACACATTCACAAAGGAACTCACACAATAGGTACTCACTGATAAGTGGATATTAGCCCAAAACGTAGGATACCCATGATATAAGATACAGTTTCCTAAATTCATGAAACTCAAGAAAAATGAAGACTGAAGTGTGGACACTATGCCCCTCCTTAGAATTGGGAACAAAACACCCATGGAAGGAGTTACAGAGACAAAGTTTGGAGCTGAGACGAAAGGATGGACCATATAGAGACTGCCATATCCAGGGATCCACCCCATAATCAGCATCCAAACGCTGACACCATTGCATACACTAGCAAGATATTATTGAAAGGACCCAGATGTAGCTGTCTCTTGTGAGACTATGCCATGGCCTTGCAAACACAGATGTGGATGCTCACAGTCAGCTAATGGATGGATCACAGGGCTCCCAATGGAGGAGCTAGAGAGAGTAGCCAAGGAGCTAAAGGGATCTGCAACCCTATTTGTGGAACAACATTATGAACTAACCAGTACCCCGGAGCTCTTGACTCTAGCTGCATATGTATCAAAAGATGGCCAGTCGGCCATCACTGGAAAGAGAGGCCCATTGGACTTGCAAACTTTATATGCTCCAGTACAGGGGAATGCAAGGGCCAAAAAGGGGGAGTGGGTGGATAGGGGAGTGGGGGTGGGTGGGTATGGGGGATTTTGGTATAGCATTGGAAATGTAAATGAGCTAAATACCTAATAAAAAATGGAAAAAAAAAAGAATGATGACTTAGACATTAAGAACACTTGTTGCTCTTGTACAGAAACAAGGTTTAGTTCTTAGGACCCACATAATGGCTCACAACAATTTTTAATTCAAGATCCAGGGGATTTTGCCATCCTATTCTAGTTTCTAAGAGCACAAGACATGAATGTTGTGTAAACACCAGACATGCATGTTGTAAAAATACAAATGTGCAAAAACACGTTAGGTAAATAAATAAAACAATTTAGAATTACACACGAAAGTCCCTTCAACTAAAACAAAGTCGGAGAGACTTCTTTGGTGTTTTGTTTTGTTTTGTTTTGTTTTGTTTTGTTTTGTTTTGTTTCTTTCTTTCAAGTAAGTATTGCAAACTTGAAACATGGAAAAACTCTTAGTAGTAGTGGAAGCTAAAATACTACCTCCTTTTTGCTACTGTGATGACAGATGACTGATAATATTTCTCTCACCCTTTGTAGGAATGTGTAAACAGGGACAATCAGCAATGGGCTTGGCTAAGATTGTTTTCCTGCTGTCCAAAACCTGTTACTCAGTATGCTTTGTGGTGGCCAGGAAGCTGAGTTCCTGAGGAAGTAAAGTTCTTGAGGAAGCATGGTAGGGAAAAGTCTCTGTGGAGTTAGTCAGGGAAAAGTCTCTGTGGAGTTAGTCAGTGAACTGTTGAAAGATGGTTAATCCTGGTTCAGCTGGGGGTCCCAGTGGGATGATGGTGGAGGGATGTAGGTGTTACTAAAGGAGAAAGGAGAGCAGGTGACCCTCATTGGACTCCTGCGGTTAATGCTTCTGGGTTCACAATCCACTTTACCCAAGAAAAACAGAGAACTTTTTCGCTATGGGCAGGGGATTGAACAGATTATCACCTAGCAGAAACCAGGAAGGCTAGGGAATTGGAGATCCTAAAAGTATTCTTGGGGCCTGGGGATGTGAGTTGTGAGTAAACTGGGGGTCAGTTAGTGGTGGAAACAGACTAGATACTTTTATGTACTGCTGCTGCCCACCAGGAATTCAAAAAACAAACTGAAGACCAGTCTTCATTTTCCTTTACCTGGTTTTGAAAGGCCAGATTTCCAAAATTTGCATATATAGGCGCCAAAGTGCTTCCAAATCCAGAGGCTCCTCTCAACCTCAGAAGAGCTGGTACTTCAGACATGATTCAGGGAAGGCTGTGTTTATGTATGTGTTGTTTTGGTATAGGTAGGTAAGCTCTAACTCTATATTTCAGTACTATCTCAAAGCACATGTGCAGTGTTGACTGTCCTTGAAAATGATGTACTCAGCCTTACAACTTTACTGGGGCCTAAAGAAACATGTCTTCTATATTTTTTATATATACATTTTATTTTTTATTTATTTATTTTTTCATTGTTGAAGATTGAATGCAGAGCTTCTTTGTGTAGCATTAAAATATAAGTCCAGTCAGGCGAAAAGTATTTCATTAATATTTGCAAAAAAAAAAAATTATATATCTTGTTGTATTAACAACCAAGAACAGAATCTCCAGTAACTAATGATAATTAGAATGCAAATTCTAAAAAAATAATTGGATATACACTGTAATATGTTCAAATTTATTATTTCCTATTTAGTGTAAGTATTTCAATGAAAGTATAATTGATTGTATAGCAAGTAAACTATATTAATATTTTGCATATGATGTATATTCCAAACAATAATTCTGTATGATTAATCTTTAATTTTAATGGTTTTCTTGGAGGGTATAGTGGTGTGGGTCAAACTCTCATTGTCATGCCTGTAGGTCAAATGCTGAGCCATCAAACTCTAACATCTGCATTCTTACTTTTTAAAACTTTAATTTCTTTATAGATTTCCAGTACAAAATCTTCTGGGAAAATATGAAGGTACATTTTTGGTTATATAATTTTTTAAAACTATATAGAATTAGCATAATTTCTATATTAGGAAATATAAGTTAATATACTGTATGACATCATAGTGATTATTCTTTTTTATGTAGTGTTTTGTAACTATTTTTATTTTATTTGTTTATTTATTTATTTTTTTTATTTTTACTAGATATTATCTTTCTTTACATTTCAAATATTAGTCCTTTCTTTGTTTCACCCCAGATAATCCCTATTCCATTTACCCTCTCTGTGTTTCTACGAGGGTCTTCCTCCATCCACCCATTTTACCCTCCTCACACTGGTACATGCTTTCACTGGGGAATCAAGCCTTCACAGGACCAAGAACCTCTCCTCCCACTGATGTCTGACAAGGTCATACTCTGCTATATATGCAGCTGGAACCATGGGTTGGTGCTTAGTCCCTGGGTGCTCTGGACAGTCTGGTTGGTTCATATTGTTGTTCTTCCTATAAGGTTGCAAACCCTTTCAGCTCCTTCAGTTCTTCCTGTAACCCGTCTACTGGGGACGCCATGATCAGCCTGATAGTTGTCTTTGAGCATCAGCCTCTTTTCTTGCCAAGAAATGCCTGAGCTTCTCAGGAGATAGACATATTTGGCTCCTGTCAGCAAGCACGTGTTGGTATCCACAACTGTGACTGGGTTTGGTGTCTGTATATGGGATGGATCCTCAGGTTGGGCAGACAATGGATAGTTATTTCTTCAGTCTCTGCTCTGCACTTTGTCTCCATATTTTTTCCAAGGAGTATTGTGTTCCCCATTCTAAGAGGGATTGAAACACCCACACTCTCATCTTCTTTCTGCTTGACCTTCATGTGGTCTATGAATTACATTTTGGATATTCTGAATTTTTAGAATAATATCCCTTTATCAGTGAGTGTGTGCCATGTTTGTAATTTTGGGAATGGGTTACCTCACACAGGATGATATATTTTATATCCTTCCATTTGCCTGTGTATTTAATGAAGTCATTGTCTTTTTGTCATTAGCATATATTTTTATCTCTATTGCTCTATTCTACAGCTTGAGGTCGAGGATGATTCCCCCTGAAGTTCTTTTATTGTTGAGAATAATTTTTCCATATCCTGGATTTTTTTTATTCCAGATGATTTTGTAAATTGTTCTTTCTATCTTTATGAATAATGGAGTTTGAATTTTGATTGAGATTTCACTGAATGTATAGATTGCTTTTGGCAAGATGACCATTTTTACTGAATTAATCGTGCCAATCTATGAGCATGGGAGGTCTTTCCATCTTCTGAGATTTTCAATTTCTTTCTTCAGAGACTTGAAGTTCTTGTCACACAGATCTTTCACTTGCTTGGTGCGAGTAACAGAAAAGTATTTTCTACTTTAAGAAAATGTTATTAAGATTTTAAATTTTGATTTACATTTGTTGTGGAAATTCAGAAGTTTTCCACAAAGATTTAGAAATGTACTTTATGGTTTATTATGTTTAACAGTATGGAAAAGAATCAGTTACATATACAGGCAATTTGTATATTTTAATTGAATTGTTTTACACTAAGTTTTAACTGAGACATTATAGGAAAAAAAATTAGACCTTCTATTTGGTAGAACAGAATAAAACCCTACTTTGAAATACAATTAATTTTCTAGAAAAGATTATCTATGTATCTATCTATCTATCTATCTATCTATCTATCTATCTATCTATCTATCTATCATCTATCTATCTATCTATCTATTTATCTGTCTGTAAACTTTAATTTTGAAAATCTAAAACATGAAATAAAACTTCTCTGATAATCTCTTAGGAAAAAAATCTGTAATTACTTCCCATTTGATGATTTTTTACTGCTATTTTTCTTTTTATTGTATGAAAAGAACAATTTAATTTTTTTGAGCGTTCTTTTCCTATTTGTATAAATTTGACTGCTTTCATTACTTTACTTTACAGGGACATGATCAACAACAAATTATATGAGCAGTATAAAAATATGTTTCAGAAGTTGTATGTGGGTGTACAGAAATTCAATAAAGGGGGACTAATATCCAACATATATAAAGAACTCAAGAAGGTGGACTTCAGAAAATCAAATAACCCCATTAAAAAATGGGGCTCAGAACTGAACAAAGAATTCTCACCTGAGGAATACCGAATGGCAGAGAAACACCTGAAAAAAATGTTCAACATCCTTAATCATCAGGGAAATGCAAATCAAAACAACCCTGAGATTCCACCTCACACCAGTCAGAATGGCTAAGATCAAAAATTCAGGTGACAGCATATGCTGGCGTGGATGTGGAGAAAGAGGAACACTCCTCCATTGTTGGTGGGATTGCAGGCTTGTACAACCACTCTGGAAATCAGTCTGGCGGTTCCTCAGAAAATTGGACATAGTACTACCGGAGGATCCAGCAATACCTCTCCTGGGCATATATCCAGAAGATGCCCCAACTGGTAAGAAGGACACATGCTCCACTATGTTCATAGCAGCCTTATTTATAATAGCCAGAAGCTGGAAAGAACCTAATGCCCCTCAACAGAGGAATGGATACAGAAAATGTGGTACATTTACACAATGGAGTACTACTCAGCTATTAAAAAGAATGAATTTATGAAATTCCTAGCCAAATGGATGGACCTGGAGGGCATCATCCTGAGTGAGGTAACACATTCACAAAGAAACTCACACAATATGTACTCACTGATAAGTGGATATTAGCCCCAAACCTAGGATACCCAAGATATAAGATACAATTTGCTAAACACATGAAACTCAAGAAAAATGAAGACTGAAGTGTGGACACTATGCCCCTCCTTAGATTTGGGAACAAAACACCCATGGAAGGAGTTACAGAGACAAAGTTTGGAGCTGAGATGAAAGGATGGACCATGTAGAGACTGCCATATCCAGGGATCCACCCCATAACCAGCATCCAAATGCTGACACCATTGCATACACTAGCAAGATTTTATTGAAAGGACCCAGATGTAGCTGTCTCTTGTGAGACTATGCCGGGGCCTAGCAAACACAGAAGTGGATGCTCACAGTCAGCTAATGGATAGATCATAGGGCTCCCAATGGAGGAGCAATGAAAGTAGCCAAGGAGCTAAAGGGATCTGCAACCCTATAGGTGGAACAACATTATGAACTAACCAGTACCCCGGAGCTCTTGACTCTAGCTGCATATGTATCAAAAGATGGCCTAGTTGGCCATCACTGGAAAGAGAGGCCCATTGGACTTGCCAACTTTATATGCCCCAGTAAAGGGGAACACCAGGGCCAAAAAGGGAGAGTGGGTGGGCAGGGGAGTGGAGGGGGGGGGATATGGGGGACTTTTGGTATAGCATTGGAAATGTAAATGAGCTAAATACCTAATAAAAAATGGAAAAAAAATAATAATAATAAAAATTTTTAAAGGTAAAAAAAAGAAATTCAATAAAGAACAAGAAAAAACAGTGGTTGGTATAATAAATAACTTCATAATTAACCTCGTATACCTATGTATCAATTAGGAAGGGAGAAACCAGCCTTGTGTTTGACACATGAAACTAAATTAATTCTCATTATCTAACTATTTTTGGTTCTGTTTTAGTCCTACTGAATTGTAAATCAGAGAGGTATGATCATATACTATACCAATGAAAACCACTAAGAATTTTAATGGAGACGAGATCATAAATTTCCAAGAGGCCGACATTTGCTGAGAGATGAAGAGAGGATTACCAGCTTTTACAATATGTCAGCCTCAGGTATACTTGAAAGATAGAGAAAGATTACTTACTGTTGTCATCTGGACTCTGTCGTTTATTTTAGAAAACCAACTCAAAGTAGCAAATTAGTTTTTACAATCCTAAACTTAGTCCCTATTTATTAAAAAAAAAAAAGTGTATGGAAAAAACTTTCCTAACAACCCTGGCAAAATACTCCTGTGGAAGAATATCACCAAACTATTTTAGATCATTTCCCCATTAATATAACAATCACTGTAGTCATCAAATGGTTTCCAAGTAAGATCTGAGGCAATTACCATATTAACAATTTTTTTTTAATTTGGTTGGTTAATTGTTTGGGGGGTATTCAATTTGAAATGAACAGGAGATCATTTTCTGCCTGCGAAATACATGGAGGGTCCTGCCATTATGAGTCAGTTCAGGAAAGAGATAGGGACTACAGATAAAAATTAAATAAATACTCCAAATGAAGGCAATTTTTAAACCTTTCATAGCATGGCAAAAAACATTGTAGTCATTTACAGACCAAAAGCTAGAACCTCTTTGTAGTGTGGGCATTGGGCTTACCAGCCTAGTCTCAGTATACTAACTTACTTGGAAATTATCATAAAAAAATACACTGAATATTTTGTCTTTAGATCTCTAAAAACCTCAGAAATACTTATCAAAATAACAGACTACAATAAATTCAAAAGAACAAGTTTCATTTTATTTCAACAAAAATTTAGGCTTTTTATAATATTAAATATTTGTTATGAGTAATTCTAGCTCATTTGGTCAAAAATATATATGTTTTGAGGAAAATAATTCTAAAAACTTAAAATTTATGTTTTGTAGTATTATGTATAACATTGGCAAATTAGATAAGACATGCTCATTCATGTTAAACTCATAAATCTACTCCTATTTACTGAATCTTTTAAACATAAGAAACCACCCTAGGCAAGATCTTAAACTACTGTTCTCCTGTATGCCATGACATTTTTAGCAGATATTTAAATGTATTAACTAACCTACTAATGAGTAGAAATCTGAAAGACCAGAATCTCTGTTACCTTTCACCTAATGACTATTCAATATAAACTATGACTACAATTAGAAAAATACCGAAATCCTAAAGTCAAATCCTCACCTCTTTTATCAGTCATTGAAAATCTTTTAATAGCTATGGTCCTGTAATCTGTAATCCCAGCACTTGGCAGTTGAATGCAGGAGGATCAAGTCCTTTGATTGTCCATAGCTACATAGTGAGTATGAGTTCAGCATGAGTAATGTAGGACTGTCTCAAATAAACATGTCCCCTACAAATTAAACAGAAATATAATGTTAGTATAAAGATATAAAAATAGTAAATATTTCTGTCACTTCAGTAGGAAATTGTTGACCAGAAATACGAAAATAAATGTACATTTGGAATTTTTTAACTATATTTTTTGAAGTGAAAACTATTGAAATCTGGATATCCATAGAATTCCCTGTTTAGAACATTATCCTGACAGCATATAGCCTAGAACTGGTAAGAAGTAAGGCTTGGAGAATCACAGGAGTTGCCTTGCCTTGACTTTAGAGATGACAGCAAATAACTGTAAGTATCACCTCGTATTTTAGACTGAGGCAGTGCAATTGATGATGGCATGTTCCAATATAATAATAGAAAAACAAACAAACAAAAAAACAAACAAAAAAAACTATTTTTTCTGCTTCAGATCTTGGCAGGGCCATTCTAGCCCCATCGTTTGACAAAAGCACAACACAACTCAGAAAATTGTTTTGATGACATCAACAATTGTCAGACTTAAAATTTATCAATGTGCTTCAAACTTCTCTCATCGTCTGGGGTTATACATGGTGGTATTTATGAGACCTCTAAATGATCCCTAGGATTAGGAGCATAGTGTGTAGAGTTGGGAGAGGATATATAGACTGGAGAGATAAAATGGGAAGCATGGTGATCCTTGGATTGCCTGTGCCACATACCTTTGCAGTTGTGGTAATAGATTCAGTGTAGATTGCAAATACCTTCTAGGAGCACTACCCTAGCACACAATACAGTGCTTTCTATTCTTTTTCGGGGATTTTGCCTGTGTCAGGGAATGTAGCTTGGATACTACTGGTTGGTGTGTGGAAGATATCAATCATTGGATCAGTTCAAAGCTATGGGAGCTGCCAGTTAATAGGCTAAGCTTCAGACCACATCCTTCCAATGGATAACTAGGGTCCAGTCTAGATGAATTTCTGGATCCCCAGGATACATGAATAGCATGCAGTATTCTAGAGTAGTATCCAGCTTAATGATACTTCTGTTGCTCTTGTGTCTTTCCCTCTTCTGTATCCCCCAAGTTCATTCTGATTTCTTGGCATGACTCTCAAATGAGCCTTTGTGTATTAACCTGTGGTATATGAGAGGAGTTGTCTGAATAGAGATGAAATATTGAGTCATGGCAAACACAACTGTGGAAATGGAAACCATCCAGGGGCAAATGTTGTAAAATTAACATAGTCTGTGAAAGAAAAATGCTTTTGCTTTCAGACGGAGAGTGAATGGAGTTTTTCACTAAGCTGGAAGGGGGGCTAATAAAGGCCTTTTTTACTGGAGAATTTAATAAGAATTTATCAAAACACAGGTGCAATTATTCTTACAGGATTGAACTGATTAGATGGGTAGAGTTTGGCTAGTATAAGATACTTGATTTAATGACTTTTGAGGTCCTTTTTTGAAATCATGATCAATAAATTTGCCCTCTGTGACATTTCTACTATATTTGTTTGAAAGATGAATAAACTAGGATACATAGATATAGCTTTATAGTATAGTTCTTGAACTTTCATGATGTGACAATTAAATCTGTATGATCAGGTCATATTCTAGAGCTCTGCATTAGGCACACATAATCGATAGCTCCTGGGGACATACACACAAATTAACAAACTTGACTTTATAGTGTTTCTTGTTTTCAGAATGGAATACATTTTATGAATAATCTAAAACAATAGATTCAGTTTCTATGTCCATAGAGACAGAACCTTAAAGACCCTAACAACTCTAAAAAAGAAAAATGAAAAAAGGAGAGAAAATAAAATAAAATAAACTTGAAGCTTTAAATAAACA
Organism: Mus musculus; assembly: GCF_000001635.26. NCBI lineage: Eukaryota > Metazoa > Chordata > Mammalia > Rodentia > Muridae > Mus > Mus musculus. Next base: position 32,807,059 of record NC_000087.7, read on the forward strand.
ACAAAAACCCAAAAACAAAACAAAACAAAACGAACAAACAAACAAAAAAACATAATTTTTTTGAAAAAAGAAAACTAAAAGAACCTAAAACCCTAAAGAAAAACAAACAAACAAAAAAATCAACAAAAAAATTCTAGATCTCTACAAAGACCCAGAAAACATAAAATCATTACCACAAACAAACAAACAAGCGAAGAACTACAACAACCACACTATGTCTTCAAAAAAGAAAATCTCGCCAAATACACTGAGAACAATCCTAAAATCATTTAAAAACTGTAAAAAAAAAGAAAAAAACCAAACCAAAACAAAACAAAAAAAATCCTAAAATAATAAAAGCAAAACCTAAAACCCTAAAAAAAAACTAAAATTACTAAAGAAACTCTAAATGACCCAAATAAGCTATTTTTTAAATTCTTAATAAACATTTTTAAAACCCTAAAATTCTATAAATAAGAAAACACAAGACCTCTTAAAAGACACTAAAAAAATTATAAAACCCTAAAAAAAAATCCAAAAACTCTACAAGTCTAGATCCCTAATGAGACAATAAAAAAACAATTAAAAAAAAGAAAAAGAAAATGAAAAGGTACAAAACCACCACCCCAACAACTACAAATTCTACTGCCTTAAAAAAATCGCCAAAAACACTGGAAAAGAAAATCATTTTACAAACCAAATTAAAAACAAAACAAAACAAAAAAAACTTAAAACAATCTTTAAAAATTCCTTAATTCAATTAAAAAAAAAACAAAACTAAAAAATAAAGAAAAACCCTACAATTCTAAAACAATCTCAACAACTTTAAAAAGACCCAAAAGAACTCTAAAACCCTAAAAAAAGTTCCTTTAAAAAGTTCTAAAAACACATCAAATCTCACACATCAAATCTCTGAAACTCAAAAAAAACTTGAAAACCTGCTTTAAAAAAGCAAAACAAAAACAAACAAACAAACAAACAACAACAACAACAAAACTACAATGCCCTGAAACCCTAACTAAAATCCTGAGATATTAAAAACAATCCTAACCCCACCCCCCCAAAAAATACCTACAAAACCCAAAAACATTAACTAAAATCCTAACACATAAAAATAATCCTAAACTCATTAAAAACACACACACACACACACACACACACAAGAACACAAAAAAATATTACAAAATCCTAAAACCCTATAAAACACTAAAAGTGTAAAAAGAAACAAAAACAAAACAAAACAGAACAACAAGAACAAAAACACACAAAAAAGTTCAATTATCCTAAAATTATTTATAAAACCTAAAAAGCCCTAAAACCCTAAAATACCTTAAATTTCTAAAAGAAATCAAGGTCCAAAATAAATAAATAAATAAATAAATAAATAAATAAATAAATAAATAAATAAATAAATAAATAAATAAATAAATAAACAATCAAACAAACAAATAAATAAATGAATAAATAAATAAATAAATAAAATCAACCCTACCCCCCAAAAAAAAAAAAAACCTGTAAGGACAAAACAACCTCCCAAATTTAAAACCATTAAAACCCTAAAACTCTAAATAACCCAAAGGGCTTTACCCTCCTGCACCGCCCCCCACAAAAAAAAAAAAAACCTGAAAATTGTAAAATAATTAAAAGCCCGAAAAAAAGCCTAAAATATTAGAAAAATTAAATCAGAAAAAAAAAAAACTAGAATCTTTAAACAAATGCTGAAATAGTCCTAAAACCCCCCCCCCAAAAAAAGAAAAGAATAATAAAATTCTGAAAACACACCTATCAGTTAGGCAGGCATTCAACTTACACAGTTTAGCCTGCTTCTGAGTGCTGGTATTAAAGGGGAATAAAACTATACTTGACTCCTTTTTGTTTGTATAATTGTTTTCTAAAAGTTTTTTTTCTCTTGGGTGAGTGTATGTGTGTGATGTGTGTGTGTGTGTGTTTATGGGTGAGTGTATGTGTGTGATATGTCTGTGTGTGTGCGTGTTCTCCAAAGAGGTCATCAGATCGTCTAGAACTAGAATTGCAGGTGGTTGTGAACATCCATGTGGATGTTAGAAATTGAACCCTTGTCCTGTGCAAAAGCAATCAGTGGGCCTAAGCAGTGAGCTCTCTCCTCAGTCCCTTCTGCTTGCTCTAATCTCTACTTCACTATTCATCTTGCCCAAATATGTCTTTAATTCCTACTTCTTCTGTCTGTTTTTATGTGATGAATTCTCCTTTGCTTTTCTCTTGTTTCTCCAATTACTTCAGCAAGATTCTGCGTTGCCTTTTGTTTTGGAAGATTCTCGAGGAATCCTAAATCCAGACTTTAGGGCAGTTATTAAAAATTCTTACTGGTCGTTCTGACAATGGTTTCCTCTTCTTTTTTTTTTTTTTAATTAGATATTTTTTCATTTACATTTCCAATCCTATCCCAAAAGTCCTCCCATACCCACCTCAACCCCACCACCACCACCCCCATATCTTGTCGCTGGCATACCCCTGAACTAAGGCATATAAAGTTTGCAAGACTGATGAGCCTCTCTTTCCAATGATGTTCAACTAGTCCGTCTTCTGATACAAATGCAGCCAGAAATACGAGCACTGATAAGTTGCTAGAAAAATGAGCTCTGCGGGGTTTCTTTAGTTCATATTGTTGTTCCACTTATGGGATTGCAGACCCCTTTAGCTCCTTGGGAACCTTCTCTACCTCCTCCATTTCGGTCCCTGTGATTCATCCAATAGCTGACTGTGAGCATCCACTTCTGTGTTTGCTAGGCCATGGCATAGCCTCACAAGAGACAGCTAAATCTGGGTCCTTCCAGCAAAATCTTGCCAGTGTATGCAATGGTGTCAGTGTTTGGAGGCTGATTATGGGATGGATCCCTAGGAATGGCAGTCTCTACATGGTCCATCCTTTTGTCTCAGCTCCAAAGGTTGTCTCTGTAACTCCTTCCATGGGTGTTTTGTTCCCAATTCTAAGAAGGGGCACAGTGTCAGCATTTTGGTCTTCAATACCCTTAAGTTTCATATGTTTGGAAGATTGTATCTTGTATCTTGGGTATTCTAAGTGTCTGGGCTAATACCCACTTATGTCACCACTAGGGTACTGGTTATTCTCCTCTGCTTCTCATTTGGTCACAGAGATTTTCATTTGATCTCATTTGTCTAAGATGCCAGCATGCCCTCCTTATAGACTGTGGTACAATAGATGTTTAACTTTCATAACTATTGGGTAATGCTTTGATTTTTCTGCGTTTGCCTAATTGAATAAAGGGGATTATTCCTCCAGCCCATAGTGACAGGCATACTTTAGAGAAGTCAGGACTATTGGTCCTCAATCTTCAAAATGTTGTGAATTTTTAATTTACAGCTCTACAACAATAATGTTATTTCATTGCAACTTCATAAATATAATTTTGCTATAGTCATGAATTGTAAAGTATATATCTTATAAACAAGATATATGATATGTGACACTTGTGAAAGGGTTGTTTGAACACTCAAAGGAGTCTAATTCCATGGTGTGAAAAGCACTAATTTGAACACAATGGGGCTACTGCTGCCAATGTAGACTGTTCATCCAGTGTTGCTGGACAGAAGTCTCCGTACTTTGAAGGCAATGGGTTTTCCCAGAAAAGGCTTCTTCTGAGTCCCCAAACTTCTGTCAATACCTGTTCACCTTGGTGATGATCACTGATGTATCAAATGACCATACTTAGTAAATTAGAGTAATACAGTTTTCTTTTCCACCCTAGAAAGTGGAGATTCTAAAAATATGTGTACTAGCTAAAAGCAGTGATGGTGCTCTTCCTAGGGTTCCTTACATTGTGTCCTCCTTGGATGTTCCTCTCTGATCTATACTCACCATCTATGCTGCTTCCTCTCATCAACAGCACACATGATAACACTCAACCCATCTGATCTTCAGTCAGCAGAAATACACTAATTATATTTCACATATGGCCAAGTTGCTCATGATTCTGAGGCATAATCATGCATGTTGTATTGCCAAACAGAATGACACTAATTGTCTAGTATATAATGAAGCATATTTTGTATGACTCTTTTCAGGAGTCTGTATATTCAATGATGAACACACCATCAGCAAATGAATGAATTCTTGTGAGATGATGTCATCACAGTGGGATCCAATGTGCTAGAAAGAGAAAAGAGGAAACCAAACTCCCTTTCATAATTAAACCTTTTCTATAACAGCATTATTAAATTATTTTTATATGTAGGTCATATCCCTCCTGACCCATTCAATTTCTTCCAAATATATTCACACCTGGGGATTAATTTTCAGAAAGTTATTTTGGGGAAACACATGTGATTATTTCAACATCTATAGTAGTGTGGGGGCGTTATTCTCCCTACGTCAAGTACACTTAAGATCTTTAGATACCTCCTTCCCGGTGATAGCCTTGCAGCTCACTGAGTGACATGTGCATTTGATGATAAATGATACACAAACATTGAAGCACATTACCATATCCTGTCACCTATATCAAGTTTAAAATAGCAAGAACCACACGTGAGTAGAAAAATACAAATACATTTTATAGTGTCTTGAAGCTAAAATCCGCAAATTAATCAAAATATTATTTGGACTCTGTTACTTTATACCAGTGTTTTTTAAGTGTACAAGTCGCAGGCCTTTTCTTTGACCCTTTGCACAGGTTTATAGTGTCCTTTTACCATCTTCATCCTCCCCACTATCCTCCATTGCTATTAAATCTCCCCCCTGCTGCTGCACTTACTCTTCCAAAATACCTCCTATTTTTAATGTCCCTTATTAAATTTATATTTTCACAATTGTCATTTTGAATTTTACTTGTCTAACCTAATATATTGTATTTTACCGTTCCATCCATTTTTTTAAAACAAAGCCCTGCACTAATACACATAGATGAGAAATATATAAATCTCCCCCCCTTCTCTCTCTCTCTCATTTCTAAGCCATTCATCCAGTAGTTGACATCTAAAATCACTCCATAGCATGTATGTTTCACACAGTGAGGCAATCAATATTAATGATATGGATATGTAGTGGTCCTTCTTAGATTTTTTTTAACTTAAATCAACATGGGAAGATAGAATCTCAGATAAGGAACTTCCTCCATCACATTGGCCTGTGGCCACAACTTAAGGAATGTTTTTTTGTTTGTTTTTTGTTTTTGTTTTGTTTTGTTTTGTTTTGTTTTTTTTGATGACTGTTTTTGAAGGATCTAGCTTTCTATGGATAGTGTCATACCCTATGCAGAAGATGTACAGGGTGTGGTGGGACCATGGAAGGTACTGAAAAGGATTTTTTTGAAGAACTGAAGATCTATGTGCCATGAACAATTAAAGTGTCCTCTAATTTGTAAGAAAATTTTATACGTACCTGTGTCCAATATTCTGTCTACACATATTTCAAAAGTAAAATTACCTCATCTATTTCATCCTGTTTTACTGCATTTAATCTATGAAATTCCTTATAATCAGAAGTGCTGGTAAATTTTAAAAACCTTTAAAATATGACTGGGAGATATCAGGTTTGTTTTAAGTTTATCACAACTTTGTAAGCATGCCCAAGATCTATGTTGTCCTCTTACTTTCCAAAGAATCTATAATTCATGATTGCCATTGGTTTCAACACATGTCATTTAACCCTGTCAAATTCCAGCTTTGTTTGCATAAAAATAGTCCTCCTCTAACTGTGGGTTTTCATAAAGTGAAAATTGGTGTGCTATCCAGTGTGCTTCCTCAAAGAGTCTGGCAATATTTATGATAAGAAGCACAGCTTAAAGATAACCAAGGGAAAGGTTGGAACATGAAAAATAACCACCATGGATGATGTCAAGTCAGAAACCGAAGACTTTCTCAGAACGAAAATAAAAACAAAAATGAAACAAAACAAAACACACACCAAACAAATAAATAAAAATCCAACAACCAAACAATAAAAACAATGCAAGGGTGAAATTCTTTGGCAGAATATTACTCAGATCATCAGGCCTTTCAGTTGGGATTTCATTTTTAATTTCTAGCAAGCCATATGAAAAGGTAAAGTCGAGATGCTGAACGTTTCTTTTCTGGTCAAGTCTATTTGGAGTTCTGTAGGCTTCTTTTATGTTCATGGGCATCTCTTTCTTTAGGTTTGGGACGTTTTCTTCTATAATTATGTTGAAGATATTTGCTGCCCCTTTAATTTGAAAATCTTCATTCTCATCCACTCCTATTATCCTTGGTTTGGTCTTCTCATTGTGTCCTGGATATCCTGGATGTTTTGAGTTAGGATCCTTTTGCATTTTGCATTTTCTTTGATTGTTGTGTTCATGTTCTCTATGGAATCTTCTACACCTGACATTCTCTCTTCCATCACTTGTATTCTGTTGCTGATGCTTGCATCTATGGTTCCAGATATCTTTCCTAGGGTTTCTATCTCCAGCGTTGCCTCACTTTGGGTTTCTTTATTGTGTCTATTTCCCTTTTTAGGTCTAGTATGGTTTTGTTCATTTCCATCACCTGTTCAGATGTGTTTTCCTGTTTTTCTTTAAGGACTTCTACCTGTTTGGTTGTGTTTTCCTGTTTTTATTTAAGGACTTGTAACTCTTTAGCAGTGTTCTCCTGTATTTCTTTAAGTGAATTATTAAAGTCCTTCTTGATGTCCTCTACCATCATCATGAGATATGCTTTTAAATCCGGTTCTAGCTTTTCGGTTGTGTTGGGGTTCCCAGGACTAGGTGGGGTGGGAGTGCTGTGTTCTGATGATGGTGAGTGGTCTTGATTTCTGTTAGTACAATTCTTACATTTGCCTTTCACCATCTAGAAATCTCTGGAGCTAGTTGTGATAGTTGTCTCTGGTTAGAGCTTGTTCTTCAGGTGATTCTGTTAGCCTCTATCAGCAGACATGGGAGACTTGCTCTCTCCTCTGAGTTTCAGTGGTCAGAGCACTCTCTGCAGTCAAGTTCTCCTCTCACGGGAAAGGTGCACAGATATATGGCCTTAAGACCTCCCTCCTGGCCGAAGACGAAGGCCCAAAACAGGACCTGTCCTGAAGCTGAGTTGCTTTGGCCTTTCCCAGAAGGTGTTAGCTTCTGTATTCTATACTCTCACATGTCCAGAATACTCTCGGAGGAGTCCTGGAACCAAGATGTCTGCAGCTGATGCTCAGGCAAAGCACTCCTGCACTGGGCACACCCCTTTCCTCTGGCTGGGAAAGTGGCCAGATATCTGGGATCTGTGCAGAATAATCTCGGCTGGGTCCCGGAACCAAGATATCTGATATTGATGCTCAGTCAAAGCGCTCCCGTACCGGGTGGACCCCTTTTTTCTGGCTGGGACAGTGGCCAGGTGTCTGGGGCCCGAAAAGGGGGCTGTCTTAGAAGCTCTGTGGCTCTCGCCTCTCCAAGAAGCTTTTGGCTTCTGTAGTCCATACTCTCACCTGTGCAGAATACACCTGGCGGGGTCCCAGAACCAAGATGTCTGTTGCTGATGCTCAGGCAAAGCACTTCTGCACCGGGCGGACCCCCTTTCCTCTGGCCGGGAAAGTGGCTGGATGTCTGGGGCCTTTGCAGAATACACTCGGCAGGGACCTGGACCAGTCTGGTGGTTCTTCAGAAAATTGACATAGTACTACCAGAAGATCCAGCAACACCTCTCCTGGGCAAATACTCAGAAGATGTTCCGATGTGTAATAAGGATTCATTCTCTATAATGTTCATACCAGCCTTATTTATTTATTTTGTTAATATTTTTATTATTACGTATTTTCCTCAATTACATTTAGAATGTACATTTAGAAAGTCCCCCATACCCTCCCCCCCCCACTTCCCTACCCACGCATTCCCATTTTTTTGTTCCTGGCATTCCCCTGTACTGTGGCATATAAAGTTTGCATGTACAATGGGCCTCTCTTTCCAGTGATGGCCTATTAGGCCATCTTTTGATACATATGCAGCTAGAGTCAAGAGCTCCGGGGTACTGGTTAGTTCATAATGTTATTGGACCAACAGGGTTGCAGATCTCTTTAGCTCCTTGGATACTTTCTCTAGCTCTTCCATTGGGGGCCCTATGATCCATCCAATAGCTGACTGTGAGCATCTACTTATGTATTTGCTAGGCCCCAGCCTTGTCTCACAAGAGACAGCTATATCCAGGTATTTTCAGCAAAATCTTGCTAGTGTATGCAATGGTGTCATCGTTTGGAGTCTAATTATGGGATGGATCTCTGGACATGGCAGTCTCTAAATGGTCCATCTTTTGTCTCAGCTACAAACTTTGTCTCTATAACAGTCTGGCGGTTCCTCAGAAAATTGGACATGGTACTACTAGAGGATCCCACAATACCTCTCATGGGCATATATCCAAAAGATGTCTCAACCGGTAAGTAGGACACATGCTCCACTATGTTCATAGCAGCCTTATTTATAATAGCCAGAGGCTGGAAAGAACTCAGATGCCCCTCAACATTTGAATGGATACAAAAAAATGTGGTACATTTACACAATGGAGTACTACTCAGCTATTAAAAAAATGAATTTATGAAATTCCTAGGCAAATGGATGAACCTGGAGGGCATCATCCTGAGTGAGGTAACACAATCACAAAGGAACTCAAATGATATTTACACACTGATAAGTGGATATTAGCCCAGAAACTTAGTATACCCGAGATATAAGATTCAATTTGCAAAACACATGAAACTGAAGAATGAAGACCAAATTGTGGACACTTTGCCCCTTCTTAGAGACAGCAAACACACAGAGCCCTACTGTGCATAACTTGAACATGTGTGAGACCACCCACCTCCTCCAGTGACACCCTTTCTCCAACAAGGAAACAACTAGTCCAACAAGGTTATTCATCCTAATACAGCGTATGGGCCAATGGGAACCAATTACATTAAAACTACCACACCTACCTAGCTACATGCATGCATATATTCATGCATAAGAGATAAACAGAGAAAGAGGGTGAGAGAAAAATGAAAGAGCGAGAGTGATAGGTAGATGATAGAGAAATAGTTGCATACATATCTATATAAATACATTCAATCATTACTTCATACATACATACATACATACATACATACATACATACATACATACATTGATGACGGATAGACAGATAATTATATGCGAAATTAATCTAAACACTAAAGACATGGTGCCCTTTAATTCACACACACACCCTGAGCATTGTTTACAATCCTCAATTAGGACATAAAGGTTGAACATTTGAACTACAAAGACATATACAAACAAACCCACAAAACCCACAATGTTAATTTGGTGTGCATAGATTATATTAATATCTAGGATTTCCTTTTTTCTGTATATTATGAGAGATTACACCCAAAAATCTTTCTCAAACTAGTCCATTATTTCAGTGACTACTGTGTACAACCTGATACTTATAATCCACTAGATAGTAATGTTACAGAAGGTGTTTATTGTGCTGAAGATATTCAGCCATACCCCTCAGCTCCAAAATATATCTTTTAAAGACACATAGTAAGGAACGATCTTCCAAATGACCTCAAATGAAACTGTCACCTGGTGAAAAATAACACAGCACAGGAAGAAGTTTACACATAAAATTTATATTCATGTGAATATTGGTCAAAATGATTACAATTGTAAAGTTGAATTACATAGTGATATGTCTTTGAAACAATAGGAAAAATGATGCGCATACATTGTGTTTTCCAAAAAGAGTAGGAAATGTAAAACATTTAAACAGTGGGATGTTGGTTTCTAATGCCAGGAGATGACTAACATAGCAACAGACTAATAAAGTATCCTCTTCAAAAGTTAAAAGAAAAGAGCAACAACAAGAAGAGAACAACAATCACAAGGAACCATGTCATCCGTGGCATCTTCAGGAGGATGTGCAGCAATCTGAACATGGTTCCAAGGACGTTAGTAGATGTCTAGTTCTTTATCAGCCTGACAGGTTTGTGTTCAACCATCCATGTCTGTATACTAAGGTTGGAAACAATCAATCGATGATGAGTGACCTAAAGATGATGAGTTCTACTCCCCACTCTCTTTGCTGCTCTGGAGACTTCAAACCTGAGGGGAGGAATGTTATATTGATGAGTATGAGAATGCTCAATGCCTCTTTGTCTACATTGTGTAAATTTGGCATCTCTTTAAGTGAAGTATAAGACCTGCTTGGCCAGAAGGTACAACTAGAGGCCTGATGAATAAAGATGCTACTATAGAGACCCCATGTAATGAGAAAAGTCTTTCAGAAGTACACTTGGACAGAGGTGGAATTTAAGATCCAATTATTCAGAAATGGCATGTAGGCACTATTGTTGGCCATAGTGTCAAACCGAGAACACCCCCAACACTAATCAGAGATGTATTGCTAGTGGTCAGAAGTGAGCAGGTAATGGATATTGGGAAGAAATGAGACCCTATGAGCCATGAAAAATAGATAAAACCTCAATGGTCAGAGGGGAAATACACGAGGGCATCTTTGTGAGAAATTGGAAATCTAAAACCCCTTTGTACAGGTAAACTAGTATGTTTGGTTGGGTAGAGTTCAAATTTGCATGTTCTTTCCTTGACGTGAGATCAAAGGCACAGCCTACCTCATGCAGTGGAGCCCATTTCAGGTTCTTCCTAACAGCTAGCAACTCCTCATCAGAGACTAGAGCATCTGTCCACTGTAGTAAATGTGGTTGCTGGATCAGGAAGCAGTCTGAGCACTCATCAAAAACCTGGCTGACAGTTCCACACTAGTTCTTCTTCTCAGGCATATGTTCATCTCCTGGGTCTAGGTATGAATGGTGAGGAGTACATCATTTTAGTTTCTGCCTTGAGGAAATGAGCTTTTGTTCTGGGCTGTACTTCTTAATGTTCGGCTCAGGTACTTTAAGCTTGGGTGGTCTGGAGGTCCATTTGGGAGTTAAAATTGGAGTGGGGGGTGTCTAAGTGTCTGCATCAGAGGAGAACATTGCAAGGTCATTATTGGTCAGAAAGGCATATTTGATTACCACTTGGGGAAAATGAGATCTGAGGCCCCTGGTAACTCAGAGTCAGTAGATTGAAATCCTTTTGGTCAAAGCAGAAGGATCTGAGGCCCAATTAAATAGACTTAGTAAGTTTACTCCCACAGGGGCATATTTGGAATGTCTGAGAACCCTTTGGATATTGGTGGACTGTAGCTCTCTATTAGAACAGGGAGGGCTGGTAGATCCTTTGGTGAAAAGTGAAATATTTCAGGTATAGTCTAAAAGCCAATTCAGTAAAAGACAGTAAGTGGAATACTTTGGGTAAGGGGAGACATATGCAGTATCCCTATGTGCAGGAGAAGAATTGTTTCTGCCCATCTCGGGATTAGTGATAGATCTAAGATTCTCTAAAATAGGAGGATGGTGATAGAAACTTCATAGGATTGTATAGAATAGTTTTATCCTGTTATTCCTATGTCTGCAGCACTATTGAGCAGAAATTGAACACTGATTGATACCTTGAGAATTATAGGAAATTCCAGGTACTTACTCCTTCATCAGGTCCAAACATGAAATCACAATCAACAATACACATCATCTGAATGTCAGTGGTAGGCATGACAACAATCTTAGAAGTCTTTTAAGAGGGTGTAATGTAGTATTTTCTGGTTTAGTGTCTTCCTTAAATATATGTCCATCCACACATTCCTCTGCATGGAGGCCAGGATGTCTCTGTCCAAGGAAACAAAACAAAGATAGTAATCTGATTTACCCTTACCTTGATACTCTTCTGTTTGAGATTTCAGTACAGAGTGTTCTGAAATCTCTTAGGTCAGAACAGTGCTTCCCAGACCATGGAAATTAGAAGTTATAGGTAGGACATACACTGGGAAGATGATGAATCTGGGGGATTTCCTCAAACACACTGTGCTCCACACAGGTTGGAGCACTCTCTGTTGTGAATGTCTAAATCTTCTAAGTAAGATAGGGGAGGAGCTTGGGCAGTTTTGCACAGAAGTAGGATGATTGTGCCCTTCATCAAAGAGGTAATGTGGCAAACTTCATGAGAATAAGGAAGTTTAAGCACTCTGGTCATAAGCAGCATTTCTGTGACACTTTGCAAATGTGAAATTCTAAACCTACTTGTAAGAGGGGTAAAATCTCTGGCTATTTTCAATAAATAAGAAAGACCATTTCACATTGGTGAAAATGCAAATACCTTCTGGAGAAGAGGGAGTTCCAGTATTGATTGATCAGCTTCCAAACCTTTTTTGCAGAATTTAGGAAATCCACATAAGGTTGGGGACGTGCACCACCAGGATTGGTTGCCCACCATTAGCCTGATGACGCCATGGGAGAGGCAGGCCTCAGGTAATGGAAAGATATTCTGACGCCCGCGTGCACTCACCATGAGAAATGTTGACAATGGTGTTGTCAGCACCATCTTGTAATGGCGACAATGAGGGCGGCTTTTCACAGTGGTAGAAGTAATTACAGGGTTCATCTGATCCTTATTTGAATTTGGTACATGATATCTGTCTATATAAGTGTGCATTTTATCCAGATTTTCCAGTTTTGTTGAGTAGAGCCTTGTATAGTAGGATCTGATGATATTTCAAATTTACTAAATTTCTGTTGTTATTTCTCCCTTTTCATTTCTGGTTTTGCTAAATTAGATACTGTTCTTGTGTTCTGTATTTTGTCTGTCTAGTGGTTTATCTATCTTGTTGATTTTTTCAAAGAACAAGCTCCCAGTTTGTTTGATTATTTTTGTATTGTTCCTTTGTTTCCACTTGGTTGATTTTAGCACTGAGCTTGATTATTTCCTGACTTCAACTCCTTTTGGGTGAATTTGCTTCCTTTTCTTCTATAACGTTAAGGTGTGATGTCAACCTACTCTTATATCCTCTCTCCAGTTTCTTTTTAGAAGCATTCAGAGAGAGCTATGAGTGTCCCTCTTAGGGCTATTTTCATTGTGCCCCATAACTTGCAGTATGTTGTAGCTACATTTTCATTAAACTCTAAAAAGTCTTTAATTTAGTTCTAGATTTCTTCCTTGACTGTTTTGTCACTGACTAGATTGTTGTACACATTCCACGTGTATGTGGGTTTTCAATTATTTATATTATTGTTGAAGATCAGCCTTAGACTGTGGTGATCTGATAGGAAGCATGAAATTATTTCAATAATTTTATATCTGTTGAGGCATGTTTTGTGACTGAGTGTATGGTCAATTTTGGAGAAGGCATCGTGAGGTGCTGAGAAGTGATATTCATTTGTTTTAGAAGAAAATGTTCTATAGATATGAACTAAATGTATTTGTTTTAAAAATTCTACAAGTTTCACCTTTATCTTTTTAGTTTTATTTTCCAGGATCTGTCCATTAATGAGGGAGGGGTGTTGAAGTCTTCCAATATTATTGTGTGTGGTACAATGTGTGTTTTGAGCTTTACTAAAGTTTCTTTTATGAATGTGGGTGTCATTGCATTTGGAGTATAAATGTTTAGATTTGGGAGTCCATCTTGGTAAATATTAACTTTAATGAATATGAAGTTTCCCTCCTTGCCTTTTTTAATAACTTTGGGTTGAAAGTCAATTTTATTTGATATTAGAATGGCTGCTCCAGCTTATTTCTTCGGATCATTTGCTTGGAAAGTTCTTTTCCAGCCTTTTAGTCTGAGGTAATGTCTGACTTTGTCCTTGGTGTTTGTTTCTGGTGTGCTGAATATTGCTTACACATCCATTTTGTTATTCTATGCCTTTTTACTGGTGAACTGAGTCCACTGATATTAAGAGATACTAAGGAAAAGTTCTTGTTGCTTCCTGTTATTTTTGTTATTAGAGTTGGAATTTTGTTCATGTATCTATCTTCTTTTAGGTTTCCTTCAAGTTTAATTTCTTGCTTTTTCTCGAGTGTAATTTCCCTCTTTATATTGAAATTGTCCTTTTATTATCGTTTGAAGTGCTGGATGCATTGGTTGATATTGTGTAAATATGGTTTTGTCACATTATACCTTGTTTTTTCAAGCTATGTTAAAAGAGTTTTGCTTCATATAGTAGTCTTGGCTGGCATTTCTGCTCTCTTACATTCTGTATGACACCTGCCCTAGATTTTCTGGCTTTCATAGTCTCAGGGGAGAAGTTATGTGTTATCTTGATAGATCTTTCTTTATATATTAATTGACCATTTTCCCTTACTGCTTTTAATATTCTCTCTTGTTTTGTGCATTTGGTGTTTTGACTATTATATGATGGCAGGATTTTTTTTTCTGGTCCAAATAATTTGGTGTTCTTTAGGCTTCTTGTATATTCAGGAACATATCTTTCTTTAAGTTAGGGAAGGTTATTTCTACAATATTGGTAAAGATATTCAATAGCCCTATAATTTGGAAACCTTACTTCTCATCTATACCTCTACTAGATTTCATGTATGTAATTATGTCATTTCTAAAAGCTGTTTCAAAAATACACATGGGAAGTATTTCCTGAGAAATACAAATCATTAATACTTTATTCCCTTTTACTAATATAGCATATTATGTTTCCATTTTCTTTTCCTATATAGTACAGAGACCAGCATTTGACCAAGATGAGAATATATCACCTCAGGTAGAAACAGATGAAGATACAGTGTAATATTTTCATTTTTTCCCATTTCGATAGAGTACTTCAAAAGTGGTGTTTGTGATCCCTTAACTGGAGAAGTAGATTCAGGAAAAAGAACAATTCAGGGTCAGATGCTCTTATAAGTGTATTTCAAGACCAGATTGTGGTCATTTAGACCTTGTGATCACAGAAACATAGCAACTATTACAATACTACTACCTGCATGAGATGTTCCCAGATATACATACAAAGAAAAGGAGAACCCTTATAAAAATAAGAGAGGGACCATTTGGGAAGAAGAAGGATCTCAGCAAGGGTAGTACAGTTATGAAGAATTGCTGTGGGGTGTAAATGTATGAATTGTTTAAAGTATATATTACAAGTTTTTTTTGGAAATCTACCATGTATTTTATATGGATATGATATTTGGTTCAAACCAAATATTATATATTTACTATAAATAATTGAAATAATTTTCTGTGTAAAGTTTTCTGTGTGGTAGAAAAAATGTCCTACAGTGAGACTCCAACTTAAAGTATATCTCCCAGTAAGGTAAAGCCCCTAGATGTTCCCCAAGCTTGATTTCCTTGATCTCTGAAAATACAGCTAGGAAGAAGCTCTTTGTTCTCTAAAGCCAGCAAAAAGCTTTTTGTTTCTATACTTTACAACCAGAGATGCCTGCCTTCCTTTGCCAAGGACAAGGAGATAAAAATTCAGAAAGAACTCACTCCCCACTCCTGCCTTGTAAATTTCACCAAGAACACCAGGAAGAGAAGAACTCTCCTGCCAACATTTCTCAACTCCTCCCATCTCTCATCCAACTCCTCCCAATTTCTCAGCTAGCTGTTAAAAGCCCCTTACTGTCACAGCTCAGTGTCAAACTCCCTTGCCCTGCTAGGCAGAGTGACTTTGTAGCTAGTAATAAAACCTCTTGCATTTTGCATCAGTTGTGGTTTTCTCTTGGGTCAAAGGGGTGCTGGCCAGCTCATCCCGGGACTTGAGAGGAGGCCCAGCTTCTGAGGTCTTACATTTGGGGGCTTCGCCACCAGGATTCGTGGCCTACCCCAATTCTCAGAGACCCTGCTAGGAGGTAGGATTCTATCTTTGTCTGTATCTTTGTCTCTATCTTTTTCTATAAATTTCCTCTATCTTGTCTCTATCTTCGTGTGTCAGCTCTGTTTGAATTCACTATTCTCGGTTTGCAGTTGTAAATGCTCGTGAGAGCAACGAACTCCCTCTCCCAGATGGAAGAGTGTTACTGACAGACATGTGAGGAGAAACCAGCTGACACCCTGTGGGACATCCCAGGAGATCTTAGGGAGTTCCAGGGATACCTGGAGATCTCCATCAGGGTGCCAAGTGAGAGTGTGCTCACTCGGCTGATTGTTTATGTTACTGGGTACCAAGTGAGTGTCTGCTCTCTCGGCCATCTTATTGGGGCCTGGTCTTGGTTATTGTTATCTTTTTGTGTGTAAATATTGTTTTTTTCACTGTATGTAACTCTGATGATGGGATCAACTATTAGCATGCCCCTTGGACTGACCCTTGTGCACAGGACTGAAATTAAGACTAAGACTCACATTCTCTCTGTGGATGTCTGAAATAGATTTTAGAGAACTTTCTACTCTACGGAATGGCCAGCTTTGATTTTAGTTGGCCACGAGAGCGCACCCTTGGTTTGGTCCTGTTTTCAGCTCTTAAAGTTGTTTTACAGAGGGGACCAGGGTCTCAGCCAGATTGAGTGCCCGGCATTCTCATCTAGAAAAAAATAGCACAGGATCACCTTCTCTCATCCTGTTTAAAACCTTGGGTTCAAAAGAATAATCCAGTCTCCCCATTGCTGGCCCTCTGCCACCCAGAGGGGGAAAAAAAAAAGTTAAAACTGGCACCAGTTGAACTGCAGCCCTTGGTTTCTCCCAAGATCTATCCAGAGTTAGAAGAACCTCCAAAATGGCACAGCACCCCACCCACATATTTCCAACTTGTCCCCTCCAAGAACACTCAACAGGGTGCCACTAGATATTTGTGGAGGGACCAGTTTATAAAGCCCAAGACCAGCGAGCTCGAAGCCCAAAGGGACAAGACTCAACCATCACACTGCCTTTATGTACTTATGACCCTCCTTCAGCAGACCCCAGACAACTGCAGCCCCTTCTGTAATGGCCTTTTTCCTCTTCTGATCTCAATAACTGGAAGGCAAATCACACTCCCCTTCCTTGAAAACCCCTCTAGCCTTGCTAACCTAATGGAATATCTCATATTCTCTCTTCAGCCTACTTGGGGTGACTGTCAGCAGCTTTTACAGGTTATTTTACCACAGAGGAGAAGGAGAGGATTCTGAGAAGGAAGAAAGAGCATGCTGGGGGCCAATTGACTACCAATAAAACTTCTGAATGAAATAGATTCAGCCTTCCCTCTGACATGTCCTGACAGGACTGACCATATGGAGCAATTGACAATTTTCTCCTGGGTTCTGATAATATGACTGAAAGGAGCTGGCAGGTGCCCCACCAATTTGGCCAAGGTAAGAGAGATCCTACAAGAGAAAAAGGAGCCCCCAGTAGTGTTTTAGAGTACCTCTTAAAGGTATAGAGGTGTTCGACTACCTTTGACCCTACTTCAGTGTGCCAGCAGGTGACAGTTGTCATGGCTTCCATTGGGCATTCTTCTTCTGACATTAGGAAAAGTTTAAAGTGTCTAGAGAGTGTGAAAACATTATCTTTACAGCATCTGTTTAAGGAGGCAGAGAAAGTGTACTATAAGAGAGAGACTGACAAGCCAGCACCATAGCACATTGGGCTCAGAGTCTGCAGACACCCCTAAGGTCCCCAAAAGACCCTTATTGGGATCATAAGACCTCTGGTGAATGGAACACAACCTCTGCTCCTATCCAATCTCACAGGATCTGAGACTGCATTAATTAGGGAAGCAGAAAAACTGGCCTGACAATGGTCACGAGTCCCTCTGGTCTGTGCCAGCACCTGGGCAACATTTTGGGTGGTGTCTGAGGACAGCCCCAAGGTCCTCACAGAAACATCCACGAGATCTTAAGACCTTTGGTGAGTGTAACACAACTTCTGCTCCAATCCTATCATGTAGGACCTGAGACTGCATTATTTAGGGAAGCAGAGAAACAGGCCTGACCAGGGTCACAAGTCCCTTCCAGTCCATGACAGCACCGGGCACCTTGGGGGCAGAGTCTGTGGACACCCCAAAGGTCCCCACAGGAATCTCCACAGGATGTTAGTACCTCTAGTGAGTGGATCACAACATATGCTAGCAGGAAGGTTCAAACACCAGATATCTGTGCCCCTTCTCTGCAAGAGGTGATCTTGCCTTCAGAGATTACTCTGAACACTGAAACTTAGGAGAAAACTAGTCTCCCAGGTCTGCTGATAGAGGCTAACATAATCACCTGAGGAACAAGATATAACCAGAGACAATTATGACAACTAACTCCAGAATATTACTAACAGAAACCAATACCACTCACCATCATCAGTATGCAGCACTCCCACCTCACCCAGTCCTGGAAACACCAAAACACCCAAAAAAGATAGTCCCAGATTTAAAAGAAGATCTCAGGTTGATGGTAGAGGACGTCAAGAAGGACTTTAATAACTCACTTAAAGAAATACAGGAGAACACTGCTAAATAGGTAGAAGACCTTAAGAGGAAGCACAAAAAAAACTTAAAGAATTGAAGGAAAACACGACCAAACAGGTGATGGAATTAAATAAAACTATCCAAGACCTAAAAGGTGAAGTAGACACAATAAAGAAAACCCAAAGTGAGGCAACGCTGGAGATAGAATACCTAGGCAAGAAATCTGGAACCATAGATGCAAGCATCAGCACCTGAATACAAGAGATGGAAGAGAGAATGTCAGGTGCAGAAGATTCCATAGAGAACATTGGAACAACAATCAAATAAAAAACAAAATGCAAAAGATCTTATCTCAAACATCCAGGAAATCTAGGACACAATGTGAAGTCCAAACCTACTGGTAGTAGGAGTAGATGAGAATGAAGATTTTCAACTTAAAGGGCCAGCAAGTATCTTCAAAAAAATTATAGAAGAAAACTTGCCAAACCTAAAGAAAGACATGCCCATGAACATAAAAGAAGCCTACAGAATTCCATATAGACTGGACCAGAAAAGACATTCCTCCTGACACATAATAATCAGAAGAAGAAATGCGCTAAATAGAGATATACTGTTAAAAGTAGTAAGGGAACAATGTCAGGTAACATATAAAGGCAGGCCTATCAGAATTACACCAGACTTTTCACCAGAGACTATGAAAAACAGAAGATCCTGGACAGATGCTATACAGACACTAAGAGAACACAAATGCCAGCCAAGGCTACTATACCCAGCCAAACTCTCAATTACGATAGATGGAGAAACCAAAGTATTTCACGATAAAAAAACAAATTCACACATTAACTTTCCATGAATCCAGCCCTTCAAAGGATAATAACAGAAAAAAAAACAGTACAAGGACAGAAACCATGCTCTAGAAAAATCAATAAAGTAATCCCTCAACAAACCAAAAAGAAGACAGCCACAAGAACAGAATGTAAACTCTAACAACAAAAATAATAGGAAGCAACAATTACTTTTCCTTAATATCTCTTAATACCAATGGATTAAGTTCCCCAATAAAAGACATAGACTGGCATACTGGCTACAAAAACAGGACCCAATAGTCTGCTGTTTACAGGAAACCCATATCAGGGAAAAAGACAGACACTATCCCAGAGGGAAAGGCTGGAAAATAATTTTCCAAGCAAATGGTCTGAAGAAATCAGCTGGAGTAACCATTCAAATATCGATAAAAATTGATTTCCAACCTAAAGTTATAAAAAAAGACAAAGAAGGACACTTCATACTCATCAAAGTTAAAATCTTCCAAGAGGAAGTCTCAATTCTGAATATCTATGCTCCAAATGCAAGGGCAGTCCCATTCATTAAAGAAAGCTCAAAGCACACATTGCAGCTCACACAAAAATAGTGGGAGGCTTCAACAAACCACTTTTATCAATGGGCATATCGTGGAAACAGAAACTAAACAGGGACACAGTGAAACTAACAAAAGTTATTAAACAAATGGTCTTAATAGATATCTACAGAACGTTTTATCCTGAAACAAAAGGATATAACTTCTTCTCAGCACATCATGGTACCTTTTCCAAAATTGACCATATAATTGGTCACAAAACAGGCCTCAACTGATAAAAAATATTGCAATTGTCCAAAACATCCTATCAGACAACCAAGGACTAAGGATGATTGATCTTCAATAAAAACATAAGTAATGGAAAGCCAACATTCACGTTGAAAATGAACAACAGTCTTTTCAGTGATACCTTGGTCAAGGAAGGAATAAAGAAAGAAATTAAAGACATTTTAGAGTTTAATGAAAATAAAGCCACAATATACCCTAACTTATGAGACTCAATGAAATCATTACTAAAGGGAAACTCATAGATTTGAGTGCCTCAAAAAAGAAACCAGAGAGAGCACATACAAGCAGCTTGAAAACACATAAAAAATCTCCAGAATAAAGGAAACAAATTCACTCAAGAGGAGTAGATGGAAGGAAATAATCAAACTCAGGGGTGAAATTAACCAAGTGGAAACAAGAACAACTTAAATAATCAACCAAAGAGGATTTGGTTCTTTGAGAAAATCAACAAGATAGATAAACCCTTAGCTAGCATCCCTTAAGGCACAGAGACAGCATCCTAATTAACAAAATCAGAATTGAAAAGGGAGACATAAAAACAGATCCTGAAGAAATCCAAAACACCATCAGATCCTTCTACAACAGGCTATACTCAACAGAACAGGATAACATGGAAAAAATGGACAAATTTCTAGACTGATAACAGGTACCAAAATTAAAACAGGATCAAGTTAATGATCTAAACAGTCCCATATACCCTAAAGAAATAGAAGCAGGCATTAATAGTCTCCCAACCAAAAAAAAAAAAAAAAGCCCAGGAACTGATGGGTTAAATGAAGAGTTCTATCAGACCTTCAAAGTATATTTAACTCCAGTTCTGCACAAACAATTCCACAAAATAGCAGTAGAAGGTACTCTACCCAACTCATTCTATGAAGCCACAATTACTCTGATACCTAAACCACAGAAAGATCCAACAAAGATAAATACTTCAGAACAATGGCCCTTATGAATATCGAAACAAAAATACTCAGTAAAATTTTTCCTAATCATATCCAAGAACACATTAAAAATTTCATTCATCCTTACCAAGTAGGTATTATACCAGGGATACAAGGATGGTTTCATATGTGGCAAACCATCAACATAATCTATTATATAAACAACCTCAAAGACAAAACCACATGATCATCTCATTAGATGCAAAAAAATCATTTAAGTATATCCAAAACCCATTCATGATAAAAGTCTTGGAAGGATCAGGAATTCAAGGCCAATACATGAACAGGTAAAAGCAATTTACAGTAAACCAAGACCCAACATCAAATGAAATGGTATGAAGCTGGATGCAATCCCAATAAAATCAATGACTAGACAAGGCTGCCCATTTTCTCCCTACCTATCCAACATTGTTCTTGAAGTCCTAGACAGAGCAATTTTACAATGAAAGGAGACCAAGCGGATACAAATTGGAAAAGAAAAATTCAAAATATCACTTTTTGCAGATGATATGATAGCATATATAAGTGAACCTAAAAATTCAACCAGAGAAAACCTAAACTTGAAAAACAACGTCGGTGATTTAACTGGGTATAAAATTAACCAAACATGTTAATGGCCTTTCTCTTCACAAAAAATAAACAGGCTGAGAATGAAATTAGAGAAACATCACCCTTCTCAATAGTCACAAATAAAATAAAATACTTTGGCTTGACTCTAACAAAGAAAGTGAAAGATCTGTATGATAACAACTTCAAGTCTCTGAAGAAAGAAATTAAAGAAGATCTCAGAAGATGGAAATATCGTCCATTATCATGGATTGGCAGTATCAACATTGTAAAAATGGCCATCTTGCCAAAAGAAATCTACAGATTCAATGCAATCCCCATCAAAATTCCAACTCAATTCTTCAATGAATTAGAAATGGCAATCTGCAAATACATTGGGAATAAAGAAAACCTCGGATAAAAAAACTCTTCTCATGGACAAAAGAACCTCTGGTGCAATCACCATGCCTGACCCAAAGGTGTACTACAGAGCAATTGTGATAAAAACTGCATGGTACTGATATAGTGACAGAGAAGTAGAAAAATGAAATAGAATTGAAGACCCAGAAATGAACCAACACACCTATTGTCAATTCATCATCTACAAGGGAGCTAAGACCATCCAGTGGAAAAAAGACTGCATTTTCAACAAATGGTGCTGGCACAATTGGTGGTTATCATGTAGAAGAATGTGAATCAATCCATTCCTATCTCCTTGTACTAAGGTCAAATAGAAGTGGATCAAGGAGCTCCACATAAAATCAGAGACACTGAAACTTGTAGAGGAGAAAGTGGGGAAAAGCCTCAAAGTTATGGGAACAGGGGGAAAATTCCTGAATAGAAGACAAATGGCTTGCATTGTAAGATTTAGAATTGTGAAATGGGACCTCATAAAGCTGCAAATCTTTTGTAAGGCAAAAGACACCTTCAATAAGACAAAAAGGCCACCAACAGATTGTGAAAGGATCTTTCACCATCCTAAATGAGATAGGGGACTAATATCAAATATATATAATGAACTCAAGAAGGTGGACTCCAGAAAATCAAATAACCCCACTAAAAAACAGTGCTCAGAGCTAAAGAAGGAATTCTCACCTGAGGAATACCGAATGGCTAAGAAGCACCTGAAACAATGTTCACCATCATTAATCAGCAGTGAAATGTAAATCAAAACAACCCTGAAATTCCATCTCACACCAGTCAGAATGCCTAGAATCAAATTTTCAGATGACAGCAGATGCTGGCAAGGATGTGGAGAAAGCAGAAAACTCCTCCATTGTTGGTGGAATTGCAAGTTTTTAAATTAACTCTGGAAATCAGTCTGGCGGTTCTTCAGAAAATTGGACATTGTACTACCAGAGGATCCCACAATACAATTCTGGGCATATATCCAGAAGCTGTTCCAACAGGAAATGGTTACAAATTTGTGGTACATTTACACAATGGAGTTCTACTACTAATAGTACAGCTATTAAAAAGAATGAGTTTATGAAATTTATAGGCAAATGGTTGGACCTGGAGAGCATCATCCTGTGTGAGGTAACTCAATCACAAAAGAATGCTTATGATATGTCCTCATTAATAAGTGGATATTAGCCCTGAAACCTAGAATACCTCCAAGATATAAGATACAATTTGCTAAACACATGAAACTCAAGAAGAACGAAGACCAAAATATGGACACTTAGCCCCTTCTTAGAATTGGAAACAAAACACCCATGAAAGGATTTACAGAGACAAAGTTTGGAGCTTAGACAAAAGGATTGACCATCTAGAGATTGCCATATGCAGGGATCCATCCCCTAATCAGTCTCTAAACACTAACACCACTCCATACACTTGCAAGGTTTTGCTGAATGGACCCTGATATAGCTGTCTCTTGTGAGATTATGCCAGGGCCTAGCAAACAAATATGTGGATGCTCACAGTAAGCTATTTGATGGATCACAGGGCCCTCAATGGAGGAGCTAGAGAAAATGTCCAAGTAGCTAAAGGGATATTCAATGCTATTGGTGGAACAACATTATGAACTAACCAGTACCCCAAAGCTCTTGACTGTAGCTGCATATGTATCAAAAGATTGCCTAGTAGGACATCACTGGAAAGAGAGCCCGATTGGGCATGCACACTAATTATGCCCCAGTACAGGGGAACGCCAGTGTCAAAAAGTGGTAGTGAGTGGGTAGGGGAGTGGGGGAGGGGGAGGGTATGGGGGACTTTTGGGTTAGTGTTGGAAATGTAAATGAGGAAAATACCTAATAAAATATATTAAAAAGAGATTGATACTGAAGAAGAAAAAAGACAAAGAAAAAAGAGAGAGGCTGAGTAAAGAGAAAATATACAAGATAGAAGCCTTGTTAAAATGTAACTAGGTTTGTGGCTGTATTCACAGGTGATAAAGAAGTTTATAGAAAAGGTAGACAAAGTAGGCAGAAAGAGTACCTGGGTAACACAGGGCCGAGAAGACCTCAGAACTCCAGAGGACCTCCACGACCTCTAGATAAGGACCGATGTGCATACTATAAAGAAAAGGAACACTGGGCAAGAGACTGCCCCAAAAAAGAAACAAATACCAGACAGCTCAAGGTTTTTCCCCTAAAAGATGATGACTAGTAGTCTCAGGGAAAGGAAATGGTGGCTGACAAAAACTTGGAAAAAGACTGTAACTCAAATCCCCATCCCAACATCCTTAAAGCAGGTGAGAGAATTTGTGGGAATAGCAGGGTTTTGTAGACTCTAGATTCCAAGCTTTGCCACTCTGGCAGCCACACTCTACCCCTTTACTAAAGAGACTGGGAATTTCTCATAAACCCCCATACAACAGCAGGCCTTTAAAGAGATTAAAAAGGCCTTGCTTAGTGCACCAGCCCTAGCCCTGCAAGACCTGACTAAGCCTGTCACTCTATATAGAGGAATGAGCAGGAATAGAAAGTGGGGTTCTGATCTAAGCTCTGGGGCCATAAAAACAACCTGTGGAATACTCTTCAAAAAAAAAAAACCAAAACACAAAAACGAAAACAAAAACAAAAACAAAAACAAAAACAAACAAAACAAACAAACAAAAACCTAGACCCAGTGTCCAGTGGATGGCCATTTTGCTTAAAAGCTATCGATGCTTTGGCCCTACTTCTCAAAGATGCTGATAAACAGACTCTAGGTCAAGGAACGATAGTGGTAGACCCATGCCTTAGAAAACATCATTAGACCACCGCCTGATATCTGGATGACTAATGCTCACATGACCCATTATCAGAAACTCTTACTGACTAAGAGAGTGCAGTTTGTATCTCCTGCTATCCTGAAATCTGCCACCTTGCTGTCAGAAGCTGACAAATCCCTACCAGAGCACCCGTGTATGGGCATCCTGGCAGAAGAAACTGGAACTAAGAAAGAACTCACTGATCAGCCATGGCCAGACTGCCCCAACTGGTGCACGGATGATAGCAGGTTTTTGGTTAAAGGTAAGCAAAAGGCAGGGGCAGCACTGGGCAATGGAAATCAAACCATCTGCAACAGCACGTTGCCTGAAGGGACAATAACCCAGAGAGCAGAGCTAATTGAACTCACACAAGCTTTGCATCTGGCCAAAGAGAAAAACAACAATATCTACACAGACAGCAGGTAAGTTTTCACCACCACTCACACATGTGGGACAATCTATAGGCAACGGGGGCTACTCACTTCTGCTGGGAAAGATATTAATAATAATAAAAAAAAAATCTTGAGCCTATTAGAAGCCAAAATTTGAAAATGAATTAAAAAAAAAGAAATAAAACACAAACAAAACATAACAAAACAAAACAAAATAAAACATAACAACAATTACAACAAAACAAAAACAAAACAAAACAAAACAAAACAAACAAAATAAAACAACAACAAAAACCAAAACAAAACAACAAAACAAAACAAACAAAACAAACAAACAAACAAAAAAACAAACAAAAAAACTAGCCACCATACATTGTCCTGGTCACCAGAAAGGCCTTGATGCCAGAGGGAAAGGAAATCAGATGGCTTACCTGGCTGAAAAACAGGCGGCTCTGAGAGAAAAATAAATAACTTAAAGACCATTATAAACTCAAAGACACAGGCTTTGAATAAACTCAGAAGATCAGGAACTAATTGGCAAAATACCTGACATATGTGGGTACACTCCCCAGGAAGTGGCTAAGACCCAAGATGGTTGATATTACCTGCCCACCAGAAAAGGGCAACAATATGTAGCCAGTCTGCACAGGCTCACACATTTGGGAAATAAGAAGCTCAAAGAAACTGTTAAGAGCTCAAACTACTATGTTATAAAAATATCTGACATTGCTCAAGATAGTGCTAATAAATGCCAAGCTTGTGATCTCATCAATGTCAGAAACAACAAGAAGTCCCCTGGAAGGTGGCTAAGCTGTAACTGTCCAGAGGCATACTGAAAATTAGATTTTACTGAAGTTAAACCAGCCAAGTACAGTAATAAATATCTATCAGTTTTTATAGACACATTTTCAGGTTGAGTAAAGCCTTCCCCACTAAGAAAGAGACCTCCAATATCATGGCAAAGAAGATATTAGAGGAAATTTTCCCAATATTCAGCATCCCTAAGGTACTTTCCTCAGACAATGGCCCCTCCTTCTTGCCCAAGTAAGTCAAGAGTTAGCCAGACAATTGTGGATCAATCAGAAGTTACATTGTGTTTATAGACCCAGAGTTCAGGACAGGTAGAGCAGATGAATAGAACATTAAAAGAAACCATGAAAAAATTGACTTTAGAAACTGTAGAAAAGATTAGACAACTCTCATTCCCTTCACTTTTTTCCAAGTACATAACACCCCAGGAAAATTTAAACTTACACCCTTTGAAATTCACCTTGGGGGACTGCCACCCTTAATGTGTGACCCTGATGTTCCTTTTTTTCCAACCCCTTCTAGTTCGATTGAAGGCCTTAAAACTGGTTGGAAAGGACACCTGGAAATTGCTGGAAAAAAAAAAGTAAGAACCAGGCACTGACCACGGTGCCACATAAAGGTCAAATAGGGGATCCTGTCCTGGTCTGGCATCATTGTTCCAGGAACCTTGAACCTAGATAAAAGTCCAGCTGCTCCTCCAGCATGTGCCTGGTTACCCATCCTGACCATACAGAGGTCCACTAGCCTGGCCCTGCTCACACTCTGAAGACACTGCAGAGGAACCTCCTCGCTCTCTGCTACCACTGACGAGAGACTCTCTAGTCTCATTTGAGGTGCTTCTGAGGCTCTCAATGCTACAAATTCTAAAGATGCAAACTCATGTTGGCCTTATTTGACAACTGGGCCAGAGATTTAATTTTCCCATTTCTAAGATAAGAACTATATACTTAAAGGAGTTGGGAATTTGTGACCCCAACTTAAAGTGTTTCTCCCAGGAAGGTAAAGCCTCTAGATGTTCCCCAAGCTTGTTTTCCCTGATCTCTGAAAATACATTCAGAAAGAAGCTCTTTTTCTCTATATCAGGCAAAAAGCCTTTTTTTTTTATACTTTACAACTAGAGATGCCTGCCTTCCTGTGACAAGGACAAGGAGATAAAAATTCAGAAATATCTCACTCCCCACTCCTGCCCTGTAAATTTCAGCAAGGACACCCAGAAGAAAAGAACTCTCCTCCTAACACCTCCCAACTCTTCCCAACTTCTCCCAACTCTCCTCCCAACTCCTCCCAATTCCTCAGCTAGCTGTTAAAAGCCCTCTACTGTCACTGCTCAGGGTCAAACTCCCCTGCCCTGCATGGTGAAGGGACTTCATCCTCAGCTTGCTGATAATAAAACCTCTTGCAGTCTGCATCAGGTGTGATTTTTCTCTGGAGTCACTGGGGTGCTGGCCAGCTCATCCTGGGACTTGAGCATAGGCACAGCTTTGGGGTGACTTACACTAGCTTTCTACTATATTTCTTGCTTTAATCTTTTATTGTTCTTTCTTCTAAAAGATGAATGAGACAGTATGTTGGATAAATCTGGAATTATGTGTTTTTGGAGATATTTGCCTGTTTTTTGAAGAGGCCAGAAGAGGGCATTACATCTCTATAGACCCCATAGCATAGGCAAATAATTTTAGGTTTCACAGAAATCATAGTTTTCCTTAAAACACATACAGATGACTTTTCACCCAACATTTAGAACTAATGTTTACCTGAAGATGTAGCTCAGTGTCAAAGCACCAAGTAACAGTTATGAGTTTCATCTTCAGTTGTGGAAAAAACAAAACAAAATGAAAAATAAAACAAAAAAACAAAACAAAATTAAAAAAACAAAAAGCAACCAAATAATCAGGCAAACAAAAAATTCAACCAACCCACCATATAAAAACAAAACAAAACAAAACAAAACAAAACAAAAACCTAACAAGAAAACAAAACATAGCAACATGTCTCACAAATGAAATATGAGTCTGACAAGTTTACCCAATTAACTGCATAATGTAAATTGAGCAAGAAACCCAATTTGCTATTGTAAGGACACAAGCAAAACCAGCATTAAACACTTTATTAGCCTAAACTTAGGCATGATTAGAGCAATAGAGAAAAAATGGTAGTGACTACAGCAACAGAACAAATCTCACAAAGAGTCTAGAGAGATGGTTGTTTTGGTAAATTGCTTTCCTTGAAATTATATGGAATTAAGATGGGGGTCTAGAATCCACGTTAAAAAATACATTCTGCAGGCCAGTGCTGAGTAGGTGGAGACAGATGGCTGGCTAGCCAGGCTAGTGGCATTTGTGAGCTGCAGATTCAGAGATATCCTGTCTCAACTTTTAAGTTGTGTCAGACAGTGGTGGCACATGCCTTTTAATACCTGCAGTTTTGAAGAAAAAGCAGGGAAATTTCTGAGTTTGTGGCCACCCTGGTATAAAGGGTGAGTTCCAGGACAAACAGATCTATACTGAGAAACCCTGTCTCATAAAAAAAAAAAAAAAAGTTAGAATATAATTTAGAAGAAAACAATTGTCTATTTCTGACCTCCGTATGCACACATATACTGAAATGTATACACATCATTTTTTGCTGAAACTCTTTTTCTGATTTACACAATCTATTCAAATTATGGTGCTTTTATTTCTTTTCTGGAAATACAAAATTTTAAGAAAGTGTCATATTTTTATTATCTCCACTGTATAGTAAAATTAAACATCTATCGAGAGAAATGATCCAACATACTTTAAAACACACACACAGGGCAGGAAATGAAAGATGGCTTAGACATTAAGAGCACTTGTTGCTCTTGGACAGAACCAAGGTTTAGTTCCTAGGACCCACATAATGGCTCACAACAATTTTTAATTCAAGATCCAAGGGATTTTACCATCCTAGTCTAGTTTCTAAGAGCACCAGACATGCATGTTGTAAAAATACAAATGTGCAAAACCATGTTAGGTAAATAAATAAAACAATTTAGAATTACACATAACAGACCCTTCAACTAAAACAAAGTAGGAGAGACTTCTTTGGTGTTTTTTTTTTCTTACTTTCAAGTTAGTATTGCAAACTTGAAAAATGGAAAAAACTCTTAGTAGTAGTGGAAGCTATAATACTTTTTGCTACTGTGATGACAGATGACTGATAAATCCTCTGTCACCCTTTGTAGGAATGTGTAAACAGGGCCAATCAGCAATGGGTTGGGCTAAGATTGTTTTCCTGCTGTCCAAACCCTGTTACTCAGTATGCTTTGTGGTGGCCAGGAAGCTGAGTTCCTGAGGAAGTAAAGTTCTTGAGGAAGCATGGTAGGGAGAAGTCTCTGTGGAGTTAGTCAGTGAACTGTTGAAAGATGGTTAATCCTGGTTCAGCTGGGGGTCCCAGTGGGATGATGGTGGAGGGATGGAGGTGTTGCTAAAGGAGAAAGGAGAGCAGGTGACCCTCATTGGACTCCTGCTGTTAATGCTTCTGGGTTCACAATCCACTTTACCCAAGAAAAACAGAGAACTTTTTCGCTATGGGCAGGAGATTGAACAGGTTATCACCTAGCAGAAACCAGGAAGGCTAGGGAATTAGAGAATCTAAAAGTAATCTTGGGGCCTGGGGATGTGAGTTGTGAGTAAACTGGGGGTCAGTTAGTGGTGGAAACAGACTAGATACTTTTCTGTACTGCTGCTGCCCACCAGGAATTCATTAAAAACAAACTGAAGACCAGTCTTCATTTTCCTTTACCTGGTTTTGAAAGGCCAGATTTCCAAAATTTGCATATATAGGCGCCAAATTGCTTCCAAATCCAGAGGCTCCTCTCAACCTCAGAAGAGCTGGTACTTCAGACATAATTCAGGGAAGGCTGTGTTTATGTATGTGTTGTTTTGGTATAGGAAGGTAAGCTCTAACTCTATATTTCAGTACTATCTCAAAGCACATGTGCAGTGTGGATTGTCCTTGAAAATGATGTACTCAGCCTTACAACTTTACTGGGGCCTAAGGAAACATGTCTTCTATATATTTTATACTTAAATTTTATTTTTTATTTATTTTTTTTTCATTGTTGAAGATTAAATGCAGAGCTTCTTTGTGTAGCATTAAAATATAAGTCCAGTCAGGCGAAAAGTATTTCATTAATATTTGCAAAAAAATAATAATAATTGTTTATATATCTTGTTGTATTACCAACCAAGAACAGAATCTCCAGTAACTAATGATAATTAGAATGCAAATTCTGAAGAAGTAATTGGAGATACACTGTAATATGTTCAAACTTATTATTTACTTCGTAGTGTAAGTATTTCAATGAAAGTATAATTGATTGTATAACAAGTAATCTACATTAATATTTTGCATATGATGTATATTCCAAACAATAATTCTGTATGATTAATCTTTAATTTTAATGGTTTTCTTGGAGGGTATAGTGGTGTGGGTTAAAATCTCATTGTCATGCCTGTAGGTCAAAAGCTGAGCCATCAAACTCTAACATCTGCATTCTTACTTTTTAAAACTTTAATTTCTTTATAGATTTCCAGTACAAAATCTTCTGGGAAAATTTGAAATTACATTTTTTGATATATATTTTTTTAAACCATATAGTAGCATAATTTCTATATTAGGAAATATTAGTTAATATACTGTATGACATCATAGTGAATTATTCTTTTTATATGTAGTGTTTCTTAACTATTTTTATTTATTTATTTATTTATTTATTTATTTATTTTTACTAGATATTATCTTTCTTTACATTTCAAATATTAGTCCTTTCTTTGTTTCGCCACAGATAATCCCTATTCCATTTTCCCTCTCGGTGTTTCTACGAGGGTCTTCCTCCATCCACCCATTTTACCCTCCCCACCCTGGTACATGCCTACACTGGGGAATCAAGCCTTCACAGGACCAAGAACCTCACCTCCCACTGATGTCTGACAAGGTCATACTCTGCTATATATGCAGCTGGAACCATGGGTTGGTGCTTAGTCCCTGGGTGCTCTGGACAGTCTGGTTGGTTCATATTGTTATTCTTCCTATAAGGTCGCAAACCCATTCAGCTCCTTCAGTTCTTCCTGTAACTCGTCTACTGGGGACGCCATGATCAGCCTGATAGTTGTCTTTGAGCATCAGCCTCTTTTCTTGCCAAGAAATGGCTGAACTTCTCAGGGGATAGCCATATTTGGCTCCTGTCAGCAAGCACATGTTGGTATCCACAATAGTGACTGGGTTTGGTGTCTGTATATGGGATGGATCCACAGGTTTGGCAGACAATGGATAGTTATTCCTTCAGTCTCGGCTCTGCACTTTTTCTCCATATTTTTTCCAAGGAGTATTGTGTTCCCCATTCTAAGAGGGATTGAAACTCCCACACTCTCATCTTCTTTCTGCTTGACTTCATGTGGTCTGTGAATTACATTTTGGATATTCTGAAATTTTGGAATAATATCCCTTTATCAGTGAGTGTGTACCATGTTTGTAATTTTGGTATTGGGTTACCTCACACAGGATGATATATTTTATATCCTTCCATTTGCCTGTGTATTTAATGAAGTCATTGTCTTTGTATCATTAGCATATAATTTTATCTCTATTGCTCTATTCTACAGCTTGAGGTCGAGGATGATTCCCCTGAAGTTCTTTTATTGTTGAGAATAGTTTTTCCATATCCTGGATTTTTTTTTTATTCTAGATGATTTTGTAAAGTGTTCTTTATATCTTTATGAATAATTGAGTTTTAATTTTGATTGTGATTTCACTGAATCTATAGATTGCTTTCGGCAAGATGACCATTTTTACTGAATTAATCGTGCCAATCTATGAGCATGGGAGGTCTTTCGATCTTCTGAGATTTTCAATTTCTTTCTTCAGAGGCTTGATGTTCTTGTCACACAGATCAATCACTTGCTTTATGCCAGCAACAGAAATGTATTTTCTACTTTAAGTAAATGTTAATGAGATTTTAAAATTTGATTTGCATTCGTTGTGGAAATACAGAAATTTTGCACAAAGTTTTAGAAATGTACTTTATGGATTATTATGTTTAACAATATGAACAATAATCAGTTACATATGCAGGCAATTTGTATATTTTAATTGAATTATCTTTTACACTATGTCTTAACTGAGTAAATATAGGGAAAAAAATTGACCTTCTATTTGGTAGAACAGAATAAAACCCTACTTTGAAATACAATTAATTTTCTAAAAAAGATTATCTATCTATCTATCTATCTATCTATCTATCTATCTATCTATCTATCTATCTATCTATCTATCTATCTGTACGTATGAAAACTATAAATTTGAAAATCTAAAACATGAAATAAAACTTCTCTGATAATCTCTTAGGGAAAAAAATTGTAATTACTTCCCATTAGATAATTTTATACTGCTATTTTTCTTGTTATAGTATGAAAAGAATAATTTTTTGAGCGTTCTTTTCATATTTGTATAAATTTGACTGCTTTCATTACTTTGCTTTACAGGAACATGATCAACAAATTATATGAGCAGTATAAAATATTTTTCAGAAGTTGTATGTGGGTGTACAGAAATTCAATAAAGAACAAGAAAAATCAGTGGTTGATATCATAAATAACTTTATAATTAACCTTGTATACCTATGTATCAAGTAGGAATGGAGAAACTAGCCTTGTGTTCACCACATGAAACTAAATTAAGTCTCATTATCTAACTATCCTTGGTTCTGTTCTAGTCCTACTGAATTGTAAATCAGAGAGGTATGGTCACATACTATACAAATGAAAACCACTAAGGATTTTGTTGGAGACCAGATCATAAATTTCCAAGAGGCAGACATTTGCTGAGAGATGAAGAGAGGATTACCAGTTTTAAAATATGTCAGCCTCAGGTATAGTTGAAAGATAGAGAAAGATTACTTACTGTTGTCATCTGGACTCTGTCGTTAATTTTAGAAAACCAACTCAAACTAGCAAATCAGTTTTTACAATCCTAAACTTAGTCCCTATTTCGTAAAAAAAAAAAAAAAAAAAAAAAAAAAAAAAAAAAAAGTGTATGGAAAAAACTTTCCTAACAACCATGGCAGAATACTCCTGTGGAAGAATATCACCAAACTAATTTAGATCATCTCCCCCTTAATGTAACAATCACTGTAGTCATCACATGGTTTCCAAGTAAGATCTGAGGCAATTACCATATTAACCATTTTTTTTTAATTTGGTTGATTAATTGTTTGGGGGGTATTCAATTAGAAATGAACAGGAGATCATTTCATGCCTGTGAACATCATGAAGAGAGCTGGCATTATGAGTCAGTTCAGGAAAGAGATAGGGACTAAAGATAAAAATAAATAAATAAATAAATAAATAAATAAATAAATAAATAAATAAATAAATAAATACTCCAAATGAAGGCAATTTTTAAACCTTTCATAGCATGGCAAAAAACATTGTAGTCATTTACAGACCAAAAGCTAGAACCTCTTTGTAGTGAGGGCATTGGACTTACCAGCCTAGTCTCAGGATACTAACTTACTTGAAAATTATCATAAAAAATACACTGAATATTTTGTCTTTAGATCTCTAAAAACCTCAGAAATACTTATCAAAATAACAGACTACAATAAATTCAACAGAATAAGTTTCATTTTCTTTCAACAAAAATTTAGGCTTTTTATAATATTAAATATTTATTATGAGTAATTCTAGCTCATTTGGTCATAAGTATATATGTCTTAAGGAAAATAATTCTAAAAACTTAAAATGCATGTTTTGTACTATTATGTATAAGATTGGCAAATTATATAAGACATGCTTATTCATGTTAAACTCATAAATCTACTCCTATTTACAGAATCTTTTAAAAATCAGAAAACTCCCTAGGGAAGATCTTAAAGCACTGTTCTCCTGTATGCCATGACATTTTTAGCAGATATTTAAATGTATTAACTGATATACTAATGAGTAGAAATCTGAAAGACCAGAATCTCTGTTACCTTTCACCTAATGACTCTATTCAATGTAATCTATGACTACAATTAGAAAAATACCCAAATCCTAAAGTCATATCCTCACCTCTTTTATCAGTCATAGAAAATATTTTAATAGCTATGATACTGTAATCTGTAATCCCAACATTTGGCAGTTGAATGCAGGAGGATCAAGGCCTTTGTCTGTCCATAGCTACATAGCGAGTTTGAGGTCAGCATGAGTAATGTAGGACTGTCTCAAATAAACCTGTCCCCTACAAATTAAACATAAATATAATGTTAGTATAAAGATATAAAAATAGTAAATATTTCTGTCACTTCAGTAGGAAAATGTTGACCAGAAATACTAAAATAAATGTACAATTGGAGTTTTTTTTTACTATATTTTTGAAGGGAAAACTATTGAAATCTGGATATCCATAGAATTCCCTGTTTAGAACATTATCCTGACAGCATTTAGCCCAGAACTGGTAAGAAGCAAGGCTTGGAGAATCACAGAAGTTGCCTTGCCCTGACTTTAGAGATGGCAGCAAATAAATGTAAGTATCACCTGTTATTTTAGACTGAAGAAGTGCAATTGATGATGACAGGTCCAATATAATAATAGAAAAACAAACAAACAAACAAACAAACAAACAATAAACTATAATTTCTGCTTTAGATTTGGCAGGGCCATTCTAGCCCCATCGTTTGACAAAAGCACAGCACACCTCAGAAAATTGTTTTGATGACATCAACAATTGTCAGACTTAAAATCTATCGATGTGCTTCAAACTTCTCTCATCTTCTGGGGTTATACATGGTGGTATTTATGAGACCTCTAAATGATCCCTAGGATTAGGAGCATAGTGTGTAGAGTTGGGAGTGGATATATAGACTGGAGAGATAAAATGGGAAGCATGGTGATCCTTGGATTGCCTGTGCCACATACCTTTGCAGTTGTGCTAATAGATTCAGTGCAGATTGCCAATACCGTCTATGAGTACTACCCGAGCACACAGTACAGTGCTTTCTTTTCTTTTTCCGGGCTTTTGCCTGTGACAGGGAATGTAGCTTGGATACTACTGGTTGGTGTGTGGAAGATATCAATCATTGGATCAGTTCAAAGCTATGGGAGCTGCCAGTTAATAGGGTAAGCTTCAGACTACATCCTTCCAGTGGATAACTAGGGTCCAGTCTAGATGAATTTCTGGATCCCCAGGATACATGAATAGCATGCAGTATTCTAGAGTAGTATCCAGCTTAATGATACTTCTGTTGCTCTTGTGTCTTTCCCTCTTCTGTATCCCCCAAGTTCATTCCGCTTTCTTGGCATGACTCACAAATGAGCCTTTGTGTATTATCCTGTGATATATGAGAGGAGTTGTCTGAATAGAGATGAAATATTGAGTCATGGCAAACACAACTGTGGAAATGGAAACAATCCAGTTGCAAATGTTGTAAAATTAACATAGTCTGTGAAAGAAAAATGCTTTTGCTTTCAGAAGGAGAGTGAATGGAGTTTTTCACTAAGCTGGAAGGGGGCTAATAAAGGTCTTTTTTTTTTTAACTGGAGAATTTAATAAGAATTAACCAAAACACAATTATTCTTACAGGAGTGAACTGGATAGACGGGTAGATTTTGGCTAGTATAAGATACTTGATTTAATGACTTTTGAGGTCCTTTTTTCAAAATCATGATCAATAAATTCTGCCCTCTGTGACATTTCTACTATAGTTGTTTGAAAGATGAATAAACTAGGATACATAAATATAGCTTTATAGTATAGTTTTGAAATTTTATGATGTGACATTTAAATCTGTATGATCAGGACATATTCTAGAGCTCTGCATTAGGCACACATAATCTATAGCTCCTGGGGACATACACACAAATTAGCAAACATGACTTTATAGTGTTTCTTGTTTTCAGAATGGAATACATTTTATGAATAATCTAAAAGCAATAGGTTCAGTTTCTATGTTTTTAGAGACTGAACCTTAAAGACCCTAAAAACTCTAAAAAAGAAAAAAAAGAAAAAAGAAGAGAAAAGAAAAGAAAATAAACTTGAAGCTTTAAATAAACAACAAAAACCGTAAAAAACCAAAAAAAAACAACAACAACAAAAAAAACAAAGACACAAACAAACAAAAAAAAATAACATAAAATTTTTGAAAAAAAGAAAACTAAAAGAACTTAAAACCCTAAAGAAAACAAACAAACAAACAAATCAACAAAAAAATTCTAGATTTCTACAAAGACCCAAAAAAACATAAAATCATTACCACAAACAAACAAACAAACAAGCAAAGAGCAACAATAACCACACTAAGGCTTAAAAAAAAAAAAAAACCCTGGCCAAATACACTTAGAACAACCCTAAAATCATTTAAAATCTTAAAAAAAACTAAAACAATAAAGCAAAACCTAAAACCCTAAAAAACCCTAAAATTATTAAACAAACACTAAATGACCCAAAAAGCTAGTTTTTAATTCTTAATAAATATTTTTAAAACCCTAAAATTCTATAAATAAGAAAACAATAGAACTCTAAAATGACCTTAAAAATTATAAAACTGTGTCTTTCTGCACAAAATCAGGCCATTCTGTCTTCCATCACTGAATGGGGAGGGGTCACTCTCCATCATCACTATCTAATAAGGTATAGGCAGTTGATGAGGGATGAACAGTCAGTTTTCATCAAAGCTATTGCCTTTGAAGGTGATAGATTGGCCATGCTCTAGTGGAAGCCAGATGTCCAAGAGTTTATGGGAAACACAAATGATTTGTATGGGTTGTAACAAAAGAGAGAAGATGAGATATGAAGTTGGCAGGAGGAGTTAGGTGGGGATGGGCCGTGTTTTGTTCTGGGAAGAGTTACTAAAAGAATTGGAAAGTAAATCCTTTCAAAATATTTGTATGCAATTCTCAAGGTATTAAGGAAAGTAGTTCTTAATATACCATGTCTGTACTGAACACATATAGACCACTTATATTGCCATCTTCTAAATAACAACTTCTTATACAGCAGTTTCATTACATTGAGGGCAAAAGTAATCCAGAGGTTATTTAAAATAAAGAAGAATCTGGGGAGATGGCCCAGGGGTAAAGCCAAGTGTTTGGTCAAACTTTCACCTGCAACACTGGTGCTTAGGAATGGGAGTGGAAGAAACAGAAGGATGACTGTGGCTTCCTGAATGTCAGCCTCACTCCTAGTTCAGCAAGAAATCCTGTCACGAGGGGAAAATTAGGGACTGAAGTAACAGAAAACAGTATACCCTTCCCAATCCTCTGCACTTACATGTATATTTCTGTATGCATACACACATCAATATGATTACTGTATAAAAGAGGTTACTTTGCATAAATTATAGTCAAAAGCAATGTTGTTTTAGCCTAGAGACCTGAAGACTTTTATATCATTAGGGTCCTAGAGAAACTCTCCAGATATAGAGGATGGGTATATCTTCTTCCTGTGCAAAGTAAACCTCAGTTAAGTGTATGTGTCAGTGACTCTAAACATCTTTTCTCCTCTAGATTCCTATTTATAACACAGAATGGTCTGTAAATAAAGAAAATATGAAAATAAGACTTTTGATTTGCATTTCCCTGATGATTAAAGATGTTGAACGTTTTTTTCATGTGCTTCTCTGCCATTCGGTATTCCTCGGGTGAGAAATCTTTTTTCAGTTCTGAGGCTCATATTTTAATGGGGTTATTTGATTTTATGGAGTCTACCTTCTTGAGTTCTTTATATATATTGGATATTAGTCCCCTGTCTGATTTGGGATAGGTAAAGGTCCTTTCCCAATCTGTTGGTGGTCTTTTTGTCTTATTGACTCAGAGCCACTAGTCAAATAAATTACACCCTATATAATCAAATTTGCTTGGAAAACATTTTTTCCAAGCAAATGGTCTGAAGAAACAAGCTGGAGTAGCAATTCTAATTTCAGATAAAATCGACTTCCAACCCAAAGTTATCAAAGAATACAAAGAGGGACACTTCATACTCATCAAATGTAAAATCCTCCAAGAGGAACTCTCAATTCTGAATATATACGCTCCAAATTCAAGGGCAGACACATTCATTAAAGACACTCTAGTAAAGCTCAAAGCACACATTGCACCTCACACAATGATAGTGGGAGACTTCAACACACCACTTTCATCAATGGACAGATCGTGGAAACAGAAACTAAACAGGGACACAGTGAAACTAACAGAAGTTATGGAACAAGTAGACCTGACTGATATCTACAGAACATTTTATCCTAAAACAAAAGGATATACGTTCTTCTCAGCACCTCACTGGACCTTCTCCAAAATTGACCATATAATTGGTCACAAAACAGGCCTCAACAGATACAAAAATATTGAAATTGTCCCATGTATCCTATCAGACCACCATGGCCTAAGACTGATCTTCAATAAAAACATAAATAATGGAAAGCCAACATTCACGTGGAAACGGAACAACACTCTTCTATATGATACCTTGGTCAAGGAAGGAATAAAGAAAGAAATGAAAGACTTTTTAGAGTACAATGAAAATGAAGCCACAACGTACCCAAACCTATGGGCCACAATGAAAGCATTTCTAAGAGGGAAACTCATAGCTCTGAGTGCCTCCAAGAAGAACCGGAAGAGAGCACATACTAGCAGCTTGACAACAAATCTAAAAGCTCTAGAAAAAAAGGAAGCAAATTCACCCAAGAGGAGTAGATGGCAGGAAATAATCAAACTCAGGGGTGAAATCAACCAGTTGGAAACAAGAAGAACTATTCAAAGAATTAACCAAAGGAGGAGTTGGTTCTTTGAGAAAATCAACAAGATAGATAACCCCTTATCTAGACTCACTAGAGGGCACAGGAACAAAATCCTAATTAACAAAATCAGAAATGAAAAGGGAGACATAGCAACAGATCCTGAAGAAATCCATAACAATTCGAAAACAAAAGGAGATCAAGGGGATACAAATTGGAAAAGAGGAAGTCAAAATTTCACTTTTTGCAGATGATATTATAGTATATATAAGTGACCCTAAAAATTCCACCAGAGAACTCCTAAACCTGATAAACAGCTTCAGTGAAGTAGCTGGATATAAAATTAACTCAATCCAGTCAATGGCCTTTCTCTACACAAAGAATAAATAGGCTGAGAAAAAGTTAGGGAAACAACACCCTTCTCAACAGTCACAAATAATATAAAATATCTCGGCGTGACTCTAACTAAGGAAGTGAAAGATCTGTATGATAAAAACTTCAAGTCTCTGAAGAAAGAAATTAAAGAAGATCTCAGAAAATGGAAAGATCTCCCATGCTCATGGATTGGCAGGTCAACATTGTAAAAATGGCTATCTTGCCAAAAGCAATCTACAGATTCAATGCAATCCCCATCAAAATTCCAACTCAATTCTTCAACGAATTAGAAGGAGCAATTTGCAAATTCATCTGGAATAACAAAAAACCTAGGATAGCAAAAACTCTTCCTAAGGATAAAAGAACCTCTGGTGGAATCACCATGCATGACCTAAAGCTGTACTACAGAGCAATTGTGATAAAAACTGCATGGTACTGGTATAGAGACAGACAAGTAGACCAATGGAATAGAATTGAAGACCCAGAAATGAACCCACACACCTATGGTCACTTGATCTTCAACAAGGGAGCTAAAACCATCCAGTGGAAGAAAGACAGCATTTTCAACAATTGGTGCTGGCACAACTAGTTGTTATCATGTAGAAGAATGCGAATTGATCCATGCTTATCTCCTTGTACTAAGGTCAAATCTAATTGGATCAAGGAACTTCACATAAAGCCAGAGACACTGAAATTTATAGAGGAGAAAGTGGGAAAAACCTTGAAGATATGGGCACAGGGGAAAAATTCCTGAACGAAACAGCAATGGCTTGTGCTGTAAGATCGAGAATTGACAAATGGGACCTAATGAAACTCCAAAGTTTCTGCAAGGCAAAAGACACCGTCAATAAGACAAAAAGATCACCAACAGATTGGGAAAGGATCTTTACCTATCCTAAATCAGATAGGGGACTAATATCCAACATATATAAAGAACTCAAGAAGGTGAACTCCAGAAAATCTAATAACCCCCATACAAAAATGGGGCTCAGAACTGAACAAAGAATTCTCACTTGAGGAATACCGAATGACAGAGAAGCACCTGAAAAAAATGTTTAATATCCTTAATCATCAGGGAAATGCAAATCAAAACAACCCTGAGATTCAACCTCACACCAGTCAGAAAGGCTAAGATCAAAAATTCAGGTGACAGCAGATGCTGGCAGGGATGTGGAGAAAAAGGAACACTCCTCCATTGTTGGTGGGATTGCAGGCTTATACAACCACTCTGGAAATCAGTCTGCTGGTTCATCAGAAAACTGTACATAGTACTACCAGAGAATCATGCAATAGATCTCCTGGGCATATATCCAGAAGATTCCCCAACTGGTAAGAAGGACACATGCTCCACTATGTTCATAGCAGCATTATTTTTAATAGCAAGGGCTGGAAAGAGCCCAGATGCCCCTCAACAGAGGAATGGATACAGAAAATGTGGTACATCTACACAATGGAGTACTACTCAGCTATTAAAAAGAATGAATTTATGAAATTCCTAGCCAAATGGATGGATCTTGAGGGCATCATCCTGAGTGAGGTAACACATTCACCAAGTAACTCACAGAATATGTACTCACTGATAAGTGGATATTAGCCAAAAACCTAGGATAGCCAAGATATAAGATACAATTTTCTAAACACATGAAACTCAAGAAAAATGAAGACTGAAGTGTGGCCACTATGCCCCTCCTTAGATTTGGGAACAAAACACCCTGGGAAGGTGTTACAGAGACAAAGTTTAGAGCTGAGATAAAAGGATGGACCATATAGAGACTGCCATATCCAGGGATCCAACCCATAATCAGCATCCAAACGCTGACACCATTGCGTACACTAGCAAGATTTTATCGAAAGGACCCAGATGTAGCTGTGTCTTGTGAGACTATGCCGGGGCCTAGCAA
Organism: Mus musculus; assembly: GCF_000001635.26. Lineage (NCBI taxonomy): Eukaryota > Metazoa > Chordata > Mammalia > Rodentia > Muridae > Mus > Mus musculus. The sequence continues at coordinate 32,847,734 of NC_000087.7, forward strand.
ACACAGAAGAGGACGCTCACAGTCAGCTAATGGATGGATCACAGGGCTCCCAATGGAGGAGCTAGAAAATGTATCCAAGGAGCTAAACAGATCTGCAACCCTATAGGTGGAAAACCATTATGAACTAACCAGTTCCCCGGAGCTCTTGACTCTATCTGCATATGTATCAAAAGATGGCCTAGTCGGCCATCACTGGAAAGAGAGGCCCATTGGACATGCAAACTTTATATGCCCCAGTACAGGGGAACGCCAGGGCCAAAAAGGGGGAGTGGGTGGATAGGGGAGTGGGGGTGGGTGGGTATGGGGGAATTTTGGTATAGCACTGGAAATGTAAATGATCTAAATACCTAATAAAAAATGGAAAAGAAAAAAAAAAAGAAGAAGAGATGTATATGGCAAACACTTACCGGGGACAGACTGTCATGATAAGGCCAGCATAGGAGGAAACAAGAAGTTGATCTGAGGCATTGAGAGCCTGAATGGGCCCTTCTCACATTTGGTTGGATTTAGAAGCCAAGATTTAGTTCAGAACCACCAAGCTCCCTCCTTCTTGTCCCAGTGATCTACTTCTGCTAGGGCACAGTCACAAAGGTTCCACAACATTTCTAGACAGTTTTCCCAGTTTGAGACAACTGAGACTGTGGGAGAAATAACCCCCCCAACCTTAATTAAACTAAGCCACGCAAGTGCAAAATATTTTTGAAAACAGTTTAATTTCAATTTTGGAAAGAGAACAGAGAGCTCTACTTTGAAATGGACTGAAATAGTCTTTAGGTTCCATTGTGCACCCTAAATTAAATATAGTGTAAAAGATTCTGTTTTCTATGTAGCAAGTGAGGGCTGAAAACAACACACTAATGGAGATGAAATGCAAAAAAAAAAACTGGGATATATAGTAACAATTCAAACTGACAGTTTGAAAAACAAAGTATTTATACATGTTAACTGTCCTTTTGACCACAGTGTCATTTATCATTGTGTTAGGGGATCCAATCTAGTGATTAATCATCAGGGTTTGACAGTAAAATCTTTAGGCTCAATATACCAGACATTAGCTGGAAAATCATTTACAAGAAAGTAATGCCCTTTGGTGTCTTCTCTATGAATCTGTTGTATGGATGCCCTGTCGTTGGTTGTTTTAGTTGTTGGTGTTGTTTTAAAATAGAAATATTGAATACAAAAGCAAGTGGCAGGAGCCCAAAAGGTATTTGCATCCTCTCTTTCTCCTTCCCAAAACTTTCTAATTTTCCCAATCCCCACATTCATTCAAAAATTCAGAAGTTCAAAAAATACAGAAACTCATTCATCATCTTTACTTTGTGCTTGCATTCTGGTTGCAATTATCTTGTAAGCATTAAAAATCAGGTTAGCATACTGCCTATGTTCAATAGGGTTTCATTGATGTGAAGAGACATCATGACTCAGGAAACTCTTATAGGGAAAATTTAATTGAGGTTGTCTTACAGATTCAGAGGGTCAGTACATTATTATCTTGGTAGGAAGCATGGCAGCATCCAGGGAGAGGAGGTACTGGGGAAGGAAATAATTGGTCTATATCTTAGTCTGAAGGCAACCAGGAGGAAGCTTGTAGCCACAGGTAGCAAGGAAGAGGATCGATTTTCGTCACTGGGCAGACATTGTGCACTACATAAAAGCAAGCCTAAACATTGATACACTTCCTCAAACAAGTCAACACCTTGTAATAGTGCCACATCCCATGGGCAAAAGATATTCTAATCAACACACTGCATCATAGGAAAATGGCAGAGAGACATAAAGAACGATACTGCATGATTGCATTCCTCTGGTCACAAGTGCTACATACCTACATGCTTATATGCAAACACAGACACACACACACACACACACACACACATACAAACACACACATACACACACAAACACACACAGACACACACACACACACACACACAAATGCCTATCGGATGTGCATAATAATAATGTGCAGTCTAGGGTCCTGCGCGATTGGATTGAACCAGGTGCTGTGTTCCACTCACCAGAGGTCTTAGGATCCCATGGAGGATCCTGTATGGGTCCTTGCAGGTGTCCCGAAGAATCCCCAGGGCCAGGGACCATGGTGTCCCTTGATCTACTTCTGTTGTCCAATTGCTCTGGCTGGGATTTCAAGTGGTATATTGAATAGATAGGAAGAAAGTGGGCAGCCTTGTCTAGTCCCTGATTTTAGCAGGATTGGTTTTAGTTTCTCTCCATTTAGTTTGATGTTGACTATTGTTTTGCTGTATACTGCTTTTATTATGTTTAAATATGGGCTTTGAATTCCTGATCTTTCCATGACTTTTATCATGAATGGGTGCTGGATTTCGTTAAATGATTTCTCAGCATCTAAGGAGATGATCATGCGGTTTTTGTTTTTGAGTTTGCTTATATATTGGATTACGTTGATGTGTTTCCTTTTATTAAACCATCCCTGCATCACTGGGATGAAGCCTACTTGATCATTATTGATGATCTTTGTGATATGTTCTTAGATTCAGTTTGCATGGACTTTATTGAATATTTTTGCATCAATATTCATAAGGGAAATTGATCTGAAGTCCTCTATTTTGTTGGGACTTTATATGGTTTAGTTATCAGAGAAATTTTGGCTTCTATAGAATGAATTGAATAGAGTATGTTCTGTTCCTGTTTTGTGAAATAGTTTGAGAACAGTTGGAATTAGTTCTTTTTTGAAGGTCTGATAGAACTCTGTACTAAACCCATGTGGGTGGTCCTGGGCATTATTTGGATAGGAGACTATTAGTGACTGCTCTATTTCTTTAGGGGATATGGGGTTGTTTAGATCTTTATTCTGATCTGGATTGAACTTTGGTACCTGATTTCTGTCTAGAAAATTGTCCGTTTAGTCCAAGTTTTCCAGTTTTGTTTATTATAGCCTTTTGTAGTAGGATGTTATGATGCCTAGGATTTTCTCAGGTTCTGGTCTTATGTCTCCCTTTTCATTTATGATTTTGTTAATTAGGATACTATCCCTGTGCCCTCTAGTTCTTCTTGCTAAGGGTGTATCTATCTTGATACTATTTTCAAAGAACAGGCTCCTGGTTTGGTTGATACTTTGAATAGTTCTTTTTGTGCCCACTTGGTTGATTCCAGCAATGAGTTTGATTATTTTCTGCTCTCTACAACCCCTTGTAAATTTGCCTCCTTTTGTTCTAGAGCTTTTAGGTGTGCTGTCAAGCTCTTAGTGTGTGCTCTCTCTGGTTTCTTTTTGGTGGCACTCAGAACTGTTGGTTTTCTTTGTGGGAATAAATTCATTGTGTCTTATAAGTTTGGGTATATTTTCCCTTCATTTTCATTAAACTCTAAAAAGTGTTTAATTTCTTCTTTATTTCTTCCTTGACCAAGTTATCATTGAGTAGAGTGTTATGCAGCTTTCACATGAATGTTGGTTTCCTATTATTTATATTGTTATTGAAGATCAGCCTTCCTCCATGGTGAAGTGATAGGGTGTATGGGATACTTTCAATATTTTTGTTGAGTCCTGTTTTGTGACTGATTATATGGTCTATTGTGGAGAAGGTACCATGAGGTACTGAGAAGAAGTTATATCCTTTTGTTTTAGGGTAAAATGTTCTGTATATATCTATTAAATCCATTTGTTTCATAAATTCTGTTATCTTCAATGTGTCTCTGTTTAGTTTCTATTTCCCGGATCTTTCTATAGATAAGAGTGGGTTGTGAAGTCTCCCACTATTATGGTGTGCATTGCAATGAGTGATTTGAGCTTTACTAAAGTTTCTTTAAAGAACGTGGATGCAATTGCATTTGGAGCATAGATATTCAGAATTGAGGTTTCATCTTGGAAGATTTTGCCTTTCATGATCATTAACTGTCCCTTCTTGTCTTTTTTGATATCTTTAGTTTGGAAATTGATTTTATCCTATATTAGAATGGCTACTCCAGCTTATTTCTTCAGACCGTTTGCTAGGAAAATTGTTTTCCAGCCTTTTACTCTGAGGTAGTATCTGGTTTTGTCCCTGAGGTGGGTTTCTTTTATGAAGCAAAATGTTGTATATTGTTTATATAGCCAGTCTGTTAGTCTATTTGTTTTTATTGGTGAATTGATTCCAGATTAAGGCAACTTCAGACCAACTTCTCTTATGTATATCAATGCAAAAATGCTCAATAAAATTCTCCCCAAACTAAAAGGGCTATTAGGTTCTTTACTGAGAGTCAAAACTGCAATGAGAACTGCAAGTTTTCCTAGTGTCACTGGCTAATTGTTCTTAGATATTAACTCGGCTTTCTCCTACTCAGAGCACATTCCAAGAGGTTGTATAACAATTAACCAAAGGTCATTATAAGTGAACTAATGATTTATTATAGGTTCTAGGGTAAAAGATAAAATATTGATTGGGTTTACCTATACAAAACTTCACTAATATCATAGTTATGGTTTGATACCTTCAGTGAACCTGTTGATCTGAGACAGTTGATGAACTTTGTAACATGTGGTCATGTATTCTGAAATATGTATAAGTGCTGACGACAAAGAGACGAGGAAAATCGAGAGAGAAGAATTTTTTTTTTGCCTTTCTCCACTTAGCCTTTTTTTTTTTTTTCCTTTTACCCACTTATAAGAATTTTTCCCTTTACGCTCTTAGGATCTTTCTGCTTTTGCCCTTATATAACTTTCATAAAAATATTTTTATAACTTAGTAATAACTTCTATAATCACTTCTCTAAATTCCTTCTCTTCCAGTGACATCTGGCTTGTTGGCTCAAAGTTAGAGCCCAGCAATTCTTGCTGTGCTAGAAAAAAAGGCTGCATTGCTTAATCCTCCTCTGTTTGGCTACAGGTGTTAATCACCTAAGCCAGCCTACCCTCAGAAAGACCAAGTACTTTTTCGAAGTTATCATCAGCATTTCAGTACAATTTGAGAGCTAGAAATCCCTGAGACACTTTGATTTTAAAGCCATTGCCAGGGTCCTACTCTGTGACTCCACTGCTATCCTGGCTCAGAGCAATCCTGGACCTCAAACTCTACTATAGAGCAGTAGTGATTTAAAAAAAAAAACCTACATGTTATTGATACAGAGACTGACAGATGGATCAGTGGATTAGAACTGAAGAACCAGAAAGAAAACCATACATTTATGGACACTTGATATTTGGAAATATATATATATATATGATGGAAAAAAGAAAGGATTTTCAATAAATGATGCTGTTCTAATTTGCAGTCTGTATGTTGAAAAATAAAAATAAATACATACTTATCACCTTGCACAAAGCTCAGTTTCAAATTGAACAAGATTATCAACATAAAATAAGATCCACTGAATCTAATAGAAGATAAACTCATTGACGCAGAGAGGGAAATGTTCTAAAAACTACTCCCATGGCTCATGCTCTAAGATCATCAATTCATAAAAGTGACCTCATGAAACTGGAAAGCTTCTGTAAGCAAACCATACAGGCAATGGGACTAATCATCAACCTACACACTGGAGAAAAAAATCTTAACTAACCTCACATCTGATAAAGGGCTAATATCCAAAATATATAAAGAACTCAAGAAACGAAATAAACCAATCAAATATGGGGTATATATCTAAATAGAGATGTCAAGACAGAAGAGTCTAAAATGGCTAAGGAACACTTAAAGATATGTTTAAATCCTTAGTGCTCAGGTTAATTCAAATCAAAACAACCCTGAGATTGTACTTTACACCAATCAAATTGGCTAAGATCAATACCTCAGATGACAGCACATGTTCGTGAAAATGTGGAGAAAAAGGAACACTCCTCCACTGCTGGTGGGACGGAAGCAGGTACAACTTCTCTGGAATTTAGTGTGGAAATTGCTCAGAACATTGGAAATAGGTCTACTTGAAGACCCAGATGTACCACTCTTGGGCATATACCAAAAAGATGTCCCACCATGCCCCAAGGCACAAGTTTTTCTATGTTCATAGCAGCCTTGTTTATAATAGCTAGAAGCTGGAAATAACCCAGATGTCCCAAAACAGAAGAATGGATACAGAAAATGTGGTTCATTTACACAATGAAATACTACTCAGCTATTAAGAAACAAAGACATCCTGAGTTTTTCAGGCAAATGGATGTAACTTGGAAATATCATTCTGAATAAGGTAACTCAGAACCAAAAGGACATGCATGGTATATACTCATTAATAATTGGATATTAGCCAAAAAAGCGCAGAACTCCCTGTATTCATTCCGCAGAACTTAAAAAAGTTATCAAGCCACAAGTCCCAAGTGAGGAAACCTCAATCCCACTTGGAAGGGAGAAGAAAGAAATCACAGAGTGGGTGTGGGTGGTGGGAGGGTCTCAAGTGGGATGGGGACCAGGAGTACTAGAGAAGAACATGATCAGGTATTGGTTAGAAAAAAAAAAAACTGAAGCCCTGAGGTACAGCAGAAAGAATGAAAACAGGCAACCTATGGAGGTATGGCCTCCCAGAATGTACCAGAGCCATGGGAGGTGAGAGACTCTCAGGACTCAAATGGAGGTATCTTAGATGAAATGCCCTACAGTGGGGAGTAGGAACTTGTAGATGGGGAGTAGGAACTTGTAGAATCCACATCCAGTAGAAAGATAAGGAAGGCATGAAGTGAGTGATGGGGTTGCCATCCCACGTCAAAAGCTCTGACCCAGAACTATTCCTGTCAAAAAGAACTTCAAGAACAAAAACAGAGAAGAGCCTGATGGAAATGAGGTCCAGTGAATGGATCAAGGTGGGGCCCAGCTTGGGAAAAGGCCCCAAGGCCTTACACTACTACTGAGGCTATGTAGTAAGTGCTCAAAAAAGGGGGCCTATTATGACTATACCCGAATGACCCAAAAAGCAACTGGAAGAGTCAGGTGCAGATATTTACACCCAAACAATGGACAGAAGCTGCTGACCCCTCTGGTTTAATGAGGGAAAAGCTGGAAGAAGCTGAGGAAAAGGGCAACCCTGTATGAGGACCAGCAGTCTCATTTAACCTGGATCTCCAAGACCTCTCTGACACTGAGCCACCAATCAGGCAGAATATAAAAGCTGACATGATGCCCCAAACACACATACAGCAGTGGACTGCCAGGTCTGGGTTTAGTCAGAGAAGATGCACCAAACCCTCAAGAGACTGGAGGCCACAGACAGTCTCTTGGGTAGTTCTGGTGAGGTGGGGGTTGAAGACAATTTTGTGGAAATGGTGGGCGGTGGTATGGGATGTGGAACAATCGGAGTGGGGACCTAGAGGGGTATAACACCTGGAGTGTGAAGAAAAGATTAAATAAATCAAAAAAGATAAATAAATAAATAAATAAATAAATAAATACATAAATACATAAATAAATAAATAAATAAATAAATAAATTCTTAATGAACACTGGCTTTTAAAGGTTTATTTCTTTTGAGTACATTCTCTCTCTCTCTCTCTCTCTTTCTCTCTCTCTCTCTCTCTCTCTCTCTCTCTCTCTCTCTCTCTCTCTCTCTCTCCTTTCTCCTCTTCCTTCTCTTCCTATTTCTCACTTCCTGCTTTGCTCCAGAATATTTACCAACAGTCACCTATTATTCTACCTATGTTTAGAAGGGGTGAGTCTCTGCCTCTTTAAGGTATCTAAGGGAGTTTTTTTTTTCCTACAAAATTAAAATGAGAGTATTGGCCTGGAAATTACCCAATGCTTGTTTTATAGTGTGTAGCACTTTCCTGATACTTCCAGAGGAGTTCCTATTGATTGAAAATTTTGTGTCTGTGTATCAGAGGGAGAACAATAAATGGAGAAAGAGAACATAAGGTGGGAGTACTCATTGTTTTTTTTAATTGCTGAGAAATAATCTATGCACTAGACACACCAGTGATTTGGTCATTTCCCAGATAAAACACCTGCTTTTAGCTAACAACGATTACAAACAAATATAGTAAAAATATGTAAGTATATTTTTGTGAGAATATGTTTTCCTTTGATTTAATTATCAGAAATAATATTTTTCAGTTCTGTATTTAATTTGTGTAGCCCCTAGATATGAAACCCTGAAATATGTGTACTTGGGCTTTTGAAATATATTGAGATAGCTATCCAGGCGTTATTCTAATCTATCAGAACAATGTATGTCAGTTATAATAAGTATATAATATCCCTAACATAATTATTGAATAATATATAGATAAAGCAAGATTTCAAACTTTAGCCCTTAGAGATGCCCAGACAAAGATAGCTGATAATAAATAGCTCTGAAAAGATAGTTAATAAAATTTATATTTGTCCACTTTGGTGAAGTAAAACCCCTCTGCACAGATATTTCTTTCATGATATAGAATAGAGGTCCTAACTGTCACAGGGACAGATTTATATAGTTTGTCAAAGAATTCTTTACATGATTACAAAAGAGGTCGAATATACATGACATAGTCTTTAGTTGAATTGAACTTTTATAAAGAGAAATTTGACAAAAAATAATATTTACTCTATGGGTGCTTTCAAAAAATAGAATGGTTTGCATGGAACAAGTTAGTATTGGAAGGATTAGAAGTTCCAAGCTATCCTTGGTTACATACTAAGTTGGGGCCAGCCTAGGCTTTATGACATCCTGTCTGAAAATATGTAATTACTGGAACTAGTAGTTTATCTTTATGAATCCTGTACTTTGGAGACTGAATCATGAGCAATATCAGAAGTACAAGGTCTATAAGTACCAGAAAGTATAAAAAGAATTTCCCCAAACAAAAATAATTTAAGAGTTATACTTAGGGGCATGATTATGTTGCCAGGGAATAAAAGCACTTTGAGTTTAGAGTGGTCAGTAATGAGGAGTGAGTATTGCTCTTGCACAGGACTCACATTGGTTAGCTCACAGTCACCTTTAGCTTGAGCTTCAGGAGGCCTCTGGCACCTGTGGGCATGTGCATTTCCTTACATACATATGTACGTACCAACACATACACACACACACACACACACACACACACACACACACACACACACACACACACACACACATTTAAATAATAGGGAAAAGTACTTTGCTTTATCTATCAGTTTAAAGGAAGTTTGAGTTGAATGTACTTAAAAGAGGTGCCTCATAACCAAAGTATGAAATCTGCCAGTCTTCCACAAATTAGGTGACTCAGAGACACTACTCAAATAAATTACACCCTATAAAATCAAATAACCCCATTTAAAAATGGGGCTCAGAACTGAACAATGATTTCTCACCCGAGGAATACCGAATGGCAGAGAAGCACCTGAAAAAATGATTAACATCCTTAGTCATCAGGGAAATGCAAATCAAAACAACCCTGAGATTCCACCTCACACAAGTCAGAATGGCTAAGATCAAAAATTCAGGTGACAGCAGATGCTCGCGCAGATGTTGAGAAAGAGGAACACTCCTCCGTTGTTGGTGGGATTGTAAGCTTGTACAAGCACTCTGGAAATCAGTCTGGCGGTTCCTTAGAAAATTGGACATAGTACTACCAGAAGATTCAGCAATACTTCTTCTGGGCATATATCCAGAAGATGCCCCAACCGGTAATAAGGACACATGCTCCACTATGTTCATAGCAGCCTTATTTATAATAGCCAGAAGCTGGAAATAACCCATTTGCCCCTCAACAGAGGAATGGATACAGGAAATGTGGTACATTTACACAATGGAGTACTACTCAGCTATTAAAAAGCATGAATTTATGAAATTCCTAACCAAATGGATGGACCTTGAGGGCATCATCCTGAGTGAGGTAATCCAAACACAAAGGATCTCTCACAATATGTACTCAGTGATAATTGGATATTAGCCCAGAACCTTAGGATACCCGATACAAGATAAAATTTGCTAAAAACATTAAACTCAAGAGAACGAAGACCAAAGTGTGGACACTTTGCCCCTTCTTAGAATAGGAAATGAAACACCCATGGAAGGAGTTACAGAGACAAAATTTGGAAGTGTGACGAAAAGATGGACCATCTAGTGATTGCCATATCCAGAGATCCATCCCATGATCAGCTTCCAAATGCTGACACCATTGCATATACTAGCAAGATTTTGCTGAAAGGACCCAGATATAGCTGTCTCTTGTGAGACTATGCCAGCGCCTAGCAAACACAGAAGTGGATGCTCACAGTCAGCTATTGAATGGATCACAGGGCCCCCAATGGAGGAACTAGAGAAAGCACCCCAAGAACTAAGGGAACTGGAACCCTATAGGTGTAACAACAATATGAACTAAGCAGTACCCCGGAGCTCTTGTCTCAAGCTGCATATGTATCAAAAGATGGTCTAGTCGGCCATCACTGCAAAGAGAGGCCCATTGGACTTGTACACTTTATATGCACTTTATATATATAGTACAGGGGAACGCCAGGGCCAAAAAGGGGGAGTAGGTGGGTAGGGGAGTGGGGGTGGGTGGGTATGGGGGAATTTGGTATAACATTGGAAATGCAAATGAGCTAAATACCTAATAAATATTTGAAAAAAATAAATTACACCCTAGACATGTGCAGCCATGAGGTCCACTGGTAAACTGTGGATAGAGATCGATGGTAGAGCTATTGGATTATGTAAGGGGAGGCTTAAATGAAACTGAGAGAGTCACAGTCTCATGTGATATAAGCTGGCTTTTGTTTGTGTATTGGTATTATATAGTATTATAATCCTTACGTGCTTTGGAGATATATTCCATATAGTTCAGACTGTCCTTTATCTCACTTAATAGCTCAATATGACTATGAACCACTGATCCTCCTGCTTTCATTTTCCAGAACAGCTAGTACTAAAGAGAGGTACCAGCATGCCCTACTTGATGCAGTTTTAGAGATAAAACCCAAGGCTTCATGCATGAGAATAAAGTACTCTACCAAATCTACTTAGGCAGCTGCAAGCCTTCGTGTTAAGGATAAGCCCAAGACAACATTTCTTCCCCTTACTTAACACATCATGCCTATGGCTGTAATCATTAAAGTCCTCTGCTGTCTAAATAAATATCAACTTCACACAAGCCAGAACCATTTGAGAATATTGACTTTCAATTGAGAAAATAACCCCACCAAACTTTTGCCTGGAAAAGGCTTTGTTGAATTTTATTAATGAATGATTTCTATGGAAAGATATCCCAGTTGGCAGTATCAGCTCTGGACTGATGGTACTGGATGCTATAAAAAAAAAGTAGGATGATCAAAACATGGGGAATATGCCAGTATGCAATTTTTCTACATGTCCTCTACTTCAGGTCTTAACTGCTCCAAATTCCAGTCTAGGGTTTCTGGTGTGACTTTCATGTATGATGAATTACAAACTGAACTATGAACCAAAACATATTCTCTCCCAGTTGATGTTGTTCATGATGTCTTATCACCTAAATACAATCCCTAACTAAGGCAAGTTAGTATGCCAATGTAGCTCATATGGAATACCAAGTACTGAATGTTCACGGTGGGCCAGATAGAGCATAGAAATAATGAACTTCACTGGTCATGATAATGCATACCTACTATCTATGTACGTGAAAGACAGGAGGATGAGTGTAAGTTCAATGCAATGCTGAGCTACATAGGGAGGTTCTGAGTCCAAAACAAAACAAAACAAAAACAAAAACAATATCAAAAACAAAGAAACACAAAACAGGAGGTTGATGAGATGCTAAACAAATAAAGCACTTGCTAAGCAATTGTGATGGCCTTCATTCCATTCTCAGAACATACATGAATGTTAAGAGGGAACTGCATTTAGCAAAGTGATGCTCTGACTTCCACATGTGCTCTAGATCACATATGCTGCCACATAATAATAATAGTATTAGTAATAATAATAATAATAATAATAATAATAATAAATGTGTTTTAAAAATGAAAAGAAAATTTATTTAGTCATATTATATTAGGCTTATAAAAAAAACTAGCACTGAGGAAGAGAAAATGGAGTAGTATTGAAAGTTTGAGGCAAGCATGAACTGCATTAAGAAGGTTAGCACCTTATAACTTTCTGTAGGTATCCTGGCCAAAACAAGGTACATGAAAGTTTATTTTACACACAAATTCAGACTATAGTCCATCACTGTTGGGGCATCAGTGCAACAGGAAGTAGCAGAAACTTGACACAAGTCAAGAGTAGAGATCAAGGAATTGATGTTTGTATGGTTACTAGAGCTTAATTTGCTTTCTTTATTCTCATATACTCCAGAATCCCCATCGTAAATAATGGTGCCACAACAAGGGAAGTTCTTCCCGTATAAATTAAAAGTAATCAAGATGCAGGCCCACAACCATGCTCACAGACTAAGTAGTATAGACAATCCTTCATTCAGATTTCCCTCCCAGGCAATTCTATATTGTTTTAAGTATATAAAATTAACCATCACAGCTTCATTCATTGTTAACCTATCACATACACACATCACATTATGTTTTAGACATAACCTACCAACCCTTATTTCCAAAGTTCTCTGTGTGTTTAATAATGCAAAATACAGTTCAACTTTTAAAGTCCTCATAGTCATAGTTTTGGCCAGGATACCTACAGAAAGTTATAAGGTGCTAACCTTCTTAATGCAGTTCATGCTTGCCTCAAACTTTCAATACTACTCCATTTTCTCTTCCTCAGTGCTAGTTTTTTTTATAAGCCTAATATAATATGACTAAATAAATTTTCTTTTCATTTTTAAAACACATTTACCACATCAAAAAATGTATTGTGATATCTTGTAGAAAATTATGTTATTGGTATGCATAATAGAATAATGTAAAAATTCTTATCACAAAATAAAAATACGTATTAGGAATAGCTAGTGATGATTATACAAAAAGCCAAAATCAAGCAGAGAAATGAAATCCTCCATTTCTTGGGCTTTTCATGGAGAAATCAGCTTTGGTGTCCCAATTCCTCTACATATGCTATCTTCAGCACACACAGATTTCCTCAGCATTTAAACTGATTCCATTTCTCACCTCCGGATGTCCTTGTCCAGATATTAGATCATGTCCCATCATGCTGGCCTTTCTAATACTCTGGAATCTCTACAGTAGCTTAAATTTTACCTTCATAACTTCATGCAACAGCCTCTTGGGGTTTCTTTGCCAGGATTCAAACTCTGTCACACAGTTCTGGCCTCAGCTGTTCTTAAAGAATGTCTTAGTATTGCATCTTTCATATGTTAAATTTAGGAAAATGTAGACATTGCCACCAAATTTCATGATTGGCCCAAGAGGTAACCTAGTTTCACTGGACCATAGCTGTAACATCATATCTACAGTTAATGTATCTGAAACGTTTGACCATGTTTCATCAACACTAGTATCATTGGCGAATGTAAAACATACAGAGTTCCCAAAGCTTTTTAATCATTCCCAATTCTAAGGTATGTTAATTTTAGTTTTAAACAAATTCAACATATATATTTTTGGTATGAACTCCATTGTACAAAGTTCCATTTCAAGGACTTGTGACTTTGTTGTTTAAAATATGAACATAAGATGTTAAAAAAAACATAAAATGTATGCACAATGAAATGTTTTGTCCACAGACATCCAAATTCTGTCAACATGTCTTACATTTTCTAGCCTCCATTCTCCATTTAATGTTGCCTTAACTCAAGGGGATTAATGATAAACACCTTCTTTCTGAAAATATATTTTTTCAAATTCAATAAAATAAAATAAAATAAAAGCCAATTCAGTTTAAAAGAATGCATTTCTGTTTGATGGAAAACTCAAGTGGATAGTGCTGTGCTTTAAACTATTTCGAGTATTTGATATGTTCTCTACTTTATAGAGTTTGACTCACATCTTAAGGGTACCCTGAGAAGTTCTGGTAAATAATTTTATAATATTCAGTCAAGTTCCTACAAATCCAAAGTAACCAAAATATCTTTAGAAATCTGCAACCCTTGAAAAAACATATTGTCTTGCAGATTTTATAGTATATACACCTGTACTGGCTAGTTTTATGTCAACTTCACACAGCTGGGGTTATCACAGAGAAAGGAGCTTCAGTTGAGGAAATGCCTCCATGAGATCCAACTCTAAGACATGTTCTCAAATAATGAACAAGTTGGGAAGGCCCTTTGTGGGTGGGACCACCTCTGGGCTGGTAGTCTTGGGTTCTATAAGAGAGCAGGCTGAGCAAGCCAGGGGAAGCAAGACAGTAAAGAACATCCCTCCATGGCCTCTGCATCAGCTACTGCTTCCTGACCTGTTTGAGTTCCAGACCTGACCTCCTTAGTGATGTAAGCCAATAAATCCCTCCTTCCTCCCCAAATTGCTTCGTGGTCATGATGTTCTTTCCAGGAATAAAAACCCTGACTAAGACAACACCCTATCCTGTTACATATATTATGCTATTTTTGTCTAAGCCCAGTATATAGAGATAATTATGTCTGAAAGAAAATAAAGCTCATTAATTTGAACAAAGAGTTTCAATAACATAATTTACTGTAGTTTTGGAGGGTTAACATGGTGAGTCAAAAAATAAGATGAACTGCCTTGTTGCTACTCTAAGAACTTAAGAGGTTTTTTTGCAATGATTTTTTGTGGGAATTTAAAAGGTATACATAACTACATGTGTATTGTGTGTGTGTGTGAGAGAGAGATTGGGATAAAGTAATTTGTATTATTATTATTATTAACAATTTTTCATACAATATATTTTGAGCATGTGTCCCATCCCTGAATACCTCCCATATTTTTCCAACCATCATACCCAATTTAATGTTCTTTCTCTTTCTTTCTCTCTCTTTTTCTTTCTCTCTCTAAATGAAAAAAGTAAAAAAGCCTGAATCAACAACAACAAAAAAATCATGAAATCAAAAAGCCTCAGAAAATCACACACACACACAAAACACACACATATACAGAGAGAGAGAGAGAGAGAGAGAGAGAGAGAGAGAGAGAGAGAGAGAGAGAGAGAGAGAGAGAGAAAGCCAAAACAAACAACATCAAAGAAGTCCACAAAAATAACATGTGTTGGTCAACTCTCTGTAGGTATTAGTCAACTCCGGAATGTGGTTGACATGCACAGAAATATTCCATCAGAAAAAAAAATGTTCTTTCATATGCCTGAGGGTCTCAATTTAGAACAGAGTCTATGTCCATTTCCCCATCTAAGTGTTGGGATCTCATCTATCTTGAACTTGCACAGGTTTCATTTGTGCTACCACAGTCTTGTGAATTCTTATGTTCAACACCATTTTGTCTGGAAGAGAATGAAGAGGAAACCATATTTTTATGAAACTTAATAAATATGTTTTCTCCACTTAAGAATAAGAACAAATTTGTTGTTAGAGTTATTATATCTCTCTTTTCTAAGAGACCATCTCATTACAGATATGTGTTCATTCCAACTATGAAATAACTAATATAATAATGTAAACATTTAGTTATCTTCCAATATTGGTAAATAGTTACAATTCAACTGATTTGGTAAATCAATTCAAAACTGACATTACCAATTTGAAAATTAAATAACTGTTTATTAAAATTACTAAAGTATAAAAATAAGTATGATTGCTATCAGAAAATATTGCCTTAATAAAATTAAGCATAAGTGAAGTAACAATTTTACTTAATATAGATTGTATCTCATATTCATCAATACTATTTTAACATATTATAGTCTTTATTTTATGCATCTGGGATTAGATGACATGCTGAATTTCAGTGCCTGAAATAATAATTAGAGATGTTAGATGACTGGGAGGAAACTGGATTTGATTTTTATACTGATTGTGTTTTTATAATACTAATATTTAAATCCATTGGTTACTACACTAAAGCTTTTTGAATTACTTTTTTTCAAATTTTAAAATCTTATGCTACCTCTTACACTACATAGCAAGGCATTATTCAACAGATTCTTAATTTGTTAAATTGTTCTTTGTGAATGACAATGATGTGTAAGAATATTAAAATTATCAATATACTCACAAAATAACTACAATGTTTTTAGTATGTTGAAGGAATTTTTATATTCTGCATCTGTTAGAAAAATATCTTAATGTTCATTAGACACATCCCTGGAAGGAATTAGGGTAATTTTTTTCTTTGAGCTTATAGATGGGTGAGTCCTTCAGTAACATTTAGAATTTTTTTTACCATGAGCATTCTTGAATCTCGACTGTCCTGACCCATGAAAGAATCGAACAGGGTCTGAGAAACCACCTAAGGAGAGAATGGGGAACAAGAAACACAAAGAATGGATAGCAAAACACAAAAAAAATAAAATAAAAAAAAATAAAAACCTGATCAACCTGACAAATTTTGTTTTTCCCAGGTAGGTTTTATACCCATAGAAACAGGAAATGGGGAGTGAAAATGATGCGAAATCACTTTGTTTCTGGGGGAATGCACCTGTTCCCCAAAGCAGGATATTGACTAGGTAAAAAAAGTTCAGCAGGAGGAACAGAACAGAGTGGGTTGCTAAGTACCTGTCCACAAGATCTATAGCTATTTGTTCTTAACTGGGACTAGTACTTTCCTACAGAGGCCTCAACTTTTGCCACAGAAATCTCAACTAAGATAGGACTTTTCCACTAAGGTCAAAACTTTGTTAGTAAGGACTTCTGGCTGACAAGGCAGTTAACTTCACCCAGTCAGTCCCAACACTTGACTATAAATACTGCACCTGGAAATTAAAAATAATATTTGTTTGCATGAGATGCAAGCATGAACATGTCTTGATTGGATTAACAACTTTTGGATTAGAATGGCTAGAAGATAAATACAAAAAGACAAATTAAAATTAAGTTAACTATTTGGTAAGTAAACCTATGTAATATGCTTTATTGGCAAAACCAGAAACTAATATAGAGAAAACCATCAAAGTTTCAACATTAAGTTCAAAAGAGCTATGAAACAAAAACCTTTTTAAAACTAGAGATGTGAAAATTTTAATTTCTCATTTGTTTAGTGTTGCATGAGACTGTAGAAAAAATAGTAATAATGGGATAGAAGTCAACATAAGATTCAAAGTCACACAAAACATTAAAATAGACAGCATTTGCTAAATAAAAGTATAATTTCAAAACTTAGTGAAATATTTATTAATAAAATACTATTTGAAAGCATTTGGCAATGAGCAGTGTAAAGCCCAAACTAAAACGTTAGCTTATCTTTAGAGTTATTAATAGAATGCCAAAATTGGAATGTCTTCCTTTGAGACACGGATGCATTTGATGAAATCATATTCTCTCTAAAATTTTCATAACATCAACAATGCTGACAAGTATGAAGAATGCAATGACTTGACTAGCTATTGATGTTGCAGTAAGTTTGTATTTTATTTTAATTTATTTACATTCTAAATATCCCACCTCCTGATCCCACTTCCTACAGTTCTTCAACCCATTCATCTTCCCCATTTCCTCTGAGAGGGTGTTCCACAAGCCACCCACCCCATCTCACCTCAACATATCCCACAGCAACATCCCTGATGCATCAAGTCTCTTCAGAATTCAGTCTATCGTTTCCCACTGGGCTGGAAAAAGCAGTACTCTGCCACATATGTGCCAGGGGCCATGGAATAGCCCAAGTATGCTCTTTGTCTGGTGGCTTAGTCTCTCAGATCTTCCTGGGAGTTTGGGTTAATTGACACTCCTGGTAATCCTATGGGGTTGTCATCTTCTTCAGTTCTTTCAAACTTTTCTCTAACTCTTCTGTATGCGTCCAATGATTACCTCTAATTATCTGCATGTGTCTCAGTCAGTAGTTGTTAGAGACACTAGGGGCCCTGTCTATTAACTGGAGGTGGTCTTTCCAGGTTCCATCTCCCCACTGTTGGGCAGTTCGGCTAAGATCACCACCGAGTTCCAGGCGCCTCTCACATCCCAGCTCTCTGGGACTTTCTAGAATTCCTAAGAGCTCCCCACCACCAGATTACACGTCTGGTACCTGGATCAGACCCCCTGAAACTGGAATCATGGATGATTTCAACTTACAAAGAATGTGTAGAGAAACAAATGTTTTCTCTGGAAGAGTACTGGCTATCACTCCTAACCACTGAGCAATCTCTGCAATTCAAGAATAGTATTTCTTTAAGACAAGATGTCTTTTCTAGAAGTTCTTATATTGGAAATTATAGACAAAATCTTTTGTAACATGATGTTAATTGTCTGAGAATATGTTTCCCATCTGTATCTTAAATACTAGATTAATTTAAAATGTTAACTGTTACGAAACAACATTAATAACGATTTTTTCATTTCATTTTACATGCAGGTTATTGAAGACTAAATAAATAGTCTGATGTTATGCTGGGCATGGTTGTGTACGCCTTTATTCCCAGCACATGGGAGGCAGAGGCAGGTAGATTTCTGAGTTCGAGGCCAGCCTGGTCTACAAAATGAGTTCCAGGACAACCAAGTCTATAGAGTGAAACTCTGTCTCACAAAACCAAAATAAATAAATAAATAAATAAATAAATAAATTAATTAATTAATTAATTAATTAATTAATTAAAAAAATAAAAAAGTCTGATTTTATTGTGTGAATTGAAGAATTTAAAATTAATGCAAAATATAACATGATTATTCCCACAATGAAGATATCCATAAGATATCTTATGTGATAAAATGTTTTAGCTGTGAACTATATTTTAACATAGAGATCATTGAGAAGCCCTTAACTTGTGTCCTTTATTATCCGAAATAGGGTGTATTATGTTTATGTATGTATATATGTATGTATGCATTTTATGTGTGTGTCTTTCTGTTAGTGTATTTGAACTTTGTGAGGGTGCAAAGAGAAAGCGTTATGAACCAAGCAGTCCAGGAAGGTTGGGGTGGGGTGTCTCCTCTGGATTTATACATCCCAGGATTTGGCTATATTTGAAGCCAGCAAACTCTAACAATAGTCTTGCTAATATCCCCTTCTAAATTTGAATCATATCTCTACACCCATTGCGCAAATTGTTGCTGTATGAACTATATGGATGCTGTAAATTCAAACTCTGTCCTTGTGATTCAATAACAATCTCAGTTAACTACTAAGACATCTCTTTAGATACTCTTTTGTGAACACAGACAAATAATAAAATTCTTCTAGTTTTAGAGCTTTATGATAGCTATGAATTTCAACAAGATATCATAAGGATCTATTAATGATTAGAGGTTTAGCAAAGGTAAGTGCTTGATCATGGACCATTTTCCACTTTGGTTATTGCTTCACATGTTGAATTATACCATATCAGAATATACATGAATATTAGTCTTAAGCATTACACAGAATAAGAAAATAAACAGAATAGGAAAGTGAATGGAAGATAGTTTTGACATTACTAATGAATTTACAAAATTATTTTTAAAATGGAATTTAAAATGAGAGATAGTAATGGTTAGTGAAGTTGTTAAACAAAATAGAAATTTTTGTGGAGAAAATAATTTTCTACACTAGATCTTTAGGCTACTCTGTTCCAATAGGGGAAATTAACGGGTATTGGTAAGACATAATTTTTATTTGCAGTATTCAGTAGGCTAATGCAGAAAAATCATACTTTCCAAGGAAATTTGAGCTATGTAGTGAGATCCTATGGCTTAATAAGTGTTCTATTAATACAAGATACCATCACCAGGAAAATATTGTAAAGTGAAACCATTTAATCATGACTTGCTTACAGTTTCAGAGATTTAGTTCATTCTTACTGTGGTGGGAGTGCAGTAACATGTAGACAGACATGTTAATTGAGCAGTAGCGAGAGAATCTTCAGGTAGAAAGAAGAGAGAAACTCTGGTCTTGTAATGGACATTTTGAAATATCAAAATAGTACCCAGTGTCAATACTTCCAAAAATGTTATACGCATTTCAACAAGGTCATACTTATTCCAACAAAGCCATACCTGCTTACTCTTTCAATAATGTTACTCAGTACTTATTCAAATATATTAACCTTATGGGGGCCATCTTTATTCACATTGTTTCTAAATACTTTTTTTTTAAATTGGACACTTTACATATTTTCATTTCAAATGTTATCTCCATTCCATGTTTTCCATCTACAACCCCTATACCCCATCTCCCTTCACCCTGATTCTATGAGGGTGATCCCCCCACCACCTACCCACTCCTGCCTCACCGCTCTAGCATTAGGCATAGAGTGTGGAATAACCACGATACAACTCAGGAACTACATGAACTTCAGGAGGAAGTAAGACCAAAGTGTGGATGCTTCCATCTTAATTAAAACGGGGAACAAAATAATCAAGGGACGTAGATGATAGGAGGGAATTGTGAAGAAGAGAAGAGGGGGAGCAGAAAAAGAGGAGAAGAATCAGGTATGGGAGAAGACAGGAGAGTTGTTCAGAGGGTCAGGGTATTGAAAAGGGGTGTATAGCAACTGGGGGATGAGGAACTGGTGGTAAAAAACAGAAAGTCCCAGATGCTAAGAAAGCAAGAGCTTCCCAGGACTCTAGAATGATGGCATTAGCAAAAATACTCCCACAAAGGGGACAGGAAAACCTTTCGAGACTAAATATATTTTTTAAAGAGAGATAATAAAGTATTCTCTGCCTTCCTCTTTCTCTGTTTCTGTCTGTCTGTTTCTGTCTCTGTCTCTGTATCTCCCTCTCCTTTCCTTCATAACTACCTCCATCCCTCTCCCTCAGTTGTGTGGCTTGGTATGGTGGTTGTGGTGGTTGTGGTGGTGGTGGAGATGGTGTGTGTGTGTGTGTGTGTGTGTGTGTGTGTGTGTGTGTGTGTGTGTATGTGAACACACACATGCCTGTGAAGAAATGCCATGGTGTGCATGTATAGGTCAGATGACATCAGAAGTCACTTTTATTTCTCTACAATATAGGACATAAGAGTCAAACTCAGGCTGTCAGGGTTGGCAGGAAACACTTCACCAGTTGAACCATCTCTACTGCCCATAACATAAAGGTCTATATCTAGTTTTGTTTAGTCTATATATAGTTTAGCTGACTATGAATTTACTTTCTTGGTGTATCCTGGCATAAAGACATTCTTCATATTTCTTTATACTTTTTACTTTAGCAAGTAGTATAGTAGTGATGTTACTTTCAAAAATGTACTATGGTTATTTAAAGTATTAGTATTAAAGACAAAATAGATAAATGGTATATGAGAACTCTATCCTGACAATGTTTCTGCATATATAAAATTAATCTAAAACAAAAATTGAAGATTAAATAATTAAGCTTGAGATATTCCTTCCTTTTATGAATATTCAGTAGGGACGTATAATTTAGGAGAAATAACAGATGTTTCAAGCCTTTGTTTCATAAGGCTTCTGCTACTCTGAAAATGTTTATGCAAACTGAAACGCCCAAAATAAAAATCAGTAAAGAAAATTGTATTTGAACACTGACATTCTTATTATGAACCACACATATGTAAACAAATTAAAATAGTAACATAAATATTTATCTTGCTGACATTTAAAATATAAAGTAATGAAGTATTTGTGCATATTTTACTGTCTTGAAACAGAATCTCAACAATTACCTTAGGCTGTTTTTTTAACTCAAAGGCCTCATGTCTTAGTCTTCCAAGTATGGCTGTAGCTATGAGTATTAACTACCACACCAGCAAGAATTGTTTTAGATATTTACAAGAAAACTATTAGCTGGGATATAGGTATCTGCACCGTAGATTTTTTAAGAGAAGGAAGAATAAAATATTAATAAATTAGAATATGTTAAAAAATTCAGTTTTGTTGCTCATTTCCTGAACAGAAAAAAAAATCATGATTTATATACCATATATCCAGGATTATGTGTATAAGCTTGTGTGTATTTGTGTGTGTGTGTCTGCACACACATGCACATGCACACACGTGTGCACGTATCTAACTTATTTCTAAACATATAGCTTACTATAACTCTTCCAAATAAAATATCAGTTAACTCACAAAATGTCATGGTTACATGATATTAGTTCAATTTTTAGGGTAGAAACCTAGATGTCAGAAAACTTAGTATTTTTTTTTATATTATGAAGATAGTTATATACCCTTGAGTATGTTTGATTTTTTCCCTTTAACATAGAAATGAATAATGGTTTGAAAAGTTGGTACTCTTTTTCAAACTTTTTGTTTGATCTTCCTGAGTTTTAAGTCATGCACCCAGTCCCACTTACCTCCCCATCACCTTGTATACTGCTTCCACCATTGCAACCACCCCAACAGAATAAGAATCTCATTGTGGAATTTGTAATGTCACAGTGTATATCCCACAGTGTGCCCTTTTATCTACACTTCTTTGTTTCCAAGTTGTTCATTTTAATGAGTCTTAAGAGCTCTCTGCCTTCTACTATACTATCAGTACTAATGCATAACTGTAACTCCTCTCAGATATCCTGTGGTTTCCCTTTGTCATGGAGATCCTGTAGTATGGGATCTGTAGGGTGGCCATTTTAATCTACTTCAGCAGTTCACCAATGGGGGTCAATGTTGTGTTGGGGCAATTCAAAGCCCAGGATCTGGGCCTGAGAGGGATCTGGCTAATCAGACCACCAGCTCTGCCACACTACCACCATCTGGGAGAGCTTTCCTGCCCTTCCCAAGCTTCCCTTTCCAAAGTTGCAGCCAACAAGGGGCAGAAACAACTTTCATGCTACCATACCCTCAGTGCTCTCTCATTTGTGCCCCTGCCATCAAAGCCAGATTTACTGTGCTGCCCAGACAAGGTAGAGTGGTCATACTCTATAGTGATACAGCAGATAAGGGATGGAGTCAGGTTTCTAGTTCTCACTCCCTCTGAGCATGCTCACCAGTAACCCCCCAAGCCAGGGCCAACTCCTCCCTGCTGCTCAGATGAGGTGCATGGCCTAATCTCCCAAGTGCTGCAAGAGGTGATTGGGACATTATTCCTGGGCTCATGAGCACATCAGGGACAGCTCTCCTACCAATGGTGGTGAGGGCAAAAGAGAGGGAAGGGGTCTCTTCTTTATCCAAACCACTGCACAGCACACAAGAGGCAGGACCCGGTTTCCCATGCCCATGCCTACCAGGCAGCTGATCAGAAAGCCCCAAATCTAAGGCCAGCTCTACGCTGCTGCTCAATCAAGGAAGGCTGTCACTAGAGGCAGGTTTTGAGATCATATATGCTCATGTCTGGCCAGTGTGTAGACAGCCTCTTTTTGCTGCCTGTGGAGGAAGATTTAGAGCTCTTGGCTTCATCTCTGTCTCTAACAAATGATCTTCCTGAAAACTACCATGATTCTCGGCAAGACATTAATGAAATTAACCAGTGAAACTGTAAGTCAGCCCCAGCAAAGTTCTTTGCTTTATAGGAATTACTGTGGTCTCTTCATAACAACAAAACCCAAATTTCGACACCTTCCATCCTTACCCTCCAATTCGTTCTCTAAATTTCTTTCTCACATTCACATTTTATTTTATACTCTATGATAATGATTAAAACTTCCAGGTAATAGTAAATAAACAGTAAATTACTAAGATTTCTTTTTGTGAATCTATTCAACATTTTATCATTTAATCATAAATGTAACACTCTACCTGTTCGATTACAAATAAAATCTCAAAGTAAAATGAACTGTAATAAGAGGATATTAGCCAAAGAAGTACAGATTTCCTAGAATACAATCCACAGAACTCAAGAAACTTAACAACAAGAAGGGTCCAAGTGAGAATGATTCAATCACACTTGTAAGGGAGAAGAAAGAAATCACACGAGGCAGAGAGAGAGAAAGAGAGAGAGAGAGAGAGAGAGAGAGAGAGAGAGAGAGAGAGAGAGAGAGAGAGAGAGAGAGAGAGAGAGAGAGAGAGAGAACTAGATGGGAGACAGGAGGGGGAGAAAAAAAATAAACACATTCAGGTATGGGAAGGCAGGAGAGAAGCCATGAAGGTTAGCAGTTCTCCCAAGTCTGCCTGCCCAGAGCATAGGAGGAACTCTGGCCAGATGTGGAATATCCTCCCTACCCCTCCTTCCCCTGACTTCATTAGTTTCCACATATTTGGTTCTAAATTTTCATTTTTTAATAAGTCTATGACAATCCTAGAACTGAGGTATCACAAAACTGGTTCATTCTTGTTTTCTGCAATGATCACTTTTCATAATATTAAAAGAGCTGGTGTTCTATTCATCCCTCCATGTTAAAATTAACTAGGTCCTAAGATTGCTGTTTTTACTGACTGCATGTGCTGCTGTTCCCAGTCCATGTCTCCATTCAGAGATCAAAAAGATGCAGCAGCCTTATGACTTGACTAGGACAATTGAGAATCCTGAAATGGGTTACTGGGCCCAACTGGCTAATAAAGAAAAGCCACTTGGAATGTCATGGTTTCCATAATTAACGTTTGATCTGTGCCGGCTGGCTGATAACTCATGGCCTGACACCCAACAGATTTTATAACATTCATACACTAAGTAGACTTAGGGAGACTTTTTTATATGTCTGGGGAAAAGAGAACTGTGGCATATGGGGAACCAGAACAATTCTATTATGCTTTTTGTGGTTGTGAAACATCGGGATGGAAGGCATCAAAGGAAGATCTTATCACAGTCACCTGACAGGAGAGGGAATCTGAAGTTCAACTTAAGTTCACCAGCCTAGGAGAGCAGGAAAAGGGCTGGGAAACTGGGAAACCTTGGGGCCTCCGATTTTATATTATTGGGGGGAAAAACCTCAAACTCATTTTCACAATTAGGCTCCTGATAAAACCAATAGTAAACCCCCTGAATGTGACTGTAGGACCATACCGAATTCTGGCAAACACTAAACCTATAGAATGAGGTCTTGCCCTGAAAAACCTATGCCACAGTCTGTTCTCAAACCAGTGTTTTTTGACCTCCCAGTCCTCCCCAGAAGGCTCCCTGCCCCCGAAGATCTGCTCTGGTAAATGATGCTAAAAACCTTTCAAATTTTGACCAGTTCCCAACCAGAGCTAACCATCTTCTGCTGGCTGTGTTATTATGCCAGAAACCCTTTTTATGAAGATGTTGGATTTATGTCTAAATATAATGAGTCTGAGAGAGACACTGCATGCATATGGTCCCAAGAAAAGAACCTTAACCATGTAGACCATATCAGGACAGGGGACCTGGCTGGGAAAAGTTCCCTTGTCACATCAACATATGTGTAACCAAAATACCCCCATGGTGCATTCCAAATGAGTTATTTCCCCTGAACAGGCATGGTGGGCCTGTTCAACAGGATTGACTCTGTGTGTGCATGGAGAGGTTCTCAATTCCCCTACTGCAACGGAGTTCTCTATTCTAGTCCAATTGGTGCCATTCATAACCTATTATTCAGAGGAAATAGTGCTGAGGAACCTAATAGGGCATGTTGGGGGAGACCTCAAAAGACAGAAGAGAGAAACTATTTCCCTAACGTTGGCTATAATTTTGGGAGCAGGGCTACCTGGTGCAGGCACTGGGATAGCAGCCCTAACATTGTAAGAGAATAACTATACAGCCTTAAATTAAATACAGATCAAGACAGCCAATGCTTAGAAAAATCCATTGCACACCTAGAGTGAAATGTAGATTTCCTGGCTGAGGTAGTTGAACAGAACAGACAAGGGTTATACTTTGTCTTCCTGCATCTGGGAGGCTTGTGTGTTGATGTATTCAAAGAATGTTGGTTTTATGTAAATCACTCTGGCATCTAAGAATTACTAGTTAAGGTTAGAGAAAGCATAGAGAGGTACCAAAGAGAACAAGAAAACTCCAAAAGCTGGCATCATTACCTATTTGATAATTCCCCATGGTTAACTACTCTCATTTCCACAATTACAGGGTCCCTTATAAGTTTTTTTGTTGCTGCTCACATTTTGGCCATGCATAAATAAAAAGCTTTTGCAGTATATAAAGCAGAGATTACGGACTATTCAACTGATGGTGATGAGATCCCAGTACAAACCAGTTAGCACAGACGATTTAGGCCTATAAAGAGTCCAAGATTGGCCTCTAGCGTCAACAAAAAGAGGGGAGAATGTTGTAACCCTCGGATTACTAATACTAGAGAGACTTCAGTGTTGTATAGACAGAGGCTCCCATCCTCCTTTCCCCCTTCCCCCTTCCCCTGCGGCTATGCAGATAGCAAACAGGTGGTTTCTGTGCAGCATCCTCCTGCAGCAGACTGGGCTGCCTCTTCCTCCCCTAGAGTTACAATGACAGGGCCCATAATGAGGACACATTCTCTCTGCCTCTGCGTCTGCAAAAACCAAAACTCCTGCTGGAAAGAACTTTAAGTACCTATCCTTGAGACCTTAGAGAAAAAGCAAGCTCAAGGGACACCATGGAAAAAGTAAAAGGTAAGCAGATGTCAGCTCACAGACAGATAAAACTGGCCATAAAGTTAGTCCTTGAACAGACACTCATTACCCCCCTCCCATTTCAGTACTATTACACCTTCTAGTCACCTTTTCTGTAAATATTTACACAATTCCTATGCTGTATATAAACCCAATTTTTTTTTTTTTTGGATTCAGGGTCACTTGCCAGCATTCATGCAGTGAATGCTAGTTAGGCGAACCAAGGTTAAACTTGAAAATAAGAATTTTTGTGAGTTTCAGTAGAGTTTGTAATTCTTGGGCTCATCTGGGTTTCCTGTGGACAACGAGCATAACATACTTAGCTATTAAGAATGAGGACATCAAAAAAAAAAAATCCAAAACCACCACCACCACCACCAACAACAACAAAAACAACAACAACAACAAACAAAAACAAAAAACAAAACAAAAAAAATGAGGACATCCTGAGATTAATAGGCAAACAGATGGAACCAGAAAATACCATGCTTAGTGAGGTAACTCAGACACAAAAGAACATTCATGGTATGTATTCACTAACAAATGGATACTAGCCAAAAACCCAAAACCAAACAAAACCAAACCAAACAAACAACAACAAAAAATACAGAATACACAGGATACAGTCCACAGAACTCAAAGAGCTCAAGAAGCTGAAGTACCCAAGTGAAGACGCCTCGGTCCTAATTGGGAGGGAGAAGAAAGCAACCACAATTTGGGAGGGAAGAAAGAACATGAAAGGGAAAGTGGAAAGGTGTAGAGTGGGGGATGGTTTCTGATCTGGTATTGGATAAGGGCAAAAGACTGAAGCCTTGAGGGCCAGCAGAAATAAGGGAAATAGGCAAACTCAGGAAATAGGATGTTTCAAGGATGCCCTATAATGCACCAGAGACCTGGGAGGTGAGAGATTCCAGCTTCAGGCTATTATAAATTAGGCTGCTATGAACATAGTGGAGCATGTGTCCTTATTACAAGTTGGAACAACTTCTGGGTATATGCCCAGTAGAGGTATTGCTGGATCTTCCTGTATTACTATGTCCAATTTTCTGTGGAACCACCACACTGATTTCCAGAGTGGTTGTACCAGCTTGCAATCTCACCAATAATGGAGGAGTGTTCCTCTTTCTCCACATCCCCGCCAGCATCTTCTGTCACAGAGCTAAGATGAAGGTTCATAGTTATGAGTGTCTTCATAAGAAATTGTACAGATCTCATACTCACCAATTAACAACATGTCAGAAAGTTCTAGTACAAATAGAAGCACAGCCACCAAAGATAAATAGACAGCAGGAAATAATCAAACTCAAAACTAAAATCAATAAAAAAATCAAAGAGAACAAGACAAAGAAACAGGCAACAAATATTTGGTTCTTTGAGGAAATCATCAGGATGGACAAAACTTTTTTCAAAACTAAATAAAAGAAAGAGAGCGAAAGCATACAAATTAACAAAATTAGAAATGAAGAGGAAGACATAACAACAGACACAGAGATCATTGTGTTTCACTTCAAACCCTGTACTCCAGAAACATGGAAAACCAAAATAGAAAAAAAAAGGACAATTTTCTCAATACATACAATTTGGTAAAGCTGAATAAAGATCAACTTCAATAGTCCTATAGCCAAAGGGAATATAACCTATCATTTAATATCTCCCAAACAAAACCAGACAAGCTCAGATGGTTTTAGAGCAGGATTATACCATACTTTCAAAAAAGTGCTAATACTGAGAAACAAATTATTTCACTAGATAAAAACAGAAGGAAAATTGACAAAATTTACTTTATGGGAATACAGTCAATGTGAGACTTAAGTCACACAAAGACTCAACAAAGAAAGAGAATTTCGGACCAATTGCCCTTATAAACATCGATTTAAAAATACTCAATAAAATACTTGTAAACAGAATTCAAAGATATATGAAAAATATCACCCCTATGATGAAGTAGAGTTCATTTTACATATGCAGGGATGGATCAACATACCAAACTCTTTCACTGTAATCTACCATGTAAGCAAACTAAAAGGAAAAAATACCACAAGTTTATCATAGTCAATGTTGAAGAAGACTCCAACAAAATCCAACACTCTTTGATGATAAATTCTTAAAGAGATGAGGGATACATGTCACATGCTTGAACATAATAAAGCCAATACATTGAAAGCTGACACCCAATATCAAATT
Source organism: Mus musculus (assembly GCF_000001635.26). Classification (NCBI taxonomy): domain Eukaryota; kingdom Metazoa; phylum Chordata; class Mammalia; order Rodentia; family Muridae; genus Mus; species Mus musculus. Next base: position 32,876,126 of record NC_000087.7, read on the forward strand.
AAATGGAGAGAAAAAAAATATTCCCTAAAAAGCAATAATATGGTAAAAGTATATATTCTCTGTATCTATTCTGTATAGCACCTGAAGTTTTAGAAACAACAATAAGGAAAGGAAGAAGATCAAGGTATACAAATTGAAAAGGAAAAAGTCAAACTATTGCTATTCAGATACAATAGTATACATAAGTGACATGATGCAAAATTAATTGAAAATAAACAGTATACTTCCTATAAAGAGTCTCTCTTCCTATTGATGCCAGATAAGGCCATCCTCTACTACATGTGCACCTGAAGCCATGGGTCCCTCCATGTGTTTTATTTGGTTGGAGCTTTAGTTCCTGGGAGGTCTGAGGAGTCTGGTTGGTTGATATTGTTGTTTTTCCTATGATATTGCAAACCTCTTCAGCTCCTTCAGTCCTTCCCCTAACTTCTACATTGGGGTCCCAAAGCTCATTCTGATGGTTGACTGCAAGCATCCACATCTGTATCAGTAAGGATTTGGCAAAGCCTCTCAGGAAACATCTATATCAGGCTCCTCTCAGCAAGCATTTGTTGGCATCAGCAATAGTGCCTGGGCTTGGTGGCTGCAGATGGGATATATCCCCATATGGGGCAGTCTCTGAATGGCTTTTTCTTCAGACTCTGCTCTATTCTTTGTCCCTGTATTTCCTTTCAACATGAACAATTCGGGGTCAAAATTTTTGAAAATGGTAGGGGACCCATCTTTCAACCAGACCCAATTCCTAACCTCTAGATATGGTTTCTACAGGTACTCTCTCCCCTTTGTTAGGGATTTCACCTAATGTCATCCCCATAGGGTCCTGTGATCCTCTTGTTTCCTGGAATCTGGAACTTTCTGTTGGCTTCCCCCAGTTCCCTATCCCCAGTTTCAAGCTGTAATACAGAGAAGAAGCGATAAAGACTGCATGGTATTGGCATAAATACAGATAGGTTGATCAATAAATTGATGTGAAGACACAAAAGTGAATCCGTACCTATGAACACTTGATTTTAACAAGACGCCAAAACTCTACAGTGGAATAGATGAAACATTTTCAACTAATGATGCTGGTAGTAATGTTTATCTGCTTGTAGAATACTAAAAGTAGATCCATATCTATTACCCTGCACAAAAGTCATGTCCAAATGGATCAAGGATCTGATCAAGAAACCCTGATATACTAAATCTGATAAAAGAGGAAGTGGAGAATAACCTTGAAATCTTTGGCACAGAAGATGACTTCCTAAACAGAACTCTAGTAGTTCAGCCACTAAGATCAACAATTGATAAATGAAACCTCATTAAACTGAAAATATTTTGTAAGGCATGGGGCACTGCCAATAGAACAATATGTCAGCTTACAGAATGGTTTAACCAACCATATATCTGACAGAATATTGATATCCAAAATATATATAGAACTCAACAAATTAAACATCAACAAAGCAAATAATACATTAAAAATGGGGAACAGTGCTAAGCAAAGAATTCTTGATAGAGGAATCTAATGGCTGAGAAGCACTTAAAGAAATGTTCATTATCCTTAGTCATAAGGTAAATGCAAAATGATATGACACTGAGATTTTATCTTACAAACATCAGAATGGCTAATATCTAAGACTTAAATGACAGCACATTCTGCCTCAGGGACAAAGACAGACAACACATCAGAGTAAAAGGCTAGAAAACAATTTTCCAAGCAAATGGTCTGAAGAAAAAAGCTTTAGTAGCCATTCTAATATCAAACAAAATCGACTTCCAAAACAAAGTTATCAAAAAAGTCAAGAAAGGACAGCACATTATGTTGAGGTTGTTGAAGTAATGGAAGACTCCTTTATTGCTGGTATGAATGTAAACTTGTACAACAACTTTGGAAATAAATTTGGTGGCGTCTCAGAAAATTGGGAGTAATTGTATCAAAAAAAAAACAAAAAAACAAAAAAACAAAAAACAAAAAACAAAACAAAAAGCAAAACAAATCAAAACAAAAAAACAAACAAACAAAAAAAACAAAAAACAAAAAAACAAAAAACAAAAACAGCTATAACACTCCTAGTTATATACCAAATAGGAAACTCCATCCTACCACCATAAGAGTACTTACTCAATTATGTTCATAGAGACATCATTCATAATAGCCAGAAACTGGAAACAACCTAGATATCTCTCAATCAAAAAAAGAATAAAGAAAATATGGTACACTTATACAGTGGAATACTTCACAACTATTAAAAACAAAGACAATTTGAAATTTGTACAAAAAATAGATGGCACAAGATAATATCACCATGAGTGAGGTACCCTAGACCCACAAAGGCAAACATTGTACATATTCACATATAAGTTGGTACTGATTATAAAGGATAACCATGTTGTAATCCAAAGATGCCAAAAATGATATCTCACTGAGATTGGAATATAGACTAGGCATTTTCATTGGACATGGGAATAGCACTGGAAAAGAGTTGGCGTTTGGATGTAAACCAGAAGGATCATGAGGGGAAAGAATTGAGGGAGGGAGTACTGGAAGAGACAACTGGATTGGGGGAATACATCTCTGAAATGAGCTAGAAACCTACAGAAATAGAAATTTCTCAGAATCTAAGACAGTGAATTGAGGGTAACAGTAACTAACCCTCTTTGCAATGGGTAATATGAAGCCTGAAATGTCCATCTACTGTATCCAGGCAAGATTTTCAATGGAGGGAATGGGACACCAGTCCTACTATAAAAACTTCATCGTCCAATTTCTCCTGCCTACAAGATGTGCAGGGGTAAAGTTAGAACAAATATTGAGGGAATGGCCAACCAATGACTGGACCAGCTTGAGACATATGCCAAGAAATAGAGCACATCCTTGATATTGTTAACAATGTTCTGCTATACTGGCAAATAGGAGTCTAGCATAACTGTCATGAGAAAGACTTCAACTAGCAATTGATGGAGGCATATGCAAGAACCACAGCCAAAATTTTATTTGACTCAAGCGGATCTGTGAAATAGGAAGAAGGTTTACTGGAGTCAAGGAGGTCAAGGTAACCACAAGAAAATTCACAATATCAACTTACCTGAGTTCTTGGGGCCACACAGACACTGAGCCAACAAGGTAGCATTCATGAGAATGACCTTGGCCCTTGGCACATATGTAAAATTTATGTAGCTTGGGATTCATGTGGAACACTTAAGAATGTGAGAACAGTCTCTCCCTGTCTCTGTTGCCTGCCTTTGAGACATTTTCAGCTGATTGAGCTGCCTCTTCTAGCTTTAATAGGAGAGGATGTTCCTAGTGTGTAATTTGATATGACAAGGCAGTATTATATCCATGGGAGGTCTCTTCTTTTCTGAAGAGAAAGAGAGGAGGAATGCATTGGGGAAGGTGAGCTCCTGGGAAGGACTTCAAGAAGAGGAGGGAGGGGAAGCTATATTTGAGATGTATTTTCTGATTACAGTTTCCCCTAACAGTTACTCCTTCAGGTTCCTTCCCACTTCTCCTCTAATCCAGATTCCAACTGTCTGTCACTTTTTAGGAAACAAATATTTATCTAAAGATTACTAATGAAATAAACCAAACTAACTGAATAGGACAAAACAACCAAGAAAATAAACAAATGCACACACACACACACACACACAAACACACACACACACACACACACACACTCAAAACAAAAAAACAAACAAAAAAAACATATATTGATACAGAAACACACATTCACATACACTATCTTATCAAAACCCCAAACCAGAAAACATAATATACACAAAGAATCTGTATGATAGGAAAGCAAACAAACAAAATACCCAAAGTTAACTTTCTTAGACAAAGAGGCTCTAAAGATGCTGTCTTACTTAGGGTTTTACTGCAGTGAACAGGCACTATGACCAAGGCAAGCCTTATAAAGGACAACATTTAATTGGAGCTAGCTTACAGGTTCAGATGTTCAGTCCATTATCATCAAGGTGGGAAATGGCAGCATCCAAGCAGGCATAGAGTTGGCACAGATGAGAGTTCTACATCTTCATCTGTAAGGTTGCTAGTGGAAGACTGACTTCCTCACAGCTAAGATGAAGGTATTAAGCCCACACCTATAGTGACACACCTACTCCAAGACCACATCTCCTAATAGTGCCATTCCCTGTGCCAAGCATATATAATCACAGATATCATTAAGTGGAATCCATACTCAAGAATTCTTGAATGACCAAGAACCTGAAACTAGAAATGCCAAGGATCTAGAGAAAGACCAAATACTACTATTCTACTAAAGGAGTATAGAAGTTAAATGACTCCTGTTGACATTTTGCTATACTCACAGATCTGTATCTTGCTCATTCATCATCACAGAAGTATCCTCATGCAGCAGATGGAAACAAATACAGAGACTTGCAGCCAGATAATATGCAAAGCCTGAGGGACCTTCTAACATTCAGTCCTACAAGGGAGGTCACCATCAAATCTCTACCTCAGTGTTCAGAAAACACTGTAATAAAAGACAGAAACAGTGTAAGATCATAAAAACTATCTTGATTGAAACTACTAGAATTTAGTCCTAGCTACACACTTTTATTAAAAAACTAACATCAATGAAATTTATATTGTAGAGTTGTTTCTACAACAGAACAAACGATCTACATTTGGGGTTGGTCTTCCTATCTCACATAATCAAATCAGGAAAAAAAATTCCTCACAGGTGCCCCAAATTCCCAGAGTTTTAGTGAATTCCTAATATTATCAGGGTTACAACCAAGACTAGCCATCATAAGTGTACCTCTTGTCAATAAGACATACAAACATATGTCATTATATTATGTTATATTCCAAAGGAAAGCAATATTTATGCCTAGCATAGTATCCAATATCCAATATACAACTGCAAATAAAGTATATGAATTTCCAGGGCATAATCATGCTTAACATGAGATAAAATTCCATATACAACTACAATCATATTTTATCTTTTAGAATAGGTTACAATTTCTTAATTGTAACACCATATAAAATCAAAGAAAAACATTGTTTACTTTCAAAGTACACTGACATGAATATACATTCTCATGCAAAATAAGAGGAAAAGAAACATAAACAGGAAATACTGGAACAAATCAAGATCAAATCTAGTTAGAAAAACCCCAAATCCTAAATTTATGTACGTTGTGGCTTAAAAAGCTTTTCCTATCTAGTTTCATGACTACAATATATTTCTCTGTCTTGGGCTGGTTCCATTCTTTGTTTGTAGCTTTCTTTGGGAGATATCCCACAGCTGTGGACCTTCTTACATCCTGAGTGCTATATCACAATATAGGCTTCCCTTTCATACCTTCACAGAAAGCCTCTCTAGGCATCTATTCAGGGACTTCGCTGCAACCTGGATGCCCTCATTGGCTTTACATAACCACGTAGGAAGACTCCATGGCTCTTTTACTTCTGTATCCTTCATTAATCTGACGAAAGAACTACATGGTGGATGTTGCCAAGTTCTTTTGCATGCTTACAATAGAACCTGCCTGCTTCCTTGAATACGTTTCCATAAATTTGATATGTTGTTTTTCTGCTATGAACAGACAAATCCTTAGGACATTTCTTTGCACACGTTGCAGGATTAGCTTGGTGTATACTCACCTCGAGGAAACAATTCCCTTTATTACATTACTCCTTATATCTTTCAACACTAGCTATGGCTCCCACAAAAAAATTTTCTGGTGCTCTTTTTTTCTCCAAACTTAAATTCCAGCTCATCCCTTGAAGAATGAGTACAATCAGGAAAACAAAAGTCAAGAAGCATTAGCGATGTGGAAATAAAGTACAGCTCTACTGCTGGTGGGTGTTTAAGTTGGTACATCCAGGATAAAATCAGTGTGGAATTTGCTTAAAATATCTAAAAATAGAACTAACTGGTGACTCACCTATGTCACACTTGAGTGTAGAAAAGATAGCATGGTTATCTAGTGATACTTGCTCAGTAATTTTTGTTGCTTCTGTTTTCAAATTATCTAGGAGATGCAATCAGTTGTAACTAAATTTGCTAGAGAGTATATGGAACTTGAAAATACTATATAGTAAATGCGTTAAGTTAGGCCTATAAAGAGAAATGCTACGTGTCTGTAATCACATTTGGTCTAGCTTCAACTTTTAGATTTTATGTTTAACTTGGAGTATCTGTGGAGATAAGGAACCCCAAAGTGGCACATGGCATGGAAGAAAGGATGAAGCCTTTATGGAAGGAGGGAATGACAGAACACATGCAACATAATAGGAGGAGGAAACATTAGAGATTACAAGTTTAGGTAAGCATGAGGATAGGATTATGTCTGTTATTCCCTTACGGAATGCCACAATTTAGGAAGTTTATTTAAAATATTACAGTTAAGTGGCATTACTCTTGGTTACAGTCCAAAACTTGATACTACAACACTTTCTGAAGAAACCACATACTCGAGTAATAGAACATGAGTAAATAAAGTTATATCCAATCTTGAAATTTAGTTCTTAGGGCTTGCTGTTATATAGTGGCAGAAAGTTCTGTTTATGCTACTAGCAGAGAAAGTAATCAAGCAGATTACACATCTGTGATCCCTGACAACAAGATTAGTGACTCATTTGAAATATACTGTGTACATATATATCATCTAGGTTTAAAGTAATATATTCCTGTTGTCTATTTTTCTGTGTTTACTTCTAGATCATAGGAACTATTTTACTGTTACCTAGAATTGATTTAAGGCAGAATACTTTGTCTTAATAATTTCATGCCTACCTAAACATAAATACACAATATTGTTTAAAAAATAGTAATTATGAATATTTTCTATCTTCATTGGGTAGTGCCATAATAAGTACGTATTTCAAACTACTGATTAATAATATGAAACAAAAAATGTTACATTTTAGGATAGATAGTCACAAGACTCTCCATGGGATCTTAGTATCTCTAGTGAGTGGATCACAACATCTGCCTGGAGGAAAGTTCGAACACCAGATATCTGGGCACCTTCTCTGCAAGAGGAGATCATGCCTGCAGAGAGTACTCTGAACACTGAAACTCAGGAGAAAACTAGTCTCCCAGGTCTGCTGATAGAGGCTAAAATAATCACCTGAGGAACAAGATATAACCAGAGACAATTATAACAACTAACTCCAGAGATTTCCAGATGATGGAAGGCAAACATAAGAATCTTACTAACAGAAACCAAGACCACTCACCTTCATCAGAATTACAGCACTCCCACCTAACCCAGTCCTGGAAAGGTCAAAACACCCGAAAAGGTAGTCCTATATTTAATAGCATATCTCAGGTTGATGGGAAAGGATATCAAGGATGACTTTATTAACTCACTTAAAGAAATACAGGAGAACACTGCTAAATAGGTAGAAGACCTTAAGAGGAAGCACAAAAAAACCCTAAAAGAATTGAAGGAAAACACGAACAAACAGGTGATGGAATTGGATTAAACCATCCAAGACCTAAAAAGTGAAGTAGACACAATAAAGAATCCCCAAAGTAAGGCAACACTGGAGACAGAATACCTAGGCAAGAAATCTGGAACCATAAATATGAGCATCAGCACCAGAATACAAGAGATGGAAGAGAGAATGTCAGGTGCAGAAGATTCCATAGAGAACATTGGAACAGCAATCAAATAAAATAAAAAATGCAAAAGACCCTATCTCAAACATCCAGGAAATCCAGGACACAATGTGAAGTCCAAACCTACGTGTAATAGGAGTAGATGAGAATGAAGATTTTCAACTTAAAGGTCCAGCAAATATCTTCAAAAAATTATAGAAGAAAACTTGTTAAACCTAAAGAAAGACATGCCCATGAACATAGAAGAAGCCTACAGAATTCCATATAGACTGCACCAGAAAAAAAATCCTCCTGACACAAAATAATCAGAAGAAGAAATGCACTAAATAGAGATATACTGTTAAAAGTAGTTAGGTAAAAAGGTCAGGTAACATATAAAGGCAGGCCTATCAGAATTACACCAGACTTTTCACCAGAGACTATGAAAGACAGAAGATCCTTGGCAGATGTTTTACAGACACTAAGAGAACACAAATGCCAGCCCAGGCTATTATACCCAGCCAAACTCTCAATTACCATAGATGGAGAAATCAAATTATTTCACGATAAAAAATAAATTCACACATTAACTTTCCATGAATCCAGCCTTTCAAAGGATAATAACAGAAAAAAAATAACAATACAAGGACAGAAAACATGCCCTAGAAAAAGCAAGAAAGTAATCCCTCAACAAACCAAAAAGAGGACAGCCACAAGAACAGAATACAAACTCTAACAACAAAAAAAAAAATAGGAAGCAACAATTACTTTTCCTTTATATCTCTTAATATAAATGAATTCAGTTCCCCAATAAAAAGACATATACTGACAGACTGGCTACAAAAACAGGATCCAATAGTCTGCTGCTTACAGGAAACCCATCTCAGGAAAAAAGACAGACACTATCTCAGAGTGAAAGGCTGGAAAATAATTTTCCAAAAAATGGTCTGAAGAAATCAGCTGGAGTAACCATTCAAATATCGTTTAAAATTGATTTCAAACCTAAAGTTATCAAAAAAGACAAAGAAGGACACTTCACACTCATCAAAGGTAAAATCCTCCAAGAGGAAGTCTCAATTCTGAATATGTATGCTCCAAATACAAGGGCAGTCCCATTCATTAAAGAAAGCTCAAAGCACACATTGCAGCTCACACAATAATAGTGGGAGGCTTCAACAAACCACTTTTATCAATGGACAAATCTTGGAAACAGAAACTAAACAGGGACACAGTGAAACTAACAGAAGTTATTAAACAAATGGACTTCATAGATATCTACAGAACGTTTTATCCTGAAACAAAGGATATAACTTCTTCTCAGCACATCATGGTACCTTTTCCAAAATTGACCATATAATTGGTCACAAAACAGGCCTCAACTGATCAAAAATATTGCAATTGTCCAAAGCATGCTATCAGACCACCAAGGACTAAGGCTGATTGATCTTCAATAACAACATAAATAATGGAAAGCCAACATTCATGTTGAAAATGAACAAAAGTCTTTTCAGTGATACCTTGGTCAAGGAATGAATAAAGAAAGAAATTAAAGACATTTTAGAGTTTAATGAAAATAAAGCTACAATATACCCTAACTTATGAGAATCAATGAAATGTTTACTAAGAGGGAAACTCATAGATTTGAGTGCCTCCAAAAAGAAACCAGAGAGAGCACATACAAGCAGCTTGAAAACAAACGAAAAATCTCCAGAATAAAGGAAGCAAATTCAATCAAGAGGAGTAGATGGAAGGAAATAATCAAACTCAGGGGTGAAATTAACCAAGTGGAAAAAAGAAGAACTCCTTAAATAATCAACCAAAGAGGATTTGGTTCTTTGAGGAAATCAAAAAGATAGATAAATCCTTAGCTAGCATCCCTTAAGGCACAGAGACAGCATCCTAATTAACAAAATCAGAATTGAAAAGGGAGACATAAATACAGATCCTGAAGAAAAACAAAACACCATCAGATCCTTCTACAACAGGTTATACTCAAAAGAACAGGATAACCTGGACAAAATGGACAAATTTCTGGACAGATAACAGGTACCAAAATTAAAACAGGATCAAGTTAATGATCTAAACAGTCTCATGTACCCTAAAGAAATAGAAGCAGGCATTAATAGTCTCGCAACCAAAAAAAAAGGAACAGATAGGTTTAATGCAGAGTTCTATCAGACCTTCAAAAAATATCTAATTCCAGTTCTGCACAAACAATTCCACAAAATAGCAGTAGAAGGTACTCTACCCAACTCATTCTATGAAGCCACAATTACTCTGATACCAAAACCACAGAAAGATCCAACAAAGATAAAGTACTTCAGAAAAATGGCCCTTATGAATATCGAAACAAAAATACTCAGTAAAATTATCCCTAATCATATTCAAGAACACATTAAAATTTTCATTGTTCCTTACCAAGTAGCTTTTATACCAGGGATACAGGGATGGTTTAATATATGTCAATCCATCAACATAATCCATTATATAAATAAACTCAAAGACAAAACCACATAATCATCTCATTATATGCAAAGAAATCATTTAAGTATACCCAAAGCCTATTCTTGATAAAAGTCTTGGAAGAATCAGGAATTCAAGGCCCATACATAAACAGGATAAAAGCAGTTTACAGTAAACCAGTACCCAACATCAAATGAAATGGTATGAAGCTGGAAGCAATCTCACTAAAATCAGTGACTAGACAAGGCTGCCCACTTTCTCCCTACCTATTCAACATTGTTCTTGAAGTCCTAGACAGAGCAATTTGACAACGAAAGGAGACCAAGGGGATACAAATTGGAAAAGAAGAATTCAAAATATCACTTTTTGCAGATAATATGATAGCATATATAAGTGAACCTAAAAATTCAACCAGAGAAAACCTAAATTTGAAAAACAACTTCGGTGATTTAGCTGGGTATAAAATTAACCAAACATGTCAATGGCCTTTCTCTTCACAAAGAATAAACAGGCTGAGAATGAAATTAGAGAAATATCATCCTTCTCAATAGTCACAAATAATATAAAATAATTTGGCATGACTCTAACTAAGGAAGTGAAAGGTCTGTATGATAAGAATTTCAAGTCTCTGAAGAAAGAAATTAAAGAAGATCTCAGAAGATGGAAAGAATGTCCATTATCATGGATTGTCAGTATCAACATTGTAAAAATGGCCATCTTGCCAAAAGAAATCTACAGATTCAATAAAATCCCCATTAAAATTCCAACTCAATTCTTCAACGAATTAGAAAGGGCAATCTGCAAATACATTGGGAATAAACAAAACCTAGGATTGAAAAACTCTTCTCATGGATAAAAGTACCTCTTGTGCAATCACCATGCCTGACCCAAAGCTGTACTACAGAGCAATTGTGATAAAAACTGCATGGTACTGATATAGTGACAGAGAAGTAGACCAATGAAATAGAATTGAAGACCCAGAAATAAACCAACACACCTATTGTCAATTGATCTTCTACAAGGGAGCTAAAAGTATCCAGTGGAAAAAAAGACTGCATTTTCAACAAACGGTGCTGGCACAATTGGTGGTTATCATGTAGAAGAATGTGAATCAATCCATTTCTATCTCCTTGTACTAAGGTCAAATGTAAGTGGATCAAGGAGCTGTACATAAAATCAGAGACACAGAAACTTGTAGAGGAGAAAGTGGGGAAAAGCCTCAAAGATATGTGAACAGGGGAAAAATTCCTGACTAGAAGACAAATGGCTTGCATTGTAAGATATAGAATTGACAAATGGGACCTCATAAAGCTGCAAATCTTTTGTAAGGCAAAAGACACCTTCAATAAGACAAAAAGGCCACCAACAGATTGTGAAAGGATCTTTCACTATCCTAAATCAGTTAGGGGACAAATATCAAATATATATAAAGAACTCAAGAAGGATGACTCCAGAAAATGAAATAACCCCATTAAAAAACTGGGCTCAGAGCTAAAGAAAGAATTCTCACCTGAGGAATACCGAATGGCTAAGAAGCACCTGAAACAATGTTCTCCATAATTAATCAGCTGTGAAATGTAAATCAAAACAACCCTGAAATTCCATCTCACAGCAGTAAGAATGGCTAAGATCAAATATTCAGATGACAGCAGATGCTGGCAAGGATGAGGAGAAAGCAGAAAACTCCTCCATTGTTGGTGGAATTGCAAGCTTTTAAATCAACTCTGGAAATCAGTCTGGCGGTTCTTCAGAAAATTGGACATTGTACTACGAGAGGATCCCACAATACAAGTCTGGGCATATATGCAGAAGCTGTTCCAACTAGTAAGACACATGTTCCACAATGTTCATAGCAGCCTTATTTATAATAGCCAAAAGCTGGAAAGAATCCAGATAACTGTCAACAGAAAATGGTTACAAAATTGTGGTACATTTACACAATGGAGTTCTACTACTAATAGTAAATCTATTAAAAAGAATGAGTTTATGAAATTTATAGGCAAATGTTTGGACCTGGAGAGCATCATCCTGTGTGAGGTAACTCAATCACAAAAGAATGCTAATGATATGTACACATTAATAAGTGGATATTAGCCCTGAAACCTAGAATACCTCCAAGATATAAGATACAATTTGCCAAACACATGAAAATCAAGAAGAACGAAGACCAAAGTGCGGACACTTTGCCCCTTCTTAGAATTGGAAACAAAACACCCATTAAAGGAGTTACAGAGACAAAGTTTGGAGCTTAGACAAAAGGATGGACCATCTAGAGATTGCTATATGAAGGGATCCATCCCCTAAACAGTTTCCAAACACTGACACCACTCCATACACTTGCAAGGTTTTGCTGAATGGACCCTGATATAGATGTCTCTTGTGAGATTATGCCAGGGCCTAGCAAACAAAGAAGTGGATGCTCACAGTAAGCTATTTGATGGATAACAGGGCCCCGAATGGAGGAGCTAGAGAAAATGTCCAAGCAGCTAAAGGGATCTGCAATGCTATTGGTGGAACAACATTATGAACTAACCAGTAGCACAAAGCTCTTGACTGTACCTGCATATGTATCAAAAGATTGCCTAGTAGGCCATCACTGGAAAGAGAGCCCGATTGGGCATGCACACTAATTATGCCCCAGTACAGGGGAACGCCAGTGTCAAAAAGTGGTAGTGAATGGGTAAGGGAGTGGAGGAGAGGGAGGGTATGGGGGAACTTTTGGGATAGTGTTGGAAATGTAAATGAGGAAAATACCTCATAAATATATTAAAAAGAGATTGAGACTGAAGAAGAAAAAGGACAAATAAAAAGAGAGGCTGAGGAAAGAGAAAATTGACGAGATAGAAGCCTTGAAAAAAAAATGTAACTAGGTTTGCGGCTGTATTCACAGGTGATAAAGAAGTTTATAGAAAAGGTAGACAAAGTAGGCAGAAAGAGTACCTGGGTAACACAGGGCCGAAAAGACCTCAGAACTCCAGAGGACCTCCATGACCTCTAGATAAGGACCAATGTGCATAATATAAAGAAAAGGTACACTGGGCAAGAGACTGCCCAAAAAAAGAAACAAATACCAGACAGCTCAAGGTTTTTCTCCTAAAAGACGATCACTAGAAAGGCTGGGCTCAGACCCCTCCCCAAGCCTGGGGCAGTCCTAACTCTGGAGGGGACACCCACAGATTTCATTATTGATACTAGAGCAGAAATATCAGTCCTGAAAGAGCCACTGGAGAAATTGAAGAAGAAGAAGAAGAAGAAGAAGAAGAAGAAGAAGAAGAAGAAGAAGAAGAAGAAGAAGAAGAAGAAGAAGAAGAAGAAGAAGAAGAAGAAGTAGAAGAAGAAGAAGAAGAAGAAGAAGAAGAAGAAGAAGAAGAAGAAGAAGAAGAAGAAGAAGAAGAAGAAGAAGAAGAAGAAGAAGAAGAAGAAGAAGAAGAAGTAGAAGAAGAAGAAGAAGAAGAAGAAGAAGAAGAAGAAGAAGAAGAAGAAGAAGAAGAAGAAGAAGTAGAAGAAGAAGAAGAAGAAGAAGAAGAAGAAGAAGAAGAAGAAGAAGAAGAAGAAGAAGAAGAAGAACAACAACAACAACAACAACAATAACAACAACAACAACAATAACAACAAAAACAAAAACAACAAAACCAGCAAAAAACCAAAAAAAGAACAAAACAAAACAAAACAAAACAAAAAAAGGTGTAATCGTGGCTACTGATCAGAAACCATACTCTTGGACCACTGAAAGTTAATTTTTATTCCATTTTTTATTAGGTATTTAACTCATTTACATTTCCAATGCTATACCAAAAGTCCCCCATATCCACCCACCCCCACTCCCCTGCCCACCCACTCCCCCTTTTTGGCCCTGGTGTTCCCCTGTACTGGGGCATATAAAGTTTGCAAGTCCAATGGGCCTCTCTTTCCAGTGATGGCCGACTAGGTCATCTTTTGATACATATGCAGCTAGAGTCAAGAGCTCCGGGGTACTGGTTAGTTCATAATGTTGTTCCACCTATAGGGTTGCAGATCCCTTTAGCTCCTTGGCTACTTTCTCTAGCTCCTCCATTGGGAGCCCTATGATCCATCCATTAGCTGACTGTGAGCATCCACTTCTGTGTTTGCTAGGCCCTGGCATAGTCTCACAAGAGACAGCTACATCTGGGTCCATTCAATAAAATCTTGCTAGTGTATGCAATGGTGTCAGTGTTTGGATGCTGATTATGGGGTGGATCCCTGGATATGGCAGTCTCTACATGGTCCATCCTTTCATCTCAGCTCCAAACTTTGTCTCTGTAACTCCTTCCATGGGTGATTTGTTCCCAAATCTAAGGAGGGGCATAGTGTCCACACTTCAGTCTTCATTCTTCTTGAGTTTCATGAGTTTAGCAAATTATATCTTATATCTTGGGTATCCTAGGTTTGGGGCTAATATCCACTTATCAGTGAATACATATTGTGTGAGTTTCTTTGTGAATGTGTTACCTCACTCAGGATGATGCCCTCAAGGTCCATCCATTTGGTTAGGAATTTCATAAATTCATGCTTTTTAATAGCTGAGTAGTACTCCATTGTGTAGATGTACCGCATTTTCTGTATCCATTCCTCTGTTGAGAGGCATCTAGGTTCTTTCCAGCTTCTGGCTATTATAAATAAGGCTGCTATGAACATAGTGGAGCATGTGTCCTTCTTACCAGTTGGGGCATCTTCTGGATATATGCCCAGGAGAGGTATTGCTGGATCCTCCGGTAGTACTATGTTCAGTTTTCTGAGGAACCGCCAGAAGGATTTCCAGAGTGGTTGTACAAGCCTGCACTCCCACCAACAATGGAGGAGTGTTCCTCTTTCTCCACATCCTCGCCAGCATCTGCTGTCACCTGAATTTTTGATCTTAGCCATTCTGACTGGTGTGAGGTGGAATCTCAGGGTTGTTTTGAGTTGCATTTCCCTGATGATTAAGGATGTTGAACATTTGTTCAAGTGCTTCTCTGCCATTCGGTATTCCTCAGGTGAGAATTCTTTGTTCAGTTCTGAGCCCCATTTTTTAATGGGGTTGTTTGATTTTCTGAAGTCCACCTTCTTGAGTTCTTTATATATGTTGGATATTAGTCCCCTATCTGATTTAGGATAGGTAAAGATCCTTTCCCAATCTGTTGGTGGTCTCTTTGTCTTATTGACGGTGTCTTTTGCCTTGCAGAAACTTTGGAGTTTCATTAGGTCCCATTTGTCAATTCTCGATCTTACAGCACAAGCCATTGCTGTTCTGTTCAGGAATTTTTCCCCTGTGCCCATATCTTCAAGGCTTTTCCCCACTTTCTCCTCTATAAGTTTCAGTGTCTCTGGTTTTATGTGAAGTTCCTTGATCCACTTAGATTTGACCTTAGTACAAGGAGATAAGTATGGATCGATTCGCATTCTTCTACATGATAACAACCAGTTGTGCCAGCACCAATTGTTGAAAATGCTGTCTTTCTTCCACTGGATGGTTTTAGCTCCCTTGTCGAAGATCAAGTGACCATAGGTGTGTGGGTTCATTTCTGGGTCTTCAATTCTATTCCATTGGTCTACTTGTCTGTCTCTATACCAGTACCATGCAGTTTTTATCACAATTGCTCTGTAGTAAAGCTTTAGGTCTGGCATGGTGATTCCGCCAGAAGTTCTTTTATCCTTGAGAAGACTTTTTGCTATCCTAGGTTTTTTGTTATTCCAGACAAATTTGCAAATTGATCCTTCGAATTCGTTGAAGAATTGAGTTGGAATTTTGATGGGGATTGCATTGAATCTGTAGATTGCTTTTGGCAAGATAGCCATTTTTACAATGTTGATCCTGCCAATCCATGAGCATGGGAGATCTTTCCATCTTCTGAGATCTTCCTTAATTTCTTTCTTCAGAGATTTGAAGTTTTTTTTTTCTTTCCATTTTTTATTAGGTGTTTAGCTCATTTACATTTCCAATGCTATACCAAAAGTCCCCCATACCCACCCACCCCCACTCCCCTACCCGCCCACTCCCCCTTTTTGGCCCTGGCGTTCCCCTGTTCTGGGGCATATAAAGTTTGTGTGTCCAATGGGCCTCTCTTTCCAGTGATGGCCGACTAGGCCATCTTTTGATACATATGCAGCTAGAGTCAAGAGCTCCGGGGTACTTGTTAGTTCATAATGTTGATCCACCTATAGGGTTGCAGATCCCTTTTGCTCCTTGGGTACTTTCTCTAGCTGCTCCATTGGGAGCCCTGTGATCCATCCATTAGCTGACTGTGGGCATCCACTTCTGTGTTTGCTAGGCCCCGGCATAGTCTCACAAGAGACAGCTACATCTGGGTCCTTTCGATAAAATCTTGCTAGTGTATGCAATGGTGTCAGCGTTTGGATGCTGATTATAGGGTGGATCCCTGGATAAGGCAGTCTCTACATGGTCCACCCTTTAATCTCAGCTCCAAACTTTGTCTCTGTAACTCCTTCCAAGGGTGTTTTGTTCCCACTTCTAAGGAGGGGCATAGTGTCCACACTTCAGTCTTCATTTTTCTTGAGTTTCATGTGTTTAGGAAATTGTATCTTATATCTTGGGTATCCTACGTTTTGGGCTAATATCCACTTATCAGTGAGTACATATTGTGTGAGTTCCTTTGTGAATGTGTTACCTCACTCAGGATGATGCCCTCCAGGTCCATCCATTTGGCTAGGAAATTCATAAATTCATTCTTTTTAATAGCTGAGTAGTACTCCAATGTGTAGATGTACCACATTTTCTGTATCCATTCCTCTGTTGAGGGGCATCTGGGTTCTTTCCAGCTTCTGGCTATTATAAATAATGCTGCTATGAACATAGTGGAGCATGTGTCCTTCTTACCAGTTGGGGCATCTTCTGGATATATGCCCAGGAGAGGTATTGCTGGATCCTCCGGTAGTACTATGTCCAATTTTCTGAGGAACCGCCAGAAGGATTTCCAGAGTGGTTGTACAAGCCTGCAATCCCACCAACAATGGAGGAGTGTTCCTCTTTCTCCACATCCTCGCCAGCATCTGCTGTCACCTGAATTTTTGATCCTAGACATTCTGACTGGTGTGCGGTGGAATCTTAGGGTTGTTTTGATTTGCATTTCCCTGATGATTAAGGATGTTGAACATTTTTTCAGGTGCTTCTCTGCCATTCGGTATTCCTCAGGTGAGAATTCTTTGTTCAGTTCTGAGCCCCATTTTTTAATGGGGTTGTTTGATTTTCTGAAGTCCACCTTCTTGAGTTCTTTATATATGTTGGATATTAGTCCCCTATCTGATTTAGGATAGGTAAAGATCCTTTCCCAATCTGTTGGTGGTCTCTTTGTCTTATTGACGGTGTCTTTTGCCTTGCAGAAACTTTGGAGTTTCATTAGGTCCCATTTGTCAATTCTCGATCTTACAGCACAAGCCATTGCTGTTCTGTTCAGGAATTTTTCCCCTGTGCCCATATCTTCAAGGCTTTTCCCCACTTTCTCCTCTATAAGTTTCAGTGTCTCTGGTTTTATGTGAAGTTCTTTGATCCATTTAGATTTGACCTTAGTACAAGGAGATAAGTATGGATCGATTCGCATTCTTCTACATGATAACAACCAGTTGTGCCAGCACCATTTGTTGAAAATGCTGTCTTTCTTCCACTGGATGGTTTTAGCTCCCTTGTCGAAGATCAAGTGACCATAGGTGTGTGGGTTCATTTCTGGGTCTTCAATTCTATTCCATTGGTCTACTTGTCTGTCTCTATACCAGTACCATGCAGTTTTTACCACAATTGCTCTGTAGTAAAGCTTTAGGTCCGGCATGGTGATTCCACCAGAGGTTCTTTTATCCTTGAGAAGAGTTTTTGCTATCCTAGGTTTTTTGTTATTCCAGATGAATTTGCAAATTGCTCTTTCTAATTCATTGAAGAATTGAGTTGGAATTTTGATGGGGATTGCATTGAATCTGTAGATTGCTTTTGGCAAGATAGCCATTTTTACAATATTGATCCTGCCAATCCATGAGCATGGGAGATCTTTCCATCTTCTGAGATCTTCTTTAATTTCTTTCTTCAGAGACTTGAAGTTTTTATCATACAGATCTTTCACTTCCTTAGTTAGAGTCACGCCGAGATATTTTATATTATTTGTGACTATTGAGAAGGGTGTTGTTTCACTAATTTCTTTCTCAGCCTGTTTATTCTTTGTGTAGAGAAAGGCCATTGACTTGTTTGAGTTAATTTTATATCCAGCTACTTCACCGAAGCTGTTTATCAGGTTTAGGAGTTCTCTGGTGGAATTTTTAGGGTCACTTATATATACTATCATATCATCTGCAAAAAGTGATATTTTGACTTCCTCCTTTCCAATTTGTATCCCCTTGATCTCCTTTTGTTGTCGAATTGCTCTGGCTAATACTTCAAGTACTATGTTGAAAAGGTAGGGAGAAAGTGGGCAGCCTTGTCTAGTCCCTGATTTTAGTGGGATTGCTTCCAGCTTCTCTCCATTTACTTTGATGTTGGCTACTGGTTTGCTGTAGATTGCTTTTATCATGTTTAGGTATGGGCCTTGAATTCCTGATCTTTCCAGAACTTTTATCATGAATGGGTGTTGGATCTTGTCAAATGCTTTTTCTGCATCCAACGAGATGATCATGTGGTTTTTGTCTTTGAGTTTGTTTATATAGTGGATTACATTGATGGATTTTCGTATATTAAACCATCCCTGCATTCCTGGAATAAAACCTACTTGGTCAGGATGGATGATTGCTTTAATGTGATCTTGGATTCGGTTAGCGAGAATTTTATTGAGGATTTATGCATCGATATTCATAAGAGAAATTGGTCTGAATTTCTCTATCTTTGATGGATCTTTCTGTGGTTTAGGTATCAGAGTAATAGTGGCTTCATAAAATGAGTTGGGTAGAGTACTTTCTACTTCTATCTTGTGAAAAAGTTTGTGCAGAACTGGAATTAGATCTTCTTTGAAGGTCTGATAGAACTCTGCACTAAACCCGTCTTGTCCTGGGCTTTTTTTGGCTGGGAGACTATTTATAACTGCTTCTATTTCTTTAGGGGATATGGGACTGTTTAGAAGGTCAACTTGATCCTGATTCAACTTTGGTACCTGGTATCTGTCCAGAAATTTGTCCATTTCGTCCAGGTTTTCCAGATTTGTTGAGTATAGCCTTTTGTAGAAGGATCTGATGGTGTTTTGGATTTCTTCAGGATCTGTTGTTATGTCTCCCTTTTCAGTTCTGATTTTGTTAATTAGGATTTTGTCTCTGTGCCCTCTAGTGAGTCTAGCTAAGGGTTTATCTATCTTGTTGATTTTCTCAAAGAACCAACTCCTCGTTTGGTTAATTCTTTGAATAGTTCTTCTTGTTTCCACTTGGTTGATTTCACCCCTGAGTTTGATTATTTCCTGCCGTCTACTCCTCTTGGGTGAATTTGCTTCCTTTTTTTCTAGAGCTTTTAGATGTGTTGTCAAGCTGCTAGTATGTGCTCTCTCCCGTTTCTTCATGGAGGCACTCCGAGCTATGAGTTTCCCTCTTAGAAATGCTTTCATTGTGTCCCAAAGGTTTGGGTACGTTGTGGCTTCATTTTCATTAAACTCTAAAAAGTCTTTAATTTCTTTCTTTATTCCTTCCTTGACCAAGGTATCATTGAGAAGAGTGTTATTCAGTTTCCACGTGAGTGTTGGCTTTCTGTTATTTTTTTTGTTATTGAATATCAGCCTTAGTGCATGGTGATCTGATAGGATACATGGGACAATTTCAATATTTTTGAATCTGTTGAGGCCTGTTTTGTGACCTATTATGTGGTCAATTTTGGAGAAGGTACCATGAGGTGCTGAGAAGAAGGTATATCCTTTTGTTTTAGGATAAAATGTTCTGTAGATATCTGTCAGATCCATTTGTTTCATCACTTCTGTTAGTTTCAGTGTGTCCCTGTTTAGTTTCTGTTTCCATGATCTGTCCATTGGTGAAAGTGGTGTGTTGAAGTCTCCCACTATTATTGTGTGAGGTGCAATGTGTGCTTTGAGCTTTACTAAAGTTTCTTTAATGAATGTGGCTGCCCTTGTATTTGGCGCATAGATATTCAGAATTGAGAGTTCCTCTTGGAGGATTTTACCTTTGATGAGAACAAAGTGCCCCTCCTTGTCTTTTTTGATGACTTTGGGTTGGAAGTCAATCTTATCAGATATTAGGATGGCTACTCCAGCTTGTTTCTTCATACCATTTGCTTGGAAAATTGTTTTCCAGCCTTTTATTCTGAGGTAGTGTCTATCTTTTTCTCTGAGATGTGTCTCCTGTAAACAGCAAAATGTTGGGTCTTGTTTGTGTAGCCAGTTTGTTAGTCTATGTCTTTTTATTGGGGAGTTGAGACCATTGATGTTAAGAGATATTAAGGAAAAGTAATTGTTGCTCCCTTTTATTTTTGTTGTTAGAGTTGGCATTCTGTTCTTGTGGCTGTCTTCTTTTAGGTTTGTTGAGGGATTACCTTCTTGTTTTTTCTAGGGCATTGTTCCCGTTCTTGTATTGGTTTTTTTCTGTTATTACCCTTTGAAGGGCTGGATTCGTGGAGAGATAATGTGAGAATTTGGTTTTGTCGTGGAATACTTTGGTTTCTCCATCTATGGTAATTGAGAGTTTGGCTGGGTATAGTAGCCTGGGCTGGAATTTGTGTTCTTTTAGTGTCTGTATAACATCTGTCCAGGCTCTTCTGGCTTTCATAGTCTCTGGTGAAAAATCTGGTGTAATTCTGATAGGCTTGCCTTTGTATGTTACTTGACCTTTTTCTCTTACCGCTTTTAGTATTCTATCTTTATTTAGTGCATTTGTTGTTCTGATTATTATGTGTCGGGAGGAATTTCTTTTCTGGTCCAGTCTATTTGGAGTTCTGTAGGCTTCTTGTATGTTCATAGGTATCTCTTTCTTTATATTTGGGAAGTTTTCTTCAATAATTTTGTTGAAGATGTTTGCTGGTCCTTTGAGTTGAAAATCTTCATTCTCATCCACTCCTATTATCCGTAGGTTTGGTCTTCTCATTGTGTCCTGGATTTCCTGGATATTTTGAGTTAGGATCTTTTTGCATTTTCCATTTTCTTTGATTGTTGTGCCGATGTTCTCTATGGAATCTTCTGCACCTGAGATTCTCTCTTCCATCTCTTGTATTCTGTTGCTGATGCTCAAATCTATGGTTCCAGATTTCTTTCCTAGGGTTTCTATCTCCAGTGTTGCCTCACTTTGAGTTTTCTTTATTGTTTCTACTTCCCTTTTTAGGTCTAGTATGGTTTTGTTCATTTCCATCACCTGTTTGTATGTTTTTTCCTCTTTTTCTGTAAGGACTTCTACCTGTTTGATTGTGTTTTCCTGTTTTTCTTTAAGGACTTGTAACTCTTTAGCAGTGTTCTCCTGTATTTCTTTAAGTGATTTATTAAAGTCCTTCTTGATGTCCTCTACCATCATCATGAGATATGCTTTTAAATCTAGGTCTAGGTTTTCGGGTGTGTTGGGGTGCCCTGGACTGGGCGAAGTGGGAGTACTGGGTTCTGATGATGGTGAGTGGTCTTGGTTCCTGTTAGTAGGATTCCTACATTTACCTTTCGCCATCTGGTAATCTCTGGAGTTAGTAGTTATAGTTGACTCTGTTTAGAGATTGTTCTTCTGGTGATTCTGTTACCGTCTCTCAGCAGACCTGGGAGACAGATTCTCTCCTCTGAGTTTCAGTGCTCAGAGCACTCTCTGCTGGCAAGCTCTCTTACAGGGAAGGTGAGCAGATATCTTGTTTTTGGACCTCCTCCTGGTCGAAGAAGAAGGCCCAAAACAGGGCCTCTCTCAGAAGCTGTGTTGCTTTGGCAGTTCCCAGAAGCTGTCAGCTTCTGTGGTGCAGACTCTCACCTGTGCAGACTAAAATCCTAAGTTCCAGGGAGTCCTGGAACCAAGATGGTGACCGCTGCTCCTGAGGCCGAGGCTGCCTCCCGAGCCAGGCGGACACCTGTCCTCTGGTCCGGATGGTGGCCGGTTATCTGCGGCCCACCCAGGCTGCTGCCTTAGCGGCTCTGTGCTTCTGCCCGTCCCAGAAGCTGTTTGGTTCTCTGGCGCACCCTCTAACCTGTTCAGACTAATTTCCTAAATTCTGCTGAGTCCCGGAACCAAGATGGCGACCGCTGCTGCTGAGGCTGAGGTCGCCTCCCAAGCCAGGCGGACACCTGTCCTCTGGTCCGGATGGTGGCCGGTTATCTGCGGCCCGCCCAGGCTGCTGCCTCAGCGGCTCTGTGCTTCCGCCCATCCCAGAAGCTGTCCGGTTCTCTGGTGCACCCTCTAACCTGTTCAGACTAATTTCCTAGGTCCCGCGGAGTCCCGGAACCCAGATGGCGACCACTGCTGCTCGATTTGAAGTTTTTATCATACAGATCTTTCACTTCCTTAGTTAGAGTCACGCCAAGATATTTTATATTATTTGTGACTATTGAGAAGGGTGTTGTTTCCCTAATTTCTTTCTCAGCCTGTTTATTCTTTGTATAGAGAAAGGCCATTGACTTGTTTGAGTTTATTTTATATCCAGCTACTTCACCGAAGCTGTTTATCAGGTTTATGAGTTCTCTGGTAGAATTTTTAGGGTCACTTATATATACTATCATATCATCTGCAAAAAGTGATATTTTGACTTCCTCTTTTCCAATTTGTATCCCCTTGATCTCCTTTTGTTGTCGAATTGCTCTGGCTAATACTTCAAGTACTGTGTTGAAAAGGTAGGGAGAAAGTGGGCAGCCTTGTCTAGTCCCTGATTTTAGTGGGATTGCTTCCAGCTTCTCTCCATTTACTTTGATGTTGGCTACTGGTTTGCTGTAGATTGCTTTTATCATGTTTAGGTATGGGCCTTGAATTCCTGATCTTTCCAAAACTTTTATCATGAATGGGTGTTGGATCTTGTCAAATGCTTTTTCTGCATCTAACGAGATGATCATGTGGTTTTTGTCTTTGAGTTTGTTTATATAGTGGATTACATTGATGGATTTTCATATATTAAACCAACCCTGCATCCCTGGAATAAAACCTACTTGGTCAGGATGGATGATTGCTTTAATGTGTTCTTGGATTCGGTTAACGAGAATTTTATTGAGGATTTTTGCATCGATATTCATAAGAGAAATTGGTCTGAAGTTCTCTATCTTTGTTGGATCTTTCTGTGGTTTAGGTATCAGAGTAATAGTGGCTTCATAAAATGAGTTGGGTAGAGTACCTTCTACTTCTATTTTGTGAAATAGTTTGTGCAGAATTTGAATTAGATCTTCTTTGAAGGTCTGATAGAACTCTGCACTAAACCCATCTGGTCCTGGGCTTTTTTTGGCTGGGAGACTATTAATAACTGCTTCTATTTCTTTAGGTGATATGGGACTGTTTAGATGGTCAACTTGATCCTGATTCAACTTTGGTACCTGGTATCTGTCCAGAAATATGTCCATTTCGTCCAGGTTTTCCAGTTTTGTTGAGTATAGCCTTTTGTAGAAGGATCTGATTGTGTTTTGGATTTCTTCAGGATCTGTTGTTATGTCTCCCTTTTCATTTCTGATTTTGTTAATTAGGATTTTGTCCCTGTGCCCTTTAGTGAGTCTAGCTAAGGGTTTATCTATCTTGTTGATTTTCTCAAAGAATCAACTCCTCGTTTGGTTAATTCTTTGAATAGTTCTTCTTGTTTCCACTTGGTTGATTTCACCTCTGAGTTTGATTATTTCCTGCCGTCTACTCCTCTTGGGTGAATTTGCTTCCTTTTTTTCTAGAGATTTTAGATGTGTTGTCAAGCTGCTAGTATGTGCTGTCTCCCGTTTCTTCTTGGAGGCACTCAGAGCTATGAGTTTCCCTCTTAGAAATGCTTTCATTGTGTCCCATAGGTTTGGGTACGTTGTGGCTTCATTTTCACTAAACTCTAAAAAGTCTTTAATTTCTTTCTTTATTCCTTCCTTGACCAAGGTATCATTGAGAAGAGTGTTATTCAGTTTCCACGTGAATGTTGGCTTTCCATTATTTATGTTGTTATTGAAGATCAGTCTTAGGCCATGGTGGTCTGATAGGATACATGGGACAATTTCAATATTTTTGTATCTATTGAGGCCTGTTTTGTGACCAATTATATGGTCAATTTTTGAGAAGGTCCCGTGAGGTGCTGAGAAGAAGGTATATCCTTTTGTTTTAGGATAAAATGTTCTGTAGATATCTGTCAGGTCCATTTGTTTCATAACTTCTGTTAGTTTCACTGTGTCCCTGTTTAGTTTCTGTTTCCACGATCTGTCCTTTGAAGAAAGTGGTGTGTTGAAGTCTCCCACTATTATTGTGTGAGGTGCAATGTATGCTTTGAGCTTTACTAAAGTGTCTCTAATGAATGTGGCTGCCCTTGCATTTGGTGCGTAGATATTCAGAATTGAGAGTTCCTCTTGGAGGATTTTACCTTTGATGAGTATGAAGTGTCCCTCCTTGTCTTTTTTGATAACTTTGGGTTGGAAGTCGATTTTATCCGATATTAAAATGGCTACTCCAGCTTGTTTCTTCAGTCCATTTGCTTGGAAAATTGTTTTCCAGCCTTTCACTCTGAGGTAGTGTCTGTCTTTTTCCCTGAGATGGGTTTCCTGTAAGCAGCAGAATGTTGGGTCCTGTTTGTGTAACCAGTCTGTTAGTCTATGTCTTTTTATTGGGGAATTGAGTCCATTGATATTAAGAGATATTAAGGAAAAGTAATTGTTGCTCCCTTTTATTTTTGTTGTTAGAGTTGGCATTCTGTTCTTGTGGCTGTCTTCTTTTTGGTTTGTTGAATGATTACTTTCTTGGTTGTTCTAGGGCGTGATTTCCGTCCTTGTATTGCTTCTTTTCTGTTATTATCCTTTGAAGGGCTGGATTCGTGGAAAGATATTGTGTGAATTTGGTTTTGTCGTGGAATACTTTGGTTTCTCCATCTATGGTAATTGAGAGTTTGGCTGGGTATAATAGCCTGGGCTGGCATTTGTGTTCTCTTAGTGTCTGTATAACATCTGTCCAGGCTCTTCTGGCTTTCATAGTCTCTGGTGAAAAGTCTGGTGTAATTCTGATAGGCTTGCCTTTGTATGTTACTTGACCTTTCTCCCTTACTGCTTTTAATATTCTATCTTTATTTAATGCATTTGTTGTTCTGATTATTATGTGTCGGGAGGAATTTCTTTTCTGGTCCAGTCTATTTGGAGTTCTGTAGGCTTCTTGTATGATCATGGGCATCTCTTTTTTTATGTTTGGGAAGTTTTCTTCTATTATTTTGTTGAAGATATTAGCTGGCCCTTTAAGTTGAAAATCTTCATTCTGATCCACCCCTATTATCCGTAGGTTTGGTCTTCTCATTGTGTCCTGGATTACCTGGATGTTTTGAGTTAGGATCCTTTTGCATTTTGTATTTTCTTTGACTGTTGTGTCGATGTTCTCTAGGGAATCTTCTGCACCTGAGATTCTCTCTTCCATTT
This sequence comes from Mus musculus, assembly GCF_000001635.26. NCBI lineage: Eukaryota > Metazoa > Chordata > Mammalia > Rodentia > Muridae > Mus > Mus musculus. The sequence continues at coordinate 32,901,597 of NC_000087.7, forward strand.
CTTGTATTCTGTTGCTGATGCTCGCATCTATGGTTCCAGATCTCTTTCCTAGGGTTTCTATCTCCAGCGTTGCCTCGCTTTGGGTTTACTTTATTGTGTCTACTTCCCCTTTTAGTTCTAGTATGGTTTTGTTCATTTCCATCACCTGTTTGGATGTGTTTTCCTGTTTTTCTTTAATGATTTCTACCTGTTTGGCTGTGTTTTCCTGCTTTTCTTTAAGGGCCTGTAACTCTTTAGCAGTGCTCTCCTGTAATTCTTTAAGTGACTTATGAAAGTCCTTCTTGATGTCCTCTATCATCATCATGAGAAATGTTTTTAAATCTGGGTCTAGATTTTCGGTTGTGTTGGGGTGCCCAGGACTAGGTGGGGTGGGAGTGCTGCGTTCTGATGATGGTGAGTGGTCTTGATTTCTGTTAGTAGGATTCTTACGTTTGCCTTTCGCCATCTGGTAATCTCTGAAGCTAGCTGTTTTAGTTGTCACTGTTAAGAGCTTGTTCTTCAGGTGACTCTGTTAGCCTCTATGAGCAGACCTGGAGGGTAGCACTCTCCTTAGTTTCAGTGGGCAGAGTATTCTCTTTGGGCAAGCTCTCTTCTTGCAAGGCAGGTACCCAGATATCTGGTGTTCAAACCAGACTCCTGGCAGAAGTTGTGTTCCACTCACTAGAGGTCTTAGGATCACATGTGGAATCCTGTGTGGGCCCTTGCGGGTGTCAGGCGACTCAGCTTGCAAGGTAGCCCGGGGCTCGAGTCAAGCGGAAGGGACTTGTGCCCCAGATCAGGCCCGGGTAGCCTGCTTCCCTATGTACCACAGTCTCAAGTTCCGCGCGATTGGATTGGGACAGGCGCTGTGTTCCACTCACCAGAGGTCTTAGGGTCCCGTGGGGAGTCCCGTGTGGGCCCTTGCGGGTGTTGGGCAAGACTCTGCTGGCAAGGTAGCCTGGGGCTCGAGTCGAGCGGAAGGGACTTGTGCCCCAGATAAGGCCCGGGTAGCCTGCTTCCCTATGTACCGCAGTCTCAAGTTCCGCGCGATTGGATTGGGGCAGGCACTGTGTTCCACTCACCAGAGGTCTTAGGGTCCCGTGGGGAGTCCCGTGTGGGCCCTTGCGGGTGTTGGGCAAGACTCTGCTGGCAAGGTAGCCCGGGGCTCGAGTCGAGTGGAAGGGACTTGTTGAAAGTTAATTTAAGAAGAAGCCAAGTAACTCATTCCTTCCTCAACGTTCTTGAATGTCAACCCCATTGTTGGTTAGAGACTTACTATCACATTAAAAGCCAAAATAAGCTTCTCTTTGGAAGAAAATTCAATCTCTTGATAAGCCCCTCTCTATATAATTTTAGTTTTAAAATTAGAAGTATATAGATTATATGAGCCTCAAGCCACATCGAGAAAAGTTCTAGAATGGACCTGGTTAGAGAGATTATCTTCACGCCTGGGCAGAGATGGAAGGTATGGGAGAGGCAAAGAGGGTGCCCCCCATCATTATGAAGCTGAAAACTGGTGCGACTTTTATTGGGGTACAACAATACCCCATGAGCAGAGAGGCCCAAGAGGGCATCAGACCTCACATTCAAAGGCTCATAGAACTAGGTGTTTTGGTCCCTTGTCAATCTCCATGGAATACTCCATTACTACCAGTTAAAAAGCCAGGCACTAATGTTTATCTGCCAGTACAAGACTTAATAAAAATAAACGAAAGAGTATGAAATATTCATCCTATTGTCTTTAACTCCTACAATCTACTTAGTTCTCTCCACCCTGACAGACATTGTTATATAGTCCTGCACCTGAAGGACACATTCTTCTGCCTAAAACTACATCCCATGAGTCAGGTAATCTTTGCTTTCAAGTGAGAGACCCAGATTAGGGATAGGCTGGACAAACTAACTTTGAGACATTTACCTCAAAAATTCAAGAACTCTCCTATTCTCTTTGATGAAGCCTTCCATTCAGACTTGGCACAGTTCAGGTCAGAAATCCCCCAAGTTTTTCTTCTTCATTATGTTTATGACCTGCTTCTTGCTGCCACCACCGAAAAATGGTGCAGACTGGGAACTGAAAAATTACATGGACCCCCATACACCAGTAGTCCTTTAAAGAGATTAAAAAGCCTTGCTTAGTGCAAGGGTGTAATTTATTTGACTAGTGGCTCTGAATCAATAAGACAAAAAGACCACTAACAGATTGGAAAAGGATCTTTACCTATCCCAAATCGGACAGTGGACTAATTTCCAATATATATAAAGAACTCAAGAAGGTAGACTCCATAAAATCAAATAACCCCATTAAAAAATGGGGCTCAGATCTGAACAAAGATTTCTCACTCGTGTAATACTGAATGGCAGAGAAGCACCTGAAAAAATGTTCAACATCTTTAATCATCAGGGAAATGCAAATCAAAAGTCTTATTTTCATAATTTCATTATTTATAGACCATTCTGTGGAATAAATAGGAATCTAGAGGAGGAAAGATGTTTAGAGTCACTGACACACACACTTAACTGAGGTTTTCTTTAGACACGAAGAAGATATACCCATCCTCAATATCTTGAGAGTTTCTCTAGGACCCTAATGATATAAAAGTCTTCAGGTCTCTAGGCTAAAACAACATTGCTTTTGCCTATAATTTATGGAAAGTAACCTCTTTTATACAGTAATCATATTGATGTGTGTATGCATACAGAAATATACTCGTAAGTGCAGAGGATTGGGAAGGGTATACTGTTTTCTGTTAATTCACTCCTTAATTTCCCCTCGTGACAGGGTTTCTTGCTGAACTAGGAGTGAGGCTGACATTCAGGAAGCCACTGTCATCCTTCTGTCTCTCCCACTCCCATTCATAAGCACCGTTGTTGCAGGTGAAAGTTTGACCAAACACTTAGCTTTACCCCTGGGCCATCTCCCCAGATTCTTCTTTATTTTAAATAACCTATGGATTACTTTTGCCCTCAATGTAATGAAACTACTGTATAAGAAGTTGTTATTTAGAAGATGGCAATATAAGTGGTCTGTATGTGTTCAGTACAGACATGGTATATTAAGAACTACTTTCCTTAATACCTTGAGAATTGCACACAAATATTTTGATGAAATTTACTTTCCAATTCTTTTAGTAATACCTTAATACCTTGAGAATTGCACACAAATATTTTGATGAAATTTACTTTCCAATTCTTTTAGTAACTCCTCCCAGAACAAAACACGGCCCATTCCCACCTAACTCCTACTGCCAACTTCATATCTCATTTTCTCCCCTTTGTTACAACCCATTCAAATCATTTGTGTTTCCCATAAACTCTTGGACATCTGGCTTCCAGTAGAGCATGAACAATCTATCACCTTCAAAAGGAATACCTTTGATGAAAACTGACTGTTCATCCCTCATCAACTGTCTTTACCTTATCAGATAGTGATGAGGGATAGTGAGCCCTCCCCATTCAGTGATGGAAGACAGAATGGCCTGATTTTGTGCAGAAAGACACAGTTTTATAATTTTTTCAGGGTCTTTTTAGAGTTCTTGTGTTTTCTTATTTATAGAATTTTGGGTTTTAAAAATATTTATTAAGAATTATAAAATTAGATTTTTTGGGTCATTTAGTGTTTGTTTAATAATTTTAGGGTGTTTTAGGGTTTTAGGTTTTGCTTTATTGTTTTAGGATTTTTTTTTACCGTTTTTAATTGATTTTAGGGTTGTTCTCAGTGTATTTGGTAAGTTTATTTTTTTCTTTTTTTTTAAGCCTTAGTGTCGTTTTTGGTGTTCTTTGCTTGTTTGTTTGTTTGTTTGTGGTAATGATTTTATGTTTTTCTCGTTCTTTGTAGAGATCTAGAATTTTTTGTTGATTTTTTTGTTTGTTTTTCTTTAGGGTTTTAGGTTCTTTTAGTTTTCTTTTTTCAAAAATGTTATGTTATTTTGTAGTTTATTTGTTTGTGTTTTTTGTTTTTGTTTTTTTTTTTAGGGTTTTTGTTGTTTATTTAAAGCTTCAAGTTTATTTTCTTTTCTTTTCTCTTCTTTTTTATTTTTTTTTTATTTTTTAGAGTTTTTAGGGTCTTTTAGGTTCTGTCTCTAAGAACATAGAAACTGAACCTATTGCTTTTAGATTATTCATAAAATGTATTCCATTATGAAGACAAGAAACACTATAAAGTCATGTTTGTTCATTTGCGTGTATGTCCCCAGGAGCTATAGATTATGTGTGCCTAATGCAGAGCTCTAGAATATGTCCTGATGATACATATTTAAATGTCACATCATGAATGTTCAAGAACTATACTATAAATCTATATCTATGTATCCTAGTTTATTCATCTTTCAAACAAATATAGTAGAAATGTCACATAGGGCAGAATTTATTGATCATGATTTCGAAAAAGGACCTCAAATGTCATTAAATCAAGTATCTTATACTAGCCAAACTCTACCCATCTATCCAGTTCACTCCTGTAAGAATAATTGCACCTGGGTTTTGGTTAATTCTTATTAAATTCTCCAGTAAAAAAAAAAGTCCTTTATTAGCCCCCTTTCAGCTTAGTGAAGAACTCCATTCACTCCTTCTGAAAGCAAAAGCATTTTTCTTTCACAGACTATTTTAATTTTACAACATTTGCCCCTGGATGGTTTCTATTTCCACAGTTGTGTTTGCCATGACTCAATATTTCATCTCTATTCAGACAACTCCTCTCATATACCACAGGTTACTACACAAAGGCTCATTTGTGAGTCATGCCAAGAAAGCGGCATGAACTTGGGGGATACAGAAGAGGGAAAACACAAGAGCAACAAAAGTATCTTTAAGCTGGATACTACTCTAGAACACTATATGCTATTCATGTATTCTGGGGATCGAGAAATGCATCTAGACTGGACCCTACTTATCCATTTGAAGGATGTAGTCTGAAGCTTAGCCTATTAACTGGCAGCTCCCATAGCTTTGAACTGATCCAATGATTGTTATTTTCCACACACAACCCAGTAGTATCCAAGGTATATTCCCTGTAACAGGCAAAAGCCCGGAAAAAAGAAAAGAAAGCACTGTACTGTGTGCTAGGGTAGTGCTCATAGACGGTATTGCCAATCTGCACTGAATCTATTACCACAACTGCAAAGGTATGTGGCACAGGCAATCCAAGGATCACCATGGTTCCCATTTTATCTCTCCAGTCTATATATCCACTCCAAACTCTACACACTATGCTCCTAATCCTAGGGATCATTTAGAGATCTCATAAATACCACCATGTATAACCCCAGAAGATGAGAGAAGTTTGAAGCACATGGACAGATTTTAAGTCTGATAATTGTTGATGTCATCAAAACAATTTTCTGAGCTGTGTTGTGCTTTTGTCAAATGATGTGGCTAGAATGGCCCTGCCAATATCTAAAGCAGAAATAATAGGTTTTGTTTGTTTGTTTTTTTGTTTTTCTATTATTATATTGGAACATGTCATCATCAATTGCACTTCCTAATTCTAAAATAACAGGTGATACTTACAGTTATTTGCTGCCATCTCTAAAGTCTGGGCAAGGCAACTCCTGTGATTCTCCAAGCCTTGCTTCTTACCAGTTATGGGCTATATGCTGTCAGGATAATGTTCTAAACAGGGAACTCTATGGATATCCAGATTTCAATAGTTTCCCCTTCAAAAATTTAGTAAAAAAAATTCCAATTGTACATTTATTTTAGTATTTCTGGTCAACATTTTCTTACTGATGTGACAGAAATATTTACTATTTTTATATCTTTATACTAATATTATATTTCTGTTTGATTTGTAGGGGACAGGTTTATTTGAGACAGTCCTACATTACTCAAGCTGACCTCAAACTTTCTATGTAGCTATGGACAGTCAAAGGCCTTGATCCTCCTGCATTCAACTGCCAAATGCTGGGATTACAGATTACAGTACCATAGCTATTAAAAGATTTTCTATGACTGATAAAAGAGGTGAGGATTTGACTTTAGGATTTGGGTATTTTTCTAATTGTAGTCATAGTTTAAATCGAATTGAGTCATTATGTGAAAGGTAACAGAGATTCTGGTCTTTCAGATTTGCACTCATTTGTAGATCAGTTAATACATTTAAATATCTGCTAAAAATGTCATGGCATACAGGAGAACAGTAGTTTAAGATCTTGCCTAGGGAGGTTTCTGATTTTTAAAAGATGCAGAAAATAGGAGTAGATTTATGAATTTAAAATGAATGAGCATGTCTTATCTAATTTGCCAATGTTATACATAATAATACAAAATATAAATTTTAAGTTATTAGAATTATGTTCCCAAAAACATATATATTTATGACCAAATGAGCAAAAAATTACTCATAACAAATATTTAATATTATAAACAGCCTTAATTTTTGTTGAAAAAACATGAAACTTATTCTGTTGAACTTATTGTTGTCTGTTATTTTGATAAGTATTTCTGAGGTTTTTAGAGATCTAAAGACAAAATATTCAGTATATTTTTTTATGATAATTTCCAAGTAAGTTAGTATACTGAATAGGATGCTAAGCCCAATGCCCACACTACAAAGAGGTTCTAGCTTTTGGTCTGTAAATGACTACAGTGTTTTTTTGCCATGCTATGAAAGGTTTAAAAATGGCCTTCATTTGGAGTATTTATTTATTTTTTATCTGTAGTCCCTATCTCTTTCCTGAACTGACTCATAATGGCAGCTCCCTCCATGTTGTTCGCAGGCAGGAAATGATCTCCTGTTCATTTCAAATTGAATACCCCCCAAACAATTAACCAAACAAATAAAAAAAATGGTTAATATGGTAATTGCCTCAGATCTTACATGGAAACCATTTGATGACTACAGTGATTGTTACATTAATGGGAGATGATCTAAAATAGTTTGGTGATATTCGTCCACAGGAGTATTTTGCCAGGGTTGTTAGGAAAGTTGTTTCCATACACTTTTTTTTTTTTTTTTTTTTTTTTTTTTTTTTTTTTTTTTTACTAAATAGGGACTAAGTTTAGGATTGTAAAAACTAATTTGCTAGTTTGAGTTGGTTTTCTAAAATTAACGACAGAGTCCAGATGACAACAGTAAGTAATCTTTGTCTATCTTTCAACTATACCTGAGGCTGACATATTGTAAAAACTGGTAATCCTCTCTTCATCTCTCAGCAAATGTCTGCCCCTTGGAAATTTATGATCTCTTCTCCATTAAAATTCTTAGTGGTTTTCATTGTTATAGTATGTGACCATACCTCTCTGATTTACAATTCAGTAGGACTAGAAAAGAACCAAGGATAGTTAGATAATGAGACTTAATTTAGTTTCATGTGTCGAACACAAGGCTAGTTTCTCCATTCCTACTTGATACATAGGTATACGAGGGTAATTATAAAGTTATTTATTATAACAACCACTGTTTTTTTTGTTCTTTATTGAATTTCTGTACACCCACATACAACTTCTGAAACATATTTTTATACTGCTCATATAATTTGTTGTTGATCATGTCCCTGTAAAGTAAAGTAATGAAAGCAGTCAAATTTATACAAATAGGAAAAGAATGCTCAAAAAAATTAAATTGTTCTTTTCATTTTATAAAAAGAAAAATAGCAGTAAAAAATCATCTAATGGGAAATAATTACAAATTTTTTTCCTAAGAGATTATCAGAGAAGTTTTATTTTATGTTTTAGATTTTTAAAATTAAAGTTTGCAGACAGACAGATAGATAGATAGATAGATAGAGAGAGAGAGAGAGAGAGAGAGAGAGAGAGAGAGAATCTTTTTTAGAAAATTGATTGTATTTCAAAGTAGGGTTTTATTCTGTTCTACCAAATAGAAGGTCTAATTTTTTTTCCTATATTGACTCAGTTAAGACTTAGTGTAAATCATAATTCAATTAAAATGTACAAATTGCTTGCATATGTAACTGATTCTTTTCCATAATGTTAAACATAATAAACCATAAAGTATATTTCAAAGACTTTGTGCAAAACTTCTGTATTTCCACAACAAATGTAAATCAAATTTTAAAATCTCATTAACATTTTCTCAAAGTAGAAAATACCTTTCTGTTACTCGCACGAAGCAAGTGAAAGATCTGTGTGACAAGAACTTCAAGTCTCTGAAGAAAGAAATTGAAAATCTCAGAAGACCTCCCATGCTCATAGATTGGCACGATTAATTCAGTTAAAATGGTCATCTTGCCAAAAGCAATCTATAGATTCAGTGAAATCACAATCAAAATTAAAACTCAATTAATCATAAAGATAGAAAGAACAATTTACAAAATCATCTGGAATTAAAAAAAAAAATCCAGGATACGGAAAAACTATTCTCAACAATAAAAGAACTTCAGGGGGAATCATCCTCGACCTCAAGCTGTAGGATAGAGCAATAGAGATAAAAATATATGCTAATGATACAAAGACAATGACTTCATTAAATACACAGGCAAATGGAAAGATATAATATATATCATCCTGTGTGAGGTAACCCAATCCCAAAATTACAAACATGGTAAACACTCACTGATAAATGGATAGCATTCTAAAAAATTCAGAATATCCAAAATGTAATTCACAGACCATATGAAGCTCAACAGAAGGAAGATGAGAGTGTGGGTGTTTCAATCCCTCTTAGAGTGGGGAACAAAATACTCCTTGGAAAAAATATGGAGACAAACTGCAGAGCCGAGACTGACGGAATAACTATCCATTGTCTGCCCAACCTGTGGATCCATCCCATATACAGACACCAAACCCAGTCACTACTGTGGATACCAACATGTGCTTGCTGACAGGAACCAAATATGGCTATCTCCTTAGAAGCTCAGCCATTTCTTGGCAAGAAAAGAGGCTGATGCTCAAAGACTACTATCAGACTGATCATGGAGTCCCCAGTAGATGACTTACAGGAAGAACTGAAGGATCTGAATGGGTTTGCAACGTTATAGGAAGAACAACAATATGAACCAACCAGACTGTCCAGAGCACCCAGGGACTAAGCACCAACCCATGGTTCCAGCTGCATATATAGCAGAGTATGACCTTGTCAGACATCAGTGGGAGGTGAGGTTTTTGGTCCTGTGAAGGCTTGATTCCCCAGTGTAGGCATGTACCAGAGTGGGGAGGGTAAAATGGGTAGATGGAGGAAGACCCTCGTAGAAACACAGAAAGGGAAAATTGAATAGGGATTATCTGTGGCGAAACAAAGAAAGGACTAATATTTGAAATGTAAAGAAAGATAATATCTTGTAAAAATAAATAATAAATAAATAAATAGATAAATAAATAAAAATAAAAATAGTTACAAAATACTACATATAAAAAGAATAATTCACTATGATGTCATACAGTATATTAACTAATATTTCCTAATATAGAAATTAAACATCCATGTTAACCAGGGGTGTGTAGAAATTATTGTGTGTAAAAAAATGCCACAGAACTTGAAAAGTACACGATGAGAACTTATAAATTTATCTTTTTACTTTATGAGTCTTCCAGTCAAATTTATATTATTACAATAAAATGCTCTAAACAAACCATCTTAGGGAGAAAGGCTTAATTTGGCTTGTAATTAGAAGTTACAATTTGTCACTTTTCATCTAATGAAAGTTGCCTAGGCAGATGGTCACATGTCTGCATTCAGAAGGATTGAGAAATGAGTATATCCTTGTATGTTCTTGTGACTTAGCTACTTTTTTTCATTCACAGAAGTGTCCACAGCCCAAATGAAAAATAAAAATTGTTTCAACTATATTCAGGGCCCTTCGGATTGTTAAACTTCTTGAGTCCTGTGGGTTGCATCCAGAGTATTCAGTACTTTTTTGAATAATATGAACTTTTAGTGAGTACAAACCATGAATATCCTTTTGAATCTGGCTTACCTCACAATCGATGATATTTTCTACTTCAATGGATTTTCCAGCAACATTCATGATATGTTAATTTTTAATATCAGAGTAGTAGTCCATTGTGTAAATGGAACAAATTTTCTGTATATACTCTTTCATTGTGGGACATCTAGTTTGTTTGCACTGTCTTGTTATTATAAATAAGACTTCTATGAACATAATAGAGCACATACCTTTGTGGCATAGTGGGGTATCTTTTGGGTATATGACCAAGAGTGGTTTTCTGGGTATTCAGGTAGATATATTTCCAATTATCTTAGAACCTCCAGATGGATTTCCAGAGTGGATCTACCACTTTGAAATCCAAACTGCATTATGGATAAGTGTTTTTCTTTCTCTACTCCTTTACAACTGATGATTTTTTGATCTTGGGCATTCTGATTAGTGTACTGTGAAATATGTATGAAAAAATGTTTATGTCTCTCAAGAAAGATATGGAAGAAGACTTGAGAAAACACAGAGATCTCCCATGTTTTGGATTTGTAGAATTAACATAGTAAAAATGGCAATCCAACCAAAAGTAATCTATAAAAAAAAAACCACAATCCTCAACAAAACTGTAACATAAATCTTCAAAGATTTGGAAATAGCAGTTCTTAAATTCATCTGGAAAAACAAAAACAAAAAAAATAGAATAGTGGAAATAATTAACAATAAAAGAACTTCAGGAGAAATCACCATCCCTGACCTGAAGCTATATCAGTATAAAAATGAGTGTGGTCAACTAAGGGGATTTATTCTTCAGGAGCTCGCTTTACATGAGAGGCATGAATCTAAGGAGAGATGCCTTCTACTTTGACAGCAGTGGGAGTGGTCAGCAGCACGATTCAAGGGCCTTTCTAACAAGGTTATAGATTCTCAGCTGGATGTCATCAGACGAGAACTGCATCTCCCACCTGAAGCTGGTGTGGTATCACCAAATCTCTTGGTTCATAGGCCTCCTTGAGCTGCTCTCAGGCGGTGTTTCTAACGACTTCTAGGGCTTTCATGAGTGTAAACAATGAAGAACCAGGGTTAAATTTTAAAGGATATAACACTGTCTCACTTCAGTAAGCGGGGGAGACCCCCTCCCTCATACAGGATTTCAAATGGAGTGATCTTACAGATTCCCAGTGTGTTCCTGACTTGGAACAAGGCAAAGGAAAAGAGGGCTGTCCAGTTATTCCCACCGTGGTTCTCTAAGGTCAATTTAGTCAAGTTTCTTTTTCTTTTTTTTTTTTTTTTTTCCTTTCTACCTAGACTGAACTCTAGGGTCTATAAACACAATGTAATTTCCAATCAACCCCCAGTTGGATGGCCAGTCCTTGACTTACCTGGGCAAAAAAGGTGGGTACGTTGTCAGACCCAATTACCTTAGATATTCCAAACCATGGAAAATTTTTTCTAGGATTTTCTTAAGCACAACATTGGAAGTTTCTTTTTTTCTTTTCTTTTTTTTTTTTTTTTTTGGTTTGGGTAGGCCGCCACCCATCCTGAAAAGGTGTCTATACAAACTAAAATATATTTATTACCATACTTAGCTGGCTTTACTTCAATAAAATCTACTTCCCAATAGGCTCCAGGGCGATCTCCTCCTAGTCTTCTCCCTGGAGCATATCTTGAATGTCCTGCATCAATCATGGCACATGGTACACAGTTCTTAACTATTGCTTCTGCAACATCAGTGAGTCTTAAAACATAAAAAGTAGAAGTTTTACCAGTGTTTGAAGTGTTTGACTCCCAGGTGGGACAGGATTGTATATTTTCCAAAAATCTTTCCCCTTTTTTTGTGGTTCTTGCAGAACAACTCTCTGGAGAGGTTCTATCTGTTGAGTCCTGAAGGGCAGTATTGAGTCCTGAAGGGCAGTATCTTAGGGCCTGGAGAGGTTCCATCTGTTGAGTCCTGAAGGGCAGTATTGAGTCTGAAGGGCAGTATCTTAGGGACAAGTGCAGCCTGTTTAGCTTTAACATCAGCAATGCTTTTACCCCTTGTCACAGCATTGTGTCCTTTTTGATGTCCAGGAAAATGTATAATGGCCACTTTGGCAGGCAGATGAATAGCCTCAAGGAGGCTCAGAATCTCCTCTTTATTTTTTATGTCCTTGCCTGCTGACATCAGCAACCCTCTGTGCCTATACATGGCAACGTGGACATGGGCTGTAGCAAAAACATACCTGCTATCCGTGTAAATATTGATGGACTGCCCTTGAGCAATCTAAAGGGCCTGAGTCAGGGCAATTAATTCAGCTTTTTGAGCTGACTTACCTTCCTGCAGGCTGCCAGCCCGCACATCTCGCTTACCATCTACCACTGCAGCCCCTGCCATCCTCTTACCTTCCACTAGGAAACTGCTTCTGTCTGTATACCAGTTTGGAACACCTGGTCATGGCTGGTCACGTAGATCACTTTGAATCCCAATTTCCTCTGCAAGGATGTTTGCACAGCAGTGACCGGGTGAGGAGTTGTCCGTTTCAGGCAGAAAGGTGGCAGGATTGAGAATAGCAGGTGGAGCAAACATGACCCGTTCAGTCAGCAGCAGACTCTGGTAGTGAATCATCCAAGCATTTGCCATCCATAGGTCTGGGGGCTGACAAATAGTGCTTTCAAGAGAGTGAGGGACTTCCACAGTTATTTGCTGTCCCAGAGTTAATTTGTCAGCATCTTTAATGAGTAGTGCTACTGCAGGAACAGCCTTTAAACATGTGGGCCATCTCCTGGCCACTGGGTCCAGCTTCTTAGATGAATATGCTACCAGCCACTTCCAGGGCCCTAGAGCCTGAGTAAGAACTCCTCTGGCCCCCACACCCTCTCATCAACATAGAGGATGCAGGGTTTGGTTAGATCTGGCAATGCCAAGGCTGGCACAGTCAGCAGGGCCTCCTTAATATTTTCAAAGGCTTTCTGATGTTCCGATGTCCATCTGAATTCTCCACTTTTCTTGGTCAAGGGGTACAGGAGGGCGGCCAGTGTTGCAAACCCAGGTTTCCAAAGTCTGCAGAACCCAGCAGTGCCTAAGAATTCTCTCACCTGTCTTGGAGTAGACAGTGTTGGTATTTGAGTCACAGTCCTTTTTTCTAGCCTCTGTCAGCCACTGTTTTCCATCCCGGAGAGTATATCCCAAGTAGACTACTTCTATGTGACATAGCTGGGCTTTTTTAGCAGAGGCCCATTAACCCAACTCACCCAGTTCGCCTAGCAATCTCTTGGTCTCCTGCCAGAATTCTCTCTCCGTGGCTGCATCAAGGAGCAAGTCATCAGCACATTGAAGCAGAGTTATCTGGCAGTTTTCAGCTCAGAAGGAGGCTAAATCTCGATGTAGAGACTTATGAAAAAGGGTGGGGGAGTTTTTGAACCCCTGGGGTAACCGCTTCAAGGTCAATTGTCCCATTTGTCCCATGTCAAGATCTCTCCACTCAAAGGCCAATATGGGCTGGCTGGAGGGATGTAACTTCAGGCAAAAGAAAGCATTTTTTTTAAATGAAGTACTGTGTATCATTTTTGCTTTGGAGGGGGTGAGCTGAGGAGGTTATAGAGATTAGGAACAGCTGGGTAAAAGTCTTGAACCCTCTTATTGACCTCTCTCAGGTCTTGGGCTGGTTGATAGTCACTGGTGCCAGGGTTCTTTGCCAGCAGTAGAGGAGTATTCCAGGGTGACTGGAAAGGTACCAAAATACATAATTGTAATAGTCTCTGAATATGTGGCCTGATTCTATCTCTTACTCCAAGGCTCATTGGGTATTGTTGCACTCCTATAGGGGTTGCATCCCTTTTCAGTCCCACAACCACAGGGAGAACTCTGACAGCCATTCCCATTCCTCCAGTCTCTGCCCATGCTCTAGGGAAAGCACTCAACCAATTTTTTAGGTCTAGCACCTCCGTTTGCTTTATGCCTTCATGGAATCAGTATTCTTCCTCAAGATGCAGGGCTAAGACTACGGAGGTGGGAGATTCGCAACTTACTCTCCTCCCTTCTTGGATAAATCTAATCTAGGCAATTATTTAGTCAAAAGATCTCTTCCTAGAAGCGGTGTGGGACACTTGGGAATGAGCAAGAAGGAATGACTCACTTGGCCTTTCCCCAGATCTACTGTGTGTGCAGTGGTCCAGGGGTATTGTTTCTGACCGGTGGCTCCAATCACTATGGTTCTTTTATTTCTTAATTTTCCCAGTGGATATTTCAAGAAAGAATGCTCTGCCTCTGTGTCAATTAAAAAGTCCATGAGGGTCCCCTCCACCATCAGGGTTACCCTAGGCTCGGGGAGCCCCTTCCCCTATTCATCATTTTTCAGGGGCTGGTCCTTAGGGCCGCTTCCCTTCTTTGGGCATTTCCGTGCCCAATGTCCATTTTCCTTGCAATAGGCACATTGGTCCTTCTCTAAAATCTTCTGGGCATACCTTCTTCTTTCAGGTCTGGGTTCATTGTTGCCCAGGTAACCTGTCTGTCTATTATCTGGCTTGTTTCTTCCTTTACGTTCCCCTACTACTGTGCCATAATTCTGCTTAAATTCCTCTCCTGTCTTCTTTCCCTCTTATTCTCCCTCTCTTCTTCTTCTCACTTTTCCCTCTCTCTCTTCTCTCCCTCTGTTTTTCTCTTGTGATATACCTTTTCTGCCTCCATAACTAAATCTTGTAAAGCCATGTCATGTAATCTTCAAAAGCCATAGCAACCGCGACTTGCTGACCATCAGAGGTAAGGTTAAAAGGAGTATAGTATCTATATGCTTCTATCAATTTTTCTAGAAAAACAGATGGGAGCTCTGTAGGGCCCTGCATCACTTCTCTTACCTTAGACAAATTGGTGGGGTGTCTCATCGCTCCCTTTAAGACTAGATCCTGGCCGGTAAACTGTCAACCTCAACCTACCTTGAGCCATGTTGTAGTTCTAATCTGGCCGGTCCAGAGGGAATGGAGCATTCTAATTGTACAGATCAGCCGATGAGAAAGGGCAATTTTGGAGGGTCTGCAGAGACTGCCTGTCTGTGGGTGGTTTGCCCACAGGTAGTAAAGAAAAAGGCAAAAGTGGTGTCAGGAGCTTTATCTGCTGGGCGACTCTGGGCTTGTTGGCTCCGGGTCCCAGCTGCAGGTACTCGGTCCTCAGACTGTGCCTTTTGCAAACTTAGAGCAGGATGCAGGGACCTGGGGAGTGGGAGCGGCTTGAGGAGTAGGCCTGCATGCCTTTTCGCCGCCAGGCCAGAAATCTCACTGGTTCAGGCAGTGTCTGCATTGTCACCACTGCTGCCGCCATCACCACTGTGCTTACTACTTCTTAGGGCAGAAAGCGCGGGCACTGTGCTGACCCACCCTCGTGCATGGGAGCAGCTGGGGAGGGCTCTGAGAGGCATGGGGGAATCCATGGTTTGATTTATGGTGGTGGATTTTGAAAGGCTGTTGAACCAGGTAGGACCCAGTTCCACTCTGAAAAACAATGGCTTTAACTTCAAAGATAAGCTTCAAAACAAAAGTCCCCTTTAGTGACCATTTTACATTAAAAGTAGGGCATTCAGAGGCTCAAGAAAATCTGCGTAGGTTCCTTCTTAATTTCTACTGAAAAATTATAGGCCTTGATCTAACTTCAGTCCAGTGGCGTAAAGTCAAACTTGGGGGGCGGGAGGGCATTACAGTCCTTCCAATATCATGGAAAACAGACACAAAACACACACAACCACTGACAAATACCTGAAAACAGACACAAAAAAACAAATACACACTGACAAATGCCCATCTTCTAACGTACAAACAAAATCAACTTAGAAATGCAGAAGGTCGGGAAAGTTCAATATCTGCTCCAGACGGAATCCTGGAGTCATCGCCCTCACTCACGGTGTCCCTCAGAGCAAGCAGCAGCCTTTGATTCTAGCATGTCTGCTGTTCACACTCAGTGCCTAACCCCAAGGCAAAGTCACTGTTTCTCACAAAACGTAGCTAATGCCAGTTTCAGGACTAAAACTCGCCAGCTCAAAGAAATAATTTTAGACAAAAAATTTCACCTCCAAGTGGGTTTTTGGAGATATGGGTGGTCACACTGATCCAAGGCAAGCCCCAAAATGAAAGACTCTGAGAAGAGCCCCTTGCTCAGGCCTCTGGATAATATCAGACACCCAAGAATTCACGATAGACCAAGACTGATATAAACCACATGAGGCTTTATACAAGGGAAAGTCAGAGCTCTGGGGACTACTCAGATACCATGTAGGGGTTGAGGATTTGACCACGAGGGGAAAGAGGTTCCAGATTTTATATGCCATCACGGGGAAAGGAGAAGGTGTGGAGTCATGGATTTCCAGATCTAAAAAAAAAAAGTCTATTCTAAAGATATGGGTATGGGAGGGGTATAAGGAAAGAGTCTGGTGCAGGTGTAGCAACTCCGGATTAGCCAGGATATGGTTGTTGTGGAGATTTTCTGACTCTTTCTCAGCAACCAATATCACAAACAGCTGGGCCCACTTACTATGAAGGAGAAGCACTAGATGGATAAATTGCTGTGACTTCAATTGCAAGCCCTAGACCCTGGGGGTAGCATAAAAATAGGTTCATGTTAGTCGAAACTTCAGGGTTAGGGAAATATATAGGAGATATGCCTACTTCTCATAGACACCTCTGCAATCATACCTGGACTATTCCAGTTTCTATGACCTGGTAAACATTATTGGGGGGGTTGTAGCTCCAGATTGGCCCCATGTGTTGCTACAGCTGTCTTTGTCCAGTCAAGAGATTTTTGTGTAGTAACACAATTAGTCCCTAGGTGTGGGGAGCCGTGAGCAATAGCCATCATGAGCCTCCGCTGTGCTTAACTGGTAAACAAGTAATGTTCGCAGATGCAAGAGTAAATTCGTGCCAAGTCACTGCCCATCCCGGGGCGTAGTATTGGGGTGATGAGTGAGCAGCTAATTAGGAGCTGACACATCACATGGAGGGGTATATAAGCAGCATCATTTTCCTTGTTCGTTGTTCTTCTTTCACTTGTGCAATCAATGTTCTCCCAATAAACGTGTGCAGAAGGATCCTGTTGCAGCCTCGTTCTTCCTGGCCATTTGAACGCATGCAAGAAATCTCCCCGTTTTTATTTTATTAAAATGCAAGCCACTCTTTAATGGATGAAGATAGACGTTGATTCCCTAGTGTGCAGAAATAGGGGCCATGTACAGGGTTAGCTCTTAAGCTCACAGGCTTTTACCCAGAGCAAACCTGACCTGCTCCCGTGCCGTTTTTTTCCTAGGGGAGGGACACTTGGACACTCAACCCTCAAGCAAATCGACTTGTATTCTAGTAGTGCCCAAACCTCTGAGCGACTCCTATGTGGTGCTTAGCCCAACAATCCATAAGAGTCAACGACCTACTCACTCATACCTGTGCAATGAGTCTAGCCTCTAGGGGTGCAAGAGCTGAGTATGGCCTAAGGCGAGCTTTAATTTTTGAGTCTCTCTCATTTTCCACAGAACCGAGGAGCACAAGAGCAGAGAACTCAGATGTCAATTAATTCTTAAGCATGGATAGCCAAATTTCAGGGGAGGCCCCTTGTTCAATGGCTGCAAGTGCTTTAGTGAAAACTACCTTTCCACTGTCTTGTTTGTTTTGGGTTTTGAGCTTGCAGACCAACCAGAGCATGGACACAAGCCCACAGCAGATGGCAGCAGCAAACAAATTTACCCCCACCCATTCCTTAAAGTAAGAAAAAGCAGAGGTAAAATTGCCAGCAATGATGGATGCTATTCAAGTTCCATTAAGGCTTAAAATCTGGCATTAGATGTAAAGAATTGAGGAAACACCCTAATTCGTCAATGGCATAGTTTTCAGGAACAAAGAGCTCTTCAGTTTTCACTAGCGGGAGAACCTCCAGCCACAGGAACATTCACATCCTCACAGCTCCACCTGCCCTGAATTGCTCTGGTCAGCCTCTCCGGGACCTGCAGCTGTTGTCAATGGTCCTGAGGAAACACAAACAGACCCTCTCTCCCAAACTAATTTAGAGTGCTCCTCTCTCACCTGATTCAGTGCCTCATTGTCCCTCTGGAGTTCTACATCACTGTCAACACCGGTGGGCAATGATTTCCATACCCTTATGGCAATCTGATTCACCTGCTCAAATACCTGAACTGGATACCCTGTATGTTGTGCAAATCAACATTGATCAAGAAGCATATCTCTATTCCATGCAAATTCAGCTTGATCAGTGGAAATAGGACATCCCAGCAAGGAGAATCTAATCTCTCTCCAAATCCCCGAACAAAAGGTCCATCTATAAGAGGCTGCCTGCCCCTTTAAGAGCTCCATTTGCATTCGGCACTCAGCAGGGCATTTTCAGCTGAACCTAAGGCCCAGCCACAGTGCTTTTATCACTTTCTGCTGTGGAAATTGAGGCTGCTTTTCAAACAAGTTAAAGGATGGACAGCCAGCAGATAAAGTTTTCCAAAGCTAAAAATATCTCCATAGGAGCCAGAGCAAGACATCTCCCGTTTTTATTCTGTCCCTAGGAGAGCTCCAAAATAACTTTTTATTTATTTATTTATTTATTTATTTATTTATTTATTTATTTATTTATATTTATTTATTTTACTTATTTTTCTATCTGTGCCTTCTTTTTCATTTCTCTCTGTTTCTTATATGCTTCCCTGGTGCTCCTGCAAAAGTCATTGCCCTTCCTTAACAGCTAGCTCATATTTCTTGTCCTGGATAAAGTGTCCTTGAGGTACTCACTTATCTACGTGAGGTTCTTAGCCCCAAGGTCGATCCACAAGTTTATCTACACTTGCTTTATGATCTTATGTGTCTGCTGAGCTACCCCCAGCAGATACACTCATGTCCAGGGTGATGAAAAATTAAGGTAATAGCATTATATCAAGGCTAAGAAAGAAAGCAAGCAACACAACCCCAACAAAAATTACTGGACCTACTGCGTAAGAAAGCATACCTCTCAGAGACTCACATTAATTTTCTTTTACTTACGGGTACCTCTGTTCCCCAACTGAAGAGTTCTGAATCCACGCAGTTGAATCCTTCTCAACATTCTGTGTTGCGGGAACACTTCCTTACCACCGTTCCCCAGCTGAAGAGTTCTGAATCCATGCCAGATCCTTCTCAACAGTCTGTTTTGAGGGAACCTTTATCAACCACTCCTTCTCTGCGATGCAGTTCTGAATCCTCCCTGTAGCAGGGGGTCTTCCCTCGTGCCCGAAGATGTTTCTCGTCCTGGGTTTCGGCACCATTTCTTGCAGGTTCTCAACTGGCCAGGAAGAACGACGCTGCAACAGGATCCTTCTGCACACATTTATTGGGAGAGCATTGATTGCACAGGTGAAAGAAAAACAACAAACAAGGAAAATGCTGCTGCTTATATACCCCTCCATGTGATGTGTCAGCTCCTGATTAGCTGCTCACTCATCACCCCACTACTACGCCCCGGGATGGGCAGTGACTTGGCACGAATTTACTCTTGCATCTGCGCACATTACTTGTTTACCAGTTAGGCACAGCGGAGGCTCATGATGGCAATTGCTCACGACTCCCCACACCTAGGATTTACTACCACCCTAATACCGAAGTTCTGGACACTTATGACTTCAAAAATACCAGGAAAAAGAAAGAAGCTATTTCTCTCATCCTCACAATGGTTATGGGGATCAGGCTACCAGCTGGTGTCCGTATGGGGACTACTGCCCTTGTAACTGGACCCTAACAACTGAAGCTAGGTCTAGAATGATTGCAGACAGCGATAACAGCAGACATGTCAATCAGTCATCTAGAAGAATATTGGATTACACTCTCTGCAATAGTCTTAGAGAGTAAGAGACTTAGATTTATTGTTCCTGTGGGAAGCATGTGCAGCTGCATGGGCCAAGATGATGCCCTGGCCCATTACCAGGTCCCGTGAACCCCACATGTTTAATGCCTTGCCCAAACATGTGCAGTGCAACTGCATGCCTAAGCTGACTGCCAAGTTATATTATTCCTCATAATCCAGATCTGTCAGCCTATCTGTGACCACTCTGAGTTCGTGCTCGGTTCATGCATGGATCATGTGTGATTCTAATTGAATGAGGTTGTGTGGAGCGAGATGAAGTCAGTTGCCACGTGTGAATAAGAGTAGCACCTGCCTCAAGTAAAGAAGGAAGCTTTGTGAACCTGTCTGGTGTCCCTGTCATCTTGTCTCTTTGGCAAGTGGTAGCACATACAGGGAACACATCATGATGGTAAGCAAGGGTAAGTAAAGAAAGCACAGGCCTGTCATGTTCCCAGGGAGGGGGGGGGAGGGATAATGCATTAAGGATCTCAGATAGAGAGATGGAGGGAATTTATACAATATGGGTTCAACTTCATCTAAAGTGAAAGTAAAAATGCCGTTGACCCAGCTTCTTAAAACAAGCAATATTAACATGAAAGCAGAGACAGTGGACTAATTTCTAGACAACCCCTCCAAGGAAGCCCCATGGTTTTTTAGAGGAAGGGTATATTAATCAACTGTGGTGAGAGTGTTTGGGAAGGGATCTCCAAGATTCCCATATGAAAAGTCCTCTACGTGTTAGGGATGTTAGCCATCTGATACTTGGTCAGGGCATGCTTGAGGGACACCAGTGGAAAGTACACAGCTGAAATAGAGGAAGGAGCAGTGGCATTTGAGGAGGCTAAGGAGATTGCTTTTCAGGTTAGCAGCAGAAAACCTAAACAGCTTAAACAACAAACGAAAGATAAGAAAGAGAAGAAGGATTCTAGCTATGAAGGGTCTACAAGTGACTGTGACAGAACTGATAGCAGCAATGTCATTTGTAGTTGGATGTACCTCTTGTGTTTGAGGCACATTAGACTACTCAAACCCTCAGCCCCTATGTTGCCTTTTCATCCCCCATAAAGATGAGGGAGGCAAAAGGGATAAGCATAGTCTTCATGCAGAAATCTGGAAAAATGTGCACTCTGTTGTAGTGACCTTCCCACTATTTCAGGATCAACAGGGGCAAGGTATCATGAACCCTTGCATTGGAAGGCTGTACAAAGATTGAAGGAACATTTTGGCTTATGGGGTCCAGGCTGTGTTGACCATAACTCAGGTTGAGTCCCTAGAGCAGTACTGTATGATTCCTTTAGATTGAAAGAACCTCTGCAAGGCTGTTCTTTTGGGAGGAGGTTATTTAAAATGTAAGGCTGCTTATATTGATCATGCCCTTGAGCAGGCTGCAGCTAATGCTACCAATGGACTCTCCAATGCAGCCTGGAATATAGACATGTTAATGGGGTAAGGGAATTTTGCTAACAATCAAACAGGTTACCCTATAAAAGTTTATTAGTAGATTAATAGCTGTGCTCTTACAGCTTGGAAGATGCTATCAGGCACTGGAGACCTTGAGACCAGCTTGTCTAAGGTGATACAGGCACACAATGAGAAGTTTGCAGACTTCCTGGCACAACTAGTGGAAACAGACAGGAGAATATTTCCGGATGTTGATGCTGCGATGCCATTGATCAAGCAATTAGCCTATGAGCAGGCCAAGAAACCCTGCAGAGACACCATATGCCCTTATAAGAGCAATCTGCTGGATGTATGGCCAAAGGTTTGCCAAGATGTGGTGGACACTCCACTGAACAACCAGGGCTTAGCAGGGCCATAGTTCAGGCTCAAAGGCAAACTCCTCATCAGGGTGGATGGCAGAGGGGAATCAACTGGAGATGCTGCTCTTGCTGGCAGCCAGGTCACTTCAAGGGAGACTGTCCTAGTAAAGGAAGACTGGAGATTCAGACAGGCATGCTGCAGCCCAAGATATGTCCCTGCAGTTGCAAAGAAATCATTGGGCCTGAGAATGTCAATCCAAGTGGGATGTAGATGGTCATCCCCTAACGTCTCACTCAACAGGCAGTAGGCCAAAAAACAGATTTTGTGGGGGTGAGGGCAGCCTCTGGGCCCACAATTTTATGGGGCCATGCAGCAGACTCCCACACCATGGGCGAACCTTCAACACATTCCCCAATAGTCTATGGGTGTCCCGGCAAAGCCACAACAGAAAGTGCAGGGCTGGACATCTGTGCCACCACCAGACTTGTATTAACTCCAGATATGGGTGGGCAGATGATTACTGCAGACATTAAGCTTCCTTTGCCTAAAACACTGTTGGCCTCTAATTAGGACATAGTTCAGCAGCCATTAAGAGATTAATTATCCATCCTGTTGTCATTGATCCTGACTATGAGGGAGACATTAAGATCATGATTTCCTCCTCCACAGGGGTGTCTGCCATTTCCCCTGGAGAAAGAATTGCTACAATTTTGCCTTTGCCTAGTCACCATGCTAGCTTCCCTTCAAGGGGACAGAAAAGGGGTAATAGGGGCTTCAGCTCCACTGTAGACATTGGGGTGTGGTTTTCTATGACTACGGAGGATCGCCCTATGTTTAAACTTGAAGTTCAGGGAGTCTCTATATAGGGCTTACTGGATTCATGGGATGAGCACAGCATCATAAAAGAAGCAGTTTGGCCAAAAATTTGGCCCCTTTAGACCACGGCTCAAACTCTTCAAAGTCTTGGATTTGCACAAGACCCCAGCTGCAGTGCTGAGGCAGGACATAGGGATAGTTTTCAGCCATATGTTCTTCAAATCCCCATGTCATTAGGGGGAAGAGTTGTTATGACCAAGATGGGTGTAAAAATAATTTCAGAAAAGACATAGTTTGCAGATTCAAGCTATCATGAATGGGATGAACTATCAAAAGGGTAAAAGTCTTGGCAAAAATGAGGATAGGTGACTCTCACCTATCTCTCCTAGAGGTCAAAGTGGCAGGAAGGTATTGGGTTTTTCATGGTGGCCACTGAGCAAATATCTATTAAAAGGAAATTGAATTGGCCTGTGTTGGTGTCTCAGTGGTCTCTGCCTAAGGGAACCCTGGAAGCTGCCCACATGTTGGTTAAAGAACAACTTGATGCAGACATGTTAGAGAATCTATTTCACCATGGAATACACCTATTTCTATTATAAAAAAGAAATCAGGAAAATGGAGGTTACTCCATGATTTACATGCAGTCAGTACCCAGATGGAAATCATGGGGTCAGTGCAATTTGGGTTACCAATGACTTCATCGTTAGCAATAAATTGGACCTTAATAGTGATAGATTTGATAGATTGTTTTTTCACCATTCCTCTGCATCCGACTGATGATAAATTTGCCTCTACTTTGCCATCAATTAATCATTCTGCCACTTATTTGGGATATGAGTGGGGGTTCTACCCTAAGATATGGCAAATAACCTTACTCTGTACCAGCTTTATGTAGATACGGCATTGCGACCTATCCTACAACAGTATTCTAGAGTATATTTATACCACTATATGGATGATATTTTGATTTGTTGATCATTTAATGTGGAAGTAGAAGAAGTTTTGGGACCCTAACTAAACAGTTGGAGAGGTGAGATTTGGTGAAGCCCCAGAAAACTTTCAAAAGACAGAAGTAAAACACTATTTAGGCACTAAATTGAGACATACTGTTGTCGAGCCACTAAAACTGGAATTAGGATGGATAAATTGCATACCTTGAATGATTTTCAGAAATTGTTAGGAGATATCAATTGGATTTGGGCCTATTGTAATCTTGCCAATACAGCATTACACCCTTTATTCGATATTTTAAAAGTAGATTCCTATGTACAATCTCCTGGCCATTTAACACCCTTATCCAGAGCTTGTTTGCAAAAGGTGGACCAAGGTTTAGCCAAGGCTCAAGTTGATATGTTTGATCCCACCTTGCCTATAATTTTTTGTGTTATTGCTACTGATTAGTCTCCCATGGGACTATTTTAGCAAAAAGGGTCTTTATGTTGGGTATATTTATATCACTCCCCCAGCCAAGGTACTGCCATGGTACTCTAAAAGCATAGCCCACCTAATTCTTAAGTGATAAAGGTTGAGCTAGGAGCTTTTGGTTATCAACCGGATGTAATAATCATGCCATTATACTCCGAAAGAGATTGAGGTACTTGTGTCCACTAATAGTGATTGGGCCATTGTTTGCACCAGCATGACTGGTCAGTTCCAGAATCATTATCCCACCAGTCCTTGGCTTCAGTTTGTCATGAGAAATCCTATGATATAACACAGAATTGCCTGGACTGAGGCAATCCCATGTACTGTTAATGTATTTACTGATTGATCCAGAGGCACTGTGGACATGGTGGATGTTGAAGGAAATCAACCCCAAGCTCAGGTATTTCCCTATCAATCTGCACACGCTGTTGAATTATATGCTATCCTTCAATTGTTTCAAGAGGTTGAGGAAGCTTTTAATCTAGTTTCAGGTAGTCAGTATGTAGTCCAGGCAGTGCAGCAATTAGAAACCTTTGGGGTAATTAAAGCCACTTCCATTGTATGTACCTTACTCTCCTCCTTGCAAAAAAAATAAATAATTGGCAATGAAAACAACCTTTTTGCATTGTACATTTTTTATCTCATTCAGGATTGCCCAGGCCTATAGCCAGGGGAAATTCTGTTGCAGATGAATGTACTCATGTACTCATTACCTGTTTGTTTTTATAAGTGCCTCTCCAGTACAACTTGCTGCAGATTACCATAGAAACTTTCGGGTTAATGCAGGCACCTTGAAACAAAAGTTTAGGATTATCAGAGAACAGGCTCGAGAGATTGTGTTAAAATGTGCACATTGTGTGTCCTTGTTGTCACAAAGGCCCATTGGAGTTCATTCCCAAGGTATTAAGCCTCTTCATGTTTGGCACTTGGATATTACCCACATATTAAGATGGAAATCTTAAATATGTTCATGTGAGAATTGATAAATATTCAGGCATTATATTTGCTACCGCCCAAACAGGGGAAAAAGCCCCTAATGATATATCTCATTGCCTTCAGTTGTTTGTAGCATGGAGGATGCCTAGACAGATAAAAACTAATAATGGACCTGCTGATGTCTCCCAGAGATTTTACATTTTTTAATTAATGCATTAGGTATAAAAGTTATCCACGGACTACCCTATAACCAACAAAGACAAGGAATTGTAGAAAGAGCCAATGCCACATCAAAGACACATTTTAAAACAAAAAGTGGGAATAGGATTGCATTTTAAATCCCCTAGGGAAAAATTAAATGTCAGCCTCTTTATTCTTATAAGAATAATTTGGATAAGAATGGAAAATCAGCTGCAGACCAGCATTGTACCCCTCAGCAGGGTGTGGTTCTGTCTATACTATGGATGGATGTCCTCATAGCAAAATGGAAAGGTTCACATAAGATGTATGTAGTAGCTGTCTGTGTGTTTCCAAAGGATTAGGAGAACCCAGTCTTAGTTCCAGGTAGACTGACAAGGCCGTGGAGAGAATTCAAAGTGGATGAAGATGATATACCTGAAGACCCTCTGCCTGATCCTGATGCACCTGCAAGTGGTATCGTCACAAGAAAGACTGTTATGGGGAATAGTGAAAGCACTCCCTCTGCCAATGCCACTTAGGGTGGAGGCAGTTGTATACTAATTCAGTTGGAACTGTTTCAGTTCCCAATGATGTATCCTCTAATACTGCCAGTGATTTTGCCATACAAGAGCAAATTAATACAATTTTGAAAGCTGGTGTCCTTATGGTTAACCAAAAAGTAGATTGGTTGCAGGAACAGGTGAATATTTTGGAGCAGTTAGTGTTTGATTCCTGCATTACTCATAAGTCAGGAATGTTTGTAAACTCTGTTCAGTATCAGAATTTTTACAGAGCTGCAAAACTGTTGCATGCAATTGGTGCGATGCTGCTAGGAAATTGGAGTAATGATCTCAACAAAAAGATGAAGGAACTGCAAGCATCGATTATTGCTGTGAACAACACCCGTGTTTACATTGCAACTGCAAAGTAACGGCTGGATATCATCCGGGTAACTGTGGAATTCTTAAAAAAATTGAGGAGGGATGGCCTTTTGGGCATTCCTGCTGTTTGTTGTGTGTGGAGGAATGCTTTGGTGTATGGCATGTATGTGAAGGTTGTACAGGGATGATAAACAACTTAGTAAAGACTATGGCAGTCTTGGAAGCAGGAACATCCCCCCAAAACTGGCTCAACATGCTGGTTCAGAAAGCAAGGACAGGATAGAGCCTCACATGCACATATCAACCAAAGACAGTATGGGGAAAGTGAGTTGTCACTACATTGATGGGTAAGGATTTGGAATGGATGGGGGTGACCTAAGACAGATGCTGATCACAGTTCAACTAATACAACAAAAAGGGGGAGATGCAGGAAGCAGGTATGGCCACATGGGCAAGATGGCGCTCTGAAACATTGCCAGGCCCCGTGAACACCACACGTTTACTGCCTTGCCCGAATGTGCTCAATGAAACTGCATATGTAAGCTGCCTACCAAGTTAGGTTATTCATAGTGATCGGGATCTGTCAGCCTATCTGTGACAGACCTGAGCTCTTGCCCGGTTCATGCATTGTGTGTGTGTGTGTGTGTGTGTGTGTGTGTGTGTGTGTGTGTGTGTGTGTGTGTGTGTGTGTGTGTGTTTGTGTGTGTGTGTGTGTTTCTGATTGGATTAGGTGGTTTGGAGTGAGATGAGGTCAAGTGCCAGGAATGTATAAGAATAGCCCTTGTCCTAAATCAAGAAGGAAGTTGCATGAAGCTATCTTGGTGTCCCTGTTGTTCTAGTCTCTGCAGGTCAGAGACTGCAGCAATTCCTCAAAGAAGAAAGTCTATGTGCAGCCCTTATAGAAAAAATGCTGCTTCTATATAGATCATTCAGGGGTGATAAGGGACTCCATGGCCAAACTCAGAGAGAGGCTAAAGAAACAAAAGTGACAATGAGAGGCTAATGAAAGATGGTTCAAAGAATGGTTCACATAATCCTCATGAAAGGCTACGTTATTGTCAGCATTGACGGGGCCGTTATTAATCCTACTTCTAATACTCATTACAGGCTCATGCATAATTAATAAAATATTGGGTCTTATTAGACAGAGGGTCAGCACTATACAGGTCCTTATGTTACATAGGCAATATCAAAAAAGTTGAATAGGATGATATGGACCATGTTGGGCCAGAGGTAGTAACAAGACAAAGTTATAAGTTCTCATCATGTAATTTTCAAGTTCTGTGGCACTTTTTTACACACAATAATTTCTACACACCCTTTGATTAACATGGATGTTTCCTGAATTTATAAACAAAAAGTCTAGACCAACTTCAGGCACCCCAGGTAACATTCCACTCTAGGCTCTAGGCTCACCAACTCCCCTTCAAGTATTTTGAACAACTATAAAGTGCAACCCATGACCTGACTCCATATTCCTTCCCACAAATTGAGCTGAAGATCTCTGCTTTTTAATTATTTTTTTGGAGGCCCTACCTATGGAACCCAGAGGTGATGTTGACACCCAAAACCTCAGAAGACAGAGGAGTCACAAAACTCTCAGCAAAGACACCCTCCTGGATCTGAAGACTTCCTGGTCACTAGAACCCCAAGGCATTAAGACCAGAAAACCTGGAGGAAACAGAGACCAAGGGAATAAAAACATGAACAAAACAAAACAAAAATCCATGCATCTGACAATTACATATGTAGAAATCAATATAAACCTATAATAATCTCAAAATTCAAGTAGCTAGAGGACAATCTAAGAACACACTCTACAACAATTTGGGAAACCTGACAGCACTTAGCCACAGATGCCTTACTGTAGAACACTCTGTTCCATCATAGGTGAAGCACAAGAAAATGATCTTAAATCCAATTTTATGGAGATGGTAGATGTCTTTAAAGAAGAACTACATAAGTCCCTTAAAGAAATAGAAGCATGCACAATGGAACAGCTGAAGTAATTGAATAAATTGTTTAAGACCTGAAAGTGGAAATAGAAACAATAACGAATGAAAAAAGTCGCTAGAAGAGAGAAAATGTAATGAGTGACTTTCTGAAGATAGTACAACATTTTGGACAGATGTGATGGATCTCTGAATTGCAAGGCCTTCATACATTTCATTTGAGGAATCGATCATTCCTCTAAGTATTCTAGAGTATAATTTTCCCTGGCATATAGCGCATCCTATTGGATGCAGATCAACAAACATGTACTCTCTTGTAGTAATGCAATGTAAGTAAATTAATAATTTCTTACTACTTTATATAATTTTATAGAATTACTAAATGTACATAAGTAATTTTGAGCTCTTTATTGAAAAGCTGCAGTTGAAGTTCTGTAAGACTTCTTGTGTCAAAGACTAATTGCATTAGGATAAAATGCAGGCTTAAAACAAATTTATAATCAGAGAAACTATTCCTTCTATGATAGATGTGAATGCATTATCTGATAAGTATTTTCACAAACTGAGAATGAACAATTTCTAGGATGTTCAAAGACAAAAGATAAAATATTGACCAAATTTATCTGTATAAAACTTCAAAATGAATGAGACACTAGGCAGATGATTGACACACTTGACATAAAATTTAGTTAAAACTTGTATGAACCTGTGGAGTTACTAGCAGCTAATGAATATATAATTAATAATCAATCACAATGGACTTGCAGGTAAACATTTTTTCCTGACATTCCTTATTTGATTTATTGACTTGTAGTAATGTTGTGAACTTGATAGTACCTTTTATAAAATAGAAGCTTGGAATACCATATGATCATGTATTCTGAGAAAGTGCGAAAATTGAATACAATAGAAAATAGGTTCCCCCTTTTCTCTCTTTCTTAGAAATAAAGTCTAAAGCATTCTTTTGAAGCGAGTACTTTTTCTTGTGAATGTGATTTTCTCTAGCTACACAAGGTTAAAGAACTTTTAGCACTGAGCAGGGAAGGCACTGTGTCCTAAATCAATACTCCACTATTAAACCACAGGTATTAATCATCAAAGGTGGGCAAATTTTACCACAAAATAAGCCAGAAAGTTTTAAGCTTCCAGAAGCCATCAGCTCTCAACCATCAGGGCAATTAGAAGGAAATTTAAAAAGGAAACAAAAATTAAAAATTTTCTAGAATTCAATGAATTGCACAAAATTCCAAGTAAAAGGGGTACAATGAAAACAGAGCTAAGATGAAGGTTCATAGTTATGAGTGTCTTCAAAAGAAATTGTAGAGATCTCATACTCACCAATTAACAGCATGTCAGAAAGCTCTGGTTCAAATAGAAGCACAGCCACCAAAGATAAGTAGACAGCAGGAAATAATCAAACTCAAAACTAAAATCAATAAAAAAATGAAAGAGAACCAGAAAAAGAATCAGGCAACACATATTTGGTTCTTTGAGGAAATCATCAGGATGGACAAACCTTTTTTCAAAACTAAATAAAAGAAAGGGAGCGAAAGCATACAAATTAACAGAACTAGAAATGAAGAGGAAGACATAACAACAGACACCGAGATTATTGGGTTTCAATTCAAACCCTGCACTCCAGAAACATGGAAAACAAAAATAGAAAAAATAAAAAGGACAATTTTCTCAATAGATACAATTTGGTAAAGCTGAATCAAGATCAACTTGAATAGTCCTATAGCCAAAGGGAATATAACCTATCATTTAATATCTCCCAAACAAAACCAGACAAGCTCAGATGGTTTTAGAGCAGGATTATACCGTACTTTAAAAAAAGTGCTAATACTGATACACAAATTATTTCACTAGATAAAAACAGAAGGAAAATTGACAAAATTTACTTTATGGGAATACAGTCAATGTGAGACTTAAGTCACACAAAGACTCAACAAAGAAAGAGAATTTCGGACCAATTGCCCTTATAGACATCGATTTAAAAATTCTCAATAAAATACTTGTAAACAGAATTCTAAGATATATGAAAAATATCACCCCTATGATGAAGTAGAGTTCATTTTACATATGCAGGGATGGATCAACATACCAAACTCTTTCACTGTAATCTACCATGTAAGCAAACTAAAAGGAAAAAATACCACAAGATTATCATAGTCAATGTTGAAGAAGACTCCAACAAATTCCAACACTCTTTGATAATAAATTCTTAAAGAGATGAGGGATACATGTCACATGCTTGAACATAATAAAGCCAATACATTGAAAGCTGACACCCAATATCAAATTAAATGGATAGAAAAAAATATTCCCTAAAAAGCAATAATATGATAAAAGTATATATTCTCTGTATCTATTCTGTATAGCACCTGAAGTTTTAGCAACAACAATAAGGAAAGGAAGAAGATAAAGATATACAAATTGAAAAGGAAAAAGTCAAACTATTGCTATTCAGATACAGTAGTATACATAAGTGACATGATGCAAAATTAACGGAAAATAAACAGTATACTTCCTATAAACAATCTCTCTTCCTATTGACGCCAGATAAGGCCATCCTCTGCTACATGTGCACCTGGAGCCATTGGTCCCTCCATGTGTTTTATTTGTTTGGAACTTTAGATCCTGGGAGCTCTGAGGAGTCTGGTTGGTTGATATTGTTGTTTTTCCTATGATATTGCAAACCTCTTCAGCTCCTTCAGTCCTTCCCCTAACTTCTTTTTGGGGTCCCAAAACTCATTCTGATGGTTGACTGCAAGCATCCACATCTGTATCAGTAAGGATTTGGCAAAGCCTCTCAGGAAACATCTATATCAGGCTCCTCTCAGCACGCATTTGTTGGCATCATCAATATTGCCTGGGCTTAGTGGCTGCATATGGGATATATCCCCATGTGGGGCAGGCTCTGAATGGCTTTTCCTTCAGACTATGCTCTACTCTTTGTCCCTGTATTTCCTTTCAACATGAACAATTCTGGGTCAAAATTTTTGAAAATGGTAGGGGACCCATCTTTCAACCAGACCCAATTCCTAACCTCTAGATATGGTTTCTACAGGTACTCTCTCCCCTTTGTTGGGGATTTCACCTAATGTCATCCCCGTAGGGTCCTGTGATCCTCTTGTTTCCTGGAATATAGAACTTTCTGTTGGCTTCCCCCAGTTCCCTACCCCCGGTTTCAAGCTGTACTACAGAGAAGAAGCGATAAAGACTGCATGGTATTGGCATAAATACAGATAGGTTGATCAATAAATTGATGTGAAGACACAAAAGTGAATCCGTACCTATGAACACTTGATTTTAACAAGACGCCAAAACTCTACAGTGGAATAGATGAAACATTTTCAACAAATGATGCTGGTAGTAATGGATATCTGCTTGTAGAATACTACAAGTAGATCCATATCTATTACCCTGCACAAAAGTCAAGTCAAATGGATCAACGATCTGATCAAGAAACCCTGATATACTAAATCTGATAAAAGAGGAAGTGGAGAATAACCTTGAAATCTTTGGCACAGAAGATGACTTCCTAAACAGAAGTCTAGTAGTTCAGCCACTAAGATCAACAATTGATAAATGAAACCTCATTAAACTGAAAATATTTTGTAAGGCATGGGGCACTGCCAATAGAACAATATATCAGCTTACAGAATGGCTTAACCAACCCTATATCTGACAGAATGTTGATATCCAAAATATATAAAGAACTCAACAAATTAAACATCAACAAAGCAAATAATACATTAAAAATGGGGAACAGTGCTAATCAAAGAATTCTTGATAGAGGAATCTAATGGCTGAGAAGCACTTAAAGAAATGTTCATTATCCTTAGTCATATAGTAAATGCAAAATGATATGACTCTGAGATTTTATCTTACAAACATCAGAAAGGCAAATATCTAAGACTTAAATGACAGCACATTCTGCCTCAGGGACAAAGACAGACAACACATCAGAGTAAAAGGCTAGAAAACAATTTTCGAAGCAAATGGTCTGAAGAAAAAAGCTGGAGTAGCCATTCTAATATCAAACAAAATCGACGTCCAAAACAAAGTTATCAAAAAAGTCAAGGAAGGACAGCACATTATGTTGAGGTTGTGGAAGTAATGGAAGACTCCTTCATTGCTGGTACAAATGTAAACTTGTACAACAACTTTGGAAATAAATTTGGTGGTGTCTCAGAAAATTGGGAGTAATTGTATCAAAAAAACAAAAAAACAACAACAACAACAAAAAAAACAAAACAAAAAACAAAACAAAACAAAACAAAACCAAAAAAAAACCAAAAAATAACCAAAAAAAAAAAACAAAACAAAAACAAAAACAAAAACAAAAACAAAAAAAACAGCTATAACACTCCTAGGTATATACCAAAAGGAAACTCCATCCTACCACCATAAGAGTACTTACTCAATTATGTTCATAGAGACATTATTCAAAATATCCAGAATCTAGAAACAACCTAGATATCCCTCAATCAAAAAAAGAATAAAGAAAATGTGGTACACTTACACAGTAGAATACTTCACAACTATTAAAAACAAAGACAATTTGAAATTTGTACAAAAAATAGATGGCACAAGAAAATATCACCATTAGTAAGGTAACCTAGACACAAATAGGCAAACATTGTACATATTCACATATAAGTTGGTATTGATTATATAGGATAACCATGTTGTAATCCAAAGATGCCAATAACGATATCTCACTGAGATTGGAATATAGACTAGGCATTTTCATTGGACATGGGACTAGCACTAGACAAGAGTTGGTGTTTGGATGCAAACCAGAAGGATCATGAGGGGAAAGAATTTAGGGAGGGAGTACTGTAAGAGACAACTGGATTGGGGGAATTCATCTCTGGAATGAGCTAGAAATCTACAGAAATAGAAATTCTTCAGAATCTAAGACAGTGAATTGAGGGTAACAGTAACTAACCCTCCTTGCAATGGGTAATATGAAGCCTGAAATGTCCATCTCCTGTAGCCAGGCAAGATTTTCAATGGAGGGAATGGGATACCAGTCCTACTATAAAAAATTCATCGTACAGTTTCTCCTGCCTACAAGATGTGCAGGGGTAAAGTTAGAACAAATATTGAGGGAATGGTCAACCAATTACTAAACCAGCTTGAGACATATGCCAAGAAATAGAGCACATCCTTGATATTGTTAACAATGTTCTGCTATACTGGCAAATAGGAGTCTAGCATAACTGTCATGAGAAAGACTTCAACTAGCAATTGATGGAGGCATATGCAAGAACGACAGCCAAAATTTCATTTGACTTTAGGGAATCTATGAAAAAGGAAGAAGGTTTACTGGAGTCAAGGAGGTCAAGGAAACCACAAGAAAATTCACAGAATCAACTTACCTGAGTTCTTGGGGCCACACAGACACTGAGCCAACAAGGTAGCATTCATGAGAATGACCTTGGCCCTTGGCACATATGTAAAATTTATGTAGCTTGGGATTCATGTGGAACACTTAAGAATGTGAGAACAGTCTCTCCCTGTCTCTGTTGCCTGCCTTTGAGACATTTTCAGCTGATTGAGCTGCCTCTTCTAGCTTTAATAGGAGAGGATGTTCCTAGTGTGTAATTTAATATGACAAGGCAGTATTATATCCATGGGAGGTCTCTTCTTTTCTGAAGAGAAAGAGAGGAGGAATGCATTGGGGAAGGTGAGCTCCTGGGAAGGACTTCAAGAAGAGGAGGGAGGGGAAGCTATGTTTGAGATGTATTTTCTGATTACAGTTTCCCCTAACAGTTACTCCTTCAGGTTCCTTCCCACTTCTCCTCTAATCCAGATTCCAACTGTCTGTCACTTTTTAGGAAACAAATATTTATCTAAAGATTACTAATGAAATAAACCAAACTAACTGAATAGGACAAAACAACCAAAGAACATAAACAAATGCACACAAACACACACACACACACACACACACACACACACACACACACACACACAAAATATATAGATACAGAAACACACATTCACATACTCCATCTAATCAAAACCCCAAACCAGAAAATATAATATACACAAAGAACCTGTATGATAGGAAAGCAAACAAACAAAATACCCAAAGTTAACTTTCTTAGACAAAGAGGCTCTAAAGATGCTGTCTTAGTT
Organism: Mus musculus; assembly: GCF_000001635.26. Lineage (NCBI taxonomy): Eukaryota > Metazoa > Chordata > Mammalia > Rodentia > Muridae > Mus > Mus musculus. The sequence goes on from NC_000087.7 coordinate 32,935,333, forward strand.
AGGGTTTTACTGCAGTGAACAGGCACTATGACCAAGGCAAGCCTTATAAAGGACAACATATAATTGGAGCTAGCTTACAGGTTCAGATGTTCAGTCCATTATCATCAAGGTGGGACATGGCAGCATCCAAGCAGGCATAGAGTTGGCACAGCTGAGAGTTCTACATCTTCATCTGTAAGGCTGCTAGTGGAAGACTGACTTCCTCACAGCTAAGATGAAGGTATTAATCCCACACCTATAGTGACACACCTACTCCAAGACCACATCTCCTAATAGTGCCATTCCCTGTGCCAAGCATATACAATCACAGATATCATTAAGTGGAATCCATACTCAACAATGCTTGAATGGCCAAGAACCTGAAACTAGAAATGCCAGGGATCTAGAGAAAGACCAAATACTACTATTCTACTAAAGGATTATAGCAGTTAAATGACTCCTGTTGACATTTTGCTATACTCACAGATCTGTATCTTGCTCATTCACCATCACAGAAGTATCCTCATGCAGCAGATGAAACAAATACAGAGACTTGCAGCCAGATAATATGCAAAGCCTGAGGGACCTTCTAACATTCAGTCCTACAAGGGAGGTCACCATCAAATCTCTACCTCAGTGTTCAGAAAACACTGTAATAAAAGACAGAAACAGTGTAAGATCATAAAAGCTATCTTGATTGAAACTACTAAAATTAAGTCCTAGCTACACACTTTTATTAAAAAACTAACATCAATGAAATTTATATTGTAGAGTTGTTTCTACAACAGAACAAACGATCTACATTTGGGGTTGGTCTTCCTATCTCACATAATCAAATCAAGAAAAAAAATTCCTCACAGGTGCAACAAATTCCCAGAGTTTTAGTGAATTCCTAATATTATCAGGGTTACAACCAAGACTAGCCATCATAAGTGTACCTCTTGTCAATAAGACATACAATCATATCTCCTTATATTATGTTAATTTCCCAAGGAAAGCAATAGTTATGCCTTGCATAGTATCCAATATCCAATATACAACTGCAAATAAAGTATATGAATTTCCAGGACATAATCATGCTTAACATGAGATTAAATTCCATATACATCTACAATCATATTTATCTTTTAGAATAGATTACAATTTCTTAATTGTAACACCATATAAAATCAAAGTCAAAGCATTGTTTACTTTCAAAGTACACTGACATGAATATACATTCTCATCCAAAATAAGAGGAAAAGAAACATAAACAGGAAATACTGGAACAAATCAAGATCAAATCTAGCCAGACAAACCCCAAATCCTAAATTTATGTACATTGTGGCTTAAAAAGATCTTCCTATATAGTTTCATGACTACAATATATTTCTCTGTCTTGGGCTGGTTCCATTCCTTGTTTGTAGCTTTCTTTGAGAGATATTCTACAGCTGTGGACCTTCTTACATCCTGAGTGCTATATCACAATATAGGCTTCCCTTTCATACCTTCACAAAAAGCCTCTCTAGGCATCTATTCAGGGACTTCGCTTCAACCTGGATGCCCCCAGTGGCTTTCCATAACCACGTAGGAAGACTCCATGACTCTTTTACTTCTGTATCCTTCATTAATCTGACGAAAGAACTACATGGTGGATGTTGCCAAGTTCTTTTGCCTGCTTAAGATAGAACCTGCCTGCTTCCTTGAATATTTTTTCATAAATTTGATATGTTGTTTTACTGCTATAAACAGACAAATCCTTAGGACATTTCTTTGCACAAGTTGCAGGATTAGCTTGGTGGATTCTCACCTCGAGGAAACAATTCCCTTTATTACATTACTCCTTATATCTTTCAACACTAGCTATGGCTCCCACAAAAAAATTTTTCTGGTGCTCTTTTTTTCTCGAAACTTAAATTCTAGCTCATCCCTTGAAGAATGAGTACAATCAGGAAAACAAAAGTCAAGAAGCATTAGCGATGTGGGAATAAAGTACAGCTCTACTGCTGGTGGGTGCTTAAGTTGGTACATCCAGGATAAAATCAGTGTGGAATTTGCTTAAAATATCTAAAAATAGAACTAACTGTTGACTCACCAATATCATACTTGAGTGTAGAAAAGATAGCATGGTTATCTAGTGATACTTGCTCAGTCATTTTTGTTGCTTTTGTTTTCAAATTATCTAGGAGATGCAATCAGTTGTAACTAAATTTGCTAGATAGTATATGGAACTTGAAAATACTATATAGTAAATGCGTTAAGTCAGGCCTATAAAGAGAAATGCTACGTGTCTGTAATCACATTTGGTCTAGCTTCAACTTTTAGATTTTATGTTTAACTTGGAGTATCTGTGAAGATAAGGAACCCCAAAGTGGCACATGGCATGGAAGAAAGGATGAAGCTTTTATGGAAGGAGGGAATGACAGAACACATGCAACATAATAGGAGGAGGAAACATTAGAGATTACAAGTTTAGGTAAGCATGAGGATAGGATTATGTCTGTTATTCCCTTAAGGAATGCCACAATTTAGGAAGTTTATTTAAAATATTACAGTTAAGTGGCATTACTCTTGGTTACAGTCCAAAACTTGATACTACAACACTTTTTGAAGAAACCACATACTCGAGTAATAGAACATGAATAAATAAAGTTATAACCAATCTTGAAATTTAATTCTTAGGGCTCGCTGTTATACAGTGGCAGAAAGTTCTGTTTATGCTACTAGCAGAGAAAGTAATCAAGCAGATTACAGATCTGTGATCCCTGACAACAAGATTAGTGACTCATTTGAAATATACTGTGTACATATATATCATCTAGGTTTAAAGTAATATATTCCTGTTGTCTATTTTTCTGTGTTTATTTCTAGATCATAGGAACTATTTTACTGTTACCTAGAACTGATTTTAGAACGAGGACAGAATTCTTTGTCTTAATAATTTCATGCCTACCTAAACATAAATACACAATATTGTTTAAAAAATAATAATTATGAATATTTTCTATCTGCATTGGCTAGTGCCATAATAAGTATGTATTTCAAACTACTGATTAATAATATGAAACAAAAAATGTTAAATTTTAGGATAGATAGTTATAACACTTCATAAAGTTGTCAACAAGTTACACAGGGAAGGAGAAATAGAATACATCGGTTTCTCCACCTATGGTTATTGAGATTTTGGCCAGGTATAGTACCCTGGGCTGGTATTTGAGTTCTCTTAGTGTCTGTATAACATCTGTTCAGGCTCTTCTGGCTTTCCTAGTCTCTGTTGAAAAGTCTGGTGTAATTCTGATAGGCCTGCCTTTATATGTTACTTGACCCTTCTCCCTTACTGCTTATAATGTTCTATCTTTTTTTAGTGAATGTGTTGTTCTGATTATTATGTGTTGGGAGGAATTTCTTTTCTGGTCCAGTCTATTTGGAGTTCTGTAGGCTTCTTTTATGTTCATGGGCATCTCTTTCTTTAGGTTTGAAAAGTTTTCTTCTATAATTATTTTGAAGATATTTGCCGCCCCTTTAAGTTGAAAAACTTCATTCTCATCAACTCCTATTATCTGTAGGTTTGGTCTTCTCGTTGTGTCCTGTATTTCCTTGATGTTTTGAGTTAAGATCCTTTTGCATTTTGCATTTTCTTTGATTGTTGTGCTGATGTTCTTTATGGAATCTTCTACACCTGACATTCTCTCTTCCATCTCTTGAATTCTGTTGCTGATTCTTGCATCTATGGTTCCAGGTATCTTTCCTATGTTATCTATCTCCAGCATTGCCTCACTTTGGGTTTTCTTTATTGTGTCTACTTCCATTTTTAGGTCTAGTATGGTTTTGTTCATTTCTATCACCTGTTCGGTTGTGTTTTCCTGTTTTTCTTTAAGGACTTCTACCTGTTTGGTTGTGTTTTCCTGTTTTTATTTAAGGACTTGTAACTCTTTAGCAGTGTTCTCCTGTATTTCTTTAAGTGAATTATTAAAGTCCTTCTTGATGTCCTCTACCATCTTCATGAGATATGATTTGAATCCGGGTCTAGCTTTTCGGTTGTGTTGGGGTTCCAGGACGAGGTGGGGTGGGAGTGCTGTGTTCTTATGGTGGTGAGTGGTCTTGATTTCTGTTAGTAAAATTCTTACATTTGGCTTTCTCCATCTAGAAATCTCTGGAGCTAGTTGTTATAGTTGTCTCTGGTTAGAGCTTGTTCTTCAGGTGATTCTGTTAGCCTCTATCAGCAGACATGGGAGACAGACTCTCTCATCTGAGTTTCAGTGGTCAGAGCACTCTCTGCAGTCAAGCTCTAATCTCATGGGGAAGGTGCACAGATATATGGCCTTAAGACCTCCCTCCTGGCCGAAGACGAAGGCCCAAAACAGGACCTGTCCTGAAGCTGAGTTGCTTTGGCCTGTCCCAGAAGTTGTTAGCTTCTGTATTCTATACTCTCACATGTCCAGAATACTCTCGGAGGAGTCCTGGAACCAAGATGTCTGCAGCTGATGCTCAGGCAAAGCACTCCTGCACTGGGCACACCCCTTTCCTCTGGCTGGGAAAGTGGCCAGATGTCTGGGGCCTGTTCAGAATACTCTCGACTGTTTCCTGGAAACAAGATATCTGCTGCTGATGCTTAGTCAAAGCGCTCCCGCACTAGGCAGACCCCTTTCCTCTGGCTGGGACAGTGGCCAGCTGTCTGGGGCCCGAAAACGGGGCTGTCTTAGAAGCTCTGTGGCTCCAGCCTCTCCCAGAAGCTTTTGGATTCTGTAGTCCGTACTGTCACCTGTGCAGAATAAACCCGGCGGGGTCCCAGAACCAAGATGTCTGTTGCCGATGCTCAGGAAAAGCACATCTGCACTGGGCGGACCCCCTTTCCTCTGGCCGGGAAAGTGACAGGATGTCTGGGGCCTTTGCAGAATACACTCGGCAGAGACCTGGACCATTCTGGTTGTTCTTCAGAAAATTGACATAGTACTACCTGAAGATCCAGCAACACCTCTCCTGGGCAAATACTCAGAAGATGTTCCGATTTGTAATAAGGATTCATTCTCTATGATGTTCATACCAGCCTTATTTATTTACTTTGTTAATATTTTTTATTATTACATGTTTTCCTCAATTACAATTAGAGTGTATATTTAGAAAGTCCCCCACACCCTCCCCCCCACTTCCCTACCCATGTATTCCCATTTTTTTGTCCCTGGCATTCTCCTGTACTGTTGCATATAAAGTTTGCATGTCCAAAGTGCCTCTCTTTCCAGTGATGGCCGACTAGGCCATCTTTTGATACATATGCAGCTAGAGTCAAGAGCTTCTGGCCACTGGTTAGTTCCTAATGTTATTGGACCTACAGGGTTGCAGATCTCTTTAGCTCCTTGGATACTTTCTCTAGCTCTTCCATTGGGGGCCCTGTGCTCCATCCAATAGCTGACTGTGAGCATCTACTTATGTATTTGCTAGGCCCCAGCCTTGTCTCACAAGAGAGAGGTATATCTGGGTCTTTTCAGCAAAATCTTGCTAGTGTATGCAATGGTGTCATCGTTTGGAGGCTAATTATGGGATGGATGGACATGGCAGTCTCTAGATGGTCGATCATTTTGTCTCAGCTCCAAACTTTGTCTCTGTAACAGTCTGGCGGTTCCTCAGAAAATTGGACATGGTACTAGTAGAGGATCCCACAATACCTCTCCTGGGCATATATCCAGAAGATTTCCCAACCAGTAAGAAGGACACATGCTCTACTATGTTCATAGCAGCCTTATTTATAATAGCCAGAGGCTGGAAAGAACTCAGATGTCCCTCAACATTGGAGTGGGTACAAAAAATGTGGTACATTTATACAATGGAGTACTACCCAGCTATTAAAAAATGAATTTATGAAATTCCTAGGCAAATGGATGGACCTGGAGGGCATCATCCTAAGTGAGGTAACACAATCACAAAGAACTCAAATGATATTTACACACTGATAAGTGGATGTTAGCCCAGAAACTTAGTATACCCAAGATATAAGATACAATTTGCAAAACACATGTGTATCTGGATTAGGTGTTCTCTGTTGAAATTTTTGGGGTCATAGATACATGCTATCATATCTCCTGGAAATAGAGACATTTTGACTTCTTCCTTTCCAATTTGTTTTCATATGTTCTCGTTTTTTTGTATAATTGCTCTGGCTAGGATTTCATGTACTTTATTGAATAGGTAGGGAGATAGTGGGCAGCCTTGTCCAGTCCGAGATTTTAGTGGGATTCCTTCCTGTTTCTGACTATTTAGATTAAAGTTAAATCCTGGGCTTTCTCTCATTTTTTTATGTTTAGGTGTATGCCTTAAATTACTGATCTTTCCTGGACTTATTATGAATGGGCATTGTATTTATCCAACTATTTGCTCAGCATCTAATCAGATGATCATGTGGTTTTTATATTTGAGTTTTGTTGTTTCTTTGTTTTTTTTTCTATAATGTATTTAATTGATGGATTTTTGATATTAAACTCTCCCTGCATCATAAGAAAGAGGCCAACTAGATCATGATGGATTATCTTTTTGATGTATTCTCGGACTCGTTTTGAAAGGATTTTATTTAGTATTTTTGCACCGATATTCATAAAGTAAATTGGTATAAAGAGTCCTTTCTTCGTTAGGTCTTTGTATGGTTTGAGTATAGTTGTAATCTTGCTTCATAGAACATATTAAATAGTGTTCCTTCCCTTTTAATTTTGCATAATAGTATGAGGAGTATTGGTATTAGGTCTCCATGAATATCTGATAGAATTCTGAACTAAACCCATCAGATCATGGTCTTATTTTTGGTTGGGAGACTATTAACGATTGCTTCTAGTTCTTTAGGGGTGTTATGACCCACACCACCAGCAAGAACACCCACAGGACACTCAGATCCTTCTGCAGTAAAGCTTTAATACATCTTGAAAAATAGATGATCAGCTTCAGGACAGGAGACCCAGAGAGCAGAAAACCCCTCCCTTATATAGGCTGTGAAGTATGGTTAGAAGTATTGTTGGAGACGTGCACCACCGGGAATGGCTGCCCACCATCAGCCAGATGACGCCATGGAAGAGACAGGCCTCAGGTAATGGAAAGATACACTGACGCCTGTGCACACTCACTATGAGCATTGGTGACAATGGTGTTGTGAGCGCCATCTTGTAATGGTGACCGTGAGGACGGCTCCTCACATCTCACCCTTTTCTTTTATGTTGGACGCAACAGGCCAACCAGTACTGAGAGTGGAGATAGAGGTCAAATCCCAAGTGTGCAAGCATAGGTTCCTTACACAAAACCTCCTCTCAGGCTCATCACCCAGAGGGGTCTTGGTCAGCTCCCATGTCGTCTTTCCTGGGGGAAGGACACTAGGACACTCAATCTTCTTGAAAGATGACATATCTCCCAGGAAGAAGCTCAAATTAGACCACAAAGTCATTCCAGTGCAGTGCTTAGCCTCACAACTCTCCTGGGCTGTTAAAACACACCCACTCCACCCCATGCAGCAAGACTCACCTCAGGGTTTTGTGGAGCTGGATGGCCAGCAACCTTATTGCTTGGGCATCATCGATATTCATATATCGGGGGAGACACCATGCTCCAAAGCAACAAGAGCCTGGGTTACTACCATCCTGTCCCTCCTTGTTTTGGCTTTAAGTTTGCAGATCATCCATAGTAGGAGCAGTACTCCACCATACACAGCCATTCCAAACAAACCCACCCCCACTCATTGCTTGAAGTATGAGAATGCTGAAGAAATCCAGGTAGAAAATCCTTCCATCAATGACAGGTCAAGACATGTCAAATTGACTTATAAGATGGTGATCCTCAGCTCCCGGAATGTCCGTTCAAATTCTATGGTCCAATTCTGTAACAAATAATGAGACAAAGCCTTTGACAGGTTAGCTGCTCTTGTAAAATTCTCAAATTGTCCTAAGGTGATACATACGCTAGGCAGCTTATGTTTGCAACCCAGCTGAGCCATTTGCCGCAGAATATAAACCTGCTCTTGGACCAGATCTTTCGTTGGTTTACCAACATGAGGCCTCTCTATATCTGGGAGTTGGCCATGGCCTGCCTGTTCAGGGCCAATGTCACTCTAGCCGAAAGGTTATTTTATGGTTTGTGTTGTCTGAACCGTAGCAGACAAGGCAAGGGCCTAAACAGTGACAGAGGCAGCTACTGCTGTTGTTGCTACCAAGCCAACTATAATAGCAGAGATTCCAAAAATCTCTCTTTTCTCTAAATAAGCTTAAATTCTAGAGGCTTCCACAGGAACTGGAACAAATCTAGGCACATGAGTAACCAAAGCAAAGGGATACTTAGTAGCATCCCAACAAAGGGTATAGAAACTTTCATTAAGCAAGCAATCTAACTCTAATTGATTACTATTTAAACTTTTATTACTTACCACCCACAGAAAGGGGGTCAAACACAAACCGGGGTGACAGTATAATTCACCCTTTTAAATGCTTTATATTTAGTATTAGAGGAGGACCAATCGAATGACCCCAAACCAGCACTCAAAGTGCCCTACCACTCAAAACCCATTTGGCCCTTTTCACTATATCCACCTCCAAACATGGCCATAGGTGAAAGATCGGTACAGCTCTCATTAACCCAACAAAGGAACCATTGACCAAAAGGGTTAGCATCATGTCCAGAAAGGATTTCATTAATCTCTACACTTATGTATAGGGAAAAGGAAAAAAAAATCCTTCAACCACCCAAGAGGGTTTTCTAGTCTGGAACCAAGTCCAAGGAAGCATGGAGTCCTCCAAGGATCTTCCTTTACAAAAGGGTGCCATTCTGGGTTGCTGGGGCAGAACTTTCCTGGATTTATGACTAGGCCTCCAGCCTTGGATTATCAAGGCATTAGCTATTATTTCAGAGTGGGTTCCCCAAGCAGCAGCTTTCAGCCAGGCCGCTGATTGGTTATATAAGGATATACACTGGCGTAGGTCTTTCAAGTCAGAGATCATTACAAAGCACAGGCTTCCTTTGAGGGAAAAGTTCTTTTTTTTCATCAGAGCCTGAATTTGCCCATCTAATGGTAAAAAGGCAAGTCCCAGCTCCTTATCAGTAGTAAAGAAATGTGGAAAATCTTGTGCACTGTGCATGACAGGCATGGGCAGGGGAAAGGTGGACATAATACCCCAACACAATTCCCCCGATACACTAGGAAAAAGGATCTCCAGTAGAAGGTTCAGTATCCATCGTTGTTTCAGTATTCCCTCTTTTGTCCACATCTTCTGAAGGGGAGATCATTCAGATGAGGCATTCTGAAACCCAAAGAGTTTTGTCTTCTTCCTGTGGAAAGACACAAATAACTCCCCTGGATCTTATTAAAAGAGGATGCGGGCCTCTCCATTTTCCCGGGTAAGACATATTTCCATTTGATAATTTTTCGAGACCTGTTTGGTTCTGAACAGTGATGATGAGCCGCAGTGTGGCCTTGTTCATCAATATTCAAAAAATTAAGAGTAAAGAGTACCATGGAGACAGCCACTCTCAGTGTTAAGGGCAGAGCCTCATCGACTCACCCTTTCTGTTGGATAAGGTAAGTTTTAAGAGTGTGGTGGTCATGTCCCACAATGCCTTGTCCCTGTATGGCAAACCAGTTAAAAAAATTACATTCATCTAGAGACAGAACTTTTGAAATTTTTGAGAGGTGTAGGCCAGTCCATTATCTGTTCTAAGACATTTGTGTTGTCCCCAAGCACTCCAAGATTCAAGGTAATGTTGAATTACATGTGAGGCTTTTTCTTAGTAGAGGGATCAGTTTTACTGCCCTCTTTTCTCTCTCCCCTTCCTTCTGAATCCCGGGGAGTGCCCTTTTTCTTAGACATATCTTTCTTTTTTTGAGCTCCCATTCTCTCATTCTGTTAGGTTTCTGACATACTGTCCTGAACCTCTTCTATTATTCCCTGTCCCTCCACATTGGCTGGTCAGCAGGTTTTATCCTCTAGACAATTTTTTATCAGCTTCCAAACTTCCTTGGTGCCAATGCATATGTCTCCCTCTTCATGCTTACGGTCAAGGTCCCTTCCTAGCTTATTCCATAAGGCTACAGTTAGTGACCCCGAATAGGCATACCAGGGAGAAATGCAATCCACCTCCTTAACAAAGTTCTGCAGCATATGAGAGGTGACCTGCAAGTCGCATTGCTTTAGCACTGCCTGTAATGTGGTGATCACTGACTGTGAGGAGCCCATGATAGAGTGAGTGCCTGCAGCTGATCTACACCCGACTTATAGTACTCCTTAAGCAAAGTGAAAGTAAACACAGCGCTCTGCTCCCTCATCTATGGAAGGCTTAGAAGATACCTCAGTGCTGCCACTTATGTATGTCGGACTGACAACACCTCATTTTTCAGCACCAGCCCCGATGGACCTCAAATTTCAGCACCAGCCTTGATGGACAGAATAAGAAACAGAATGAGGGCCAGGGCAAACAACATTAGAGCTTCTACTGCCCCTTCCTAGGGTGCATCTAGATTAAGACCGAAATTAAAAGGTATAAGATGTTCATGAAACTTACCTTTTCCCTGCAGTTCTGAATCCACCCCATCTCCAGGGGTTCTCCTCAAAGCCAGCGATGTTGATTCTGGGTTTCTGGCACCAGATGATCCACGCTACCATCTCGCCAGCAAGAACGCACGCAGGACACTCGGATCTTTCTGCAGTAAAGCTTTAATACATTTTGAGAGATAGATGAACAGCTTCAAGACAGGAGACCCAGAGAGCAGAAATCCCCTTCTTTATATAGGCTGCGAAGTATGGTTAGAAGTAAGGTGGGTGACGTGCACCACCCGAATTGGATGCCCACCATCAGCCTGATGACGCCATGGGACAGGCAGGGCTCAGGTAATGGAAAGATACCATGAGGCCTGAGTGCACTCACCATGAGCAATGGTGACAATGCTGTTGTCAGCACCATCTTGTAATGGCAATCTTGAGGCCGGCTCCTCACAGTGGTAGAAGTAATTACAGGGTTTATCTGATCCTGATTTGAATTTGGTACATGATATCTGTCTATATAAGTGTCCATTTTATCCAGATTTTCCAGTTTTGTTGAGTATAGCCTGGTATAGTAGGATCTGATGATATTTCAAATTTACTAAATTTTTGTTGTTATTTCTCCCTTTTCATTTCTGGTTTTGCTAAATTAGATACTGTTCTTGTGTTCTGTATTTAGTCTGTCTAATAGTTTATCTATCTTGTTGATTTTCTCAAAGAACAAGCTCCCAGTTTGTTTGATTATTTTTGTATTGTTCCTTTGTTTCCACTTGGTTGATTTTAGCACTGAGTTTGATTATTTCCTGACTTCAACTCTTTTTGGGTGAATTTGCTTTCTTTTGTTCTATAGTGTTAAGGTGGGTTGTCAACCTACTCCTATATCCTCTCTCCAGTTTCTTTTTAGAAGCATTCAGAGAGAGCTATGAGTGTCCCTCTTAGAGCTATTTTCATTATGTCCCATAACTTGCAGTATGTTGTTGCTACATTTTCATTAAACTCTAAAATGTCTATAATTTAGTTCTATATTTCTTCCTTGACTGTTTTGTCACTGACTAGATTGTTGTACACATTCCACATGTATGTGGGTTTTCAATTATTTATATTATTGTTAAAGATAAGCCTTAGTATGTGGTGATCTGATAGGAAGCATGAAATTATTTCAATAATTTTATATCTGTTGAGGCATGTTTTGTGACTGAGTGTTTGGTCAATTTTGGAGAAGGCATCATGAGGTGCTGAGAAGAAGGGACATTCGTTTGTTTTAGGATAAAATGTTCTATAGATATCAACTAAATGTATTTGTTACATAAATTCTGTGAGTTTCACCGTGTATCTTTTTTGTTTTAGTTTCCAGGATCTGTCCATTAATGAGGGATGGATCTTGAAGTCTTCCAATATTATTGTGTGTGGTACAATGTGTGTTTTGAGCTTTACTAAAGTTTCTTTTATGTATGTGATGCCATTGCATTCGGAGTATAAATGTTTAGATTTGTGAGTCCATCTTGGTAAATATTAACTTTAATGAATATGAAGTTTCCCTCCTTGCCTTTTTTAATAACTTTGGGTTGAAAGTGAATTTTATTTGATATTAGTATGGCTGCTCCAGCTTATTTCTTGGGATCATTTGCTTGGAAAGTTTTTTTCCGGGCTTTTAGTCTAAGGTAATGTCTGACTTTGTCCTTGGTGTTTGTTTCTGGTATGCTGAATATTGCTTACACATCCATTTTGTTATTCTATGCCTTTTTACTGGTGAACTGAGTCCACTGATATTAAGAGATACTAAGGAAAAGTCCTTGTTGCTTCTTGTTACTTTTGTTATTAGAGTTGGAATTTTGTTCATGTAGCTATCTTATTTTAGGTTTCCTTCAAGTTTTATTTCATGCTTTTTTTCGAGTGTAATTTCCCTCTTTATATTGAAATTGTCCCTTTCTTATCGTTTGAAGTACTGGATGCATTGGTTGATATTGTGTAAATATGGTTTTGTCACAGTATACCTTGTTTTCTCAAGCTAAGTTAAAAGAGTTTTGCTTCATATAGCAGTCTTGACTGTCATTTCTGCTCTCTTACATTCTGTATGACATCTGCCCTAGATATCTGGCTTTCATAGTCTCAGTGGAGAAGTTATGTGTTATCCTGATAGCTCTTGCTTTATATATTGGTAGACGATTTTTCCCTTACTGCTTTTAATATTCTTTCTTTGTTTTGTGCATTTGGTGTTTTGACTATTATATGATGGCAGGATTTTTTTTTTCTGGTCCAAATAATTTGGCATTCTGTAGTGTTCTTGTATATTTATGAGCATATCTTTCTTTAAGTTAGGGAAGTTTTTTTTCTATAATATTGGTAAAGATATTCAATGGCCCTATAATTTGGAAACCTTACTTCTCATCTATACCTATACCGGATTTCATGTATGTAATTATGTCATTTCTAAAAAGCTGTTTCAAAAATTCACATGGGCAGTATTTCCTGAGAAATTCAAATCATTAATACTTTATTCCCTTTTACTAATATACCATATTATGTTTCCATTTTCTGTTGTCCATACAGTACAGAGACCAGCATTTGACAAAGATGAGAATATATCACCTCAGGTAGAAACAGATGAAGATATGGTTTAATATTTTCATTTTTTTCCCATTTTGATAGAGTACTTCAAAAGTGGTGTTTGTGATCCCTTAACTGGAGAAGTAGATACAGGAAAAAGAACAATTCAGGGTCAAATGCTCTTATATGAGTAGATCAAGAACAGATTGTGGTCCTTTAGACCTTGTGATCACACAAAGATAGCAACTAGTACAATACAACCACCTGCATGAGATGTACCCAGATATACATACAAAGAAAAGGAGAACCATTATAAAAATAAGAGAGGGACCATTTAGGAAGAAGATGGTTCTCAGCAAAGGTAGTACAGTTATGAAGAAGAGCTGTGGGGTGTAAATGTATGAATTGTTTAAAGTAAGTATTACAGGTTTTTTTTTGGAATTCTACCATGCATTTTATATGGATATGACATTTGATTCAAACCAAATAGTATATATTTATTATAAATAATTGAAATAATTTTCTGTGTAAAGTTTTGTGTGTGGTAGAAAAAAATGTCCTACTGTGAGAGTCCAACTTAAAGTATATCTCCCAGTAAGGTAAAGCCCCTAGACATTCCCCAAGCTTGTTTTCCCTGATCTCTGAAAATACAGCTAGGAAGAAGCTCTTTGTACTCTATAGCCAAAAAAAAAAGCTTTTTGTTTCTATACTTTACAACCAGAGATGCCTGCCTTCCTGTGCCAAGGACAAGGAGATAAAAATTCAGAAAGAACTCACTCCCCACTCCTGCCTTGTAAATTTCACCAAGAACAACAGGAAGAGAAGAACTCTCCTTCCAACATTTCCCAACTCCTCCCAACTCTCCTCCAACTCCTTCCAATTCCTCAGCTATTTGTTAAAAGCCCCTTACTGTCACAGCTCAGTGTCAAACTCCCCTGCCCTGCTAGGCAGAGGGACTTTATCCTCAGCTAGCTAGTAATAAAACCTATTGCATTTTGCATCAGTTGCGGTTTTCTCTTGGGTCACAGGGGTGCTGGCCAGCTCATCCAGTGACTTGAGAGGAGGCCCAGCTTCCGAGGTCTTACATTTGGGGGCTTCGCCACCAGGATTCGTGGCCTACCCCAATTCTCAGAGACCCTGCTAGGAGGTAGGGTTCTATCTTTGTCTGTATCTTTGTCTCTATCTTTTTCTATAAATTTCCTCTATCTTTGTCTCTATCTTCGTGTGTCAGCTCTGTTTGAATTCACTATTCTCGGTTTGCATTTGTACATGCTCTTGAGAGCAATGAACTCCCTCTCCCAGATGGAAGAGAGTTACTGACAGACATGTGAGGAGAAACCGGCTGCCACCTTTGGGACATCCCAGGAGTTCTGAGGGAGTCCCAGAGATACCTGGAGATCTCCTATCAGGGTGCCAAGTGAGAGTGTGCTCACTCGGCTGTCTGTTTTTGTTACTGGGTGCCAAGTGAGTGTGTGCTCTCTAGACCATCTTATTGGGGCCTGGTCTTGGTTATTGTAATCTTTTTGTGTGTATATATTGGTTTTTCCCCTGTATGTAATTCTGATGATGGGACCAACTATTAGCATGCCCCTTGGACTGACCCTTGTGAACAGGACTGAAATTAAGACTAAGACTCACATTCTCTTGGTGGATGTCTGAAATAGATTTTAGAGAACTTTCTGCACTACTGAATGGCCAGCTTTGATGTTAGTTGGCCATTAGAGGGCACCCTTGGTTTGGTTCTGTTTTCAGCTCTTAAAGTTGTTTTACAGAGGGGACCAGGGTCTCAGCCAGATTGAGTGCCCTACATTCTCATCTAGAAAAAATTAGCACAGGATCCCCCCTCTCCCATCCTGTTTAAAGCCTAGGGTTCAAAAGAATAATCCAGGCTCCCCAGTTCTGGCCCACTGCCATCCAGAGGGAAAAGAAAGAGTTAAATCTGGCACCAGTTGAACTGCAGCCCTCGGTTTCTCCCAAGATCTATCCAGATTTAGAAGAACCTACAAAATGGCACAGCACCCCACCCGCATATTCGCAACTGGTCCCCCCAAGAACTCTCAACAGGGTGCCACTAGATATTTGCGGAGGGACCAGTTGCTAAAGCCCAAGACCAGGGAGCTTGAAGCCCAGAGGGACCAGACTCAACCATCGCACTGCCTTTATGTATTTATGACCCTCATCCAGCGGACCCCAGACAACTGCAGCCCCTTCAGTAATGGCCTTTTTCCTCCTCTGATCTCAATAACTGGAAAGCAAATCACACCCTCCTTCGTGAAAACCCCTCTAGCCTTGCTAATCTAATGGAATCTCTCATATTCTCTCTTCAGCCTACTTGTGATGACTGTCATCAATTTTTACAGGTTCTTTCACCAGAGAAGAAGGAGAGGATTCTGAGAGGAAAGAAAGAGCATGCTGGGAGCCAATTGACTACCAATAAAACTTCTGAAAGAAATAGATGCAGGCTTCCCTCTGACATGTCCTGACAGGACTGACCATATGGAGCAATTGACAATTTTCTGCTGGGCTCTGATAATAGGACTGAAAGGGGCTGGCAGGTGTCCCACCAATTTGGCCAAGGTAAGAGAGATCGTAGAAGTGAAAAAGGAGCCCCCAGCAGTGTTTTTCAAGTACCTCTTAAATGTATAGAAGTGTTACACTACCTTTGACCCTCCTTCAGCGTGCCAGCAGGTGACAGGTGTCATGGCTTCTATAGGGCAGTCTTCTTCTGACATTAGGAAAAGGTTACAGCATCTAGAGTGTCTGAAAACATTATCTTTACAACATCTGTTTAAGGAGGCAGAGAAAGTGTACCATAAGAGAGAGACTGACAAGCCAGCACCAAGGCACATTGGGCTCAGTGTCTGCAGACACCCCTAAGGTCCCCAAAAGACCCTCAATAGGATCATAAGACCTCTGGTGAATGTAACACAACCTCTGCTCCAATCCAATCTCACAGGATCTGAGACTGCATTAATTAGGGAAGCAGAAAAACTGGCCTGACAATGGTCACAAGTCCCTCTCGACTGTGCCAGCACCTGGGCAACATTTTGCGCAGAGTCTGAGGACAGCCCCAAGGTCCTCACAGAAACATCCACGAGATCTTAAGACCTTTAGTGAGTGGAAAACAACTTCTGCTCCAATCCTATCATGCAGGACCTGAGACTGCATTAATTAGGGAGGCAGAGAAACCGGTCTGACCAGGGTCACAAGTCCCTTCCAGTCCAGGACAGCTCTGGGCACCTTGGGGGCAGAGTCTGTGGACAACCCAAAGGTCCCCACAGGACTCTCCATGGGATCTTAGTACCTGTAGTGAGTGGATCACAACATCTGCCAGGAGGAAAGTTGGAACACCAGATATTTGGGCACCTTCTCTGCAAGAGGAGATCTTGCCTGTAGAGAGTACTCTGAACACTGAAACTCAGGAGAAAACAAGTCTCCCAGGTCTGCTGATAGAGGCTAACATAATCACTGAGGAACAAGATATAACCAGAGACAATTATAACAACTAACTCCCGAGATTACAAGATGATGGAAGGCAAACATAAGAATCTTACTAACAGAAACCAAGACCACTCACCGTCATCAGAATTACAGCACTCCCACCTCACCCAGTCCTGGAAACGCCAAAACACCCGAAAAGGTAGCCCCATATTTAAAAGCATATCTCAGGTTGATGGTAGAGGACATCAAGAATGACTTTAATAAATCACTTAAAGAAATAGATGAAAACACTGCTAAATAGGTAGAAGACCTTAAGAGGAAGCACAAAAACACCCTTAAAGAATTAAAGGAAAACACGACCAAACAGGTGATAGAATTGAATAAAACCATCCAAGACCTAAAAAGTGAAGTAGACACAATAAAAAACCCAAAGTAAGTCAACGCTGGAGATAGAATACCTAGGCAAGAAATATGGAACCATAGATGTGAGCATCAGCACCAGAATACAAGAGATGACAGAGAGAATGTCAGGTGCAGAAGATTCCATAGAGAAAATTGGAACAGCAATCAAATAAAATAAAAAATGCAAAAGATCCTATCTCAAACATCCAGGAAATCCAGTACACAATGTGAAGTCCAAACCTACGGGTAATAGGAGTAGATGAGAATGAAGATTTTCAACTTAAAGGGCCAGCAAATATCTTCAAAAAAATTATAAAAAAAAAAAACTTGTCAAACCTAAAGAAAGACATGCCCATGAACATAAAAGAAGCCTACAGAATTCCATATAGACTGGACCAGAAAAGAAATTCCTCCTGACACATAATAATCAGAAGAAGAAATGCACTAAATAGAGATATACTGTTAAAAGTAGTGAGGGAAAAAGGTCAGAGAACATATAAAGGCAGGTCTATCAGAATTACACCAGACTTTTCACCAGAGACTATGAAAGACAGAAGATCCTGGACAGATGTTATACAGAAACTAAGAGAACACCAATGCCAGCCCAGTCTATTATACACAGCCAAACTCTCAATTACCATAGATGGAGAAATCAAATTATTTCACGATAAAAAATAAATTCACACATTAACTCTCCATGAATCCAGCATTTCAAAGGATAATAACAGAAAAAAAAGCAATACAAGGAAAGAAACCATGCCCTAGAAAAAGCAAGAAAGTAATCCCTCAACAAACCAAAAAGAAGACAGCCACAAGAACAGAATGCAAACTCTAACAACAAAAATAATAGGAAGCAACAATTACTTTTCCTTAATGTCTCTTAATATCAATGGATTCAGTTCGCCAATGAAAAGACATAGACTGACAAACTGGCTACAAAAACAGGACCCAATAATCTGCTGCTTACAGGAAACACATATCAGGGAAAAAGACAGACACTATCTCAGAGTGAAAGGCTGGAAAATAATTTTCCAAGCAAATGGTCTGAAGAAATCAGCTGGAGTAACCATTCAAATATCGATTAAAATTGATTTCCAACCTAAAGTTATCAAAACATACAAAGAAAGACACTTCATACTCATCAAAGGTAAAATCCTCCAAGAGGAACTCTCAATTCTGAATATCTATGCTCCAAATGCAAGGGCAGTCCCATTCATTAAAGAAAGCTCAAAGCACACACTGCAGCTCACACAATAACAGTGGGAGGCTTCAACAAACCACTTTTATCAATGGACAAATCTTGGAAAGAGAATCTAAACAGGGACACAGTGAAACTAACAGAAGTTATTAAACAAATGGACTTAATAGATATCTACAGAACGTTTTATCCTGAAACAAAAGGATATAACTTCTTCTCAGCACATTATGGTACCTTTTCCAAAATTTACCATATAATTGGTCACAAAACAGGTCTCAACTGATAAAAAAATATTGCAATTGTCCAAAGCATCCTATCAGACCACCATGGACTAAGGCTGATTGATCTTTAATAACAACATAAATAATGGAGAGCCAACATTCACGTTGAAAATGAACAAAAGTCTTTTCAGTGATACCTTGGTCAAGGAAGGAATAAAAAAAGATATTAAAGACATTTTAGAGTTTAATGAAAATAAAGCCACAATATACCCTAACTTATGAGACTCAATGAAATCATTAATAAGAGGGAAACTCATAGATTTGAGTGCCTCCAAAAAGAAACCAGAGAGAGCACATAGAAGCAGCTTGAAAACAAACGAAAAATCTCCAGAATAAAGGAAGCAAATTCACTCAAGAGGAGTAGATGGAAGGAAATATTCAAACTCAGGGGTGAAATTAACCAAGTGGAAACAAGAAAAACTCCTTAAATAATCAACCAAAGAGGATTTGGTTCTTTGAGAAAATCAAAAAGATAGATAAACTCTTAGCTAGCATCCCTTAAGGCACAGAGACAGCATCCTAATTAACAAAATCAGAATTGAAAAGTGAGACATAAAAACAGGTCCTGAAGAAAACCAAAACACCATCAGATCCTTCTACAACAGGCTATACTCAACAGAACAGGATAACTTGGACAAAATGGACAAATTTCGAAAACAGATAACATGTACCCAAATTAAAACAGGATCAAGTTAATGATCTAAACAGTCTCATGTTCCCTCAAGAAATAGAAGCAGGCATTAATAGTCTCCCAACCAAAAAAAAAAAAAAAAAAAAAAAAAAAAAAACAACAACAAAAAAAGGAACAGATAGGTTTAATGCAAAGTTCTATCAAACCGTCAAAGAATATCTAATTCCAGTTCTGCACAAACAATTCCACAAAATAGCAGTAGAAGGTACTCTACCCAACTCATTCTATGAAGCCACAATTACTCTGATACCTAAACCACAGAAAGTTCCAACAAAGATAAAGAACTTCGGAATTATGGCCCTTATGAATATCGAAATAAAAATTCTCAGTAAAATTATCCCTAATCATATCCAAGAACACATTAAAATTTTCATTCATCCTTACCAAGTCGGTTTTATACCAGGGATACAGGGATGGTTTAATATATGGCAATCCATCAACATAATCCATTATATAAACAACCTTAAAGACAAAACCACATGATCATCTCATTATATGCAAAGAAATCATTTAAGTATATCCAAAACCTATTCTTGATAAAAGTCTTGGAAGGATCAGGAATTCAAGGCCCATACATAAACAGGATAAAAGCAGGTTACAGTAAACCAGTACCCAACATCAAATGAAATGGTATGAAGCTCGAAGCAATCTCACTAAAATCAGTGACTAGACAGGCTGCCCACTTTCTCCCTACCTATTCAACATTGTTCTTGAAGACCTAGACAGAGCAATTTGACAACGAAAGGAGACCAAGGAGATACAAATTGGAAAAGAAGAATTCAAAATATCACTTTTTGCAGATGATATGATAGCATATATAAGTGAACCTAAAAATTCAACCAGAGAAAACCTAAACTTGAAAAACAACGTCGGTGATTTAGCTGGGTATAAAATTAACCAAACATGTCAATGGCCTTTCTCTTCACAAAGAATAAACAGGCTGAGAATGAAATTAGAGAAATATCATCCTTCTCAAAACAGATGCAAAATGCAAGAGGCTTTATTACTAGCTAGCTGAGGACAAAGTCCCTCTGCCTAGCAGGGCAGGGGAGTTTGACACGGAGCTGTGACAGTAAGGGGCTTTTAACAAATAGCTGTACCAAATTCAAATCAGGATCAGATAAACCCTGTAATTACTTCTACTACTGTGAGGAGCCGGCCTCAAGGTCGCCATTACAAGATGGCGCTGACAAAACGATTGTCACCATTGCTCATGGTGAGTGCACTCAGGCGTCATGGTATCTTTCCATTACATGAGCCCTGCTTCTCCCATGGCGTCTTTAGGCTGATGGTGGTCATCCAATTCCGGTGGTGCATGTCCCCCACCTTACTTCTAACCATACTTCGCAGCCTATATAGGGAGGGGATTTCTGCTCTCTGGGTCTCCTGTCTTGAAGCTGATCATCTATCTCTCGAAATGTATTAAAGCTTGACTGCAGAAAGATCCGAGTGTCCTGTGTGCGTTCCTGCTGGCAAGATGGTAGCGTGGGTCATCTGGTGCCAGAAACCCAGAATCAACATCGCTGGCATTGAGGAGAACCCCTGGAGACGGTGTGGATTCAGAACTGCAGGGAAAAGGTAAGTTTTGGAGAGGTATATCTGATCGTGAACCTCTTATACCTTTTAATTTCGGTCTTAATCTAGATGCACCCTAGGAAGGGGCAGTAGAAGCTCTAATGTTGTTTGCCCTGGCCCTCATTCTGTTTCTTATTCTGTCCATCAAGGCTGGTGCTGAAATTTGAGGTCCATTGGGGCTGGTGCTGAAAAATGAGGTGTTGTCAGTCCGACATACATAAGTGGCAGCACTGAGGTATCTTCTAAGCCTTCCATAGATAAGGGAGCAGAGCGCTGTGTTTACTTTCACTTTGCTTAAGGAGTACTATAAGTCGGGTGTAGATCAGCTGCAGGCACTCACTGTATCATGGGCTCCTCACAGTCAGTGATCACCACATTATAGGCAGTGCTAAAGCAACGTGACCTGCAGGTCGCCTCCCATATGCTGCAGAACTTTGATAAGGAGGTGGATCGCATTTCTCCCTGGTATACCTATTTGGGGTCACTAACTGTAGCCTTAAGGAATAAGCTAGGAAGGAACCTTTACCGTAAGCATGAAGAGGGAGACTTATGCATTGGCACCAAGGCAGTTTGGAAGCTGATAAAAAACTTTCTAGAGGATGAAACCTGCCGAACAGCCAATGTGGAGGGACAGGGAATACTAGAAGAGGTTCAGGACAGTATGTCAGAAACCTAACAGAATGAGAGAATGGGAGCTCAAAAAAAAAAAAGAAATACATGTCTAAGAAAAAGGGCACTCCCCGGGATTCAGAAGGAAGGGGAGAGAGAAAAGAGGGCAGTAAAACTGATCACTCTACTAAGAAAAAGCCTCACATGTAATTCAACATTACCTTGAATCTTGGAGTGCTTGGGGACAACACAAATTTCTTAGAACAGATAATGGACTGGCCTACACCTCTCAAAAATTTCAAAAGTTCTGTCTCCAGATGAATGTAATTTATTTAACTGGTTTTCCATACAGGGACAAGGCATTGTGGGACATGCCCATCACACTCTTAAAACTTACCTTATGAAACAGAAAGGGTGAGTCGACTGAGGGTGGCCGTCTCCATGATACTCTTTACTCTTATTTTTTTGAATATTGATGAACAAGGCCACACTGCGGCTCATCGTCACTGTTCAGAACCAACCAGATCTAGAGAAATGATCAAATGGAAATATGTCTTAACCAGAAAATGGAGAGGTCCGCATCCTATTTTAATAAGATCCAGGGGAGTTATTTGTGTCTTTCCACAGGAAGAAGACAAAACTCTTTGGGTTTCAGAATGCCTCATCTGAATGATCTCCCCTCCAGAAGATGTGGACAAAAGAGGGAATACTGAAACAACGATGCATACTGACCCTTCTACTGCAGATCCTGGTTCCAAGTGTATCAGGGGAATTGTGTTGGGGTATTATGTCCACCTTTCCCCTGCATGCCTGTCATGCACAGTGCACAAGTTTTTCCACATTTCTTTACTATTGATAAAGAGCTGGGACTTGCCTTTTTATCATTAGATGGGCAAATTCAGGCTCTGATGGAAAAAAAAAAAACTTTTCCCTCAAAGGAAGCCTGTGCTTTGTAATGATCTCTGACTTGAAAGACCTACGCCAGTGTATATCCTTATATAAACAATCAGTGGCCTGGCTGAAAGCTGCTGTTGGGGAACCCACTCTGAAATAATAGCTAATGCCTTGATAATCCAAGGCTGGTGGCCTAGTCATAAATCCAGGAAAGCTCTGCCCCAGCAACCCAGAATGGCACCCTTTTGTAAAGGAAGATCCTTGGAGGACTCCATGCTTCCTTGGACTTGGTTCCAGACCAGAAAACCCTCTTGGGTGGTTGAAGGATTTTTTTTTCCTTTTCCCTATACATAAGTGTAGAGATTAATGAAATCCTTTCTGGACATGATGCTAACCCTTTTGGTCAATGGTTCCTTTGTTGGATTAATGAGAGCTGTACCGATCTTTCACCTATGGCCATGATTGGAGGTGGATATAGTGAAAAGGGCCAAATGGGTTTTGAGTAATAGGGCACTTTGAGTGCTGGTTTGGGGTCATTCGATCGGTCCTCCTCTAATACTAAATATAAAGAATTTAAAAGGGTAAATTATACTGTCATCCCGGTTTTTGTTTGACCCCCTTTCTGTGGGTGGTAAGTAATAAAAGTTTAAATAGTAATCAATTAGAGTTAGATTGCTTGCTTAATGAAAGTTTCTATACCCTTTGTTGGGATGCTACTAAGTATCCATTTGCTTTGGTTACACATGTGCCTAGATTTGTTCCAGTTCCTGTGGAAGCCTCTAGAATTTAAGCTTATTTAGAGAAAAGAGAGATTTTGAAATCTCTGCTATTATAGTTGGCTTGGTAGCAACAGCAGCAGTAGCTGCCTCTGTCACTGTTTCGGCCCTTGCCTTGTCTGCTACGGTTCAGACAACACAAACCATAAAATAACCTTTTGGCAAGAGTGACATTGGCCCTGAAAAGGCAGGCCATGGCCAACTCCCAGATACAGAGAGGCCTCATGTTGTTAAACCAACGAAAGATCTGGTCCAAGAGCAGGTTTATATTCTGTGGCAAATGGCTCAGCTGGGTTGCAAACATAAGCTGCCTAGTGTCTGTATCACCTTAGGACAATTTGAGAATTTTCCAAGAGCAGCTAACCTGTCAAAGGCTTTGTCTCGTTATTTGTTACAGAATTGGACCATAGAATTTGAACAGACATTCCGTGAGCTGAGGATCACCATCTTATAAGTCAATTCGACATGTCTTCACCTGTCATTGATGGAAGGATTTTCTACCTAGATTTCTGCAGCATTCTCCTACTTCAAGCAATGAGTGGTGGTGGGTTTGTTTGGAGTTGCTGTGTACGTTGGAGTACTGCTCCTACTATGGATGATCTGCAAACTTAAAGCCAAAACAAGGAGGGACAGGATGGTAGTAACCCAGGCTCTTGTTGCTTTGGAGCATAGTGTCTCCCCGATATATGAATATCAATGATACCCAAGCAATAAGGTTGCTGGCCATCTAGCTCCACAAAACCCTGAGGTGAGTCTTGCTGCATGGGGTGGAGCGGGTGTGTTTTAACAGCCCAGGAGAGTTGTGAGGCTAAGCACTGCACTGGAATGACTTTGTGGTCTAATTTGAGCTTCTTCCTGGGAGATATGTCATCTTTCAAGAAGGTTGAGTGTCCTAGTGTCCTTCCTCCAGGAAAGACGACATGGGAGCTGACCAAGATTCCTCTGGGTGACGAGCCTGGGAGGAGGTTTTGTATAAGGATCCTATGCTTGCACACTTGGGATTTGACCTCTATCTCCACTCTCAGTACTGGGTGGCCTGTTGCTTCTAACATAAAAGAAACGGGTGAGATGTGAGGAGCCATCCTCACGGTCACCATTACAAGATGGCGCTCACAACACCATTGTCATCATTGCTCGTTTGAGTGTGCACAGGCGTCATTGTATCTTTCCATTACCTGAGGCCTGCCTCTCCTATGGCGTCATCTGGCTGATGGTGGGCAGCCAATCCCGGTGGTGCACGTCTCCAACAATACTTCTAACCATACTTCACAGCCTATATAAGGGAGGGGTTTTCTGCTCTCTCCTGTCCTGAAGCTGATCATCTATCTCTCGAGATGTATTAAAGCTTTACTGCAGAAGGATCCGAGTGTCCTGTGGGTGTTCTTGCTGGCAAGAATGTAGTGTGGGTCATAACACCCCTAAAGAACTAGAAGCAATCGTTAATAGTCTCCCAACCAAAAGTAAGACCAGGATCTGATGGGTTTAGTTCAGAATTCTATCAGATTTCATGGAGACCTAATACCAATACTCCTCAAACTATTATGCAAAATTAAAAGGGAATGAAAACTATTTAATACGTTATTTGAAGCAAGATTACAACTATACTCAAACCATACAAAGACCTAATGAAGAAAGGACTCTTTATACCAATTTCCATTATGAATATCGGTGCAAAAATACTAAATAAAATCGTTTCAAAACGAGTCTGAGAATACATCAAAAAGATAATCCATCATGATCTAGTTGGCCTCTTTCTTATGATGCAGGGAGAGTTTAATATCAAAAATCCATCAATTAAATACATTATAGAAAAAAAAACCAAAGAAACAACAAAACTCAACTACAAAAAACACATGATCATCTGATTAGATGCTGAGCAAATAGTTGGATAAATACAATGCCCATTCAAAATAAGTCCAGGAAAGATCAGGAATTCAAGGCATACACCTAAACATAAAAAAAGAAGAGAAAGCCCAGGATTTAACTTTAGTCTAAATGGTCAGAAACAGGAAGGAATCCCACTAAAATCTGGGACTGGACAAGGCTGCCCGCTATCTCCCTGCCTATTCAATAGAGTACTTGAAATCCTAGCCAGAGCAATTATACAAAAAACGAGAACAGATGAATGCAAATTGGAAAGGAAGAAGTCAAAATGTCTCTATTTCCAGAAGATATGATAGCATGTATCTATGACCCCAAAAATTTCAACAGAGAACACCTAATCCTGATACACATGTGTTTTACAAATTGTATCTTATATCTCGGGTATACTAAGTTTCTGGGCTAATATCCACTTATCAGTGTGTAAATGTCATTTGAGTTCTTTTGTGATTGTGTTACCTCACTCAGGATGATGCCCTCCAGGTCCATCCATTTGCCTAGGAATTTCATAAATTCTTTTTTTAATAGCTGAGTAGTACTCCATTGTGTAAATGTACCACATTTTTTGTACTCATTCCAATGTTGAGGGGCATCTGAGTTCTTTCCAGCCTCTGTCTTTTATAAATAAGGTTGGTATGTACATAGTGGAGCTTGTGTTCTTCTTACCGGTTGGGACATCTTCTGGATATATGCCCAGGAGTGGTATTGTGGGATCCTCTACTAGTACCATGTCCAAATTTCTGAGGAACCGCCAGACTGTTACAGAGACAAAGTTTGGAGCTGAGACAAAATGATCAACCATCTAGAGACTGCCATGTCCATCCATCACATAATTAGCAACCAAACGATGACACCATTGCATACACTAGCAAGATTTTGCTGAAAAGACCCAGATATAGCTGTCTCTTTTGAGACAAGGCTGGGGCCTAGCAAATACATAAGTAGATGCTCACAGTCAGCTATTGGATGGAGCACAGAGCCCCCAATGGAAAAGCTAGAGAAAGTATCCAAGGAGCTAAAGAGATCTGCAACCCTGTTGGTCCAATAACATTAGGAACTAACCAGTACCCCGAAGCTCTTGACTCTAGCTGCATATGTATCAAAAGATGGCCTAGTCGGCCATCACTGGAAAGAGAGGCCCATTGGACATGCAAACTTTATATGCCACATTACAGGGGAATGCCAGGGATAAATAAAATGGAAATGCATGGGTAGGGAAGTGGGAGGAGAGGGTGTGCTGACTTTCGAAATGTATATTCTAAGTGTAATTGAGGAAAATATGTAATAATAAAAATATTAACAAAATAAATAAATAAGCCTGGTATGAACATCCTAGAGAATGAATTCTTATTACTCATCGGAACATTTTCTTTGTATTTGCCCAGGAGAGGTGTTGCTGGTCTTCTGGTAGTACTATGTCAATTTTCTGAAGAACCACCAGACTGGTCCAGGTCTCTGCCAAGTGTATTCTGCAAAGGCCCCAGACATCCGGTCACTTTCCAGGCCAGAGGAAAGGGGGTCTGCCCCGTGCATCTTGGTTCTGAGACCCTGCCAGGTGTATTCTGCACATGTGACAGTACGGACTACAAAATGCAAAAGCTTCTGGGAGAGGCTGGAGCCACAGAGCTTCTAAGGCAGCCCCCTTTTCGGGCCCCAGACAGCTGGCCACTGTCCTGGCCAGAGGAAAGGGGTCTGCCCAGTGCGGGAGTGCTTTGACTAAGCATCAGCAGCAGATATATTGGTTCCAGGACCCAGTCGAGAGTATTCTGCTCAGGCCCCAGACATCTGGCCACTTTCCCAGTCGGAGGAAAGGGGTCTGCCCAGTGCAGGAGTGCTTTGCATGACCATCAGCTGCCGACATCTTGGTTCCAGGACTCCTCTGAGAGTATTCTAGTCATGTGAGAGTGTAGAATACAGAAGCTAACACCTTCTGGGACAGGCCAAAGCAACTCAGCTTCAGGACAGGTCCTGTTTTGGGCCTTCATCTTTGGCCAGGAGGGAGGTCTTAAGGCCATATATCTGTGCACCTTCCCTGTGAGATTAGAGCTTGCCTACAGAGAGTGCTCTGACCACTGAAACTCAGAGGAGAGAGCAAGTCTCCCATGTCTGCTGATAGAGGCTAACAAAATCACCTGAAGAACAAGCTCTAACCAGAGACAACTATAACAACTAGCTGAAGAGATTTCTAGATGGCAAAAGCCAAATGTAAGAATTGTACTAGCAGAAATCAAGACCACTCACCATCATCAGAACACAGCACTGCCACCCCACCTAGTCCTGGTAACCCCAACACAACCGAAAAGCTAGACCCGGATTTAAAAGCATATCTCATGAAAATGGTAGAGGACATCAAGAAGGACTTTAATAATTCACTTAAAGAAATACAGGAGAACACTGCTAAAGAGTTACAAGTCCTTAAATAAAAACAGGAAAACAGAACCAAACAGGCAGAGGTCCTTAAAGAAAAACAGGAATACACATCCGAACAGGTGATGGAAATGAACAAAACCATACTAGACCTAAAAAGGGAAGTAGACACAATAAAGAAAACACAAAGTGAGGCAACGCTAGAGATAGAAACCATAGGAAAGATATTTGGAACCATAGATGCAAGCATCAGCATCAGAATACAAGACATGGAAGAGAGAATGTCAGGTGTAGAAGATTCCATAGAGAACATCAGCACAACAATCAAAAAAAATGCAAAATGCAAATGGATCCTAACTCAAAACATCCAGGAAATACAGGACACAATGAGAAGACCAAACTTACAGATAATAGTTGATGAGAATGATGTTTTTCAACTTAAAGGGGCGGCAAATATCTTCAAAATAATTATAGAAGAATACTTTACAAACCTAAAGAAAGAGATGCTCATGAACATAAAAGAAGCCTACAGAACTCCAAATAGACTGGACCAGAAAAGAAATTCCTCCCAACACATAATAATCAGAACAACACATTCACTAATAAAAGATAGAACATTATAAGCAGTAAGGGAGAAGGGTCAAGTAACATATAAAGGCAGGCCTATCAGAATTACACCAGACTTTTCACCAGAGACTAGGAAAGCCAGAAGAGCCTGAACAGATGTTATACAGACACTAAGAGAACTCAAATGCCAGCCTGGGCAAAATCTCAATAACCATAGGTGAGGAAATCTATGTATTCTATTTCTCCTTCCCTGTGTAATTTGTTGACAACTTTATAAAGTATTATAACTATCTATCCTAAAATTTAACATTTTTTGTTTCATATTATTAATCAGTAGTTTGAAATACGTACTTATTATGGCACTACCCAATGCAGATAGAAAATATTCATGATTATTATTTTTTAAACAATATTGTGTATTTATGTTTAGGTAGGCATGAAATTATTAGGACAAAGTATTCTGTCCTCGTTCTAAAATCAGTTCTAGGTAACAGTAAAATAGTTCCTATGATCTAGAAGTAAACACAGAAAAATAGACAACAGGAAAGTTACTTTAAACCTAGATGATATATATTTACACAGTATATTTCAAATGAGTCACTAATCTTGTTTTCAGGGATCAAAGATGTGTAATCTGCTTGATTACTTTCTCTGCTAGTAGCATAAACAGAACTTTCTGCCACTATATAACAGCAAGCCCTAAGAATTAACTTTCGAGTTTGGTTATAATTTTATTTATTCATGTTCTATTACTCGAGTATGTGGTTTCTTCAGAAAGTGTTGTAGTATCAAGTTTTGGACTGTAACCTAGAGTAATACCACTTAACTGTAATATTTTAAATAAACTTCCTAAATTGTGGCATTCCGTAAGGGAATAACAGACATAATCCTATCCTCATGCTTACCTAAACTTGTAATCTCTAATGTTTCCTCCTCCTATTATGTTGCATGTGTTCTGTCATTCCCTCCTTCCATAAAGGCTTCATCCTTTCTTCCATGCAATGTGCCACTTTGTGGTTCCTTATCTCCACAGATACTCCAAGTTAAACATAAAATCTAAAAGTTGAAGCTAGACCAAATGTGATTACAGACACGTAGCATTTCTCTTTATAGGCCTGACTTAACGCATTTACTATATAGTATTTTCAAGTTCCATATACTCTCTAGCAAATTTAGTTACAACTGATTGCATCTCCTTGATAATTTGAAAACAAAAGCAACAAAATGACTGATCAAGTATCACTAGATAACCATGCTATCTTTTCTACACTCAAGTTGATATAGGTGAGTCACCAGTTAGTTCTATTTTTAGATATTTTAAGCAAATTCCACACTGATTTTATCCTGGATGTACCAACGTAAGCACCCACCAGCAGTAGAGCTGTACTTTATTCCCACATCGCTAATGCTTCTTGAATTTTGTTTTCCTGATTGTACTCATTCTTCAATGGATGAGCTAGAATTTAAGTTTGGAGAAAAAAAAGAGCACCAGAAAATTTTTTGTGGGAGCCATAGCTAGTGTTGAAAGATATAAGGAGTAATGTAATAAAGGGAATTGTTTCCTCGAGATGAGTATCCACCAAGCTAATCCTGCAACTTGTGCAAAGAAATGTCCTAAGGATTTGTCTGTTTATAGCAGAAAAACAACATATCAAATTTATGAAAAAGTATTCAAGGAAGCAGGCAGGTTCTATCTTAAGCATGCAAAAGAACTTGGCAACATCCACCATGTAGTTCTTTCGTCAGATTAATGAAGGATACAGAAGTAAAAGAGCCATGGAGTCTTCCTACGTGGTTATGGAAAGCCAATGCGGGGATCCAGGTTGCAGCGAAGTGAATAGATGCCTAGAGGGGCTTTTTGTTAAGGTATGAAAGGGAAGCCTATATTGTGATGTAAGAAGGTCCACAGCTGTGGGATATCTCTCAAAGAAAGCTACAAACAAAGAATGGAACCAAACCAAGACAGAAAATATATTGTAGTCATGAAACTAGATATGAAGAGATTTTTAAGCCACAATGTACATAAATTTAGGATTTGGGGTATATGATTGTAGTTGTATATGGAATTTTATCTCATGTTAAGCATGATTATGCCCTGGAAATTCATATACTTTATTTGCAGTTGTATATTGGATATTGGATACTATGCTAGGCATAACTATTGCTTTCCTTTGGAATATAACATAATATAAGTACATATGATTGTATGTGTTATTGACAAGAGGTACACTTATGATGGCTAGTCTTGGTTGTAACCCTGATAATATTAGGAATTCACCAAAACTCTGGGAATTTGTTGCACCTGTGAGGAATTTTTTTTTCCTGCTTTGATTATGTGAGATAGGAAGACCAACCCCAAATATAGATCCTTTGTTCTGTTGTAGAAACAACTCTACACTATATATATCATTGATGTTAGTTTTTTAATAAAAGTGTGTAGCTAGGACTAAATTCTAGTAGTTTCAATCAAGATAGTTTTTATGATCTTACACTGTTTCTGTCTTTTATTACAGTGTTTTCTGAACACTGAGGTAGAGATTTGATGGTGATCTCCCTTGTAGGACTGAATGTTAGAAGGTCCCTCAGGCTTTGCATATTATCTGGCTGCAAGTCTCTGTATTTGTTTACATCTGCTGCATGAGTTTACTTCAGTGATGATGAATGAGCAAGATACAGATCTGTGAGTATAGCAAAATGTCAACAGGAGTCATTTAACTGCTATACTCCTTTAGTAGAATAGTAGTATTTGATCTTTCTCTTGATCCCTGCCATTTCTAGTTTCAGGTTCTTGGCCATTCAAGCATTGTTGAGTATGGATTCCACTTAATGATATCTGTGATTGTATATGCTTGGCACAGGGAATGACACTATTAGGAGTTGTGGTCTTGGAGTAGGTGTGTCACTATAGGTGTGGGCATAATACCTTCATCTTAGCTTTAGGAAGTCAGTCTTCCATTAGCAGCCTTACAGATGAAGATGTAGAACTCTCAGCTGTGCCAAATCTATGCCTGTTTGGATTCTACCATGTCCCACCTTGATGATAATGGACTGAACATCTGAACCTGTAAGGTAGCTCCAATTAAATGTTGTCCTTTATAAGGCTTGCCTTGGTCATAGTGCCTGTTCACTGCAGTAAAACCCTAACTAAGACAGCATCTTTAGAGCCTCTTTGTCTAAGAAAGTTAACTTTGGGTATTTTGTTTGTTTGCTTTCCTATCATACAGGTTCTTTGTGTATATTATGTTTTCTGTTTTGGGGTTTTGATTAGATGGAGTATGTGAATGTGTGTTTCTGTATCTATATATTTTGTGTGTGTGTGTGTGTGTGTGTGTGTGTGTGTGTGTGTGTGTGTGTGCATTTGTTTATTTTCTTTGGTTGTTTTGTCCTATTCAGTTTGTTTGGTTTATTTCATTAGTATTCTTTAGATAACTATTTGTTTCCTAAAAAGTGACAGACAGTAGGAATCTGGATTAGAGAAGAAGTGGAAAGGAACCTGAAGGAGTTACTGTTAGGGGAAACTGTAATCAGAAAATACATCTCAAATATAGCTTCCCCTCCCTCCTCTTATTGAAGTCCTTCCCAGGAGCTCACCTTTTCCAATGCATTCCTCCTCTCTTTCTCTTCAGAATAGGAGAGACCTCCCATGTATATAAAACTGCCTTGTCATATCAAATTACAGACTAGGAACATCCTCTCCTATTAAAGCTAGAAGGGGCAGCTCAATCAGCTGAAAATATCTTAAAGGCAGGCAACAGAGACAGGGAGAGACTGTTCTTACATTGTTAAGGGTTCCACATGAATCCAAAGCTACATAAATTTTACATATGTGCAAAGGGCCAAGGTCATTCTCATGAATGCTACCTTGTTGTCTCAGTGTCTGTGTGGCCCCAAGAACTCAGGTAAGTTGATTCTGTGAGTTTTCTTGTGGTTTCCTTGACCTCCTTGACTCCAGTAAACCTTCTTCCTTTTTCACATATTCCCTAAAGTCAAATGAAATTTTGGCTGTGGTTCTTGCATATGCCTCCATCAATTGCTAGTTGAAGTCTTTCTCATGACAGTTAGGCTAGACTCCTATTTGCCAGTATAGCAGGACATTGTTAACAATATCAAGGACGTGCTCTATTTCTTGGCATATGTCTCAAGCTGGTCCAGTCATTGGTTGGCCATTCCCTCAATATTTGTTCTAACTTTACCCCTGCACATCTTGTAGGCAGGAGAAATTGGATGATGAAATTTTTATAGTAGGACTGGTCTCCCATTCCCTCCATTGAAAATCTTGCCTGGCTACAGGAGACGGACATTTCAGGCTTCATATTACCCATTGCAAGGAGGGTTAGTTACTGTTACCCTCAATTCACTCTCTTAGATTCTGAGGAATTTCTATTTCTGTAGGTTTCTAGCTCATTCCAACGATGAATTCCCCCAATCCAGTTGTCTCTTCCAGTACTCCCTCCCTCAATTCTTTCCCCTCATGATCCTTCTGGTTTTCATCCAAACACCAACTCTTGTCCAGTGCTAGTCCCATGTCCAATGAAAATGCCTAGACTATATTCCAATCTCAGTGAGATATCATTTTTGGCATCTTTTGATTACAACATGGTTATCTTTTATAATCAGTACCAACTTATATGTGAATATGTACAATGTTTGCCTATGTGGGTCTAGGTTACCTCACTCATGGTGATATTTTCTTGTGCCATCTATTTTTTTTTGTACAAATTTCAAATTGTCTTTGTTTTTAATAGCTGTGAAGTATTCCACTGTGTAAGTGTACCACATTTTCTTTATTCTTTTTTTGATTGAGGGATATCTAGGTTGTTTCCAGTTTCTGGCTATTATGAATAATGTCTCTATGAACATAATTGCGTAAGTACTCTTATGGTGGTAGGATGGAGTTTCCTTTTGGTATATACCTAGGAGTGTTATAGCTGTTTTTCTTTTTTCTTTTTTTTTTTTTGTTTTTTTTTTTTGTTGTTTTTTTTTTTTTTGGTTTTGTTTTGTATTGTTTTGTTTTTTGTTTTGTTTTTTTGTTTTTGGTTTTTTTTGTTTTTTTTTTTTGTTTTGTTTTTGATACAATTACTCCCAATTTTCTGAGACGCCACCAAATTTATTTCCAAAGTTGTTGTACAAGTTTACATTCGTAGCAGTAATGAAGGAGTCTTCCATTACTTCCACAACCTCAACATAATGTGCTGTCCTTCCTTGACTTTTTTGATAACTTTGTTTTGGAAGTCGATTTTGTTTGATATTAGAATGGCTACTCCAGCTTTTTTCTTCAGACCATTTGCTTGGAATATTGTTTTCTAGCCTTTTAGTCTGATGTGTTGTCTGTCTTTGTCCCTGAGGCAGAATGTGCTGTCATTTAAGTCTTAGATATTAGCCATTTTGATGTTTGTAAGATAAAATATCAGAATCATATCAATTTGCATTTACCTTATGACTAAGGATAATGAGCATTTCTTTAAGTGCTTCTCAGCCATTAGATTCCTCTATCAAGAATTCTTTGCTTAGCACTGTTCCCCATTTTTAATGTATTATTAGCTTTGTTGATGTTTAATTTGTTGAGTTCTTTATATATTTTGGATATCAACATTCTGTCAGATATAGTGTTGGTTAAGCAATTCTGTAAGCTGACATATTGTTCTATTGGCAATGCCCCATGCCTTACAAAATATTTTCAGTTTAATGAGGTTTCATTTATCAATTGTTGATCTTAGTGGCTGAACTACTAGAGTTCTGTTTAGGAAGTCATCTTCTGTGCCAAAGATTTCAAGGTTATTCTCCACTTCCTTTTTTGTCAGATTTAGTATATCAGGGTTTCTTGATCAGATCGTTGATCCATTTGGACTTGACTTTTGTGCAGGGTAATAGATATGGATCTACTTGTAGTATTCTAAAAGCAGATATCCATTACTACCAGCATCATTTGTTGAAAATGTTTCATCTATTCCACTGTAGAGTTTTGGCGTCTTGTTAAAATCAAGTGTTCATAGGTACAGATTCACTTCTGTGTCTTCACATCAATTTATTGATCAACCTATCTGTATTCATGCCAATACCATGCAGTCTTTATCGCTTCTTCTCTGTAGTACAGCTTGAAACTGGGGATAGGGAACTGGGGGAAGCCAACAGAAAGTTCCAGATTCCAGGAAACAAGAGGATAACAGGACCCTACGGGGATGACATTAGGTGAAATCCCTAACAAAGGGGAGAGAGTACCTGTAGAAACCATATCCAGAGGTTAGGAATTGGGTCTGGTTGAAATATGGGTCCCCTACCATTTTCAAAAATTTTTACCCAAAATTGTTCATGTTGAAAGGAAATACAGGGAAAAAGAGTAGAGCATAGTCTGAAGGAAAAGCCATTCAGAGCCTGCCCCACACGGGGATATATCCCATATGCAGCCACTAAGCCCAGGCACTATTGCTGATGCCAACAAATGCTTGCTGAGAGGAGCCTGATATAGAAGTTTCCTGAGAGGATTTGCCAAATCCTTACTGATACAGATGTGGATGCTTGCTGTCAACCATCAGAATGAGCTTTGGGACCCCAATGTAGAAGTTAGGGGAAGGACTGAAGGAGCTGAAGAGGTTTGCAATATCATTGGAAAAACAACAATATCAACCAACCAGACTCCTGAGAGCTCCCAGGAACTAAAGCTTCAACCAAATAAAACACATTGAGGGACCCATGGCTCCAGGTGCACATGTAGCAGAGGATGGCCTTATCTGGCATCAATAGGAAGAGATACTGT
Source organism: Mus musculus (assembly GCF_000001635.26). NCBI lineage: Eukaryota > Metazoa > Chordata > Mammalia > Rodentia > Muridae > Mus > Mus musculus. The sequence goes on from NC_000087.7 coordinate 32,969,773, forward strand.
TTATAGGAAGTATACAGTTTATTTTCAGTTAATTTTGCATCATGTCACTTATGTATACTACTGTATCTGAATAGCAATAGTTTGACTTTTTTCTTTTCAATTTGTATAGCTTGATCTTCTTCCTTTCTTTATTGTTGTTGCTAAAACTTCAGGTGCTATACAGAATAGATATAGAGAATATATACTTTTACCATATTATTGCTTTTTAGGGAATTTTTTTTCTCTCCATATAATTTGATATTGGGTGTCAGCTTTCAATGTATTGGCTTTATTATGTTCAAGCTTGTGACATGTATCCCTCATCTCTTTAAGAATTTATCATCAAGGGGTGTTGGATTTTGTTGGAGTCTTCTTCAACATTGACTATGATAATCTTGTGGTATTCTTTTTCCTTTTAGTTTGCTTACATGGTAGATTACATTGAAAGAGTTTGGTATGTTGATCCATCCCTGCATATGTAAAATGAACACTACTTCATCATAGGGGTGATATTTTTCATATATCTTTGAATTTTGTTTACAAGTATTTTATTGAGAATTTTTAAATCGATGTCTATAAGGGCAATTGGTCCGAAATTCTCTTTCTTTGTTGAGTCTTTGTGTGACTTGTCTCACATTGACTGTATTCCCATAAAGTAAATTTTGTCAATTTTCCTTCTGTTTTTATCTAGTGAAATAATTTATGTATCAGTATTAGTACTTTTTTGAAAGTATGGTATAATCCTGATCTAAAACCATCTGACCTTGTCTGGATTTGTTTGGGAGATATTAAATGATAGGTTATATTCCCTTTGGCTATAGGACTATTCAAGTTGATCTTTATTCAGCTTTACCAAATTGTATCTATTGAGAAAATTTTCCTATTTTTTTTTCTATTTTTGTTTTCCATGTTTCTGGAGTACGGGGTTTGAAGTGAAACCCAATAATCTCGGTGTCTGTTGTTATGTCTTCCTCTTCATTTCTAGTTCTGTTAATTTGTATTCTTTCGCTCCCTTTCTTTTATTTAGTTTTGAAAGAAGGTTTGTCCATCCTGATGATTTCCTCAAAGAACCAAATATTTGTTGCCTGATTCTTTGTCTTGTTCTCTTTGATTTTTTTATTGATTTTAGTTTTGATTTTGATAATTTCCTGCTGTCTTTTTATCTTTGGTGGCTGTGCTTCTATTTGTACCAGAGCTTTCTGACATGCTGTTAATTGGTGAGTATGAGATCTCTAAAATTTTTTATGAAGACACTCATAATTATGATCCTTCATCTTAGCTCTGTTTTCATTGTATCCCATTTACTTGGAGTTTTGTGCAATTCATTGAATTCCAGAAAATCTTTAATTCCTCTTTCCTTTTTAAATTTCCTTGTAATTGCCCTGATGGTTGAAAGCTGATGGCTTCTGGAAACTTAAAACTTTCTGGCTTATTTTGTGGTTAAATTTGCCCACCTTTGATGATTAATACCTGTGGTTTAATAGTGGAGTATTGAGTTAGGACACAGTGCCTTCCTTGCTCAGTGCTAAAAGTTCTTTAACCTTGTGTAGCCAGAGAAATTCACATTCACAAGAAAAAGTACTCACTTCAAAAGAAGGCTTTAGACTTCATTTCTAGGAGAGAGAGAAAAGCGGGAACCTATTTCCTATTGTAATCAATTCTTACACTTTTTCATGATACATGATCGTATGGTATTCCAAGCTTCTATTTCATAAAAGGTACTAGCAAGTTCACAACATTACTACAAGTCAATAAATCAAATAAGGAATGTCAGGAAGAATGTTACCTGCAAGTCCATTGTGATTGGTTATTAATTATATATTCATTAGCTGCTAGTAACTCCACAAGTTCATACAAGTTTTAACTAAATTTTATGTCAAGGGGGGTCAATCATCTGCCCAGTGTCTCATTCATTTTGAAGTTTTGTACAGATACATCTAGTCAATATTTTATCTTTTGTCTTTGAACGTCCTAGAAATTGTTGATTCTCAGTTTGTGAAAATACTTATCAGATAATGCATTCACATCTATCATAGAAGTAATAGTTTCTCTGATTATAAATTTGTTTTAAGCCTGCATTTTATCCTAATGCAATTAGTCTTTGACACAAGAAGTCTTACAGAACTTCAACTGCAGCTTTTCAATAAAGAGCTCAAAATTACTTATGTACATTTAGTAATTCTATAAAATTATATAAAGTAGTAAGAAATCATTAATTTACTTACATAGCATTACTACAAGAGAGTACATGTTTGTTGATCTGCATCCAATAGGATGCGCTATATGCCAGGGAAAATTATACTCTAGAATACTTAGAGGAATGATCGATTCCTCAAATGAAATGTATGAAGGCCTTGCAATTCAGAGATCCATCACATCTGTCCAAAATGTTGGACAATCTTCAGAAAGTCACTCATTACATTTTCTCTCTCCTAGCGACTTTTTTCATTCGTTATTGTTTCTATTTCCACTTTCAGGTCTTAAACAGTTTATTCAATTACTTCACCTGTTTCATTGTTCATGCCTCTATTTCTTTAAGGGACTTATGTAGTTCTTCTTTAAAGACATCTACCATCTCCATAAAATTGGATTTAAGATCATTTTCTTGTGCTTCATTTATGATGGAACAGCCAGAGTATTCTACAGTAAGGCATCTGTGGCTAAGTGCTGTCAGGTTTCCCAAATTGTTGTAGAGTGTGTTCTTAGATTTTCCTCTAGCTACTTGAATTTTGAGATTATTATAGGTTTATATATTGATTTCTACATATGTAATTGTCAGATACATGGATTTTTGTTTTGTTTTGTTGATGTTTTTATTCCCTTGGTCTCTGTTTCCTCCAGGTTTTCTGGTCTTAATGCCTTGGGGTTTTAGTGACCAGGAAGTCTTCAGGTCCAGGAGGGTGTATTTGCTGAGAGTTTTGTGACTTCTCTGTCTTCTGAGGTTTTGGGTGTCAACATTTTGGGTTCCATAGGTAGGGCCTCCAAAAAAAAAAAAAAAAAAAGAAGCAGAGATATTCAGCTCAAGCTGTGAGAAGGAATATGGAGTCAGGTCATGGGTTGCACTTTATAGTTGTTCAAAATACTTGAAGGGGAGTTGGTGAGCCTAGAGCCTAGAGTGGAATGTTAGCTGGGGTGCCTGAAGTTAGTCTAGACTTTTTATTTATAATTTCAGCAAACATCAATATTAATCAAAGAGTGTGTAGAAATTATTGTGTGTAAAAAAATGCCACAGAACTTGAAACGTACACGATGAGAACTTATAAATTTGTCTTGTTACTTTATGAGTCTTCCAGTCTTATTTCTATTACTACAATAAAATGCTCTAAACAAACCATCTTAGGGAGAAAGGCTTAATTTGGCTTGTAATTAGAATTTACAATTTGCCACTTTTCATCTAATGAAAGTTGCCTAGGCAGATGGTCACATGTCTGCATTCAGAAGGATTGAGAAATGAGTATATCCTTGTATGTTCTTGTGACTTAGCTACTTTTTTCATTCACAGAAGTGTCCACAGCCCCCCAAAAAATAAAAAAAATTGTGTCAACTATATTCAGGGTGGGTGTTCCTACATCAACTAATAATAAAACAAACGTATATCAGTCTTTTTTGTTTGTTTCTTTGTTTTTGTTTTTGTTTTTGTTTTTGTTTTTGTTTTTGTTTTTGTTTTTGTTTTTGTTTTTCAAGCCAGGGTTTCTCTGTATAGCCCTGGCTGTCCTGGATTTCCTTTAGTAGACCAGGCAGGCCTCGAACTCAGAAATCTGCCTGCCTCTGCCTTCCAAGTTATGGGATTAAATGTGTGCACCACCATGCCTAGCCAATATGTCAGTTTTATCCACACAATTTTGATTTCTTTATCTAGTGATTCTAGTGTGTGACAAGATGACAATTAAAAGTAAACACCACAACAGACAATAAAGAAACACATTAACAGATGGTCTGAAAAACAAATTAAGTATGGTTTGGGGGCTTCTTTGGATGGGAATGATCTCATTTGACTCAAATATTTGAGTACTTGATCCTATGTTAGTGTAAATTTTTAGGAATAATTAGTTGATATGACCTTGTTGAAGAAGTTGTGTCACTGTGGGTGGGATTTGAGATGTAAAAGCTTTTACCATTTCTGGTTAGATTATTCTGTCTGCCTTCAAATTGTTATCCCAATGCCATGTGGGTCTACTTGCTGCTATGCTTTCCATTATGATGACCATGGATTCCAAGCCGCTGAAACCAAGAATAAACCCCTAATAAACTCTATTTGTAAGCTGTTTTTGCCACAGTGTCTTATTGTGACAACAGAAAAGTAATTAAAACACTATAATTCACCTATTTTGTACTTTATGAAATATGTCTTCTATAGTATAATGAGTTTCATGGATCAATAGGGTAAATTGTACTACAAGTTTATTAACTTTTCAATGGCAGTGATTCTTGGTTGTTTTTTTTATTAATATTCATTTGAGAGCATGCAGAATACATAGGCAGAGTTCTGTAATATTTGTAAAATTTGTATTACCTTTCTTTTATTAAGGTGTATGTCACAAATATGTCTTATACATGTTTTTTATGTATAAATAATAATAAACTGATTAAAACTATTGAAATATCATCTATTACTTGATACAGTTATGGTATTTTATAATGACTTTAAAGAATATTGACAATTAACTCACTGTGTATGTATATGATAATATTAAGTATAACAAGTACAAAATTCATTAGTTCTCCAGAACTTATTTTTTATTTTATTCAGTGTAACAATATTGTTATGTGTAAATCATAATGGCATTTTTCTGTTTACTACCCCAATGATTTGCACTTCCTTATGAAAATAACTCACAGAATTTTTATATTTTGTTATGCTTTAAACAGTGTAACAGTTGGGCCACTTTCTAGCCTCTATGTGGTTAATCAACCTCCCACTGACAATCCTGGTTATTACCTACTAACTTCTTTATGTTACTTTTGTTGCCCTGGAACCAGAGAACTGCCAAACTGGGTCACACTCTTCCAGCACCTTCTTCATTTTATTTATTTATTTATTTGTTTATTTATTTATTTATTTACTTATTTATTTATAATTCTTTAATTAATTATTCTTGAATCTAGACACGTTGCTCCAGGTGTTTATCATCTGTGCTCGAGGTCTTTATCATCTGGTAGCATTGTTGGAATTGTTTATCTATACTATCTTATAAATAACGATACTTTGATTTCTTCCTTTCTAATTTGTATCTCCTTGATCCTCTTCAGTTGTCTTATTCCTATAACTAGAATGTCAAGTACTCTATTAAATAGATTTGCAGAGACTGAACAGCCTTTTCTTGTTCCTGATTTTTGCTGAATTGTTTTGAGTATTTCTCAATTTAATTTTTTTTATTTTCTTCAATTGCATTTCCAATGCTATCCCAAAAGCCCCCCCCCCACTCCCCTACCCACCCATTTACATTTTTTGGCCCTGGCATTCCCCTGTGCTGGGGCATATAACATTTGCCTGACCAATGGGCCTCTATTTCCAGTGATGGCCGACTAGGTCATCTTTTGATACATATGCAGCTAGATTCAAGAGCTCTGGGGTACTGGTTAGTTCATAATGTTGTTCCTCCGATAGGGTTGCAGATCTCATTAGCTCCTTGGATACTTTCTCTAGCTCCTCCTTTGGGGGCCCTGTGATCCATCCAATAGTTGACTGTGAGCATCCACTTCTGTGTTTCCTAGTCCCCGGCCTAGTCTCACAAGGGACAGCTATATCACCATCCTTGCATCAAAGGATTGCTAGTGTATGCAATGGTGTCATCGCTTGGAGGCTAATTATGGGATGGATCCCTGGATATGGCAGTCTCTAGATGGACCATTCTTTTGGCTCAGCTCCAAACTTTGTCTATGTAACTCCTTACATGGGTGATTGTTTCCAATTATAAGAATGAGCAAAGTGTCCACACTTTGGTTTTTGTTCTTCTTCATTTTCATATGTTTTATGTATTGTACTTTATATCTCGCTATACTAAGTTTCTGGGTTAATATCCACTTATCAGTGAGTACATTTCATTTGAGTTTCTTTGTGAATGTGTTACCTCACTCAGGATGATGCCCTCCAGGTCCAACAATTTGCCTAGGACTTTTGTGAATTCATTCTTTTTAATAGCTGAGTAGTACTCCATTGTGTAAATGTACCAAATTTTTTTGTATCCATTCCTCTGTTGAGGGACATCTGGGTTCTTTCCAGCTTCTGGCTATTATAAATAAGGCTGCTATGAACATAGTGGAGCATGTGTCCTTCTTACCGGTTGGGACATCTTTGGATATATGCCCAGAAGAGGTATTGAAGGATCTTCCAGTAGTACTATGTCCAATTTTCGGAGGAACCGCCAGACTGATTTCAAGAGTGGTTGTACCAGCTTGCAATCCCACCAACAATGGAGGAGTGTTCTTCTTTCTCCACATCCTCGCCATCATCTGCTGTCACCTGAATTTTTCATCTTAGCCATTCTGACTGGTGTGAGATGGAATCTCAGGGTTGTTTTGATTTGCATTTCAATGATTATTAAGGATGTTGAAATTTTTTTCAAGTGTTTCTCAGCCTTTCGGTATTCCTCAGGTGAGAATTCTTTTTTCAGCTCTGAGCCCCATCTTTAATGGGGCTATTTGACTTTCTGGAGTCCACCCTCTTGAGTTCTTTTAATATATTGGATATTATTCCCCTATCTGATTTAAGATAGGTAAAGATTTTTTCCCAATCTGTTGGTGGTCTTTTTGAATTATTGAAGGTGTCTTTTGCCTTGCAGAAGCTTTGCAGTTTGATGAGGTCCCATTTGTCAATCCTTGATCTTAAAGCACAAGCCATTGCTGTTCTATTCAGGAATTTTTCCCCTGTGCCCACATCTTCAAGGCTTTCCCCCACTTTCTCCTCTATAAGTTTCAGTGTCTCTGGTTTTATATGACGTTCCTTGATCCACTTAGATTTGAGCATAGTACAAGGAGATAAGTATGGATCGATTCGCATTCTTCTACACGATAACAACCAGTTGTGCCAGCACCAATTGTTGAAAAGGCTGTCTTTCTTCCACTGGATGGTTTTAACTCCCTTGTCGAAGATCAAGTGACCATAGGTGTGTGGGTTCATTTCTGGGTCTTCAATTCTATTCCATTGGTCTACTTGTCTGTCTCTATACCAGTACCATGCAGTTTTTATCACAATTTCTCTGTAGTAAAACTTTAGGTCATTCATGTTGATTCCACCAGAGGTTCTTTTATCCTTGAGAAGAGTTTTTGCTATCTTAGTTTTTTTGTTATTCCAGATGAATTTGCAAATTGCTCCTTCTAATTCGTTGAAGAATTGAATTGTAATTTTGATGGGGATTGCATTGAATCTGTACATTGATTTTGGCAAGATAGCCATTTTTACAATGTCGATCCTGCCAATCCATGAGCATGGGAGAGCTTTCCATCTTCTGAGATCTTCTTTAATCTCTTTCTTCAGAGACATGAAGTTCTTCTCATACAGATTTTTCATTTCGTTACTTAGAGTCACGCCTAGGTATTTTATATTACTTGTGGCTATTGAGAAGGGTGTTGTTTCTCTAATTTCTTTCTCAGCCTGTTTGTCCTTTGTGTAGAGAAAGGCCATTGACTTTTTTAAGTTAATTTACTCCATCTACTTCACTGAAGCTGTTTATCAGTCTTAGGAGTCCTCTGGTGGAATTTTTAGGGTCACTTATATATACTATCATATCATCTGCAAAAGGTGATATTTTGACTTCATCTTTTCCAATTAGTTTCCCCTTGATCTTTCTTTGTTGTCGAATTGCTCTTGCTAGGACTTCAAGTACTACGTTGAAGAGGTAGGGAGAAACTGGGCAGCGTTTTCTAGTCCCTGATTTTAGTGGGATTGTTCCAGCTTCTCACCATTTACTTTGATGTTGACTACTGGTTTGCTGTAGATTGCTTTTATCATGTTTAGGTATGGGCCTTGAATTCCTGATCTTTCCAAGACTTTTAACATTAATGGGTGTTGGATCTTGTCGAATGCTTTTTCCACATCTAACGAGATGATCATGTGGTTTTTGTCTTTGAGTTTGTTTACATAATGGATTACCTTGATGGATTTTCATATATTAAACCATCCCTGCATCCCTGGGATGAAACCTACTTGGTCAGGATGGATGATTGCTTTAATGTGTTCTTGGGTTTGGTTAGCAAGAATTTTATTGAGGATTTTTGCATTGATATTCATAAGGGAAATTGGTCTGAAGTTCTCTAACTTGTTGGATCTTTCTGTGGTTTAGGTATCAGAGTAATTGTGGCTTCATTGAATGAGTTGGGTAGAGTTCCCTCTACTTCTATTTTGTGGAATAGTTTGTGCAGAACTGGGATTAGATCTTCTTTGAAGGTCTGGTAAAACTCTGCACTAAACCCATTTGGTCCTGGCCTTTTTTTGGTTGGGAGACTATTAATGACTGCTTCTATTTCGTTAGGGGATATGGGAATGTTTAGATCATTAACTTGATCCTGATTTATCTTTGGTACCTGGTGTCTGTCTAGAAATTTGTCCATTTCATTCAGGTTTTCCATTTTCGTTGAGAAAACCATTTGTAGAAGGATCTGATGGTGTTTTGGATTTCTTCAGGATCTGTTGCTATGTCTCCCTTTTCATTTCTGATTATGTTAATTGAGATATTGTCCCTGTGCCCTCTAGTGAGTCTAGCTAAGTGTTTATCTATCATGTTGATTTTCTCAAAGAACCAACTCCTCGTTTTTTAATTCTTTGAATAGTTCTTCTTGTTTACACTTGGTTGATTTCACCCCTGAGTTTGATTAATCCTGCCGTCTACTCCTCTTGGGTGAATTTGTTTCCTTTTTTTCTAGGGCTTTTATATGTTTTGTCAATCTGCTAGTATGTGCTCTCTCCTGTTTCTTCTTGGAGGCACTCTGCGCTATGAGTTTCCCTCTTAGTAATGCTTTCATTGTGTCCCATAGGTTTGGGTATGTTGTGGCTTCATTTTCATTAAACTCAAAAAAGTCTTTCATTTCTTTCTTTATTCCTTCCTTGACCAAGGAATCATTGAGAAAAGTGTTGTTCAGTTTCCAAGTGAATGATCAGCCTTAGGCCATGGTGGTCTGATAGGATACATGGAACAACATCAATATTTTTGTATCTGTTGAGGCTTGTTTTGTGACAATTATATGATCAATTTTGGGGAAGGTCCTGTGAGGTGCTGAGAAGAAGGTATATCCTTTTGTTTTAGGATAAAATGTTCTGTAGATAATCTGTTAAGTCCATTTGTTTCATCACTTCTGTTAGTTTCACTGTGTCCCTGTTTATTTTCTGTTTCACCGATCTGTCCATTGGTGAAAGTGGTGTGTTGAAGTCTCCCACTATTATTGTGTGAGGTGCAATGTGTGGTTTGAGCTTTAATAAAGTGTCTTTAATGAATGTGGCAGCCCTTGCATTTGGAGCATAGATATTCAGAATTGAGAGTTCCTCTTAGAGGATTTTACCTTTGAGGAGTACGAAGTGTCCCTCCTTGTCTTTTTTGATAACTTTGGGTTGGAAGTCAATTTTATCCGATATTAGAATGGCTACTCCAGCTTGTTTATTCAGACCATTTGCTTGGAAAATTGTTTTCCAGACTTTCACTCTGAGGTAGTGTCTGTCATTTTCCCTGAGATGGGTTTCCTGTAAGCAGCAGAATGCTGTGTCCTGTTTGTGTAGCCAGTCTGTTAGTCTATGTCTTCTTACTGGGGAGTTGAGACTATTGATATTAAGACATATTAAGGAAAAGTAATTGTTAGTTCCTTTTATTTTTGTTGTTAGAGTTGGCATTCTGTTCTTGTGGCTGTCTTCTTTTTGGTTTGTTGAGGGATTACTTTCTTGCTTGTTCTAGGGCATGATTTCTGTCCTTGTATTGCTTCTTTTCTGTTATTATCCTTTGAAGGGCTGGATTTGTGGAAAGATAATTTGTGAATTTGGTTTTGTCGTGGAATACTTTGGTTTCTCCATCTATGGTAATTGAGAGTTTGGCCGGGTATAGTAGCCTGGACTGGAATTTGTGTTGTCTTAGTTTCTGTATAACATCTGTACAGGCTCTTCTGGGTTTCATAGTCTCTGGTGAAAACTCTGGTGTAATTCTGATAGGACTGCCTTTATATGTTACTTGACCTTTCTCCCTTACTGCTTTTAATATTCTCTCTTTATTTAGTGCATTTATTGTTCAGATTATTATGTGTCAGGAGGAATTTCTTTTCTGGTCCAGTCTATTTGGAGTTCTGTAGGCTTCTTGTATGTTCATGGGCATCTCTTTCTTTAGATTTGGGAAGTTTTCTTCAATAATTTTGTTGAAAATGTTTGCTGGTCCTTTGAGTTGAAAATCTTCATTCTGATCCACCCCTATTATCCGTATGTTTGGTCTTCTCATTGTGTCCTGGATTTTCCTGGATGTTTTGAGTTAGAATCTTTTTGCATTTTGCATTTTCTTTGATTGTTGTGCTGATGTTCTCTATGGAATCTTCTACACCTTACATTCTCTCTTCCATCTCTTGTATTCTGTTGCTGATGCTTGCATCTATGTTTCCAGATATCTTTCCTAGGTTTCTATCTCCAAAGTTGCCTCACTTTGGGTTTTCTTTATTGTGTCTACTTCCCTTTTTAGGTCTAGTATGGTTTTGTTCATTTCCATCACCTATTTGGATGTGTTTTCCTGTTTTTCTATAAGGACTTGTAACTCTTTAGCAGTGTTCTCCTGTATTTCTATAAGTGAGTTATTAAAGTTCTTCTTGATATCCTCTAACATCATCATGAGATATGCTTTTAAATCTGGGTCTAGCTTCTCGGTTGTGTCGGGGTGCCCAGGACTAGGTGGCATGGGAGTGCTGCGTTCTGATGATGGTGTGTGGTGCTGATTTCTGTTAGTAGGATTCTTAAGTTTGCTTTTGCCATCTGGTATTCTCTGGAGCTGTGCAGGATACACTTGGCAGGGTCCCAGAACTAAGATGTCTGTTGCCAATACTCGGGCAAAGGGCTCCCGTGCCAGGCAGATCCCAATCCTCAGAATTCTTAAGGTGGCCTGGCTGGTGTTGTGTGTATCTGGCTGTAGTTAGCCGACTGTGCGCCATAGCTACCCCGGTGCTGCTCGGACCAAAAGGGGCTTGTGCCCCTACTCAGACCGGGTTTTTGCTTCTCTGACTAATGCCGTGTCAAGTCCCGCGAGTTTGGATTGGAGCAGATGCTTAGTTCCACTCACCAGAGGGCTTAAGTTCGCTTGGTGGTTGTTGTGGGTAGCTAGTGGTAGTCAGAAGTCTGTGCGCCCTCTCCAGCACCTTCAAATTCTGGCTATGACTCCTGCCCTCCACTCTTCTCAGGTATGGCATTTCACCTCTTCTTCTCCCAGCCGGATGGATCTCCTTTGTACTACTTCCTCTCTCTTTTAAGCTCTGGAACCTTAAAAGTCCTACCTCTGTCTGCCCTGGCCAGCCATTACCTGGTTGAATCTTCATTTACCAATCAAAACCAACTCAGAGCAGAATCCCTCAGTGTTGTACATGCAGAAAATTATAATAAAAGCAGCATTAGGTCAAACCAACTATAATTCAGTTCATAATTTTTATAAAGTCCACTGACTTTATTAATCTAAAATTTGTTATAAATAGCGACTGATTTATTTTTTTGGCAAAAAAGGAACCAAATTAGTTACTTAATATCAAGTGACCAGCTGTGAATTCACATGAAAGAACAAAGGAATTTGAAAGATGAATGGAAAATAAACAACTGAGCCAAGAAGACAAAACTGAATCCAAATTTGATGGTGAGGAATGTCCAGAGCCAATCCAGCCAGTGTTGTAAAACTTTAAATATTCAGAAATTGGCCACAGCAAATACTTCTGGAAAAGAAACAGCAAAAATAAAAATGAATAAAAGAGATAGGTGGATTTTTTTTTCAGAAAATCGAATCAAATTTCAAATATTTCATCTCACCAATGAAATGACAATTTATACTTCGAGAATTTTAGAATTCATTCTAATTGGAGAATACAGGGATAGTTGGTAATTTTTATTTCCTTTCTACATACAATATAGAAATATTATATCTATATTAGGCTTAGAGTCAGGAAAACTTGGGAAACAATATAGATAATTAATATTCATCTCTAGAAGTCAGACAGGTAAAAAACAAAGTCAAAATAACACATATGGCAAATCTAAGAAAAGCAACAGTGTAAATTCAGCATGTGCTCAGAAGTGCAAATATGATATTTAAAAAATTCCACCCTTTATTATGAACAATGAATATAAATACCAGAATTTCACCTTTAAGAAAAATCACATGGATAATACAAGTTAGAAGTAAACTGCACACCTCAAGCATAACAAAATTCATTATATATATTTATACACATACACACATAAACATGTAGTCTGAGCCAGAAATGCAATCTCTTACTGTTTGAATCAGTTACAAAGATATTTTCATCTCATAGATTCTCTCTTAAAGAAGAGAAAAATCAATTACATCATTTACATTTCTCTGGATGCTCAACCTGAGTCCATCTTGAGATGTGTTTTTTTTTTCTTCTTCTTTACAGATTGAGCTACAGTGCAGATTCAAAAATCATAGGAATTGTAATTCTGAGTCTCTGGAGTAACCTTATGCAGAAAGTTTGAGTAAAATAATCTATAACTTAGAGGAGTGAACATGTCACAAACTTTGTAGAAAATTTAAATGTGGACTATGGAAGACATGGTGGTTGGTAGTTCTATTCTCAGGGGTAGAAATGATACTACTAGATGGCAGTTTATTGCTAAGGACAGTACAGTACAGAAGTCAACAAAACCATATATAGTCCAACATATACCAAAGAAATTCAATGAAACATAAGATAATATTCTCAAATAATAATACAAAAAGTACAAAATCTTGAAGAAACTGAAAAAAAATTATAGGAATATATTACCTACATATTTAAATTAAGGGGATAAAAGAAAACCAATATAAGAACTCATGTTCTTGAAATGTGGTAATGGTATCATGGCAGGGAAAGTACCATAAAAGTCCAGGACTAGATGGATTTAACAATGAGTTCTACCAGACTACAGAATTTCTTTTGTAAATATAACTACATTGTGTTTCTCTGTATATACTTTCATTTCTGTGGTTGCATACGTCACATCATGAACGTGCAGGTCATGGGACAACTTTCAGAAGCTGTTTCTCTCCTTTCAATAGTGGTTTCCAGGTTTGCAAACTTAGTAGAAAAAAGTTTCATACTGCATTAAAAAAATCACCATAATCAAATTGGATCTACATCAGAGATATGCCCTCATAATCATAATTTGCCACACATGAAATAATATAATAGAATACCTATGCATATCTAAGGGCAAAAATTATATGAACGTTTCAATATATTCAAATAGAACCATTTTACTTTGTACTTGAAAGGGTCTCTTCAGGTTCTATCACACTGCTGTTGGGCATTTCGTCTAATGTCATCCTCATTGGGTCCTGAGAGGCTCCCACAACCATGCTGTCTGGGATTTAGTAGTGGTTCTTCCCATTCCCCACATCACACTACTAGATATTTCTATTCATTCTCTTGGCCCTCAGGGCTTCTTTCCTGTCTCCCTCATACCAGATATTGCCTTCTTTTCTTCCCTCCACCTCCCCTGTTTCACACATGTCCCTCCATACCTCTGCCTCCAATGATTATGTTGTTCCATGTTCTAAGTGAGATTGGAGATTGAAGCATTCAAATTTGGGCTTTCCCTCTTCTTAAGCTTCATATGGTCTGTGAATTCTTCATGGATATTCTGAACTTTTTGGGTAATATACACTTATCAGTGAGTACATACCATATATTCATACATATCTCCTTTGGTGTCTGGGTTACTTCACTCAGGATGATATTTTCTATTTCCATGCATTTTCCTAGAAAGAATAACAAAAACAAAACAAAAAACTGATATCCTTATTTTGAATAGCTGAGTGGTCTTTTTTTTGTTTTGTTTTGTTTTTTTGTTTTTTTGTTTTTTGTTTTTGTTTTTTCGGGATAGGATATCCCTGTATGGCCCTGGATGTCCTGGAAATCACTCTGTAGACCAGGCTGCCCTTGAACTCAGAAATCTGCCTGCCTCTTGAGTAGTCTTTCACTGGGTAAATGTACCACATTTCTGTATATAATTTTCATTGAAGGGAATCTGGGTTATTTCCAGCATTCAGCTATTATAATTTTTTTTTCTTTGTTTAATGGTACAACCACTTGTTTTTATTTCTTAAAATTACAACCTGCTCCTTTGGTGAAATTTATGGTCAGTTCTTTTTTTTTTATTTTTAATTAGGTATTCAGATCATTTACATTTCCAATGCTATACCAAAAGTCCCCCATACGAAGCCCCCCCCTCACTCACTTACCCACCCACAGCCCCTTTTTGGCCCTGGCGTTCCCCTGTACTACGGCATATAAAGTTTGCAAGTCCAATTGGCCTCTCTTTGCAGTGATGGCCGACTAGGTCATCTTTTAATACATGTGCAGCAAGAGACAAGAGCTCCGTGGTACTGCTTAGTTCCTATAGGGATGCAGTTCCCTTTAGTTCCTTGGGTGTTTTCTCTAGTTCCTCCATTGGGGGCCCTGTGGCCCTTTCAATATCTGACTGTGAGCATCCACTTCTGTGTTGGCTAGTCCCTGGCGTAGTCTCACAAGAGACAGCTATACCCATGTCCTTTCAGCACAATCTTGCTAATGTATGCAATGGTGTCAGCATATGGAAGCTGATCATGGGATGGATCTCTGGATATGGCAATCACTAGATGGTCCATCCTTTCGTCACACTTCCAAGTTTTGTCTCTGTAACTTCTTCAATGGGTGTTTCGTTTCCTATTCTAAGAAGGGGCAAAGCGTCCACACTTTGGTCTTCGTTCTCTTGAGTTTAATGTGTTTAGCAAATTGTATCTTATATCTTGAGTATCCTAAGTTTCTGGGCTAATATCCACTTATCAGTTAGTACATATTGTGAGAGTTCCTTTGTGATTGGGTTACCTCACTCAGGATGATGCCCTCCAGGTCCATCCATTTGGTTAGGAATTTCATAAATTCATTCTCTTTAATACCTGTGTAGTACTCCATTGTGTAAATGTACCAAATTTTTTGTATCCATTCCTCTGTTGAGGGGCATCTGGGTTCTTTCCAGCTTCTGGCTGTTATAAATAAGGCTGCTATGAACATAGTGGAGCATGTGTCCTTCTTACCGGTTGGGGCATCTTCTGGATATATGCTCAGAAGAGGTATTGCGGGATCCTCTGGTAGTACTATGTCCAATTTTCTGAGGAACTGCCAGACTGATTTCCAGAGTGGTTGTACAAGCTTGCAATCCCACAAACAATGTAGGAGTGTTCCTTTCTCCACATCCTCACCAGCATCTGCTGTCACCTAAATTTTTCATCTTAGCCATTCTGACTGGTGTGAAGGTGGAATCTCAGCGTTGTTTTGATTTGCATTTCCCTGAAGATTAAGGATGTTGAACATTTTTTCAGGTGCTTCTCTGCCTTTTGGTATTCCTCTGGTGAGAAATCTTTTTTTTTTTTTTAAGTTTTAACTATTTTTATTCAACATGAGACAGAACAACAGTTGTTCAGACAACAAAACAAAAACAGACACGAATTGACACATGGACAGACTGGTGCATCAAACACAGACAATACAGAGAGGGTAGAGAACTTGATGTAACCAGAATTATGGATGTCTCCTGTATTGGACAAAGAGAAAGCAGTACATCTCCAAATTTCCTTCTGTTCCTGGGAGAGCTCCAAAATCCTTTTTTCTTCTCTCTTGGTCTCTCTTTCTCATGTCATTTGTATATCTAGCATCTCCCAATCACCACCCTCTTTTGTATTTTACCCTTTTTATTTGATTTTATTATTTTAAGCTTTTAAAAGAATGTATTTTTTGTTTGAGTTGCCTTATTCTGTGCTCTAGTTCACATTCATGTCTGCCTTTGATTTTATTATTTCTTACTATAACTTTTGTTTTTATTTTATTTTTCAAGGACTTAAAGAGCAACCTTAGGTTTTATATTTTAGAATTTTATGATATATATTTTTCTTTTTTTTTCTTTTCCATTTTTTATTATGTATTTAGCTCATTTACATTTCCAATGCTATACCAAAAGTCCCCCATAGCCACCAAACCCAACTCCCTATCCACCCACTCCTCCTTTTTGGCCCTGGCGTTCCCTTGTACTGGGGCATATTCTTTGTTCAGTTCTGAGCCCCATTTTTAGTGGGGTTATATGAATATATGGAGTCTATCTTCTTTAGTTCTTTATATGTATTGGATATTAGTCCCCTTACCGATTTGGGATAGGTAAACATCATTTCCCAATCTGTTTGTGGTCTATTTGTAATATTGAAGGCAACTTTTGCCTTGCAGAAGCTTTGCAATTTTATGAGGTCCCATTTATCGATTCTGGATCTTACAGCACAAGCCATTGCTGTTCTATTCCGGAATTTTTCCCCTGTACCCATATCTTCGAGGCTTTTCCTTACTTTCTCCTCTATTAGTATCAGTGTCTCTGGTTTTATGTGGAGTTCTTTAATCCAATTAGATTTGACCTTAGTACAAGGAGATAGGAATGTATCAATTCGCAATCTTCAACATGATAATAGCCAGTTGTGCCAGCACCAATTGTTGAAAATGCTGTCTTTTTTCCACTGGATGGTTTTAGATTCCTTGTCAAAGATCAAGTGACCATAGGTGTGTGGGTTCATCTCTGGGTCTTCAATTCTGTTCCATTGGTCTACTTGTCTGTCACTATACCAGTTCCATGCAGTTTTTATCACAATTGCTCTGTAGTACAGCTTTAGGTTTGGCATGGTGACTCCACTAGATGTTCTTTTATCCTTGAGAAGATTTTTTGTTATCCTAGGTTTTTTGTTATTCCAGATGAATCTGCTGATTGCTCTTTCTAATTTGTTGAGTTGGAATTTTGATGGGGATTGCATTGAATCTGTAGATTGTTTTTGCAAGATAGCCATTTTTACTATATTTATCCTGCCAATCCATGAGCATGGGAGATCTTTCCATCTTCTGAGATCTTCTTTAATTTCTTTCTTCAGAGGCATGAAGTTCTTGTCATACAGATCTTTTACTTCCTTAGAGTCATGCCTAGGTATTTTATATTGTTTGTGGCTATTGAGAAGGGTGTTGTTTCTCTAATTTCTTCCTCAGCCTGTTTGTCCTTTGTGAAGAGAAAGGCCATTGACTTGTTTGAGTTAATTTTATATCCAGCTACATCACTGAAGCTGTTTATCAGGCTTAGGGGGTCTCTGGTGGAATTTTTAGGGTCACGTATACATATTATCATATCATCTGCAAAAAGTGCTATTTTGACTTCTTCCTTTCCAATTTGTATCACCTTGATCTCCTTTTGTTGTCTAATTGCTCTGGCTAGGATTTCAGGTACAATGTTGAATAGGTAGGGAGAGAGTGGACAGCCTTGTCTAGTCCCTAATTTTAGTGGGATTGCTTCAAGCTTTTCACCATTTACTTTGATGCTGGCTACTGGTTTGCTGTAGATTGTTTTTATCATATTTAGGTATGGGCTTTGAATTCCTGATCTTTCCAAGACTTTTATCATGAATGGGTGTTGGATTTTGTCAAATGCGTTCGCAGCTTCTAACGAGATGATCATGTGGTTTTCGTTTTTAAGTTTGTTATATACTGGATTACATTGATGGATTTCCGTATATTGAACCATCCCTGCGTCCCTGGGATGAAACCTACTTGGTCAGGATGGATGATTGTTTTGATGTGTTCTTGGATTTGGTTAGCAAGAACTTTATTGAGGATTTTTGCATCAAAATTCATAAGTGATATTGGTCTGAAGTTCTCTATCTTTGTGGGGTCTTTTGTGGTTTAGGTATCAGAGTAATTGTGGCTTCATAGAATGAGTTGGGTAGAGTACCTTCTGTTTCTATTTTGTGGAATAGTTTGTGCAGAACTGGGAGTAGATCTTCTTTGAAGGTCTGATAGAACTCTGCACGAAACCCATCTCGTCCTGGGCTTTCTTTGGTTGGGAGACTATTAAGGACTGATTTTATTTCTTTGGGGGATATCGGGCTGTTTAGATCATTAACCTGATCTTGATTCAACTTTGGTACCTGGTATCAGTCTAGACACTTCTCCATTTCTTCCAGGTTCTCCAGTTTTTTTTGAGTATATCCTTTTGTAGAAGGAACTGATGGTTTTTTGGATTTCTTCAGGATCTGTTGTTATGTCTCCCTTTTCATTTCAGATTTTAATAATTAGAATGCTTTCCCTGTGCCCTCTAGTGAGTCTGGCTAAGGGTTTGTCTATCTTGTTGATTTTCTCAATTAACCAGCTCCTCAATTGGTTGATTCTCTGAGTAGTTATTCTTGTTTCTACTTGGTTGATTTTGCCCCTGAGTTTCAGTATTTCCTGCCGTGTACTCCTCTTGGGTGAATTTGCTTTCTTTTGTTCTAGAGATTTTAGGAGTGTTGTCAAGCTGCTAATGTATGCTCTCTCTAGTTTCCTTTTGGAGGCACTCAGAGCTATAAGTTTTTTTCTTACAAATGCTTTCATTGTGTCCCATAAGTTTGGGTATGAGGTGGCTTCATTTTCATTGAACTCTAAGAAGTCCTTAATTTCTTTCTTTATTCCTTCCTTGACCAAGATATCATTGAGAAGAGTGTTGTTCAGTTTCCATGTGAATGTTGGCTTTCTATTATTTATTTTGTTGTTGAAGATCAGCCTTAGTGCATGGTGATCTGATAGGATGCATGGGACAATTTCAATACGTTTGTATCTGTTGAGGCCTGTTTTGTGATCTATTATGTGGTCAATTTTGGAGAAGGTACCATGAGGTGCTGAGAAGAAGGTATATCCTTTTGTTTTAGGATAAAATGTTCTGTAGATATCTGTTAGATCCATTTGTTTCATAACTTCAGTTAGTTTCACTGTGTCCCTGTTTATTTTCTGTTTCCTTGATCTGTCCATTGGTGAAAGTAGTGTGCTGAAGTCTCCCACAATTATTGTGTGAGGTGCAATGTGTGCTTTGAGCTTTACTAAAGTTTCTTTAATGAATGTGGCTGCCCTTGTATTTGGAGCATAGATATTCAGAATTGATAGTTCCTCTTGGAGGATTTTACCTTTGATGAAAATGAAGTGACCCTCCTTGTATTTTTTGATGACTTTGGGTTGTAAGTCAATCTTATCAGATGTTAGGGTGGCTAGTCCAGGTTGTTTCTTCATACCATTTGCTTGTGAAATTGTTTTCCAGCCTTTCATTCTGAGGTAGTGTCTATCTTTTTCTCTGAGATGTGTTTCCTTTAATCAGCAAAATGCTGGGTCTTGTTTGTGTAGCCAGTTTGTTAGTCTATATCTTTTTATTGGGGAGTTGAGACCATTGAAATTAAGAGATATTAAGGAAAAGTAATTGTTGGTTCCTCTTATTTTTGTTGTTATAGTTGGCATTCTGTTTTTGTGGCTGTCTTCTTTTAGGTTTGTTGAGGGATTATCTTCTTGTTCTTTCTAGGGCAAGATTCCCTTCTTTGTATTTTTTTTCTGTTATTATCCTTTGAAGGGCTGGATTTGTGGAAAGGTAATATGTGAATTTGTTTTTGTCATGGAATACTTTTGTTTCTCCATCTATGGTAATGGAGAGTTTGGCTGGGTATGGTAGCCGTGGCTGTAATTTGTGTTCTCTTAATGGCTGTATAACATCTGTCTAGGCTCTTCTGGCTTTCATAGTCTCTGGTGAAAAATCTGGTGTAGTTCTGTTTGACTTGCCTTTATAAGTTACTTGACCTTTTTCCCTTACTGCTTTTAGTATTCTATCTTTATTTAGTGCATTTGTTGTTCTGATTATTATGTGTAGGGAGGAATTTCTTTTCTGGTCCAGTCTATTTGGAGCTCTGTATGCGTCTTGTATGTTCATGGGCATCTCTTTCTTTAGATTTGGGAAGTTTTTTTCAATAATTTTGTTGAAGATATTTGCTGGTCCTTTGAGTTGAAAATCTTCATTCTGATCCACCCCTATTATCCATAGGTTTGGTCTTCTCATTGTGTCCTCGATTTCCTGGATATTTTGAGTTAGGATCTTTTTGCATTTTCCATTTTCTTTGATTGTTGTGCCGATGTTCTCTATGGGATCTTTTGCACCTGAGATTCTCTCTTCCATCTCTTGTATTCTGTTGCTGATGCTCAAATCTATGGTTCTTTTTTTCTTTCCTAGGGTTTCTATCTCCAGTGTTGCCTCACTTTGAGTTTTCTTTATTGTGTCTACTTCCCTTTTTAGGTCTAGTATGGTTTTGTTCATTTCCATCACCTGTTTGGATATGTTTTCCTCTTTTTCTGTAAGGACTTCTACCTGTTTGATTGCGTTTTCCTGTTTTTCTTTAAGGACTTGTAACTCTTTAGCAGTGTTATCCTGTATTTCTTTAAGTGAGTTATTAAAGTCTTTCTTGATGTCCTCTACCATCATCATGAGATATGCTTTTAAATCTGCGTCTAGGTTTTCGGATGTGTTGGGGTGCCCTGGACTAGGCGAAGTGGGAGTGCTGGGTTCTGATGATGGTGAGTGGTCTTGGTTCCTGTTAGTAAGATTCCTACATTTACCTTTCACCATTTGGTAATCTCTGGAGTTAGTTGTTATAGTTGACTCTGTTTAGAGATTGTTCTTCTGGTGATTCTGTTACCGTCTATCAGCAGACCTGGGAGACAGACTCTCTCATCTGAGTTTCAGTGCTCAGAGCTCTCTCTGCTGGCAAGCTCTCCTCCTACAGGGA
Source organism: Mus musculus (assembly GCF_000001635.26). Classification (NCBI taxonomy): domain Eukaryota; kingdom Metazoa; phylum Chordata; class Mammalia; order Rodentia; family Muridae; genus Mus; species Mus musculus. The sequence continues at coordinate 32,990,544 of NC_000087.7, forward strand.
AGGTGCAAAGATTATCTTGTGTTTGGACCTCTCCTGGCTGAAGAAGTGGGCCCAAAACAGGACCTTTTCCAGAAGCTGTGTTGCTTGACAGGTCCCAGAAGCTGTCAGCTTCTTTGGTGCACACTCTCACCTGTGCAGACTAAGTTGCTAAGTTCGGTGGCGTCATAGAACCAAGGTGGCATCCGCTGCTCCTGAGGCTGAGGCCTTCTGAACCAGGCAGATACCTGTCCTTTGGTTGGGAGGCTGGCTGGCTTTCTATGGCCCGAAAAGGGTGCTGCCTCAGCGGTTCTGTGGCTTGGCCTGTCCCAGAAGCTGTCCGGTTCTGTGGTGCACTCTCTTATCTGTTCAGATTAATTTCCTAAGTTCGGCATAGTCCCTGAACCCCCACTATTATAATTAAGGCTGCTGTAAACACTGAAGGTTTACTCATGATATGGTAGAGCATTTTGGGGGTATATGCCCAGAAGTTGTATATATGAACATTCAGATAGACTTATTTCCAATTTTGTGAAGAAATGCCAGAATATTTTCCAGATTATAGAATCTGGAAAACACTTTGCAATCCCACTAGCAAAGATAAAGTGTTCTTTTTTATCTACATTTGCTCTAGCAGCTATTTTCACCTGACATTTTGGTCTCAACCATTCTGATTGGTTTAGGATGGAATCTCAGCGTGGTTTTGATTTGTATTTCACTATAAATGAGGATGTTGAACATTTCTTTAGTTGCTTCTCAGGCTTTTGAGATTCCTAAATTGAGAATTTTGTTTAGCTCTAGAGCTCATTTTTTCATTAGAATGTGTTTTTTTTTTTTTTTTGGTGTCTAGCTTCTTGAATTCTTTGTATATTTTGAATATTAGCCCTCGATCAGATGTAGGGTTAGTAAAGATCTTTTCTCCATTACTAGGTTGCCATTTTGTCCTATTGACAGTGTCCTTTGCCTTACAGAACCTTTTCAGTTTCAGAAGGTCCCATTTGTTAATTGATCAAGATATGCTTTCAGACAGGAACATGGCATGACTGTCCTAAAAGAGGCTATGCCATCAACTGACTGAGACAGATGCAGATATTTACAGCCATCCATTGGTCTAAACCCAGGAACCCTATGGAAGAGTTTGATCAAAGACTGAAGGAACTGAAGGGAATTACAACCCTATAGGAAGAACAACACCATGAAAAAACTAGATTTCCAGAATTCTCAGGTACTAAGCAACCAACCAAAAAGCATACATGTACTAGTCCATAACCGCTACTATACATATGTAGCAGAGGATAGCATTGTCTGGCCTCAGTGCGATGAGGATGTGTGCTTGTCCTGTGGAAGCTTTATGTCCCCAGAAAAGGGGAATTCTAGAGATGTGGGTGGGAGAGTAAACTTTTAGAGAGAGGACGGAAGTGTGGTAGGTTCCTCATGGAGGGAGTATGCTGAAGAGGATCACATTTGAAATACAAATAAATAAAATAATTAGTAAAATGGATAGTATGACATAGTTTAGAATATCTTCAAAACAGGAGCATGAAAGTAATTGGATATAGGAAGATAAATTTAATTTTAAAGATTTTAGGTATGGTAGTCAAAATTCTTTAAAGAAAAAACTGAAATAATTATTTGTGTGTGTGTGTGTGTGTGTGTGTGTGTGTGTGTGTGTGTGTGTGTGTTTGTAGAGGGACTTATACACTGTGGTCCAGCCCAGGTATTTAAAAATAGATGTCTATAGAAAGAAAGTCAAGGAATCCAATAGATCTTCTGTCCACAAGACTGAATTTCCCAGATGTTCTTCAGTGTATGTTGGGCTCTCAAAGAAATATACTCTGAAACCTTCAAAAGAACAAGCATACCTGTGAGAATGAAGACAAGCAGGCAAAAACCAAATGGGTCTTCTACCTGCTTTACATAGGCTAGCACAAGAATATGTGTCCCAGAGTGAGGATAGGTTTTTAGACCTCAAATGAGGAAATGAACCAAAAATCACTTATATCCAGTGCTTTTCACTTTTAGTTAATTCAATATTCAGTAAAGTTAACAACTAAGACTAGCAATGACAAAGGTAGAAGTCATAGAAGTAATATGCCTGGCAACCTATCTCCTATATAACAACCAAATAGACAAGTAATAAAATTCAGACAAATAAGCTTTATTCAATAATAAAATATTGGGAAGACAAACAAGGGAATAGGTGTTGCAAAGTCTATCTTACAGTTTAAACACAGTGTACACGTTTAAACAGGAGGTGATATATTTATGCCCACAACTGACATGTTAACTCAGTGCCTGTTCTATGGTCAAAGTTGTCCATTTAGTGTGAAAATTTTACTCAGAAGCAATTTATGCCTCTAGCTGTCACCATAGCTTCAGTCTTATTATGATTTGAATATATAATATTTTGAGTAGTCTAATATATTTAAACAGTTGGTCTCCAGCTGGAGACAGTGTTTGGGAAGGTTATGGAACATTTAGGAATGTTTTTTACAAACATTTCACATATTGTTCTATAATGAATATTAGGAAAAAATCCAATATATCAAGAAAAGAAAGAAAAAGAAACACAAGTCTAAGTGGATCAAAGAACTCCATATAAAACCAGAGACACTGAAACATATAGAGAAGACAGTGGATTAAAGCCATTAAGATATGGGCACAGGGGGAAAATTCTTGAACAGAAGAGCAACGGCTTGTGCTGTAAGATCAAGTATCCACAAACCGGACCTCAGAAAATTGCAAAGCTTCTGTAAGGAAAAAGACACTGTCAATAACACAAAAGACCACCAATAGATTGGGAAAGGATCTTTATCTATCCTAGATCATATATGAGACTAATATCCAATATACATAAAGAACTCAGGAAGATGAATTCCAAAGAATCAAATAACCCTATTAAAAATGGGGTACAGTGCTAAACAAAAAATTCTCAACTGAGGAATTCAGAATGTACGAGAAGCAAAAAGATGTTCAACATCCTTAATCATCAGAGAGATACAAATCAAAACAACCTTGAGATTCCATCCACCTCACACCATTCAGAATGGCTAAGATCAAAAATTCAGGTGACAGTAGATGCTGGTGGGGAATGGAGAATGAGGAACACTCCTCCATTATTGGTGAGATTACAATTTGATACAACCACTCTGAAAATCAGTGTTGTGGTTCCACAGAAAATTGGACATAGTAATACAGGAAGATCCAGGAATACCACTCCTGGGCATATACCCAGAAGATGTTCTGAAGAATAAAAAATTAATTACTGAACTCTTCCTCACCCCAGAGCCCGACCCCTCCCATCTAGAGAGTGTTCCCAGAATGCTCCTGAACTCCTCACCCCAGAATGCATTCCTGAACTCCTCACCCTAGAGTTCGAACCCTCCCAAATAAAAACTGTTCCAAGAACATTTTTGAGATAAGGGCCTCCTGGAACAACCTCAGAATGAACCAGATACATTGCCAAATAATAGGACATGACCCCTTAGTTACGTAGAATACCTTGGCAGAACCCCTTGTCCCTTGGCAGAACCCCTTAGTTACGTAATCTTGTACTTTCCCTGCCCCGCTCTCCCCCCTTGAGTTTTCCTATATAAGCCTGTGAAAAATTTGGCTTATCGTCGATTCTCCTCTACACCACTAGGTGTATGAGTTTCGACCCCAGAGCTCTGGTCTATGTGCTGCTTTCATGCTGCTGCTCTATTAAATCTTGCCTTCAACATTTTGAGTTCGGTCTCAGTGTCTTCTCGGGTCCGCGGCTGTCCCGAGGCTTGAGTGAGGGTCTCCTTTCGGGGGTCTTTCATTTGGGGGCTCGTCCGGGATCAGCGCGACCACCCAGAGACCCTAGACCCACTTTAAGGTAAGATTTTTTGACCTGTCTTGGTCTGGTGTCTGTGTTCTGTTTCTAAGTTTGGTGCGATTGCAGTTTCGGTTTTGCGGACGCTCAGTGAGACCGCGCTCCGAGAGGGAACGCAGGGTGGATAAGGATAGATGTGTCCAGGTGTCCACAGTCCGTTTACCCTGGGAGACGTACCAGGAGGAACAGGGGAGGACCAGGGACGCCTGGTGACCCCTTTGGAGGCCAAGAGACCATCTTTGGTTGCGAGATCATGAGTTCGAGTCCCACCTCGTGCAGAGGGTCTCAATCGGCCGGCCTTAGAAAGGCCATCTGATTCTCTGAGTTGCTTGTGGTCGACGCGAAGTCGCCGCCGCTTTTGGTTTCTTTTTTGTCTTAGTCTCGTGTTCACTCTTGTTGTGTCTACTATTATTCTGGAAATGGGACAATCTGTGTCCACTCCCCTTTCTCTAACTCTGGAGCATTGGAAGGAGGTGCGGGTCAGAGCCCACAACCAGTCGGTGGAGGTCAGAAAGGGTCCGTGGCAGACCTTTTGCACCTCCGAGTGGCCGACATTTGGAGTGGGCTGGCCACCAGAAGGTGCTTTTGACTTGTCACTAACTGCCGCCGTCAGGCAAATTGTTTTTCAGGAGGAAGGGGGTCACCCTGATCAGATCCCCGACATTGTGACCTGGCAGAATCTCGTCCAATTCCCACCTCCGTGGGTCAAGCCTTGGACCCCAAATTCTTCGAAAATGACGGTTGCGGTTGCTCAGTCTGATGCAGCCGGAAAGTCCAGCCCGTCAGCTCCCCCCAAGATTTATCCAGAGATTGACGACCTCCTCTGGATGGACTCCCAACCTCCCCCTTATCCACTGCCCCAGCAGCCACCTGCAGCCGCCCCACCACAGGGACCAATAGCGAGAGGGGCACAGGGACCGGCGGGGGGGACTCGGAGCCGACGAGGCCGAAGCCCCTGGGAAGAAGGGGGGCCGGATTCAACAGTTGCCTTACCACTTAGAGCACATGTGGGAGGGCCAGCGCCAGGACCCAATGATCTCATTCCTTTATAATACTGGCCTTTTTCCTCTACTGATTTATATAATTGGAAAACTAACCACCCTCCTTTCTCAGAGAACCCCTCTGGGCTTACTGGGCTTCTTGAGTCACTTATGTTCTCCCATCAACCCACTTGGGATGATTGTCAGCAGCTTTTGCAGGTTCTTTTTATCACAGAAGAAAGAGAAAGAATCCTGATGGAGGCGAGAAAAAATGTTCTGGGAGAGGACGGCACACCCACTGCCCTCCCTAACCTCGTGGACGAGGATTTCCCCTTGAACCGCCCCAACTGGGACTACAACACCGCGGAAGGTAGGGGACGCCTCCTTGTCTATCGCCGGACTCTAGTGGCAGGTCTCAGAGGAGCCGCTAGACGGCCCACCAATTTGGCTAAGGTAAGAGAGGTCTTGCAGGGGCAGACTGAACCACCCTCAGTCTTCCTTGAGCGTCTAATGGAGGCATATAGGAGGTACACCCCTTTTGACCCCTTGTCAGAGGGGCAGAGAGCCGCTGTAGCCATGGCCTTCATTGGTCAGTCCTCTCCCGACATTAAGAAAAAGCTGCAAAGGCTGGAGGGGCTCCAAGATCATACGCTCCAAGATTTAGTAAAAGAAGCAGAGAAAGTCTATCATAAGAAGGAAACAGAAGAGGAGAGGCAGGAGAGAGAGAAGAAAGAAATAGAGGAGAGGGAAAATAGACGGGATCGCCGTCAGGAGAGAAATTTGAGTAAAATTTTGGCCGCAGTTGTGAATGATAGACAGTCAGGAAAAGGTAAAACAGGGCTCCTGGGCAACAGGGCAGTGAAACCGCCAGGTGGCAGAAAGATACCACTGGAAAAAGACCAATGCGCCTATTGCAAAGAGAAAGGACACTGGGCTAGAGATTGCCCTAAAAAACGGGAGCGATCCAAGGTCCTGACCCTAGAAGAGGATTAGGGAAGTCGGGGCTCAGACCTCCTCCCTGAGCCTAGGGTAACTTTGTCCGTGGAGGGGACTCCCGTCAACTTCCTGATAGACACCGGAGCAGAGCATTCAGTACTCACTAGCCCCCTAGGCAAGCTAGGCTCTAAAAAGACCATGGTGATTGGAGCCACTGGTAGTAAATTTTACCCCTGGACGACCGAACGAGCCCTACAGATAAACAAGAACATAGTGACCCATTCCTTCCTGGTGATACCTGAGTGTCCTGCTCCCCTCTTGGGGTGCGATCTGCTAACCAAACTAAAGGCTCAAATCCAATTTACTTCAGAAGGCCCACAAGTAAGCTGGGGAAAAGCCCCCGTTGCCTGCCTTGTCCTCAACACAGAGGAAGAGTATCGGTTGCATGAAGAGCAACCCAAAAATGCAGTCTCTTCAGGCTGGCTAACTGCATTCCCCAATGTCTGGGCAGAACAAGCAGGAATGGGGTTGGCTAAACAAGTGCCTCCGGTTGTGGTAGAACTTAAAGCTGATGCCACCCCCATCTCGGTAAGACAATACCCCATGAGCAAGGAAGCTAGGGAGGGCATCCGGCCTCATATCCAGAGGTTGCTAGACCAAGGAGTTTTAGTGGCCTGTCAGTCCCCCTGGAATACACCACTTCTGCCTGTTCGAAAACCAGGGACTAATGACTATCGCCCGGTGCAAGACCTCCGGGAAGTTAACAAAAGGGTCCTGGACATTCACCCCACAGTCCCGAACCCGTACAATTTATTAAGCTCTCTCCCACCTGAGAGAACATGGTATACAGTCCTAGACTTAAAAGATGCCTTCTTTTGCCTGCGCTTGCACCCTAAGAGTCAGCTCCTGTTTGCCTTTGAATGGAGGGACCCAGAAGGCGGACAGACTGGTCAACTAACCTGGACTAGGCTACCACAGGGGTTCAAAAATTCCCCCACCCTGTTTGACGAGGCCCTCCATCGGGATCTCGCGCCTTTTCGCGCTTGAAACCCTCAGCTTACCCTACTACAATATGTGGATGATCTCTTGGTCGCGGCAGCCTCGAAGGAGCTGTGTCAGCAGGGAACTGAGAGGCTCCTCGCAGAACTGAGTGACTTGGGGTATCGAGTTTCGGCTAAAAAGGCACAAATTTGTCAAACTGAGGTAACCTACCTGGGGTATACCTTCCGAGGGGGTAAAAGATGGCTCACAGTGGCCCGGAAGAAGACTGTTATGATGATCCCATCGCCAACTACCCCACGGCAGGTACGTGAGTTTCTGGGGACTGCTGGCTTTTGTAGACTCTGGATTCCAGGCTTTGCAACCCTAGCGGCACCTCTATATCCTTTGACTAAGGAAGTGTTTCCTTTTGAGTGGAAAGAAGAGCACCAAAGAGCTTTTGAGGCTATCAAATCGTCTCTAATGACTGCCCCCGCGCTAACATTACCTGACTTGACTAAGCCTTTTGTCCTATATGTGGACGAGAGAGCGGGCGTAGCCAGGGGAGTGTTGACACAAGCACTGGGACCCTGGAAGAGACCTGTAGCCTATTTGTCAAAGAAATTAGATCCCGTTGCTAGTGGATGGCCCACATGCCTGAAAGCTATTGCGGCAGTGGCCCTGCTGATTAAAGATGCTGACAAATTGACAATGGGACAACAGGTGACTGTTGTAGCCCCTCATGCCTTGGAAAGTATTGTGCGGCAGCCACCTGACAGATGGATGACAAATGCCCGAATGACACACTATCAGAGCCTGCTGCTAAATGAGCATGTAACCTTTGCGCCCCCTGCCATCCTCAACCCAGCTACCCTTCTCCCTCTAACAAATGATTCCGTCCCAGTACATCAATGTACAGACATCCTCGCTGAAGAAACTGGGACCAGAAGAGACCTGACTGACCAACCCTGGCCTGGAGCTCCCAGTTGGTATACGGACGGCGGCAGTTTCCTGATAGAGGGGAAGCGAAAGGCTGGAGCTGCGGTGGTGGACGGGAAAAAGGTAACTTGGGCAAGCGCTTTGCCTGAAGGAACGTCGGCACAAAAGGCTGAACTTATAGCACTTATACAAGCCCTCCGAGAGGCTAAAGGTAAAATCGTTAACATCTACACTGACAGCCGCTATGCTTTTGCTACCGCACACATCCATGGGGCCATTTACAGGCAGCGAGGGCTATTGACCTCGGCTGGTAAAGACATTAAAAACAAAGAAGAAATTCTGGCCCTGTTGGAAGCCATACATGCACCTAAGAAGGTAGCCATCATCCACTGCCCCGGCCACCAAAGAGGAGAAGACTTGGTGGCCAAGGGCAACCGAATGGCAGACTCAGTGGCAAAACAAGTTGCTCAAGGGGCCATGATCTTAACTGAAAAAGGTGATCCGCCCAAAAGCCCTGAGGATGAGAGGTATAACATAAAAGAGCTATTGTGGACCAGTGATCCCCTCCCATACTTTTTCGAAGGGAAAATAGAATTGACTCCTGAAGAAGGAATAAAATTTGTGAAAGGACTACACCAATTCACCCACCTGGGAGTTGAAAAAATGATGAGACTAATTAAAAATTCCCGATACCAAGTCTCCAACCTGAAGTCAGTGGCTCCAAAGATTATAGACTCCTGCAAACCATGTGCATTCACTAATGCGACTAGAGCCTACAAAGAACCTGGAAAGAGACAACGGGGAGACCGTACTGGAGTGTATTGGGAGGTAGATTTTACTGAAGTTAAACCTGGAATGTATGGTAACAAGTATCTGTTAGTATTTGTAGACACTTTTTCAGGATGGGTTGAGGCGTTTCCCACTAAAACTGAGACTGCCCAGATTGTGGCCAAGAAGATCCTTGAAGAAATCCTGCCAAGATTTGGAATCCCTAAGGTAATCGGGTCCGATAATGGACCAGCCTTTGTTGCCCAGGTAAGTCAGGGCTTGGCCACTCAGTTGGGCATCGATTGGAAATTATACTGTGCTTACCGCACTCAAAGCTCAGGACAGGTAGAGAGGATGAATAGGACCTTAAAAGAGACCTTGACTAAATTAGTCATTGAGACCGGCGGGAAAGACTGGGTGACTCTCCTCCCTCTTGCGCTCTTCCGAGCCCGAAACACCCCTGGACGTTTCGGGCTCACTCCTTTTGAAGTTCTGTATGGAGGACCTCCCCCCTTAATGGAAGCTGGTGGAACATTGGTTTCCGACTCTGACCCTGTCTTACCCTCCTCTTTGCTTATTCATTTAAAGGCCCTAGAAGTGATTAGGACACAGATTTGGGACCAACTGAAGGCAGCCTATACCCCAGGGACCACCGCAGTACCCCACGGGTTCCGAGTTGGAGACAAAGTCTTGGTCAGACGGCATCGAACCGGCAGCCTCGAGCCACGGTGGAAGGGACCCTATTTGGTGTTACTGATAACCCCTACTGCGGTAAAAGTTGACGGGATTGCCTCCTGGATCCACACCTCCCACGTCAAGAGGGCCGCCAGTCAAGATGAAGAAAACCATGAAGACGATTGGACAGTGGCAGCCACTGACAATCCTCTTAAGCTTCGTTTGCGCCGCAGGCGCCACCCTGAGCCTAGGGAACCATAACCCTCATGCTCCAATTCAACAGTCTTGGGAAGTGCTTAATGAGGAGGGAAACATTGTGTGGGCAACCACTGCAGTCCATCCCCTCTGGACTTGGTGGCCTGATCTCACACCTGACATCTGTAAGTTAGTGGCAGGATCCCCCAAATGGGACCTCCCCGATCATACCGATCTTAGTAACCCACCCCCTGAAGAGCGGTGTGTCCCAAACGGGATAGGGAGCACATATGGGTGTTCGGGGCAGTTTTACCGAGGTAATCTTAGAGCTGCACAATTTTATGTTTACCCTGGTCAGGGTCAGAGCAAAAGGCTTCAACGAGAATGTGGAGGGGCATCAGATTACTTTTGTGGTAAATGGACATGTGAAACGACAGGGGAAGCTTACTGGAAGCCCTCCTCTGGCTGGGACCTAATCACGGTAAAAGGAGGAAGTGACTATGATAAGTCAAACGAAGGAGAAAGAAACTCCTATAAATATCCAGAGAATGGGTGCGCTTTTGAAAACAGCCCCCCAGGACCATGCAAAGGTAAATGCTGCAACCCCCTACTTATAAAGTTCACCGAGAAAGGGAAACAACACCGTCTAAGTTGGCTTAAAGGAAATAGGTGGGGTTGGTGAGTATACATTCCACCAAGAGATCCTGGGTTCATTTTCACGATCAGGCTGACAGTGAGAGACCCGGCGGTGACACCCGTTGGGCCTAACAAGGTCCTTATAGAACAGGGCCCCCCGTCGTACCGGCTCCCCCAAAGGTCCCAGCCGTACCAGCTCCACAGCCCAACTCAGTGGTACCCTCCCTAGGGACTAATACTCCCCTCATAAAGCCTACCTTGGCTTCCCCACCACCCCTAGGTACAAAGGACTGTCTGGTCAGTCTAGTCCAGGGAGCTTTTTTAGCTTTAAATAGAACTAACCCTAATATGACTCAATCATGCTGGTTATGCTATACCTCTAGCCCCCCTTATTATGAAGGAATAGCTCAGATCAGAACTTATAATATCACTTCAGATCATTCTCAATGTCTTTGGGGAGAAAACAGAAAGTTGACTCTAGCAGCAGTTTCCGGAAGAGGGCTTTGTTTGGGCCAGGTACCTCAGGATAAAGGGCACCTCTGTAATCAGACCCAGAACATCCAGTCTAGCAAAAGTGGTCAGTATCGAGTGCCCCCCTTAGACACAGTATGGGCTTGCAATACCGGTCTCACTCCTTGTGTGTCTATGTCTGTTTTTAATAGTTCCAAAGATTTCTGCATTTTGGTTCAGCTTATTCTTAGACTCCTGTATCATGATGATAGCTCCTTTTTAGACAAATTTGAGCATCGGGTCCGCTGGAGAAGAGAGCCCGTTACCTTAACTTTGGCAGTTCTATTAGGATTAGGAGTAGCGGCTGGAGTAGGTACAGGAACCGCTGCCTTAATTAAGACCCCCCAATACTATGAAGAACTACGTGCAGCTATGGATGTTGATCTTAGAACTATAGAACAGTCTATAACCAAATTAGAAGAATCTTTAACTTCCCTGTCCGAAGTGGTGCTACAGAATAGAAGGGGATTAGACTTATTATTCCTTAAAGAAGGAGGACTCTGTGCTGCCCTAAAAGAAGAATGTTGTTTTTATGTTGACCATTCAGGAGTAATCAAAGATTCTATGGCCAAACTTAGAGAACGCCTAGATATACGTAAAAGAGAAAGAAAAAGCCAACAAGGATGGTTCGAGAGCTGGTTTAATAAGTCCCCTTGGCTCACCACTCTATTCTCCACCATAGCAGGACCTTTGATTACTCTTATGCTTTTGCTTACTTTTGGCCCCTGCATCCTTAATAAGTTAGTAGCTTTTATTAGAGAAAGGATAAATGCAGTACAGGTTATGGTACTAAGGCAACAATATCGGGGCCTTCAGGAGGAGAAAACTCGCTCTAAGATTAGAGCTATCTCCTAAAAGAAGTGGGGAATGAAGAATAAAAAATTAATTACTGAATTCTTCCTCACCCCAGAGCCCGACCCCTCCCATCTAGAGAGTGTTCCCAGAACGCTCCTGAACTCTTCACCCCAGAATGCATTCCTGAAATCCTCACCCTAGAGTTCGAACCCTCCCAACTAAAGACTGTTCCAAGAACATTTTTGAGATAAGGGCCTCCTGGAACAACCTCAGAATGAACCAGATTCATTGCCAAATAATAGGACATGACCCTTAGTTACGTAGAATCCCTTGGCAGAACTCCTTGTCCCTTGGCAGAACCCCTTAGTTATGTAAACTTGTACTTTCCCTGCCCCGCTCTCCCCCCTTGAGTTTTCCTATATAAGCCTGTGAAAAATTTGGCTGGTCGTCGATTCTCCTCTACACCACTAGGTGTATGAGTTTCGACCCCAGAGCTCTGGTCTATGTGCTGCTTTCATACTGCTGCTTTATTAAATCTTGCCTTCAGCATTTTGAGTTCGTTCTCAGTGTCTTCTTGGGTCTGCGGCTGTCCCGAGGCTTGAGTGAGGGTCTCCTTTCGGGGGTCTTTCAGTTCCAACTTGTAATAAGAACACATGCTCCACTATGTTCATAGCAGCCTAATTTATAATAGCCAGAAGCTGGAATCTCTCACCTCCCAGGTCTCTGGTGCATTATAGGGTATCCTTGAAACATCCTATTTCCCGAGTTTGCCTATTTCCCTTATTTCTGCTGGCCCTCAAGGCTTCAGTCTTTTTCCCTTATACAATACCAGATCAGAATCCATCCCCTACTCTACCTCTTTCCACTTTTTCTCCCACGTTCGTTCTTCGCTCCCAACTTGTGGTTGATTTCTTCTCCCTCCCAATTAGGACCGAGGCGTCTTCCCTTGGGTACTTCAGCTTGTTGAGCTCTTTGAGTTCTGTGGACTGTATCCTGTGTATTCTGTAGTTTTTGTTGTTGTTTGTTTGGTTTGGTTTTGTTTGGTTTTGGGTTTTTGGCTAATATCCATTTGTTAGTGAATACATACCATGAATGTTCTTTTGTGTCTGAGTTACCTCACTAAGCATGGTATTTTCAGGTTCCATCTGTTTGCCTATTAATCTCTGGATGTCCTCATTTGTTGTTGTTGTTGTTGTTGTTGTTGTTGTTGTTTGTTGTTGTTGGTGGTGGTGGTGGTGGTTTTGGATTTTTTTTTTTTGATGTCCTCATTCTTAATAGCAAAGTATGTTATGCTCTGGGTCCACAGGAAACCCAGATGAGCCCAAGAATTGCAAACTCTACTGAAACTCACAAAAAAAGTCTTATTTTCAAGTTCAACCTTGGTTTACCCAACTAGCATTCACTGCATGAATGTTGGCAAGTGACCCTGAATCCAAAAAACATTGGGTTTATATACAGTATTGGAATTGTGTAAATATTTATAGAAAAGGTGACTAGAAGGTGTAATCGTACTGAAGTGGGAGGGGGTATTCAGTGTCTGTTCAAGGACTAAGTTTATGGCCCGTTTTATCTGTCTGTGGGCTGACATCTGCTTACCTTTTACTTTTTCCATGGTGTCCCTTGAGCTTGCTTTTTCTCTAAGGTCTCAAGGATAGGTACTTGGAGTTCTTTCCAACAGGAGTTTTGGTTTTTGCACACACAGAGGCAGAGAGATTGTGTCCTCATTATGGGCCCTGTCATTGTAACTCTAGGGGAGGAAGAGGCAGCCTAGTCTGCTGCAGGAGGATGCAGCACAGAAACCATCTGTTTGCTATCTGCATTGCCGCAGGGGAAGGAGGACAGGGGAAAGGAGGATGGGAGCCTCTGTCTGTACAACACTGAAGTCTCTCTAGTATTAGTAATCTGTGGGTTACAACATTCTCCCCTCTTTTTGGTGACGCTAGAGGCCAATCATGTGCTCTTTATAGGCCTAAATCATCTGTGCTAACTGGTTTGTACTGGGACCTCATCACCATCAGTTGAATAGTCCCTAATCTCTGCTTTATATACTGAATAAGCTTTTTAATTATGCATGGCCCAAATGTGAGCAGCAACAAAAAAATTACAAGGGACCCTGTAATTGTGGAAATGAGAGTAGTTAACCGTGGGGAATTATCAAATAGGGAATGATGTCAGCTTTTGGAGTTTTCTTGTTCTCTTTGGCACCTCTCTATGCTTTCTCTAACCTTAGCTAGTGATTCTTTGATGCCAGAATGATTTACATAAAACCAACATTCTTTGAATACATCAACACACAAGCCTCCATGATGCAAGAACACAAAGTCTAACCCTTGTCTGTTCTGTTCAACTACCTCAGCCAGGGAATCTACATTTCACTCTAGGTGTGCAATGGATTTTTCTAAGCATTGGCTGTCTTGATCTGTATCTAATTTAAGGCTGTATAGTTATTCTCTTACAATGTTAGGGCTGCTATCCCAGTGCCTGCACCAGGTAGCCCTGCTCCCAAAATTATAGCCAACATTAGGGAAATAGTTTCTCTCTTCTGTCTTTTGAGGTCTCCCCCAACATGCCCTATTAGATTCTTCAGCACTATTTCCTCTGAATAACAGGTTATGCATGGCACCAATTGGACTAGAATAGAGAACTCCTTTGTGGTAGGGGAATTAAGAACCTCTCCATTCACACACAGAGTCAACTCTGTTGAAAAGGCCCACCATGCCTGTACGGGTGAAATAACATATTTGGAATGCACCATGGGCGTATTTTGGTTACAAATATGTTGATGTGACAAGGGAACTTTTCCCAGGAACATACCAGGCAGGTCCTCTGTCCTGATATGGTCTGTATGGTTAAGGTTCTGCCTTTTTGGGACCATATGCATGCAGTGTCTCTCTTGGACTCATTATATTTAGACATAAATCCAACACCTTCATAAGAAGGGTTTCTGGCATAATAACACAGCCAGCAGAAGATGGTTAGCTCTGGTTGGGAACTGGTCAAAATATGAAAGGTTTTTAGCATCCATGACCAGAGCAGATCTACGGGGGGGCGGGGAGCCTGCTGGGGAAGGACTGGGAGGTCAACAAACACTGGTTTGGGAACAGACTTTGGCATAGGTTTTTCAGGGCAAGACCTCTTGGTATAGGTTTAGTGTTTGCCAGAATTCGGTTTGGTCCTACAGTCACATTCAGGTGGTTTACTATTGGTTTTATCAGGAGCCTAATTGTGAAAATGAGTTTGAGGATTTTTCCCCCCAATAATATAAAATCGGAGGCCCCAAGGTTTCTCAGTTTCCCAGCCCTTTTCCTGCTTTCCTAGGCTGGTAAACTTAAGTTGAACTTAAGATTCCCTCCCCTGTAAGGTGACTGTGATAAGATCTTCCTTTGATACCTTCCATCCCGATGTTTCACAACCCTATAAAGCATAATAGAATTGTTCTGGGTCCCCATATGCCACAGTTCTCTTTTCCCCAGACATATAAAAAAGTCTCCTTAAGTCTACTTAGTGTATGAATGTTGTAGAATCTGTTGGGTGTCAGGCCATGAGTTATGAGCCAGCCGGCACAGATCAAACGTTAAATATGGAAACCATGACATCCCAAGTGGCTTTTCTTTATTAGCCAGTTGGGCCCAGTAACCCATTTCAGGATTCTCAATTGTCCTAATCAAGTCATAAGGCTGCTGCGGGTTTTTGATCTCTGAATGGAGACATGGACTGGGAACAGCAGCACATGCAGTCAGTAAACACAGCAATCTTAGGACCTAGTTAATTTTAACATGGAGGGATGAATAGGACTCCAGCTCTTTTAATAGTATGAAAAGTGATCATTGCAGAAAACAAGGATGAACCAGTTTTGTGATACCTCAGTTCTAGGATTGTCATAGACTTAATAAAAAATGAAAATTTAGCACCAAATATGTGGAAACTAATGAGGGCAGGGGAAGGAGGGGTAGGGAGGATAGCCCACATCTGGCCAGAGTTCCTCCTATGCTCTGGGCAGGTGGACTTGGGAGAGCTGCTAACCCTCACAGCTTCTCTACTGCCTTCCCTTACATGAATGTGTTCATTTTTTCCTCCCCTTTCCATCTCCCACCTAGTTCTCACTCTCTCTCTGTCTCTCTGTCTCTCTGTCTCTCTGTCTCTCTGTCTCTCTGTCTCTCTGTCTCTCTGTCTCTCTGTCTCTCTCTCTCTCTCTCTCTCTGTCTCTCTCTCTCTCTGTCTCTCTCTCTCTCTCTCTCTCTGCCTTGTGTGATTTCTTTCTTCTCCCTTACAACTGTGATTGAAGCATTCTCACTTGGACCCTTCTTGTTTTTAAGTTTGTTGAGTTCTGTGGATTGTATCCTAGAAAATCTGTACTTCTTTGTTTAATATCCTCTTATTACAGTTCATTTTTCTTTGAGATTTTATTTGTATTCGGAACAAGAACAGTGTTACATTAATGATAAAAATGATAAAATGTTGAATAGATTCACAAAAAGAAATCTTAGTAATTTACTGTTTATTTACTATTACCTGGACGTTTTAATAATTATCATAGAGTATAAAATAAAATGTGAATGTGAGAAAGAAATTTAGAGAACGAATTGGAGGGTAAGGATGGAAGGTGTCGAAATTTGGATTTTGTTGTTATGAAGAGACACTATGAACACAGTAATTCCTATAAAGCAAAGAATGTTGCTGGGGCTGACTTACAGTTTCAGAGGTTAATTTAATTATTGTCTTGCCGAGAAGCATGGTAGTTTTCAGGAAGATCTTTTGTTAGAGCCGGAGATGAAGCCAAGAGCTATAAATCTTCATCCACAGCCAGCAAAAAGAGGCTGTCTACACACTGACCAGACATGAGCATATATGATCTCAAAACCTTCCTCTAGTGACAGCCTTCCTTGATTGAGCAGCAGAGTAGAGCTGGCCCTAGATTTGGGGCTTTCTGATCAGCTGCCTGGTGGGCATGGACATGGGTACCTGGTCCTGCCTCTTGTGTGTTGTGCAGTTGTTTGGACAAAGGAGAGACCCCTTCCCTTCCTTTTGCCCTCACCAACCTTGGCAGGAGAGCTGTCCCTGATGGGGTCATGAGCCCAATCACCTCTTGCAGCACTTGGGAGATTAGGCCATGCACCTCATCTGAGCAGCAGGGAGGGAGTTGGCCCTGGTTTGGGGGGTTACTGGTGAGCATGGTCAGAGGGAGTGAGAATTAGAGACCTGGCTCCATCCCTTAAATGCTGAAGCACTGTAGAGTATGACCCCTCTACCTTGTCTGGGCAGCACAGTAAAGCTGGCTTTGATGGCAGGGGCATAAATGAGAGAGCACTGAGGGTATGGTAGCATGAAAGTAGTTTCTGCCCGTTGTTGGCTGCAACTTTGGAAAGGGAAGCTTGGGAAGGGCAGGAAAGCTCTCCCAGATGGTGGTAGTGTGGCAGAGCTGGTGGTCTGGTTAGCCAGATCCCTCTCAGGCCCAGATCCTGGGGTTTGAATTGCGCCACCACAACATTGACCCCCATTGGTGAACTGCTGAAGTATATTAAAATGGCCACCCTACAGATCCCATACTACAGGATCTCCATGACAAAGGGCAACAACAGGATATCTGAGAGGAGTTACAGTTATGCATTAGTACTGATAGTATAGTAGAAGGCAGAGACCTCTTAAGACTCATTAAAATGAACAACTTGGAAACAAAGAAGTGTAGATAAAAGGACACACTGAGGGATATACACTGTGACATTACAAATTCCACAATGAGATTCTTATTCTGTTGGGGTGGTTGCAATGGTGGAAGCAGGATACAAGGAGATGAGGAGATAAGTGGGACTGGGTGCATGATTTAAAACTCAGGAAGATCAAACAAAAAGTTTGAAAAAGAGTACCAACTTTTCAAACCATTATTCATTTCTATGTTAAAGGGAAAAATTCAAACATACTCAAGGGTATATAACTATCTTCATAATATAAAAAAAAAAATAGTAACTTTTCTGACATCTAGGTTTCTACCCTAAAAATTGAACTAAAATCCTGTAAACATGACATTTTGTGAGTTAACTGATATTTTATTTTGAAGAGTTATAGTAAGCTATATGTTTAGAAATAAGTTAGGTACGTGCACACGTGTGTGCATGTGCATGTGTGTGCGGACACACACACACAAATACACACAAGCTTATACACATAATCCTGGATATATGGTATATATAAGTCATGATTTTTTTTTCTTTTCAGGAAATTAGCAACAAAACTGAATATTTTAAACTAATTTATTAATAGTTTATTCTTCTTTCTCTTACAAATTCTACGGTGCAGATACCTATATCCCAGCTAATATTTTTCTTGTAAATATCTAAAACAAATCTTGCTGGAGTGGTAGTTAATACTCATAGCTACAGCCATACTTGGAAGACTAAGACATGAGGCCTTTGAGTTAAAAAAACAGCCTAAGGTAATTGTTGAGATTCTGTTTCAAGACAGTAAAATATGCACAAATATTTCATTACTCAATATTTTAAATATTAGCAAGATAAATATTTATGTTACTATTTTAATTTGTTTACATATGTGTGGTTCATAATAAAAATGTCAGTGTTCAAATACAATTTTCTTTACTGATTTTTATTTTGGGCGTTTCAGTTTGCATAAACATTTTCAAAGTAGAAGAAGCCTTATGAAACAAAACCTTGAAACATCTGTTATTTCTCCTAAATTATACGTCCCTACTGAATATTCGTAAAAGGACGGAATATCTCAAGCTTAATTATTTAATCTTCAATTTTTGTTTTAGATTAATTTTATATATGCAGAAACATTGTCAGGATAGAGTTCTCATATACCATTTATCTATTTTTTTCTTTAATAGTAATATTTTAAATAACCATAGTACATTTCTGAAAGTAACATCACTACTATACTACTTGCTAAAGTATAAAGTATAAAGAAATATGAAGAATGTCTTTATGCCACGATACACCAAGAAAGTAAATCCATAGTCAGCTAAACTATACATAGGCTAAACAAAACTAGATATAGACCTTTATGTTATGGGCAGTAGAGACGGTTCAACTGGTGAAGTGTTTCCTGCCAACCCTGACAGCCTGAGTTTGACTCTTATGTCCTATATTGTAGAGAAATAAAAGTGACTTCTGATGTCATCTGACCTATACATGCACACAATGGCATTTCTTCACAGGCATGTGTGTGTTCACATGCACACACACACAAACACACACACACACACACACACACACACACACCATCTCCACCACCACCACCACCACCATACCACACCACACAACCGAGGGGGAGGGATGGAGAGAGAGATGAAGGAAAGGAGAGGGAGAGACAGAGAGAGAGATAGAGACAGAGACAGAGACAGAGACAGACAGACAGAAACAGAGAAAGAGGAAGGGAGAGAATACTTTATTATCTCTCTTTAAAAAATATATTTAGTCTCGACAGGTTTTCCCGTTCCCTTTGTGGGAGTATTTTAGCTAATGCCATCCTTCTGGAGTCCTGGGAAGCTCTTGCTTTGTTGGCATCTGGGACTTTCTGTTTTTTACCACCAGTTCCTCATCCCCCAGTTGCTATACACCCCTGTTCAATGTCCTGACCCTCTGAACAACTCTCCTGTCTTCTCCCATACCTGATTCTTCCCCTCTATTTCTGATCCCCCTTTTCTCTTCTTCACAATTCCCTCCCATCATCTACGTCCCTTGATTATTTTGTTCCCCGTTTTAATTAGGATGGAAGCATCCACTCTTTGGTCTTACTTCCTCCTGAAGTTCATGTAGTTCCTGAGTTGTATTGTGGTTATTCCACACTCTATGCCTAATGCCAGTGGTGAGGCAGGAGTGGGTAGGTGGTTGGGGGATCACCCTCATAGAATCAGGGTAAAGGGAGATGGGATATAGGGGTTCTAGGTGGAAAAAATGGAATGGAGATGACATTTGAAATGCAAATAAGTAAAGTGTCCAATTTAAAAAAAAGTATTTAGAAACAGTGTGAATAAGAATGGCCCCCATAACGTTCATATATTTGAATAAGTACTGAGTAACATTATTGAAAGAGTAAGCAGGTATGGCCTTGTTGGAATAAGTATGACCTTGTTGAAATGGGTATAACATTTTTGGAAGTATTGACACTGGATATTATTTTGATATTTCAAAATGTTCATTACAAGACCAGAGTTTCTCTCTTCTTTCTACCTGAAGATTTTCTCGCTACTGCTCAATTAACATGTCTGTCTACATGCTACTGCACTCCCACCACAGTAAGAATGAACTAAATCTCTGAAACTGTAAGCAAGTCATGATTAAATGGTTTCATTTTACAATATTTTCCTGGTGATGGTATCTTGTATTAATAGTACACTTATTAAGCCATATGCTCTCACTACATAGCTCAAATTTCCTTGGAAAGTATGATTTTTCTGCATTAGCCTACTGAATACTGCAAATAAAAATTATGTCTTACCAATACCAGTTATTTTCCCCTATTGGAACAGACTAGTCTAAAGATCTCGTGTAGAAAATTATTTTCTCCACAAAAATTTCATTTTTTTAACAACTTCACTAACCATTACTATCTCTCATTTTAAATTCCATCTTAAAAATAATTTTGTAAAATAATTAGTAATGTCAAAACTATCTTCCATTCACTTTCCTACTCTGTTTATTTTCTTATTCTGTGTAATGCTTAAGACAAATATTCATGTAAATTCTGATATGGTATAATTCAACATGTGAGGCATTAACCAAAGGGGAAAATGGTCCATGATCAAGCACTTACCTTTGCTAAACCTCTAATCATTAATAGATCCTTATGATATCTTGTTGAAATTCATAGCTATCATAAAGCTCTAAAACTAGAAGAATTTTATTATTTGTCTGTGTTCACAAAAGAGTATTTAAAGAGATGTCTTAGTAGTTAACTGAAATTTTTAATGAATCACAAGGGCAGAGTTTGAATTTACAGCATCCATATTGTTCATACAGCAACAATTTGGGCAATGGGTGTAGAGATATGATTCAAATTTACAAGGGGATATTAGCAAGACTATTGTTAGAGTTTGCTGGCTTCAAATATAGCCAAATCCTGGGATGTATAACTCCAGAGGAGACACCCCACCCCAACCTTCCTGGACTGCTTGGTTCATAACGCTTTCTCTTTGCACCCTCACAAAGTTCAAATACACTCACAGAAAGACACACACATACAATGCATACATACATATATACCATCATACATACACATAATACACCCTATTTCGGATAAAAAAAGACACAAGTTAAGGGCTTCTCAATGATCTCTCTGTTAAAATATAGTTCACTGCTAAAACATTTTATCACATAAGATATCTTATGGTTATCTTCATTGTGGGAATAATCATATGTTATATTTTGCATCAATTTTAAATGCATCAATTCACACAATAAAATCAGACTTCTTTTTTATTTTTTTTAATTTTTATTCATTTATTTATTTATTTATTTATTTATTTATTTATTTATTTATTTATTGATTTATTTATTTATTTATTTATTTTGGTTTTGTGAGACAGAGTTTCACTCTATAGTCCTGGCTGTCCTGGAACTCACTTTGTAGACCAGGCTGGCCTCGAACTCAGAAATCCACCTGTCTCTGCCTCCCATATGCTGTGAATAAAGGCGTGCACAACCATGCCCAGCATAACATTAGACTATTTATTTAGTCTTCAATAACATGCATGAAAAATGAAATGAAAAATAGTTATTAATGTTGTTTTATGACAGTTAACATTTTAAATTAAGCTAGTATTTAAGATACAGATGGGAAACATATTCTCAGACAATTAATAACATGTTACAAAAGATTTTATCTATAAATTCCAATATAAGAACTTCTAGAAAAGACATCTTGTCTTAAAGAAATACTATTCTTGAATTGGAGAGATTGCTCAGTGATTAGGAGTGATAGCCAGTACTCTTCCAGAGAAAACATTTATTTCTCTACACATTCTTTGTTAGTTGAAATCATCCATGATTCCAGTTTCAGGGGGTCTGATCCATGTACAAGACATGTAATCTGGTGGTGGGTAGTTCTTAGGAACTCTAGAAAGTCCCAGAGAGCTGGGATGTGAGAGGCTCCCGGAACTAGTTGGTGATCTTAGCTGAACTGCCCAACAGTGGGGAGATGGAACCTGGAAAGACCACCTCCAGTTAATAGGCAGGGCCCCTAGTGTCTCTAACAACAACTGACTGAGACACATGCAGATAATTACAGTTAATCATTGGACGCATACAGAAGAGTTAGAGAAAAGTTTGAAAGAACTGAAGAAGATGACAACCCCATAGGATTACCAATAGTGTCAATTAACCCAAACTCCCAGGAAGATCTGAGAGAGTAAGTCACCAGCCAAAGAGCATACTTGGGCTAGTCTATGGCATCTGGCACATATGTAGCAGAGTACTGCTTTTTCCAGGCCAGTGGGAAACGATAGACTGAATCCTGGAGAGACTTGATGCATCATGGATGCTGGTGTGGGATATGTTGAGGTGAGATGGGGTGGATGGCTTGTGCAACACCCTCTCAGAGGAAATGGGGAAGAAGAATGGGTTGAAGAACTGTAGGAAGTGGGATCAGGAGGTGGGATATTTGGAATGTAAATAAATTAAAATAAAATACAAACTTACTGCAACATCAATAGCTAGTCAAGTCATTACTTTCTTCATACTTGTCAGCAGTGTTGATGTTATGAAAATTTTAGAGAGAATATGATTTCATCAAATGCATCCGTGTCTCAAAGGAAGACATTCCAATTTTGGCATACTATTTATAACTCCAAAGATAAGCTAACATTTTAGTGTGGGCTTTAGACTGCTCATTGTCACATGGTTTCAAATAATATTTTATAAATAAATATTTCACTAAGTTGTAAAATTACACTTTTATTTATCAAATGCTGTCTATTTTAATGTTTTGTGTGACTCTGAATTTAATGTTGACTTCTATCCCATTGTCACTATTTTTTCTACAGTCTCATGCAACACTAAACAAATGAGAAATTAAAATTTTCACATCCCTACTTTTAAAAAGGTTTTTGTTTCATAGCTTCATTGACCTTAATGTTGTTGAAACTTTGATGGTTTTCTCTATATTATTTTCTGGTTTTGCCAATAAAGCATATTAATTAGGTTTATTTACCCAATAGTTAACTTAATTTTAATTTGTCTTTTTGTATTTATCTTCTAGCCATTCTAATCCAAAAGTTGTTAATCCAATCAAAACATGTTCATGCTTGCATCTCATGCAAACAAATATTATTTTTAATTTCTAGGTGCAGTATTTATAGTCAAGTGTTTGGACTGACTGTGGGTAAAGTTAACTGCCTTGACAGCCAGAAGTCCTTACTAACAAAGTTTTGGCCTTAGTGGAAAAGTCCTATCTTAGTTGAGATTTCTGTGGGAAAAGTTGAGGCCTCTGTAGGAAAGTACTAGTCCCAGTTAAGAACAAATAGCTATAGATATTGTGGACAGGTACTTAGCAACCCACTCTGTTCTGTTCCTCCTGCTGAACTTTTTTTACCTAGTCAATATCCTGCTTTGGGGAACAGGTGCATTCCCCCAGAAACAAAGTGATTTCGCATCATTTTCACTCCACATTTCCTGTTTCTATGGGTATAAAACCTGCCTGGGAAAAACAAAATTTGTCAGCTTGATCAGG
Organism: Mus musculus; assembly: GCF_000001635.26. Taxonomy (NCBI): domain Eukaryota; kingdom Metazoa; phylum Chordata; class Mammalia; order Rodentia; family Muridae; genus Mus; species Mus musculus. The sequence continues at coordinate 33,013,473 of NC_000087.7, forward strand.
TTTTTTTTTGTTGTTATATTTTATTTTTTTTTTTGTCTTGCTGTCCATTCTTTGTATTTCTTGTTCCCCATTCTCTCCTTAGGTGGTTTTTCAAATCCTGTTCAATTGTTTCATGGGTCAGGACAGTCGAGATTCAAGAATGCTCATGGTAAAAAGAAATTCTAAATGTTACTGAAGGACTCACTCATCTCTAAGCTAAAAGAAAAAAAAATTACCCTAATTCCTTCCAGGGCTGTGTCTAATGAACATTAAGATATTTTTCTACCAGATGCAGAATATAAAAATTCCTTCAACATATTAAAAACATTGTAGTTATTTGGTGAGTATATTGATGATTTTAATATTCTTACACATCATTGTCATTCACAAATAACAATTTAACAAAGTAAGCTTCTGTTGAATAATGCCTTGCTATGTAGTGTAAGAGGTAGCATAAGATTTTAAAATTTGAAAAAAAGTGATTCAAAAAGCTTTAGTGTAGTAACCAATGGATTTAAATATTAGTATTATAAAAACACTCAGTATAAAAATCAAATCCAGTTTCCTTCCAGTCATCTACCATCTCTAATTATTATTTCAGGCTCTGAAATTCAGCATGTGATCTAATCCCAGAGGCATAAAATAAAGACTATAATATCTTAAAATAGTATTGATGTATATGAGATACAGAATCTATAGTAAGTATAATTGTTACTTCACTTATGCTTAATTTTATTAAGGCAATATTTTCTGATAGCAATCATACTTATTTTTATAATTTAGTAATTTTAATAAAGAGTTATTTAATTTTCATATTGGTAATGTCAGTTTTGAATTGATTTACCAAATCAGTTGAATTGTAACTATTTACCAATATTGGAAGATAACTAAATGTTTACATTATTATATTAGTTATTTCATAGTTGGAATGAACACATATCTGTAATGAGATGGTCTCTTAGAAAAAAGAGATGTTATAACTCTAACAAAAAATTTGTTCTTATTCTTAAGTGGAGAAAACTTATTTATTAAATTTCATAAAAATATGGTTTCCTCTTCATTCTCTTCCAGACAAAATGGTGTTGAACATAAGAATTCACAAGACTGTGGTAGCACAAGTTCAAGATAGATGAGATCCCAACAATTTGATGGGAAAATGGACATAGACTCTGTTCTAAATTGAGACCCGCAGGCATATGGAAGAACATTTTTTTTTCTGATGGAATATTGCTGTGCATATCAACCACATTCCATAGTTGACTAATACCTACAGAGAGTTGACCAACACATGTTTTTTTTGTGGACTTCTTTGATGTTGTTTGTTTTGGCTTTCTCTCTCTCTCTCTCTCTCTCTCTCTCTCTCTCTCTATCTTTCTCTCTCTCTCTCTCTCTCTCTCTCTCTCTCTCTCTCTCTCTCTGTGTGTGTGTGTGTGTTTTGTGTGTGTGTGTGTGTGTGTGTGTGTATGTGTGATTTTCTGAGTATTTTTGATTTCATGATTTTTTTTGTTGATTCAGGCTTTTTTGCTTTTTTCATTTAGAGAGAGAAAGAAAAAGAGAGAGAAAGAAAGAGAAAGAGCATTAAATTGGGTGGGTATGATGGTTGGAAAAAATCTGGGAGGTATTCAGGGATGGGACACATGTTCAAAATATATTGTATGAAAAATTGTTAATAATAATAATCCAAATTACTTTATCCTAATCTCTCTCTCTCACACACACAATACACATGTAGTTATGTATACCTTTTTAAATTCCCACAAATCATCATTGCAAAAAAAACCTCTTAAGTTCTTAGAGCAGCAACAGGCAGTTCATCTCATTTTTTGACTCACCATGTTATCCCTCCAAAAGTACAGTAAATTCTGTTATTTAAACTCTTTGTTCAAATTAATGAGCTTAATTTTCTGTCAGACATAATTATCTCTATAATCTGGGCTTAGACAAAAATAGCATAATATATGTAACAGGATAGGGTGTTGTCTTAGTCAGGGTTTTTATTCCTGGACAGAACATCATGACCACGAAGCAATTTGGGGAGGAAAGAGGCATTTATTGGCTTACATGACCAAGGAGGTCAGGTCTGGAACTCAAACAGGTCAGGAAGCAGGAGCTGATGCAGAGGCCATGGAGGGATGTTCTTTACTGTCTTGCTTCCCCTGAATTGCTCAGCCTGCTCTCTTATAGAACCAAAGACTACCAGCCCAGAGATGGTCCCACCCACAAAGGGCCTTTCCACCTTGTTCATTAATTGAGAACATGCCTTAGAGTTGGATCTCATGGAGGCATTTCCTCAACTGAAGCTACTTTCTCTGTGATGACCCCAGCTGTGTCAAGTTGACATAAAACTAGCCAGTACAGGTGTATATACTATAAAATCTGCAAGATAATATGTTTTTTCAAGGGTTGGAGATTTTTAAAGATATTTTGGTTACTTTGGATTTGTAAGAACTTGACTGAATATTATAAAATTATTTACCAGAACATCTTATCTTCTCAGGGTACACTTAAGATGTGAGTCAAGCTCTATAAAGTAGAGAGCATATCAAATACTCGAAATAGTTTAAAGCACAGCACGATCAACTTGAGTTTTCCAGCAAACAGAAATGAATTCTTTTAAACTGAATTTGCTTTTATTTTATTTTATTTAATTTTATATTATTGAATTTGGAAAAAAAATATTTTTAGAAAGAAGGTGTTTATCATTAATCCCCTTGAGTTAAGGCAACATTAAATGGAGAATGGAGGCTAGAAAATGTAAGCCATATTGAGAGAATGTGGATGTCTGTGGACAAAACATTTCATTGTGCATACATTTTATGTTTTTTAACATCTTATGTTCATATTTTTAATCACAAAGTCACAAGTCCTTGAAATGGAACTTTGTACAATGAAGTTCATATCAAAAATATATATGTTGAATTTGTTTAAAACTAAAATTAACATACCTTAAAATTGGGAATCATTAAAAACTTTGGGAACTCTGTATGTTTTATAATCGCCAATGATACTAGTGTTGATGAAACATGGTCAAACTTTTCAGATACATTAACTGTAGATATGATGTTAAAGCTATTGTCCAGTGAAACTAGGTTACCTCTTGTGCCAGTCATGAAATTTAGTGGCAATGTCTACATTTTTCTAAATTTAATATATGAAAGATGCAATACTAAGAGAGTCTTTAAGAACAGCTGAGGCCAAGAGCTGTGTGACAGAGTTTGAATCCTGGCAAAGAAGCCCCAAGAGGCTGTTGCATGAAGTAAGTTTAATCTACTGTAGAGATTCCAGAGTATTAGAAAGGCCAGGATGATGGGACATGATCTAATGTCTGGACAAGGACATCTGGAGGTGAGAAATGGAATCAGTTTAAATGCTGAGAAAATCTGTGTGTGCTGAAGATAGCATATGTAGAGGAATTGGGACACCAAATCTGATTTCTCCATGGAAAGCCCCAGAAATGGAGGATTTCCTTTCTCTGCTTGATTTTGGCTTTTTGTATAATCATCACTTATTTTTATTTTGTGATAAGAATTTTTACATTATTCTATTATGCATAACAATAAAATAATTTTCTACAAGATATAACAATACATTTTTTGATGTGGTAAAGTTTTTAAAGACTATGAGGACTTTTAAATTTGAACTGTATTTTGCATTACTAAACACACCGAGAACTTTGGAAATAAGTGTTTGTAGGTTATGTCTAAAACATAATGTGATGTGTCTATGTGACAGGTTAAAAATGAATGAAGCTGTGATGGTTAATGTTATATACTTAACACAATATAGAATTGCCTGGGAGGGAAATCTGAATGAAGGATTGTCTATACAACTTAGTCTGTGAGCATGGTTGTGGGCCTGCATCTTGATTACTTTTAATTTCTACGAGAACTTCCCTTGTTGTGGCACCATTATGTACGATGGGGATTCTGGAGTGTATGAGAATAAAGAAAGCAAATTAAGCTCTAGTAACCATACAAACATCAATTCCTTGATCTGTACTCTTGACTTGTGTCAAGTTTCTGCTACTTCCTGTTGCACTGATGCCCCAACAGTGATGAATTATAGTCTGAATTTGTGTGTAAAATAAACTTTCATTTACCTTGTTTTGGCCAGGATACCTACAGAAAGTTATAAGGTGCTAACCTTCTTAATGCAGTTCATGCTTGCCTCAATCTTTCAATACTACTCCATTTTCTCTTCCTCAGTGCTAGTTTTTTTTATAAGCCTAATATAATATGACTGAATAAATTTTCTTTTCATTTTTAAAACACATTTATTATTATTATTATTATTATTATTATTATTATTATTATTATTATTGCTACTACTACTACTGCTACTACTACTACTATTATTATTATTATTATTATTATTAATTATTATTATTACTACTACTACTACTATTATTACTATGTGGTAGCATATCTGATTTAGAGCACATGTGGAAGTCAGAGCATCACTTTGCTGAATGCAGTTCCCTCTTTACATTCATGTATGTTCTGAGAATGGAATGAAGGCCATCACAATTGCTTAGCAAGTGCTTTATTTGTTTAGCAACTCATTAATCTCCCATTTTGTGTTTCTTTGTTTTTTATATTGTTTTTGTTTTTGTTTTGTTTTGTTTTGGACTCAGAACCTCCCTATGTAGCTCAGCATTGCATTGAACTTACACTCATCCTCCTGTCTTTCACGTACATAGATAGTAGGTATGCATTATCATGACCAGTGAAGTTCATTATTTCTATGCTCTATCTGGCCCACCGTGAACATTCAGTACTTGGTATTCCATATGAGGTACATTGGCATACTAACTTGCCTTAGTTAGGGATTGTATTTAGGTGATAAGACATCATGAACAACATCAACTGGGAGAGAAAATGGTTTGGTTCATAATTCAGTTTGTAATTCATCATACATGAAATTCACACCAGAAACCTTAGACTGGAATTTGGAACAGGTAAGACCTGAAGTAGAGGATATGTAGGAAAATTCCATACTGGCATATTCCCCATGTTTTGATCATCCTACTTTTTTTTTATAGCATCCAGTACCATCAGTCCAGAGCTGATACTGCCAACTGGGATATCCTTCCATAGCAATCATTAATAAAATTCAACAAAGCCTTTTCCAGGCAAAAGTTTGGTGGGGTTATTTTCTCAATTGAAATTCAATATTCTCAAATGGCTCTGGCTTATGTGAAGTTGATATTGAATTAGACAGCGGAGGACTTTAATGAATACAACCATAGGCATGATGTATTAAGTGTGAGAAATGTTGTCTTGGACTTATCCTTAACAGGAAGGCTTGCAGCTGCCGAAGTAGATTTGGTAGAGTACTTTATTCTCATGCATGAAGCCTTGTGTTTTATCTCTAAAACTGCATCAAGTAGGGCATGCTGGTACATCTCTTTAATCCTAGCTGTTCTGGAAAATGAAAGCAGGAGGATCAGTGTTTCATAGTCATATTGAGCTATTAAGTGAGATAAAGGGCAGTCTGAACTATATGAAATATGTATCGAAAGCAAGTAAGGATTATAATAATATATAATACCAACACACAAACAAAAGCCAGCTTATATCACATGAGACTGTGACTCTCTCAGTTTTATTTAAGCCTCCACTTACATAATCCAATAGCTCTACCATCGAATTCTATCCACAGTTATCCAGTGGACCTCATGGCAGTACATGTCTAGGGTGTAATTTATTTTTTTTTCATTTATTAGGTATTAAGCTCATTTACATTTCTAATGTTATACCAAAGTCCCCCATACACACCCATCCCCACTCCCCTACCCAACAACCCCCTTTTTGGCCCTGGCGTTCCCCTGGATTGGGGCATGTAAAGTTTCAAATCCAATGGGCCTCTCTTTGCAGTGATGACCGACTAGGCCATCTTTTGATACATATGCAGCTTGAGACAAGAATTCCGGGGTACTGCTTAGTTCATATTGTTGTTACAATTATAGGGTTGCAGTTCCCTTAGTTCCTGGGTTGATTTCTCTAGTTCCTCCATTGGGGGCCCTGTGGTCCATTCAACAGCTGACTGTGAGCATCTACTTCTGTTTTGCTAGGCCCTGGCATATTCTCACAAGAGACAGCTATATCTGGGTCCTTTCAGCAAAATCTTGCTAGTGTATGCAATGGTGTCAGCATTTGGAAGCTGATCATGGGATGGATCTCTGGATATGGCAATCACTAGATGGTCCATCCTTTCTTCACACTTCCAAATTTTGTCTCTGTAACTCCTTCCATGGGTGTTTCGTTTCCTATTCTAAGAAGGGGCAAAGCGTCCACACTTTGGTCTTCGTTCTCTTGAGTTTAATGTTTTTAGCAAATTATATCTTATATCGGGTATCCTAAGGTTCTGGGCTAATATCCACTTATCACTGAGTACATACCGTGAGCGATCTTTTGTGATTGGGTTACCTCACTCAGGATGATGCGCTCAAGGTCCATCCATTTGGCTAGGAATTTCATAAATTCATTCTTTTTAATAGCTGAGTAGTACTCCATTGTGTAAATGTACCACATTTTCTGTATCCATTCCTCTGTTGAGGGGCATCTGGGTTCTTTCCAGCTTCTGGCTATTATAAATAAGGCTGCTATGAACATAGTGGAACTTGTGTCCTTCTTACCTGTTGGGGCATCTTCTGGATATATGTCCAGAAGAGGTATTGCTGGATCTTCTGGTAGTACTATGTCCAATTTTCTGAGGAACCACCAGACTGATTTCCAGAGTAGTTGTATAAGCCTGCAATCCCACCAATAAAGGAGGAGTGTTCCTCTTTCTCCACATCAGCGCCAGCATCTGCTGTCACGTGAATTTTTCATCTTAACCATTCTGACGTGTGTGAGGTAGAATCTCAGGGTTGTTTTGATATGCATTTCCCTGATGATTAAGGATGTTAAACATTTTTTCAGGTGCTTCTCTGCCATTTGGTATTCCTCGGGTGAGAAATCATTGTTCAGTTCTGAGCCCCATTTTTTAATGGGGTTATTTGATTTTATAGGGTGTAATTCATTTGGCTAGTGGCTCTGAGTCACCTAATTTGTGGAAGACTAGCAGATTTCATACTTTGGTTATGAGGCACCTCTTTTAAGTACATTCAACTCAAACTTCCTATAAACTGATAGATAAAGCAAAGTATTTTTCCCTATTATTTAAGTTTGTGTGTGTGTGTGTGTGTGTGTGTGTGTGTGTGTGTGTGTGTGTGTGTGTATGTGTGTGTGTGTGTGTGTGTGTGTGTGTGTGTGTTGGTACGTATATATGTATGTAAGTCAATGCACATGCCCACATGTGCCAAAGGCCTCCTGAAGCTCAAGCTAAAAGTGACTGTGAGCTACCCAACGTGAGTCCTGTGCAAGAGCAATACTCACTCCTCATTACTGACCACTCTAAACTCAAAGTGCTTTTATTTCCTTGCAACCGAATCTAGCCCCTAAGTATAACTCTTAAATTATTTTTGTTTGGAGAAATTCTTTTTATACTTTCTGGTACTGATAGTCCTTGTACTTCTGATATTGCTCATGATTCAGTCTCCATAGTACAGGATTCATAAAGATAAACTACTGTTTCCAGTAATTTCCTATTTTCAGACAGGTTGTCATATAGCCTAGGCTGGCCCCAACTTAGTATGTAACCAAGGATAGCTTGGAATGTCCAATCCTTCCAATACTAACTTGTTCCATGCAAACCATTCTATTTTTTTAAAGCAACCATAGAATAAATACTATTTTTTGACAAATTTCTCTTTATAAAAGTTCAATTCAACTAAAGACTATGTCATGTATATTCGACCTCGTTTGTAATCATGTAAAGAATTCTTTGACAAACTATATAAATCTGTTCCTGTGACAGTTATGACCTCTATTCTATATCATGAAAGAAATATCTGTGCAGAGGGGTTTTACTTCACCAAAGTGGACAAATATAAATTTTATTAACTATCTTTTCAGAGTTATTTATTATCAGCTATCTTTGTCTGGGCATCGCTAAGGGCTAAAGTTTGATGTCTTGCTTTATCTATATATTATTCAGTATTATGTTAGGGATATTATATACTTATTATAACTGACATACATTGTTCTGATAGATTTTCAAAATTAAAGTTTACAGACAGATAGATAGATAGATAGATAGATAGATAGATAGATAGATAGATAGATAGATAGATAGATAGATAGATAGAAATATAGATAGATAGATAGATAGATAGATGATCTTGTTTAGAAAATTAATTGTATTTCAAAGTAGGGTTTTATTCTGTTCTACCAAATAGAAGGTCTAATTTTTTTTTATATTGACTCAGTTAAGACTTATTGTAAATCATAATTCAATTAAAATATACAAATTGCCTGCATATGTAACTGATTCTTTTCCATACTGTTAAACATAATAAACCATAAAGTACATTTCTAAAACTCTGTGCAAAACTTCTGAATTTCCACAACAAATGTAAATCAAATTTTAAAATCTCATTAACATTTACTTAAAGTAGAAAATACCTTTCTGTTACTCGCACCAAGCAAGTGAAAGATCTGTGTGACAAGAACTTCAAGTCTCTGAAGAAAGAAATTGAAAATCTCAGAAGATGGAAAGACCTCGCATGCACATAGGTTGGCACGATTAATTCAGTTAAAATGGTCATCTTGCCAAAAGCAATCTATAGATTCAGTGAAATCACAATCAAAATTAAAACTCAATTATTCATAAAGATAGAAAGAACAATTTACCAAATCATCTGGAATAAAAAAAAAAATCCAGGATACGGAAAAACTATTCTCAACAATAAAAGAACTTCAGGGGGAATCATCCTTGACCTCAAGCTGTAGAATAGAGCAATAGAGATAAAATTATATGCTAATGATACAAAGACAATGACTTCATTAAATACACAGGCAAATGGAAGGATATAATATATATCATCCTGTGTGAGGTAACACAATCCCAAAATTACAAACATGGTACACACTCACTGATAAAGGGATATTATTCTAAAAATTCAGAATATCCAAAATGTAATTCACAGACCACATGAAGTCAAGCAGAAGGAAGATGAGAGTGTGGGTGTTTCAATCCCTCTTAGAGTGGGGAACAAAATACTCCTTGGAAAAAATATGGTGACAAAATGCAGAGCCGAGACTGAAGGAATAACTATCCATTGTTTGCCCAACCTGTGGATCCATCCCATATACAGACACCAAACCCAGTCACTATTGTGGATACCAACACGTGCTTGCTCTCCTGAGAAGCTCAGCCATTTCTTGGCAAGAAAAGAGGTTGATGCTCACAGACAACTATCAGACTGATCATGGGGTCCCCAGTAGATGAGTTATAGGAAGAACTGAAGGAGCTGAATGGGTTTGCAACCTTATAGGAAGAACAACAATATGAACCAACCAGACTGTCCAGAGCACCCAGGGACTAAGCACCAACCCATGGTTCCAGGTGCATATATAGCAGAGTATGACCTTGTCAGACATCAGTGGGAGGAGAGGTTCTTGGTCCTGTGAAGGCTTGATTCCCCAGTGTAGGCATGTACCAGGGTGGGGAGGGTAAAATGGGTGGATGGAGGAAGACCCTCATAGAAACACAGAGAGGGAAAATGGAATAGGGATTATCTGTGGCGAAACAAAGAAAGGACTAATATTTGAAATGTAAAGAAAGATAATATCTACTAAAAATAAACAAATAAATAAATAAATAGATACATAAATAAATATAAAAATAGTTTAAAAATACTACGTATAAAAAGAATAATTCACTATGATGTCATACAGTATATTAACTATTATTTCCTAATATAGAAATTATGCTAATACTATATAGTTTAAAAAAAATTATATATATAAATGGACCTTCAAATTTTCCCAGAAGATTTTGTACTGGAAATCTATAAAGAAATTAAAGTTTTAAAAAGTAAGAATGCAGATGTTAGAGTTTGATGGCTCAGCTTTTGACCTACAGGCATGACAATGAGAATTTGACCCACACCACTATACCCTCCAAGAAATCCATTAAAATTAAAGATTAATCATACATAATTATTGTTTGGAATATACATCATATGCAAAATATTAATGCAGATTACTTGCTATACAATCAATTATACTTTGATTGAAATACACTAAGAAGGAAATAATAAGTTTGAACATATTACAGTGTATCTCCAATTACTTCTTCAGAATTTGCATTCTAATTATCATTAGTTACTGGAGATTCTGTTCTTGGTTGGTAATACAACAAGATATATAAACAATTTTTTTTTTTGCAATTATTAATGAAATACTTTTCGCCTGACTGGACTTATATATTAATGCTACACAAAGAAGCTCTGGATTCAATCTTCAACAATAAATAATAAATAAATAAAAAATAAAATTTAAGTATAAAAAATATAGAAGACATGTTTTCCTTAGGCCCCAGTAAATTTGTCAGGCTGAGTACTTCATTTTCAAGGCCAGTCCAAACTGCACATATGCTCTGAGATAATACTGAGATATAGAGTTAGAGCTTACCTTCCTATATCAAAACAACACGTACATAAACACAGCCTTCCCTGAATTATGTCTGAAGTACCAGCTCTTTGGAGGTTGAGAGGAGCCTCTGGATTTGGAATCAATTTGGGGCCTTTATATGCAAATTTTGAAAATCTGGCCTTTCAAAACCAGGTAAAAGAAAATGAGGACTGGTCTTCAGTTTGTTTTTAATGAATTCCTGGCTGGCAGCAGCAGTACAGAAAAGGATCTATTCTGTTTCCCCCACTAACTGACCCCCAGTTTACTCATAACTCACATACCCAGGCCACAAGAATACTTGTAGGGTCTACAATTCCCTAGCCTTCCTGCTTTCTGCTAGGTGATAATCTGTTCAATCTCCTGCCCATAGCAGAAAAAGTTCTCTGTTTTTCTTGGGTAAAGTGTATTGTGAACCCAAAGCATTAACCACAGGAGTCCAATGAGGGTCACATGCTCTCCTTTCTCCTTTAGTGACACCTCCATCCCTCCACCATCATCCCACTGGGACCCCCAGCTGAACCAGGATTAACCATCTTTCAACAGTTCACTGACTCCCTCCACAGAGACTTCTCCCTACCATGCTTCCTCAAGAACTTTACTTCCTCAGGAACTCAGCTTCCTGGCCACCACAAAGCATACTGAGTAACAGGGTTTGGACAGCAGGAAAACAATCTTAGCCAAGCCCATTGCAGATGCAGATTGGCCCTGTTTACACATTCCTACAAAGGGTGAGAGTGGATTTATCAGTCATCTGTCATCACAGTAGCAAAAAGGAGGTAGTATTATAGCTTCCACTACTACTAAGAGTTTTTTCCATTTCTCAAGTTTGCAGTGCTAACTTGAAAGTAAGAAAAAAAAAAACAAAACAAAACAGACAAACAAACAAAAAAAACACCAAAGAAGTCTCTCCTACTTTGTTTTAGTTGAAGGGACTGTCATGTGTAATTCGAAATTGATTTATTTATTACCAAACATGTTTTTGCACGTTTGTATTTTTGCATGTCTGGTGTTTATACAACATGCATGTCTGGTGCTCTTAGAAACTAGAATAGGATGGCAAAATCCCCTGGATCTTGAATTAAACATTCTTGTGAGCCATTATGTGGGTCCTAGGAACTAAACCTTGGTTCTGTCCAAGAGCAACAAGTGCTCTTAATGTCTAAGTCATCTTTCATTCCCTGCCCTGTGTGTGTTTTAAAGTATGTTGGATCATTTCTCTCAATAGATGTTTAATTTTACTATACAGTGGAGATAATAAAAATATGACACTTTCTTAATATTTTCTATTTCTAGAAAAGAAATAAAAACACCATAATTTGAATACATTGTGTAAATCGTAAAAAGAGTTTCAGCAAAAAACGATGTGTATACATTTCAGTATATGTGTGCATAAGGAAGTTAGAAATAGACAACTGTTTTATCCTTAATTAAATTCCAACTATTTTTTTTTATGAGACAGGGTTTCTCTGTATAGATCTGTTTGTCCTGGAACTCACCCTATATACCAGGGTGGCCACAAACTCAGAAATTTCCCTGCTTTTTCCTCAAAATTGCAGGTATTAAGGCATGTGCCACCACTGTCTGAAACAACTTAAAAGTTGAGACAGGATATCTATGAATCTGCAGCTCAAACGCCACTAGCCTGGCTAGCCAGTCATCTGTATCCACCTACTCAGCACTGGCCTAGAGAATGTACTTTAACGTGGATTCTAGACCCCCATCTTAATTCCATATAATTTCAAGGAAAGCAATTTATCAAAATAACCATCTCTGTAGACCCCTTGTGAGATTTGTTCTACTGTAGTCACTACCATTATAATTTTATTTTTCTATTGCTCTAATCATGCCTAAGTTTAGGCTCCTAAATTGTTTAATGCTGTTTTTGCTTATTTCCTTACAATAGAAAATTGGTTTTCTTGCTCAGTTTACATTATACAGTTAATTGGGTAAACAAACTTGTCAGATTCATATTTCACTCATATTTCATTTGTGAGACTTGTTGCTGTGTTTAGTTTGATTGTTAGGGTTTTTTTTTAATTTGGTTGGTTGTTTGAATTTTTTTTGTTTGCTTGATTATTTGGTTGCTTTTTTTAATTTTTTTTGTTTTATTATTTGTTTTGTTTTGTTTTGATTTTTCCACAACTGAAGATGAAACTCATAACTTTTACTTGGTGCTTTACCACTGAGCTACATCTCCAGGTAAACATTACTTCTAAATGTTGGGTGAAAAGTCATCTGTATGTGTTTTAAGGAAAACTATGATTTCTGTGAAACCTAAAATTATTCCCCTATGCTATAGTGTCTATAGAGATGTAATGCCCTCTTCTGGCCTCTTCAAAAATCAGGCAAATATCTCCAAAAACACATACTTCCAGATATATCCAACATACTGTCTAATTCATCTTTTAGAAGAAAGAACAATAAAAGACTAAAGCATGAAATATAGTGGAAAGCTAGTGTAAGTCACCCCAAAGCTGGGCCTATGCTCAAGTCCCAGGATGAGCTGGCCAGCACCCCAGAAACTCGAGAGGAAAACCACACCTGATGCAAACTGCAAGAGGTTTTATTGTCAGCAAGCTGAGGATGAAGTCCTCCACCATGCAGGTCAGGGCAGATTGACCCTGAGCAGTGACAGTAGAGGGCTTTTAACAGCTAGCTGAGGAATTGGGAGGAGTTGGGAGAAGAGTTGGGAGAAGTTGGGAAGAGTTGGGAGGTGTTAGAAAGAGAGTTCTTTTCTTCTGGGTGTCCTTGCTGAAATTTACAAGGCAGGAGTAGGGAGTGAAATCTTTCTGAATTTTTATCTTATTGTCCTTGGCACAGGAAGGGAGGTATCTCTGGTTGTAAAGTATAGAAAGAAAAAGCCTTTTGTTGCCTATAGAGAAAAAGAGGTTCTTTCTAGCTGTATTTTCAGAGATCAGGGAAAACAAGCTTGGGGAACATCTAGAGGCTTTACCTTCCTGGGAGAAACACTTTAAGTTGGGGTCACACATTCCCCACTCCTTCTAGTATAGAGTTCTTATCTTAGAAGTGGGAAAATTAAACCTCTGGCCCAGTTGTCAATAAGGCCAACATGAGTTTGCATCTTTAGAATTTGTAACATTGAGAGCCTCAGAAGCCCCTCAAATGAGACTAGAGAGTCTCTAGTCAGTGGTAGCAGGAAGGGAGGAGGTTCCTCTGCAGTGTCTTCAGAGTGTGAGCAGGGCCAGGCTAGTGGACCTCTGTATGGTCAGGATGGGTAACCAGGCACATGCTGGAGGGATCTGGGATCAAGGTTCCTGGAACAATAGTGCCAGACCAGGACAGGATCCCCTACTTGACTTTTATGTGGCACTGTGGTCAGTTCCTGGTTCGTTCCTTTTTTTTTTCCCAGCAATTTCCAGGTGTCCTTTTCAAACCAGTTCTAAGGCCTTCAAGTGAGCTAGAAGGGGTTGGGAAAAAAGAAACATCAGGGTCACACATTCTCCCTGCTTCTGTTAAGTGGGGCAGTCTCCCATGGTGAATTTCAAAGGGTGTAAGCTTAAATTTTCCTGGGGTGTTCTGTACTTGGAACAAAGTGAAGGGAAGGAGAGTTGTCCAGTCTTTTCTTCAGTCTCTAAAGCCAATTTATTCAAGGTTTCTTTTAATGTTCTATTCATCTGCTCTTCCTGTCCTGAACTCTGGGGTCTATAAACACAATGTAACTTCTGATTGATCCACAATTGTCTGGCTAACTCTTGACTTACTTTGGTAACAAAGGAGGGGCCATTGTCTGAGGAAAGTACCTCAGGGATGCTGAATCTTGGAAAAATTTCCTCTAATATCTTCTTTGCCATGATATTGGAGGTCTCTTTCTTAGTGGGGAAGGCTTTACTCAACCTGAAAAAGTGTCTATAAAAACTGATATATATTTATTACTGTACTTGGCTTATTTTACTTCAGTAAAATCTAATTTTCAGTATGCTTCTGGACAATTACAGCTTAGCCACCTTCCAGGGGTGTTCTTGTTGTGTCTGGTATTGATGCGGACCCAGGATTGGCATTTATTTGCACTATCTTGAGCAATGTCAAATATTTTTATAACATAGTAGTTTGAGCTCTTAACAGTTTCTTTGAGCTTCTCATTTCCCAAATGTGTGAGCCTGTGCAGACTGTCTACATATTGTTGCCCTTTTCTGGTGGGCAGGTAATAGCAACCATCCTGGGTCTTATCTACTTCCTGAGGAGAGTACCCACATATCTCAGGTACTTTGCCAATTAGTTACTGATCTTCTGATTTCATTTAAAGCCTGTGTCTTTGAGTTTATAATGGTCTTTAAGTTCTTTATTTTTCTCGTAGAGCCACCTGTTTTTCAGCCAGGTAAGCCATCTGATTTCCTTTCCCTCTGGCATCAAGTCCTTTCTGGTGACCAGGACAATGTATGGTGGCTAGTTTTTTTTTTCGTTTTTGTTGTTGTTGTTTTGTTTTGTTTGTTTTGTATTTGTTTTTGTTGTTGTTTTGTTTTGTTTTATTTTGTTTTTTGTTTTGTTTTTGTTTTGTTTTGTTTGTTTTGTGGTTTTTTTAAATTTATTTTCAAGTTTTGGCTTCTAATAAGCTCAAAAAATTTTTTAATTATTAATATCTTTTCCAGCAGAAGTGAGTAGCGCCCGTTGCCTGTAGATTGTCCCACATATGTGAGTGGTGGTGATAACTTACCTGCTGTCTGTGTAGATATTGTTGTATTTCTCTTTTGCCAGCTGCAAAGCTTGTGTGAGTGCAATTAGATCTGCTCTCTGGATTATTGTCCCTTTAGGCAAGGTGCTGGTGGGGATGGTTTGTTTTCCATTGCCCAGTGCTGCCCCTGCCTTTTACTTACCTTTAACCAAAAACCTGCTATCATTCTTGCACCAGTTGGGGCAGTCTGGCCATGGCTGATCAGTGAGTTCTTTCTTAGTTCCTGTTTCTTCTGCAAGGATGCCCATACACTGGTGCTCTGGTAGGGATTTGTAAGCTTCTGACAGCAAGGTGGCAGAATTCAGGATAGCAGTGGGTACAAACTGCACTCTCAGTCAGTAAGAGGTTCTGATAATGGGTCATGTGAGATTTAGTCATCCAGTGATCAGGCGGTGGTCTACTGATGCTTTCTAAGGCACGGATCTACCACTATCATTCCTTGACCTAGAGTCAGTTTATCAGCTTCTCTGAGAAGTATGGCCAAAGCATCGATAACTTTTAAGCAAAATGGCCATCCAGTGGATACTGGGTCTAGTTTTTTATTTGTTTGTTTTTTTGTTTTTTTGTTTTTTTTTTGTTTTGACCAGTATTCCACAGGTTGTTTTTATGGCTCCAGAGCTTAGATCAGAACCCCACTTTCTTTTCCTGCTCATTCCTCTATATAGAGTGACAGGCTTAGTCAGGTCTTGCAGGGTTCGGGCTGGTACACTAAGCAAGGCCTTTTTTAATCTCTTTAGAGGCCTACTGGTGTATGGGGGTCCAAGAGAAAGTCCCAGCCTCTTTAGTAAAGGGGTAGAGTGTGGCTGCCAGAGTGGCAAAGCTTGGAATCTAGAGTCTACAAAACCCAGCCATTCCCAAAAATTCTCTCACCTGCTTTAAGGTTGTTGGGATGGGGATTTGAGTTACAGTCTTTTTCCAAGCTTCTGTCAGCCACCATTTCCTTTCCCTGAGACCATAACCCAAATAGGTTACTTCTGTCTGGCAATTCTGTGCTTTCTTAGCAGATGCCTGGTATCCCAACTCGCTCAAATCTGCCAGTAATTTTCAGTTCCCAATCTCCACCATTTTTCGGTGGTGGCAGCAAGAAGCAGGTCATAAACATAATGAAGAAGAAAAACTTGGGGGATTTCTGACCTGAACAGTGCCAAGTCCGAGTGGAAGGCTTCAAAAAAGAGAGTAGGAGAGTTCTTGAATTTTTGAGGTAAATGTCTCAAAGTTAGTTTGTCCAGCCCATCCCTAAAATGGGTCTCTCCACTTGAAAGCAAAGATTACCTGACTCATGGGATGTAGTTTTAGGCAGAAAAATGTGTCCTTCAGGTGCAGGACTATATAACAATGTCTGTCAGGGTGGAGAGAACTAAGTAGATTGTAGGAGTTAGGGACAGTAGGATGAATATTTCATACTCTTTCGTTTACTTTTATTAAGTCTTGTACTGGAGATAAACATTAGTGCCTGAATTTTTAACTGGTAGTAATGGAGTATTCCATGGAGATTGACAAGGGACCAAAACACCTAGTTCTATGAGCCTTTGAATGTGAGGTCTGATGCCCTCTTGGGCCTCTCTGCTCATGGGGTATTGTTGTACCCCAATAGATGTCACACCAGTTTTCAGCTTCACAATGATGTGGGGGACAATGTTGCCTCTCCCATACCTTCCAACTCTGCCCAGGCTTGAAGATAATCTCTCTAACAAGGTCATTCTAGAACTTTTCTCGATGTGGCTTGAGGCTCATATAATCTATATACTTCTAATTTTAAAACTAAAATTATATAGAGAGGGGCTTATCAAGAGATTGAATTTTCTTCCAAAGAGAAGCTTATTTGGGCTTTTAATGTGATAGTAAGTCTCTATCCAACAATGGCGTTGACATCCAAGAATGTTGAGGAAGGAATGAGTTACTTGGCTTCTTCTTAAATTAACTTTCTTATCAGTGGTCCAAGTGTATGGTTTCTGATCAGTAGCCACAATTACTACGTTTTTTGTTTTGTTTTGTTCTTTTTTTGTTTTTTTTGTTTTTTTTTTTTGGTGGTGTTTTGTTGTTGTCTTTGTTGTTTTTGTTGTTGTCCTTCAATTTCTCCAGTGGCTCTTTCAGGACTGAAATCTCTGCTCTAGTATCAATAATGAAATCTGTGGGTGTCCCCTCCACAGTTAGGATTGCCCCAGGCTTGGGGAGGGGTCTGAGCCCTGACTCTCCTAGTCATCATCTTTTAGGGGAAAAACCTTGAGCTGTCTGGTATTTGTTTCTTTTTTGGGGCAGTCTCTTGCCCAGTGTTCCTTTTCTTTATAGTATGTTCATCGGTCCTTATCTAGAGGTTGTGGAGATCCTCTGGAGTTCTTAGGTCTTCTCAGCCCTGTGTTACCCAGGTACTCTTTCTGCCTACTTTGTCTCCCTTTTCTATAAACTTCTTTATCACCTGTGAATACAACCACAAACCTACTTACATTTTTTTCAAGGCTTCTATCTTGTCTATTTTCTCTTTACTCAGCCACTCTCTTTTTTCTTTGTCTTTTTTATTCTTCAGTCTCAATCTATTTTTAATGTAGTTTATTAGGTATTTTCCTCATTTACATTTCTAACACTATCCCAAAAGTCCCCCATACCCTCCCCCTCCCCCACACTCCTACCCACTCATTACCACTTTTTGACCCTGGCAATCGCCTGTACTGGGGCATAATTAGTGTGCATGCCCAATTGGGCTCTTTCCAGTGATGGCCTACTAGACAATCTTTTGATACATATGCAGCTACAGTCAAGAGGTATGGGGTACTGGTTAGTTCATAATGTTGTTCCACCAATAGCATTGCAGATCCCTTTAGCTGCTTGGACATTTTCTCTAGCTCCTCCATTGGGGGATCTGTGATCCATCCAATAGTTTACTGTGAGCATCGACTTCTTTGTTTGCTAGGCCCTGGCATAATCTCATAAGAGACAGCTATATCAGCGTCAATTCAGCAAAACCTAGCAAGTGTATGGAGTGGTGTCAGTGTTTGGAGACTGATTAGGGGATGGATCCCTGCATATAGCAATCTCTAGATGGTCCATCCTTTTGTCTAAGCTCCAAACTTTGTCTCTGTAACTCCTTCCATTTGTGTTTTGTTTCCAATTCTAAGAAGGGGCAAAGTGTCCGCACTTTGGTCTTCGTTCTTCTTGACTTTCGTGTGTTTGGCAAATTATACCTTATATCTTGGAGGTATTCTAGGTTTCATGGCTAATATCCACTTATTAATGAGTACATATCATTAGCATTCTTTTGTGATTGAGTTACCTCACTCAGGATGATGCTCTCCGGGTCCAACCATTTGCCTATAAATTTCATAAACTTATTCTTTTTAATAGCTGTACTATTAGTAGTAGAACTCCATTGTGTAAATG
The DNA here is from genome assembly GCF_000001635.26 of Mus musculus. Classification (NCBI taxonomy): domain Eukaryota; kingdom Metazoa; phylum Chordata; class Mammalia; order Rodentia; family Muridae; genus Mus; species Mus musculus. Next base: position 33,032,037 of record NC_000087.7, read on the forward strand.
GACCACAATTTTGTAATTATTTTCTATGGAGGGCATCTGGGTTCTTTCCAGCTTCTGGCTACTATAAATAAGGCTGCTATGAACATAGTGGAGAATGTGTCTTACTAGTTGGAACAGCTTCTGGATATATGCCCAGAATTGTATTGTGGGATCCCCTGGTAGTACAATGTCCAATTTTCTGAAGAATCGCCAGACTGATTTACAGAGTTGATTTAAAAGCTTTCAATTCCATCAACAATGGAGGAGTTTTCTGCTTTCTCCACATCCTTGCCAGCATCTGCTGTCATCTGAATATTTGATCTTAGCCATTCTTACTGGTGTGAGATGGAATTTCTGGGTTGTTATGATTTATATTTCACTGCTGATTAATGATGGTGAACATTGTTTCAGGTGCTTCTTAGCCATTTGGTATTCCTCAAGTGAGAATTCTTTCTTTAGCTCTGAGCCCCGTTTTTTAATGGGGTTATTTGATTTTCTGGAGTCCTCCTTCTTGAGTTCTTTATATATATTTGATATTAGTCCCCTATCTGATTTAGGATAGTGAAAGATCCTTTCACAATCTGTTAGTGGCCTTTTTGTCTTATTGAAGGTGTCTTTGCCTTACAAAAGATTTGCAGCTTTTTGAGGTCCCATTTGTCAATTATAAATCTTCCAATACAAGCCATTTGTCTTCTATTCAGGAACTTTCCCCTGTTCTCATATATTTGAGGCTTTTCCCCATTTGCTCCTCTACAAGTTTCAGCGTCTCTGATTTTATGTGGAGCTCCTTGATCCACTTACATTTGACCTTAGTACAAGGAGATAGGAATGGATTGATTCACAGTCTTCTACATGATAACCACCAATTGTGCCAGCACCATTTGTTGAAAATGCAGTCTTTTTTTCCACTGGATGCTTTTAGCTCCCTTGTAGAAGATCAATGGACAATAGCTGTGTTGGTTCATTTCTGGGTCTTCAATTCTATTTCATTGGTCTACTTCTGTGTCACTATATCAGTACCATGCAGTTTTTATCACAATTGCTCTGTAGTACAGCTTTGGGTCAGGCATGGTGATTGCACCAGAGGTTCTTTTATCCATGAGAAGAGTTTTTCTGTCCTAGGTTTTGTTTATTGCCAATGTATTTGCAGATTGCCCTTACTAATTCATTGAAGAATTGAGTTGGAATTTTAATGGGGATTTTATTGAATCTGTAGATTTCTTTTGGCAAGATGGCCATTTTTACAATGTTGATACTGCCAATCCATGATAATGGACTTTCTTTCCATCTTCTGAGATCTTCTTTAATTTGTTTCTTCAGAGACTTGAAATTCTTATCAAACAGACCTTTCACTTCCTTTGTTAGAATCACGCCAAATTATTTTATATTATTTGTGACTATTGAGAAGGGTGATGTTTCTCTAATTTCATTCTCAGCCTGTTTATTCTTTGTGAAGGGAAAGGCCATTGACATGTTTGGTTAATTTTATACCCAGCTAAATCACCGACGTTGTTTTTCAAGTTTAGGTTTTCTCTGGTTGAATTTTTAGGTTCACTTATATATGCTATCATATCATCTGCAAAAAGTGATATTTTGAATTCTTCTTTTCCAATTTGTATCCCCTTGGTCTCCTTTTGTTGTCAAATTGCTCTGTCTAGGACTTAAAGAACAATGTTGAATAGGTAGGGAGAAAGTGGGCACCCTTGTCTAGTCACTGATTTTAGTGAGATTGCTTCCAGCTTCATACCATTTCATTTGATGTTGGGTACTGGTTTACTGTAAACTACTTTTATCCTGTTTATGTATGGGCCTTGAATTCGTGATCCTTCCAAGACTTTTATCAAGAATAGGTTTTGGATATACTTAAATGATTTCTTTGCATATAATGAGATGATCATGTTTTTTTGTCTTTGAGGTTGTTTATATAATGGATTATGTTGATGGATTGCCATATATTAAACCATCCCTGTATACCTGGTATAAAACCGACTTGGTAAGGATGAATGAAATTTTTAATGTGTTCTTGGATATGATTAGTGATAATTTTACTGAGTATTTTTGTTTCTTTATTCATAAGGGCCATGTTCTGAAGTTCTTTATCTTTGTTGGATCTTTCAGTGGTTTAGGTATCAGAGTAATTGTGGCTTCATAGAATGAGTTGGGTAGAGTACCTTCTACTGCTATTTTGTGGAATTGTTTGTGCAGACCTGGAATTAGATATTCTTTGAAGGTCTGATAGAACTCTACATTAAACCTATCTGTTCCTTTTTTTTTTTTTTTTTTTTCGGTTGGGAGACTATTAATGCCTGCTTCTATTTCTTTAGGGCACATGAGACTGTTTAGATCATTAACTTGATCCTGTTTTAACTTTAGTACCTGATATCTGTCTAGAAATTAGTCCATTTTGTCCAGGTTATCTGGATGTGTTGAGTATAGCCTGTTGTAGAAGGATCTGATGGTGTTTTGGTTTTCTTCAGGATCCGTTTTTATGTCTCCCTTTTCAATTCTGATTTTGTTAATTAGAATGCTGTCTCTGTGCCTTAAGGGATGCTAGCTAAGTGTTTATCTATCTTTTTGATTTTCTCAAAGAACCAAATCCTCTTTGGTTGATTAATTAAGGAGTTCTTCTTGTTTCCACTTGGTTAATTTCACCACTGACATTGATTATTTCCTTCCATCTACTCCTCTTGAGTGAATTTGCTTTCTTTATTCTGGAGATTTTTCATGTGTTTTCAAGATGCTTGTATGTGCTCTCTCTGGTTTCTTTTTGGAGGCACTCAAATCTATGAGTTTCCCTCTTAGTAATGATTTCATTGACTCTTATAAGTTAGGGTATATTGTGGCTTTATTTTCATTAAACTCTAAAATGTCTTTAATTTCTTTATTCCTTCCTTGACCAAGGTATCACTGAAAAGACTTTTGTTCATTTTCAACGTGAATTTTGGCTTTCCATTATTTATGTTGTTATTGAAGATCAATCATCCTAAGTCCTTGGTGGTCTGATAGGATGCTTTGGACAATTGCAATATTTTTTATCAGTTGAGGCCTGTTTTATGACCAATTATATGGCCAATTTTGTAGAAGGTACCATGATGTGCTGAGAAAAAGTTATATCATTTTGTTTCAGGATAAAACATTCTGTAGATATCTATTAAGTCCATTTGTTTAATAACTTCTGTTAGTTTCACTGTGTCCCTGTTTAGTAACTGTTTCCACGATATGCCCATTGATAAAAGTGGTTTGTTGAAGCCTTCGACTATTATTGTGTGAGCTGCAATGTGTGCGTTGAGCTTTCTTTAATGAATTGGATTGCCCTTGCATTTGGAGCATAGATATTCAGAATTTAGAGTTCCTCTTGGAAGATTTTAACATTGATGAGTATGAAGTGTCCTTCTTTGTCTTTTTTGAAAACTTTAGGTTAAAAATCAATTTTAATCGATATTTAAATGGTTACTCCAGCTGATTTCTTCAGACCATTTGCTTGGAAAATTATTTTCCAGCCTTTCACTCTGAGATAGTGTCTGTCTTTTTCCCTGATATGGGTTTCCTGTAAGCAGTAGACTATTGGGTCCTGTTTTTGTAGCCAGTCTGTCAGTCTATGTCTTTTTATTGGCGAACTGAATCCATTGATATTAAGAGATATTAAGGAAAAGTAATTGTTGCTTCCTATTATTTTTGTTGTTAGAGTTTGCATTCTGTTCTTGTGGCTGTCTTCTTTTTGGTTTGTTGAGGGATTACTTTCTTGCTTTTTCTAGGGTGTGGTTTCTGTCCTTGTATTGTTATTTTTTTTTCTGTTATTGTTCTTTGAAAGACTGGATTCATGGAAAGTTAATGTGTGAATTTATTTTTTTCATGAAATAATTTGATTTCTCCACCTATGGTAATTGAGAGTTTGGCTGTGTATAATAGCCTGGGCTGGCATTTGTGTTCTCTTAGTGTCTGTATAACATCTGTCCAGGATCTTCTGTCTTTCATAGTCTCTGGTGAAAAGTATGGTTTAATTCTGATAGCCCTGCCTTTATATGTTACCTGACCTTTTTCCCTTACTACTTTTAACAGTATATCTCTATTTAGTGCATTTCTTCTTCTGATTATTATGTATCAGGAGGAATGTATTTTCTGGTGCAGTCTATATGGAATTCTGTAGGCTTCTTTTATGTTCATGGGCATGTCTTTCTTTAGGTTTGACAAGTTTTCTTCTATAATTTTTTGAAGATATTTGCTGGCCCTTTAAGTTGAAAATCTTCATTCTCATCAACTCCGATTACCCGTAGGTTTGGACTTCACATTGTGTCCTGGATTTCCTGGATGTTTGAGATAGGATCTTTTGCAATATGTATTTTATTTGATTGCTGTTCCAATGTTCTCTATGGAATCTTCTGCACCGGACATTCTCTCTTCCATCTCTTGTATTCTGGTGCTGATGCTCACATCTACAGTTCCAGATTTCTTGCCTAGGTATTCTATCTCCAGTGTTGCCTTACTTTGGGGTTTCTTTATTGTGTCTACTTCACTTTTTAGGTTTTGTATGGTTTTATTCAATTCCATCACCTCTTTGGTCATGTTTTCCTTCAATTCTTTAAGGGTTTTTTTGTGCTTCCTCATAAGGTCTTCTACCTATTTAGCAGTGTTCTCCTGTATTTCTTTAAGTGAGTTATTAAAGTCATTCTTGATGTCCTCTACCATCAACCTGAGATATGCTTTTAAATATGGCACTACCTTTTCGAGTGTTTTGGCGTTTCCAGGCCAGGGTGAGGTGGGAGTGCTGTAATTCTGATGATGGTGAGTGGTCTTGGTTTCTGTTAGTAAGATTCTTATGTTTGCCTTCCATCATCTGGTAATCTCTGGAGTTAGTTGTTATAATTGTCTCTGGTTATATCTTGTTCCTCAGTGATTATGTTAGCCTTTATCAGCAGACCTGGGAGACTTGTTTTCTCCTGAGTTTCAGTGTTCAGAGTACTCTCTGCAGGCATGATCTCCTCTTGAAGAGAAGGTGCCCAGATATCTGGTGTTCGAACTTTCCTCCAGGCAGATGTTGTGATCCACTCACTAGAGATACTAAGATCCCATGGAGAGTCCTGTGGGGACCTTTGTGTTGTCCACCAACTCTGCCCCCAAGGTGCCCAGTGCTCTCCTGGACTGGGAGGGATTTGTGACCCTGGTCAGACCTCTTTCTCTGCTTCCCTAATTAATGCAGTCTCAGGTACTGCGTGATAGGATTGGAGCAGAAGTTGATTTCCACTCACCAAAGGTCTTAAGATCTCGTGGATGATTCTGTGAAGACCTTGGGGCTGTCCTCAGACTCTGCGCAAAATGTTGCCCAGGTGCTGGTACAGACCAGAGGGACTTGTGACCATTGTCAGGCCAGTTTTTCTGCTTCCCTAAATAATGCAGTCTCAGATCCTGTGAGATTGGATTGGAGCAGAGGTTGTGTTACATTCATGAGAAGTCTTATATTCCTATTGAGGGTCTTTTGGGGACCTTAGGGGTATCTGCAGACTCCCGAGCCCAATGTGCCCTGGTGCTGGCTTGTCAGTCCCTCTCTTATGGTACACTTTCTCTGCCTCCTTAAACAGATGTTGTAAAGATAATGTTTTCAGACTCTCTAGACGCTGTAACCTTTTCCTAATGTCAGAAGAAGTCTGCCCTATAGAAGCCATGACACCTGTCACCTGCTGGCATGCTGAAGGAGGGTCAAAGGTAGTGTAACACTTCTATACCTTTAAGAGGTACTCTAAAAACACTGCTGAGGGCTCCTTTTTCACTTGTACGATCTCTCTTACCTTGGCCAAATTGGTGGGGCACTTGCCAGCTCCTTTCCGTCCTATTATCAGAGCCCAGCAGAAAATTGTCAATTGCTCCATAAGGTCAGTCCTGTCAGGACATGTCAGAGGGAAGGCTGCATCTATTTCATTCAGAAGTTTTATTGGTAGTCATATGGCCCCAGCATGCTCTTTCTTTCCTCTCAGAATCCTCTCCTTCTCCTCTGTGGTGAAAGAACCTGTAAAAATTGATTACAGTCATCCCAAGTAGGCTGAAGAGAGAATATGAGAGATTCCATTAGATTAGCAAGGCTAGAGGGGTTTTCACAAAGGAGGGTGTGATTTGCTTTCCAGTTATTTAGATCAGAGGAGGTAAAAGGCCATTACTGAAGGGGCTGCAGTTGTCTGCGGTCCGCTGGATGAGAGTCATAAATACATAAAGGCAGTGCGATAGTTGAATCTGGTCCCTCTGGGCTTTGAGCTCGCTGGTCTTGGGCTTTAGCAACTGGTCCCTCCTCTAATATCTAGTGGCACCCTGTTGAGAGTTCTTTGGGGGACCACTTGGAAATATGCTGTGCCAATTCTATGCCTGCTTGGATGCTGCCATGTCCCACCTTGGTGATAATGGACTGAACATCTGAACCTGTAAGCTAGCTCCAATTAAATGTTGTCCTTTATAAGGCTTGCCTTGGTCTTAGTGCCTGTTCACTGCAGTAAAACCCTAAGAAAGCATCTTTAGAGCCTCTGTGTCTAAGAAAGTTAACTTTGGGTATTTTGTTTGTTTGCTTTCCTATCATACAGGTTCTTTGTGTATATTATGTTTTCTGGTTTGGGGTTTTGATTAGATGGAGTATGTGAATGTGTGTTTCTGTTTCTCTATATTTGTGTGTGTGTGTGTGTGTATGTGTGTGTGTGTGTGTGCATTTGTTTATTTTCTTTGGTTATTTTGTCCTATTCAGTTAGTTTGGTTTATTTCATTAGTATTCTTTAGATAACTATTTGTTTCCGAAAAAGTGACAGACAGTAGGAATCTGGATTAGAGGAGAAGAGGGAAGGAACCTGAAGGAGTAACTGTTAGGGGAAACTGTAATCAGAAAATACATCTCAAATATAGCTTCCCCTCCTTCCTCTTCTTGAAGTTTTTCCCAGGAGCTCACCTTCCCCAATGCATTCCTCCTCTCTTTCTCTTCAGAAAAGGAGAGACCTCCCATGGATATAAAACTGCCTTGTCATATCAAATTACAGACTAGGAAAATCCTCTCCTATTAAAGCTAGAAGAGGCAGCTCAATCAGTTGAAAATGTCTCAAAGGCAGGCAACAGAGACAGGGAGAGACTGTTCTCACATTGTTAATGGTTCCACATGAATCCCAGGCTACATAAATTTTAAGTATGTGCCAAGGGCCAAGGTCATTCTCATGAATGCTACCTTGTCTCAGTGTCTGTGTGGCCCCATGAACTCAGGTAAGTTGATTCTGTGAATTTTCTTGTGGTTTCCTTGACCTCCTTGACTCCAGTAAACCTTCTTCCTTTTTCACAGATTCCCTAAAGTCAAATGAAACTTTGGCTGTGGTTCTTGCATATGCCTCCATCAATTGCTAGTTGAAGTCTTTCTCATGACATTTATGCTAGACTCCTATTTGCCAGTATAGCAGAACATTGTTAACAATATCAAGGATGTGCTCTATTTCTTGGCATATGTCTCAAGCTGATCCAGTCATTGGTTGGCCATTCCCTCAATATTTGTTCTAACTTGACCCCTGCACATCTTGTAGGCAGGAGAAATTGGACGATGAAGTTTTTATAGTAGGACTGGTGTCCCATTCCCTCCTTTGAAAATCTTGCCTGGCTACAGGAGATGGACATTTCAGGCTTCATATTACCCATTGCAAGGAGGGTTAATTACTGTTACCCTCAATTCACTGTCTTAGATTCTGAAGAATTTCTATTTCTGTAGGTTTCTAGCTCATTCCAGAGATGAATTCCCCCAATCCAGTTTTCTCTTCAAGTACTCCCTCCCTCAATTCTTTCCCCTCATGATCCTTCTGGTTTGCATCCAAACACCAACTCTTGTCCAGTGCTAGTCCCATGTCCAATGAACATGCCTAGACTATATTCCAATCTTAGTGAGATATCATTTTTGGCATCTTTGGATTACAACATGGTTATCCTTTATAATCAGTACCAACTTATATGTGAATATGTACAATGTTTGCCTATGTGGGTCTAGGTTACCTCACTCATGGTGATAATTTTTTGTGCCATCTATTTTTTTGTACAAATTTCAAATTGTCTTTGTTTTTAATAGCTGTGAAGTATTCCTCTGTGTAAGTGTACCACCTTTTCTTTATTCTTTTTTTGATTGAGGGATATCTAGGTTGTTTCCAGTTTCTGGCTATTATGAATAATGTCTCTATGAACATAATTGAGTAAGTACTCTTATGGTGGTAGGATGGAGTTTCATCTTGGTATATACCTAGGAGTGTTATAGCTGGTTTTTTTTTGTTTGTTTGTTTTTTTGTTTTTTGTTTTTTTGATACAATTACTCCCAATTTTCTGAGACGACACCAAATTTATTTCCAAAGTTGTTGTACAAGTTTACATTTGTACCAGCAATGAAGGAGTCTTCCATTACTTCCACAACCTCAACATAATGTGCTGTCCTTCCTTGACTTTTTTGATAACTTTGTTTTGGACGTTGATTTTGTTTGATATTAGAATGGCTACTCAAGGTTTTTTCTTCAGACCATTTGCTTGGAAAATTGTTTTCCAGCCTTTTACTCTGATGTGTTGTCTGTCTTTGTCCCTGAGGCAGAAAGTGATTTCATTTAAGTCTTACATATTAGCCATTCTGATGTTTGTAAGATAAAATCTCTGAGTCATATCATTTTGCATTTACTATATGACTAAGGATAATGAACATTTCTTTAAGTGCTTCTCAGCCATTAGATTCCTCTATCAAGAATTCTTTGATTAGCACTGTTCCCCATTTTTAATGTATTATTTGCTTTGTTGATGTTTAATTTGTTGAGTTCTTTATATATTTTGGATATCAACATTCTGTCAGATATAGGGTTGGTTAAGCCATTCTGTAAGCTGACATATTGTTCTATTGGCAGTGCCCCATGCCTTACAAAATATTTTCAGTTTAATGAGGTTTCATTTATCAATTGTTGATCTTAGTGGCTGAACTACTAGAGTTCTGTTTAGGAAGTCATCTTCTGTGCCAAAGATTTCAAGGTTATTCTCCACTTCCTCTTTTATCAGATTTAGTATATCAGGGTTTCTTGATCAGATCGTTGATCCATTTGGACTTGACTTTTGTGCAGGGTAATAGACATGGATCTACTTGTAGTATTCTACAAGAAGATATCCATTACTACCAGCATCATTTGTTGAAAATGTTTCATCTATTCCACTGTAGAGTTTTGGCGTCTTGTTAAAATCAAGTGTTCATAGGTACGGATTCACTTTTGTGTCTTCACATCAATTTATTGATCAACCTATCTGTATTTATGCCAATACCATGCAGTCTTTATCGCTTCTTCTCTGTAGTACAGCTTGAAACCGGGGGTAGGGAACTGGGGGAAGCCAACAGAAAGTTCTATATTCCAGGAAACAAGAGGATCACATGACCCTACGGGGATGACATTAGGTGAAATCCCCAACAAAGGGGAGAGAGTACCTGTAGAAACCATATCCAGAGGTTAGGAATTGCGTCTGGTTGAAAGATGGGTCCCCTACCATTTTCAAAAATTTTGACCCAGAATTGTTCATGTTGAAAGGAAATACAGGGACAAAGAGTAGAGCATAGTCTGAAGGAAAAGCCATTCAGAGCCTGCCCCAAATGGGGATATATCCCATATGCAGCCACCAAGCCCAGGCACTATTGCTGATGCCAACAAATGCATGCTGAGAGGAGCCTGATATAGATGTTTCCTGAGAGGCTTTGCCAAATCCTTACTGATACAGATGTGGATGCTTGCAGTCCACCATCAGAATTAGCTTTGGGACCCCAAAAAGAAGTTAGGGGAAGGACTGAAGGAGCTGAAGAGGTTTGTAATATCATAGGAAAAACAACAATATCAACCAACCAGACTCCTCAGAGCTCTCAGGAACTGAAGCTCCAACCAAATAAAACACATGGAGGGACCCATGGCTCCAGGTGCACATGTAGCAGAGGATGGCCTTATCTGGCATCAATAGGAAGAGAGATTGTTTATAGGAAGTATACTGTTTATTTTCTGTTAATTTTGCATCATGTCACTTATGTATACTACTGTATCTGAATAGCAATAGTTTGACTTTTTTCTTTTCAATTTGTATAGCTTAATCTTCTTCCTTTCCTTATTGTTGTTGCTAAAACTTCAGGTGCTATACAGAATAGATACAGAGAATATATACTTTTATCATATTATTGCTTTTTAGGGAATATTTTTTTCTCTCCATTTAATTTGATATTGGGTGTCAGCTTTCAATGTATTGGCTTTATTATGTTCAAGCATGTGACATGTATCCCTCATCTCTTTAAGAATTTATCATCAAAGAGTGTTGGATTTTGTTGGAGTCTTCTTCAACATTGACTATGATAAACTTCTGGTATTTTTTCCTTTTAGTTTGCTTACATGGTAGATTACAGTGAAAGAGTTTGGTATGTTGATCCATCCCTGCATATGTAAAATGAACTCTACTTCATCATAGGGGTGATATTTTTCATATATCTTTGAATTCTGTTTACACGTATTTTATTGAGTATTTTTAAATCGATGTCTATAAGGGCAATTGGTCCGAAATTCTCTTTCTTTTTTGAGTCTTTGTGTGACTTAAGTCTCACATTGACTGTATTCCCATAAAGTAAATTTTGTCAATTTTCATTCTGTTTTTATCTAGTGAAATAATTTGTGTATCAGTATTAGCCCTTTTTTGAAAGTATGGTATAACCTGCTCTAAAACCATCTGACCTTATCTGGTTTTGTTTGGGAGATATTAAATGATAGGTTATATTTCCTTTGGCTATAGAACTATTCAAGTTGATCTTGATTCAGCTTTACCAAATTGTATCTATTGAGAAAATTGTCCTTTTTATTTTTTCTATTTTGGTTTTCCATGTTTCTGGAGTACAGGGTTTGAAGTGAAACCCAATGATCTCGGTGTCTGTTGTTATGTCTTCCTCTTCATTTCTAATTTTGTTAATTTGTATGCTTTCGCTCTCTTTCTTTTAGTTGGTTTTGAAAAAAGTTTTGTCCATCCTGATGATTTCCTCAAAGAACCAAATATTTGTTGCCTGTTTCTTTGTCTTGTTCTCTTTGATTTTTTTATTGATTTTAGTTTTGATTTTGATAATTTCCTGCTGTCTATTTATCTTTGGTGGCTGTGCTTCTATTTGAACCAGAGCTTTCTGACATGCTGTTAATTGGTGAGTATGAGATCTCGACAATTTCTTATGAAGACATTCATAACTATGAAACTTCATCTTAGGTCTGTTTTCATTGTACCCCATTTACTTGGAATTTTGTGCAATTCATTGAATTCCAGAAAATCTTTAATTCCTCTTTCCTTTTTAAATTTCCTTATAATTGCCCTGATGGTTGAGAGCTAATGGCTTCTGGAAGCTTAAAACTTTCTGGCTTATTTTGTGGTTAAATTTGCCCACTTTTGATGATTAATACCTGTGGTTTAATAGTGGAGTATTGATTTAGAACACAATCCCTTCCCTGCTCAGTGCTAAAAGTTCTTTAACCTTGTGTAGCCAGAGAAATTCACATTCACAAGAAAAAGTACTCGCTTCAAAAGAAGGCTTTAGACTTTATTTCTAGGAGAGAGAAAAAAGGGGTACCTATTTTCTATTGTATTCAATTCTCACACTTTCTCAGAATACATGATCATATGGTATTCCAGGCTTCTATTTTATAAAAGGTACTATCAAGTTCACAACAATACTACAAGTCAATAAATCAAATAAGGAATGTCAGGAAGAATGTTTACTTGCAAGTCCATTGTGATTGGTTATTAATTGTATATTCATTAGCTGCTAGTAACTCCACAAGTTCATATAAGTTTTAACAAAATTTTATGTCAAGGGTGTCAATCATATGCCTAGTGTCTCATTCATTTTGAAGTTTTATACAGATAAATCTAGTCAATATTTTATCTTTTGTCTTTGAACGTCCTAGAAATTGTTCATTCTCAGTTTGTGAAAATACTTATCAGATAATGCATTCACATCTATCATAGAAGGATTAGTTTCTCTGATTATAAATTTGTTTTAAGCCTGCATTTTATCCTAATGCAATTAGTCTTTGACACAAGAAGTCTTACAGTACTTCAACTGCAGCTTTTCAATAAAGAGCTCAAAATTACTTATGTACATTTGGTAATTCTATAAAATTATATAAAGTCTTAAGAAATCATTAATTTACTTACATAGCATTACTACAAGAGAGTATATGTGTGTTGATCTGCATCCAATAGGATGGGCTATATGCCAGGGAAAATTATACTCTAGAATACTTAGAGGTAAGATCGATTCCTCAAATGAAATGTATGAAGGCCTTGCAATTCAGAGATCCATCACATCTGTCCAAAATGTTGGACAATCTTCAGAAAGTCACTCATTACATTTTCTATCTCCTAGCGAATTTTTTCATTCCTTATTGTTTCTATTTCCACTTTCAGGTCTTAAATAGTTTATTCAATTACTTCACCTGTTTCATTGTGCATGCCTCTATTTCTTTAGGGGACTTATGTAGTTCTTCTGTAAAGACATCTACCATCTCCATAAAATTGGATTTAAGATCATTTTCTTGTGCTTCATTTATGATGGAACAGCCAGAGTGTTCTACAGTAAGGCATCTGTGGCTAAGTGCTGTCAGGTTTCCCAAATTGTTGTAGAGTGTGTTCTTAGATTGTTCTCTAGCTACTTGAATTTTGAGATTATTATAGGTTTATGTATTGATTTCTACATATGTAATTGTCAGATACATGGATTTTTGTTTTGATTTGTTGATGTTTTTATTCCCTTGGTCTCTGTTTCCTCCAGGTTTTCTGGTCTTAATGCCTTGGGGTTCTAGTGACCAGGAAGTCTTCAGGTCCAGGAGGGTGTCTTTGCTGAGAGTTTTGTGACTCCTCTGTCTTCTGAGGTTTTGGGTGTCAACATTACCTCTGGGTTCCATAGGTGGGGCCTCCAAAATAAAAAAAAAAAAAAGAAAAAAAAAAGCAGAGATCTTCAGCTCAAGTTGTGAGAAGGAATATGGAGTCAGGTCATGGGTTGCACTTTATAGTTGTTCAAAATACTTGAAGGGGAGTTGGTGAGCCTAGAGCCTAGAGTGGAATGTTACCTGGGGTGCCTGAAGTTGGTCTAGACTTTTTATTTATAATTTCAGCAAACATCCATGTTAATCAAAGGGTGTGTAGAAATTATTGTGTGTAAAAAAATGCCACAGAACTTGAAAAGTACACGATGAGAACTTATAAATTTGTCTTGTTACTTTATGAATCTTCCAGTCTTATTTCTATTACTACAATAAAATGCTCTAAACAAACCATCTTAGGGAGAAAGGCTTAATTTGGCTTGTAATTAGAATTTACAATTTGCCACTTTTCATCTAATGAAAGTTGCCTAGGCAGATGGTCACATGTCTGCATTCAGAAGGATTGAGAAATGAGTATATCCTTGTATGTTCTTGTGACTTAGCTACTTTTTTCATTCACAGAAGTGTCCACAGCCCAAATAAAAAATAAAAAATTTTGTCAACTATAATCAGGGTGAGTGTTCCTACATCAACTAATAATTAAAACAAACGTATGTCAGTCGTTTTTGTTTTTGTTTTTGTTTTTGTTTTTCAAGCCAGGGTTTCTCTGTATAGCCCTGGCTGTCCTGGACTTCCTTTTGTAGACCAGGCTGGCCTCGAACTCAGAAATCTGCCTGCCTCTGCCTTCCAAGTTATGGGATTAAATGTGTGCACCACCATGCCTGGCCCATATGTCAGTCTTATCCACACAATTTTGATTGCTTTATCAACTGATTCTAGTGTGTGTCAAGATGACAATTAAAAGTAAACACCACAACAGAAAATAAAGAAACACATTAACAGATGATCTGAAAAACAAAATAAGTATGGTTTGGGGGCTTCTTTGGATGGGAACAATCTCATTTGGCTCAAATATTTGAGTACTTGATCCTATGTTAGTGTAAATTTTTAGGAATAATTAGTTAATATAACCTTGTTGAAGAAGTTGTGTCACTGTGGGTGGGATTTGAGATGTAAAAGCTTTTACCATTCCTGGTTAGATTATTCTGTCTGCCTTCAAATTGTTATCCCAATGCCATGTGGGTCTACTTGCTGCTATGCTTTCCATTATGATGACCATGGATTCCAAGCCGCTGAAACCAAGAATAAACCCCTAATAAACTCTATTTGTAAGCTGTTTTTGCCACAGTGTCTTATTGTGACAACAGAAAAGTAATTAAAACACTCTAATTCACCTATTTTCTACTTTATGAAATATGTCTTCTATAGTACAATGAGTTTCATGGATCAATAGGGTAAATTGTACTACAAGTTTATTAACTTTTCAATGGCAGTGATTCTTGGTTGTTTTTTTTTTTATTAATATTCATTTGAGAGCATGCAGAATACATAGGCAGTGTTCTGTAATATTTGTAAAATTTGTATTACCTTTCTTTTATTAAGGTGTATGTCACAAATATGTCTTATACATGTTTTTTATGTATAAATAATAATGAACTGATTAAAACTATTGAAATATCATCTATTACTTGATACAGTTATGGTATTTTATAATGACTTTAAAGAATATTGACAATTAACTCACTGTGTATGTTTATGATAATATTAAGTATAACAAGTACAAAATTCATTAGTTCTCTGGAACTTATTTTTTATTTTATTCAGTGTAACAATATTGTTATGTATAAATCATAAATGGCATTTTTCTGTTTACTGCCCCAATGATTTGCACTCCCTTATGAAAAAAACTCACAGAATTTTTATATTTTGTTATGCTTTAAACAGTGTAACAGTTGGGCCACTTTCTAGCCTCTATGTGGTTAATCAACCTCCCACTGACAATCCTGGTTATTACCTACTAACTTCTTTGTGTTACTTTTGTTGCCCTGGAACCAGAGAACTGCCAAACTGGGTCACACTCTTCCAGCACATTCTTCATTTTATTTATTTATTTAATTATGTATTTATTTATAATTAATTAATTAATTAATTAATTAATCTTGAATCTAGACATGTTGCTCCAGGTGTTTATCATCTGTGCTCGAGGTGTTTATCATCTGGTAGCATTGTTGGAATTGTTTATCTATACTATCTTATAAATAATGATACTTTGATTTCTTCCTTTCTAATTTGTATCTTTTTGATCCTCTTCAGTTGTCTTATTCCTCTAACTAGAATGTCAAGTACTCTATTAAATATATTTGCAGAGACTGAACAGCCTTTTCTTGTTCCTGATTTTTGCTGAATTATTTTGAGTATTTATCAATTTAATTTTTTTATTACGTATTTTCTTCAATTGCATTTCCAATGCTATCCCAAAAGCCCCCCCCAACTCCCCTACGCACCCATTCCCATTTTTTGGCCCTGGCATTCCCCTGTGCTGGGGCATATAACGTTTGCCTGACCAATGGGCCTCTCTTTCCAGTGATGGCCTACTAGGTCATCTTTTGATACATATGCAGCTAGATTCAAGAGCTCTGGGGTACTGGTTAGTTCATAATGTTGTTCCTCTGATAGGGTTGCAGATCTCTTTAGCTCCTTGGATACTTTCTCTAGCTCCTCCATTGGGGGCCCTGTGATCCATCCAATAGTTGATTGTGAGCATCCACTTCTGTGTTTCCTAGGCCCAGGCCTAGTCTCACAAGGGACAGCTATATCACCATCCTTGCATCAAAGGCTTGCTAGTGTATGCACTGGTGTCATCGCTTGGAGGCTAATTATGTGATGGATCCCTGGATATGGCAGTCTCTAGATGGACCATCCTTTTGTCTCAGCTCCAAACTTTGTCTATGTAACTCCTTACATGGGTGATTGTTTCCAATTATAAGAATGAGCAAAGTGTCCACACTTTGGTTTTTGTTCTTCTTCAGTTTCATATGTTTTATGTATTGTACTTTATATCTCGCTATACTAAGTTTCTGGGTTAATATCCACTTATCAGTGAGTACATTTCATTTGAGTTCTTTTGTGATTGGGTTACCTCACTCAGGATGATGCCCTCCAGATCCAACAATTTGCCTAGGATTTTTGTGAATTCATTCTTTTTAATAGCTGAGTAGTACTCCATTGTGTAAATGTACCAAATATTTTGTATCCATTCCTCTGTTGAGGGACATCTGGGTTATTTCCAGCTTCTGTCTATTATAAATAAGGCTGCTATGAACATAGTGGAGCATGTGTCCTTCTTACCGGTTGGGACATCTTTGGATATATGCCCAGAAGAGGTATTGCAAGATCTTCCAGTAGTACTATGTCCAATTTTCGGATGAACCGCCAGACTGATTTCAAGAGTGGTTGTACCAGCTTGCAATCCCACCAACAACGGAGGAGTGTTCCTCTTTCTCCACATCCTCGCCATCATCTGCTGTCACCTGATTTTTCATCTTAGCCATTCTGATTGGTGTGACATGGAATCTCAGGGTTGTTTTGATTTGCATTTCCCTGATGATTAAGGATGTTGAACATTTTTTCACGTGTTTCTCAGCCTTTCAGTATTCCTCAGGTGAGAATTCTTTTTTCAGCTCTGAGCATCATCTTTTATGGGGCTATTTGACTTTCTGGAGTCCACCCTCTTGAGTTCTTTTTATATATTTGATATTAGTCCCCTATCTGATTTAGGATAGGTAAAGATCCTTTCCCAATCTGTTGGTGGTCTTTTTGTCTTATTGAAGGTGTTTTTTGCCTTGCATAATCTTTGCAGTTTCATGAGGTCCCATTTGTCAATCCTAGATCATAAAGCACAAGTCATTGCTGTTCTATTCAGGAATTTTTCCCCTGTGCCCATATCTTCAAGGCTTTCCCCCACTTTCTCCTCTATAAGTTTCAGTGTCTCTGGTTTTATGTGAAGTTCCTTGATCCACTTAGATTTGACCATAGTACAAGGAGATAAGTATGGATCGATTCACATTCTTCTACATGATAACAACCAGTTGTGCCAGCACCAATTGTTGAAAATGCTGTCTTTCTTCCACTGGATGGGTTTAGCTCCCTTGTCGAAGATCAAGTGACCATAGGTGTGTGGGTTCATTTTTGGGTCTTCAATTCTATTCCATTTGTCTACTTGTCTGTCTCTATACCAGTGCCATGCATTTTTATCACAATTTCTTTGTAGCAAAACTTTAGGTCAGGCATGGTGATTCCACCAGAGGTTCTTTTATCCTTGAGAAGAGTTTTTGCTATCCTAGGTTTTTTGTTATTCCAGATGAATTTGCAAATTGCTCCTTCTAATTTGTTGAAGAATTGAGTTGGAATTTTGATGGGGATTGCATTGAATCTGTAGATTGCTTTTGGCAAGATAGCCATTTTTACAATGTCGATCCTGCCAATCCATGAGCATGGGAGATCTTTCCATCTTCTGAGATCTTCTTTAATTTCTTTCTTCAGAGACATGAAGTTCTTGTCATACAGAATTTTCATTTCTTTAGTTAGAGTCACGCCTAGGTATTTTATATTACTTGTGGCTATTGAGAAGGGTGTTGTTTCCCTAATTTCTTTCTCAGCCTGTTTGTCCTTTGTGTAGAGAAAGGCCATTGACTTTTTTAAGTTAATTTTATGTCCAGCTACTTCACTGAAGCTGTTTATCAGGCTTAGGGGTTCTCTGGTGGAATTTTTAGGGTCACTTATATATACTATCATATCATCTGCAAAAAGTGATATTTTGACTTCATCTTTTTCAATTTGTATCCACTTGATCTCCTTTTGTTGTCGAATTGCTCTGGCTAGGACTTTAAGTACTATGTTGAAGACGTAGGGAGAAACTGGGCAGCGTTGTCTAGTCCCTGATTTTAGTGGGATTGTTCCAGCTTCTCACCATTTACTTTGATGTTGACTACTGGTTTGCTGTAGATTGCTTTTATCATGTTTAGGTATGGGCCTTGAATTCCTGATCTTTTTAAGACTTTTATCATGAATGGGTGTTGGATCTTGTCGAATGCTTTTTCCGCATCTAATGAGATGATCATGTGGTTTTTGTCTTTGAATTTGTTTACATAATGGATTATATTGATGGATTTTCCTATATTAAACCATCCCTGCATCCCTGGGATGAAACCTACTTGGTCAGGATGGATGATTGCTTTAATGTGTTCTTGGGTTCGGTTAGCAAGAATTTTATTGAGGATTTTTGCATCGATATTCATAAGGGAAATTGGTCTGAATTTCTGTAACTTGTTGGATCTTTCTGTTGTTTAGGTATCAGAGTAATTGTGGCTTCAGAGAATGAGTAAATGTGGCTTCAGAGAATGAGAAATAGTAGAGTTCCCTCTACTACTATTTTGTGGAATAGTTTGTATAGAACTGGGATTAGATCTTCTTTGAAGGTCTGGTAGAACTCTGCACTAAACCCATTTGATCCTGGGCTTTTTTTGGTTGGGAGACTATTAATGACTGCTTCAATTTCCTTAGGGGATATGGGAATGTTTAGATCATTAACTTGATCCTGATTTATCTTAGGTACCTGGTGTCTGTCTAGAAATTTGTCCATTTCATTCAGGTTTTCCATTTTTGTTGAGTATAGCCTTTTGTAGAAGGATCTGATGGTGTTTTGGATTTCTTCAGGATCTGTTGCTATGTCTCCCTTTTAATTTCTGATTATGTTAATTAAGATATTGTCTCTGTGCCCTCTAGTGAGTCTAGCTAAGTTTTTATCTATCTTGTTGATTTTCTCAAAGAACCAACTCCTCGTTTTTTTTAATTCTTTGAATAGTTCTTCTTGTTTCCACTTGGTTGATTTCACCCCTGAGTTTGATTAATCCTGCCCTCTACTCCTCTTGGGATAATTTGCTTCCTTTTTTTATAGAGCTTTTATATGTTTTGTCAAGCTGCTAGTATGTGCTCTCTCCCGTTTCTTCTTGGAGGCACTCTGCGCTATGAGTTTCCCTCTTAGAAGTGCGTTCATTGTGTCCCATAGGTTTGGGTATGTTGTGGATTCATTTTCATTAAACTCTAAAAAGTCTTTCATTTCTTTCTTTATTCCTTCCTTGACCAAGGAATCATTGAGAAAAGTGTTGTTCAGTTTCCAAGTGAATGATCAGCCTTAGGCCATGGTAGTCTGAGAGGATATATGGAATACCATCAATATTTTTGTATCTGTTGAGGCCTGTTTTGTGACAATTATATGGTCAATTTTGGAGAAGGTCCTGCAAGGTGCTGAGAAGAAGGTATATCCTTTTGTTTTAGGATAAAATGTTCTGTAGATAATCTGTTAAGTCCATTTGTTTCATCACTTCTGTAAGTTTCACTGTGTCCCTGCTTAGTTTCTGTTTCCCAGATCTGTCCATTGATGAAAGTGGTGTGTTGAAGTCTCCCACTATTATTGTGTGAGGTGCAATGTGTGGTTTGAGCTTTACCAAAGTGTCTTTAATGAATGTGGCTGCCCTTGCATTTGGAGCATAGATATTCAGAATTGAGAGTTCCTCTTGGAGGATTTTACCTTTGATGACTATGAAGTGTCCCTCCTTTTCTTTTTTGATAACTTTGGGTTGGAAATCGATTTTATCCGATATTAGAATGGCTACTCCAGCTTGTTTATTCAGATCATTTGCTTGGAAAATTGTTTTCCAGACTTTCACTCTGAGGTAGTGTCTGTCTTTTTCCCTGAGATGGGTTTCCTGTAGGCAGCAGAATGCTGGGTCCTGTTTGTGTAGCCAGTCTGTTAGTCTATGTCTTGTTACTGGGGAGTTGAGACCATTGATATTAATAGATATTAAGGAAAAGTAATTGTTGGTTTCTTTTATTTTTGTTGTTAGGGTTGGCATTCTGTTCTTGTGGCTGTCCTCTTTTTGGTTTGTTGAGGGATTACTTTCTTGCTTGTTCTAGGGCATGATTTCCGTCCTTGTATTGCTTCTTTTCTGTTATTATCCTTTGAAATGCTGGATTTGTGGAAAGATAATTTGTGAATTTGGTTTTGTCGTGGAATACTTTGGTTTCTCCATCTATGGTAATTGAGAGTTTGGCCGGGTATAGTAGCCTGGGCTGGAATTTGTGTTGTCTTAGTTTCTGTATAACATCTGTCTAGGCTATTCTGAGTTTCATAGTCTCTGGTGAAAAACCTGGTGTAATTCTGATACGAATACCTTTATTTCTTACTTGACCTTTCTTTCTTACTGCTTTTAATATTCTCTCTTTATTTAGTGCATTTGTTGTTCTGATTATTATGTGTCATGAAGAATTTCTTTTCTGGTCCAGTCTATTTGGAGTTCTGTAGGCTTCTTGTATGTTCATGGGCATCTCTTTCTTTAGATTTGGGAAGTTTTCTTCAATAATTTTGTTGAAGATGTTTGCTGGTCCTTTGAGTTGAAAATCTTCATTCTCATCCACTCCTATTATCTGTAGGTTTGGTCTTCTCATTGTGTTCTGGATTTTCCTGGATGTTTTGAGTTAGGATCTTTTTGCATTTTGCATTTTCTTTGATTGTTGTGCTGATGTTCTCTATGGAATCTTCTACACCTTACATTCTCTCTTCCATCTCTTGTATTCTGTTGCTGATGCTTGCATCTATGGTTCCAGATATCTTTCCTAGGTTTTCTATCTCCAGAGTTGCCTCACTTTGGGTTTTCTTTATTTTGTCTACTTCCCTTTTTTATGTCTAGTATGGTTTTGTTCATTTCCATCACCTGTTTGCATGTGTTTTCCTGTTTTTCTATAAGGAGTTGTAACTCTTTAGCAGTGTTCTCCTGTATTTCTATAAGTGAGTTATTAAAGTTCTTCTTGATGTCCTCTAACATCATCATGAGATATGCTTTTAAATCTGGGTCTAGCTTCTCGGTTGTGTCGGGGTGCCCAGGACTAGGTGGCATGGGAGTGCTGCGTTCTGATGATGGTGTGTGGTGCTGATTTCTATTAGTAGGATTCTTAAGTTTACTTTTGCCATCTGGTATTCTCTGGAGCTGTGCAGGATACACTTGGCAGGGTCCCAGAACTAAGATGTCTGTTGCCAATACTCGGGCAAAGGGCTCCCATGCCAGGCAGATCCCAATCCTCAGAATTCTTAAGATGGCCTGGCTGGTGTTGTGTGTATCTGGCTATAGTTAGCCGACTGTGTGCCCTAGCTACCCTGGTGCTGCTCGGACCAAAAGGGGCTTGTGCCCCTACTCAGACCTGGTTTTTGCTTCCCTGACTAACGCCGTGTCAATTCCGGCGAGATTGGATTGGAGAAGATGCTTATTTCCACTCACCAGAGGTCTTAAGATCGCTTGGCGGGTGTTGTGGGTAGCTAGTGGTAGTCAGACGTCTGTGCGCCCTCTCCAGCACCTTCAAATGCTAGCTATGACTCCTGCCCTCCACTATTCTCAGGTATGGCATTTCACCTCTTCTTCTCCCAGCCTGATGGATCTCCTTTGTACTACTTCCTCTCTGTTTTAAGCACTGGAACCTTAAAAGTCCTACCTCTGTCTGCCCTGGCCAGCCATTACCTGGTTGAATCTTCATTTACCAATCAAAACCAACTCAGAGCAGAATCCCTCAGTGTAGTACATGCAGAAAATTATAATAAAAGCAGCATTAGGTCAAACCCACTACAATTCAGTTCATAATTTTTATAAAGGCCACTGACTTTATTAATCTAAAATTTGTTATAAATAGCGACTGATTTATTTTTTTGGCAAAAAAGGAACCAAATTAGTTACTTAATATCAAGTGACCAGCTGTGAATTCACATGAAAGAACAAAGGAATTTGAAAGATGAATGGAAAATAAACAACTGAGCCAAGAAGAAAAACTGAATCCAAATTTGATGGTGAGGAATGTCCAGAGCCAATTCAGCCAGTGTTGCAAAACTTTAAATATTCAGAAATTGGCCACAGCAGATACTTCTGGAAAAGAAACAGCAAAATAAAAATGAATAAAAGAGATAGGTAGATTTTTTTTTCAGAAAGTAGAATCTAAATTCTAAATATTTCATCTCACCAATGAAATGACAATTAATACTTCGAGAATTTTAGAATTCATTCTAAACGGAGAATACAGGGATAGTTGGTAATTTTTATTTCCTTTCTACATACAATATAGAAATATTATATCTATATTAGGCTTAGAGTCAGAAAAACTTGGGAAACAATATAGATAATTAATATTCATCTCTAGAAGTCAGACAGGTAAAAAACAAAGTCAAAATAACACAAATGGCAAATCTAAGAAAAGCAACAGTGTAAATTCAGCATGTGCTCAGAAATGCAAATATGATATTTAAAAAATTCCACTCTTTATTATGAACAATGAATATAAATACCAGAATTTCACCTTTAAGAAAAATCACATGGATAATACAAGTTAGAAGGAAACTGCACACCTCAAGCATAACAAAATTCATTATATATATTTATACACACACACACACATAAATATGTAGTCTGAGCCAGAAATGCAATCTCTTACTGTTTGAATCAGTTACAAAGATATTTTCATCACATAGATTCTCTCTTAAAGAAGAGAAAAATCCATTACATCATTTACATTTCTCTGGATGCTCAACCTGAGTCCATCTTGAGATGTGTTTTTTTTTTCTTCTTCTTTACAGATTGAGCTACAGTGCAGATTCAAAAATCATAGGAATTGTAATTCTGAGTCACTGGAGTAATCTTATGCAGGAAGTTTGAGTAAAATAATCTATAACTTAGAGGAATGAACATGTCACAAACTTTGTAGAACATTTAAATGTGTTCTATGGAAGACATGGTGGTTGGTAGTTCTATTCTCAGGGGTAGAAATGATACTACTAGATGGCAGTTTATTGCTAAGGACAGTACAGTACAGAAGTCAACAAAACCATATATAGTCCAACATATACCAAAGAAATTCAATGAAACATAAGATAATATTCTGAAATAATAATACAAAAAGTATAATATCTTGAAGTAACTGAAAAAAATTATAGGAATATATTACCTACATATTTAAATGAAGGGAATAAAAGAAAACCAATATAAGAACTCTTGTTCTTGAAATGTGGTAATGGTATCATGGCAGGGAAAGTACCATAAAAGTCCAGGACTAGATGGATTTAACAATGAGTTCTACCAGACTACAGAATTTCTTTTGTAAATGTAACTACATTGTGTTTCTCTGTATATACTTTCATTTCTGTGGTTGCATACGTCACATCATGAACGTGCAGGTCATGGGACAACTTTCAGAAGCTGTTTCTCTCCTTCCAAAAGTGGTTTCCAGGTTTGCAAACTTAGTAGAAAAAACTTTCATACTGCATTAAAAAAATCACTATAATCAAATTGGACCTACATCAGAGATATGCCCTCATAATCATAATTTACCACACATGAAACAATAAAATAGAATACCTATGCTATCTATCACACTGCTGTTGGGCATTTCGTCTAATGTCATCCTCATTTGGTCCTGAGAGCCTCCCACAACCATGCTGTCTGGGATTTAGTAGTGGTTCTTTCCATTCCCCACGTCACACTACTAGATATTTCTATTCATTCTCTTGGCCCTCAGGGCTTCTTTCCTGTCTCCCTCATACCAGATATTGCCTCCTTTTCTTCCCTCCACCTTCCCTGTTTCACACATGTCCCTCCATACCTCTGCCACCAATGATTATATTGTTTCATGTTCTAAGTGAGAATGGAGATTGAAGCATCCACATTTGTGCTTTCCCTCTTCTTAAACTTCATATGGTCTGTGAATTCTTCATGGATATTCTGAACTTTTTGGGTAATATCCACTTATCAGTGAGTACATACCATATATTCATACATATCTCCTTTGGTGTCTGGGTTACTTCACTCAGGATGATATTTTCTATTTCCATGCATTTTCCTGGAAAGAAAAACAAAAACAAAACAAAAAATTGATATCCTCATTTTGAATAGCTGAGTGGTCTTTTTTGTTTGTTTTTGTTTGTTTGTTTGTTTTGTTTTTTGTTTTTGTTTTTTCGGGATAGGATCTCCCTATATGGCCCTGGCTGTCGTGGAAATCACTCTGTTGACCAGGCTGCCCTTGAACTCAGAAATCTGCCTGCCTCTTGAGTAGTCTTTCACTGGGTAAATGTACCACATTTTCTGTATATATTTTTCATTGAAGGGCATCTGGGTTATTTCCAGCATTCTGCTATTATAATTTTTTTTCTTTGTTTAATGGTACAACCACTTGTTTTTATTTCTTAAAATTACAAACTGCTCCTTTGGTGAAATTTATGGTCAGTTCTTTTTTTTTTTCCATTTTTATTAGGTATTCAGCTCATTTACATTTCAAATGCTATACCAAAAGTCCCCCATAGGAAGCCCCCCCTCACTCCCTTAACCACCCACACCCCCTTTTTGGCCCTGGCATACCCCTGTACTGGGGCATATAAAGTTTTCAAGTCCAATGGGCCTCTCTTTGTAGTGATGGCCGACTAGGTCACTTTTTAATACATATGCAGCAAGAGACAAGAGCTCCGGTGTACTGCTTAGTTCATATTGTTGTTCCACCTATAGGGATGCAGTTCCCTTTAGTTCCTTGGGTGTTTTCTCTAGTTCCTCCATTGGGGGCCCTGTGGTCCGTTCAATATATGACTGTGAGCATCCACTTCTGTGTTTGCTAGTCCCTGGCGTAGTCTCACAAGAGACAGCTATATCCATGTCCTTTCAGCACAATCTTGCTAGTGTATGCAATGGTGTCAGCATATGGAAGCTGATCATGGGATGGATCTCTGGATATGGCAATCACTAGATGGTCCATTTTTTCGTCACACTTCCAAATTTTGTCTCTGTAACTCCTTCAATGGGTGTTTTGTTTCCTATTCTAAGAAGGGGCAAAGTGTCCACACTTTGGTCTTCGTTCTCTTGAGTTTAATGTGTTCAGCAAATAGTATCTTATATCTTGAGTATCCTAAGTTTCTGGGCTAATATCCACTTATCAGTTAGTACATATTGTGAGAGTTTCTTTGTGATTGGGTTACCTCACTCAGGATGATGCCCTCCAGGTCCATCCATTTGGTTTGAAATTTCATAAATTCATTCTCTTTAATAGCTTTGTAGTACTCCATTGTGTAAGTGTTCCAAATTTTTTGTATCCATTCCTCTGTTGAGGGGCATCTGGGTTCTTTCCAGCTTCTGGCTGTTATAAATAAGGCTGCTATGAACATAGTGTAGCATGTGTCCTTCTTACCGGTTGGGGCATCTTCTGGATATATGCCCAGAAGAGATATTGCGGAATCCTCTTGTAGTACTATGTCCAATTTTCAGAGGAACCGCCAGACTGATTTCAGGAGTGGTAGTACAAACCTGCAATCCCACCAACAATGTAGGAGTGTTCCTCTTTCTCCACATCCTCACCAGCATCTGCTGTCACCTGAATTTTTCATCTTAGCCATTCTGACTGGTGTGAAGGTGGAATCTCAGGGTTGTTTTGATTTGCATTTCCCTGATGATTAAGGATGTTGAACATTTTTTCAGGTGCTTCTCTGCCATTCGGTATTCCTCAGGTAGGAAATCTTTTTTTTTTTTTTTTTTTTTTTTTAAGTTTTAACTATTTTTACTCAACATGAGACAGAACAACAGTTGTTCAGACAACAAAACAAAAACAGACACAAATTGACACATGGACAGACTGGTGCATCAAACACAGACAATACAGAGAGGGTAGAGAACTTGATGTAACCAGAATCAGACTGGTGCATCAAACACAGACAATACAGAGAGGGTAGAGAACTTGATGTAACCAGAATTATGGATGTCTCCTGTATGGGCCAAAGAGAAAGCAGTACATCTCCAAATTTCCTTCTGTTCCTGGGAGAGCTACAAAATCTTTTTTTCTTCTCTCTTGGTCTCTCTTTCTCATGTCATTTGTATATCTAGCATCTCCCACTCACCACCCACTTTTGTATTTTACTCTTTTTATTTGATTTTATTATTTTAAGCTTTTAAAAGAATGTAATTTTTGTTTGAGTTGCCTTATTCTGTGCTCTAGTTCACATTCATGTCTGCCTTTGATTTTATTATTTCTTACTATAACTTTTGTTTTTATTTTTTTTCAAGGACTTAAAGAGCAACCTTAGATTATATATTTCAGAAATTTATGATACTTCTTTTTCTTTTTTTTTCTTTTCCATTTTTATTAGGTATTTAGCTCATTTACATTTCCAATGCTATACCAAAAGTCCCCCATAGCCACCCACCCCCTCTCCCATACGCATACACTCCCCCTTTTTGGCCCTGGCGTTCCCCTGTACTGGGGCATATTATTTGTTCAGTTCTGAGCCTCATTTTTAGTGGGGTTATTTGATTATATGGAGTCTACCTTCTTGAGTTTTTTATATATATTGGATATTAGTCCCCTCACCGATTTGGGATAGGTAAACATCCTTTCGCAATCTGTTTTTGGTCTTTTTGTCATATTGAAGGCATCTTTTGCCTTGCAGAAACTTTGCAATTTTATGAGGTCCCATTTATCGATTCTGGATCTTACAGCACAAGCCATTGCTGTTCTATTTAGGAATTTTTCCCCTGTTCCCATATCTTCGAGGCTTTTCCCTAATTTCTCCTCTATTAGTATCAGTGTCTCTGGTTTTATGCGGAGTTCTTTTATCCAATTAGATTTGACCTTAGTACAAGGAGATAGGAATGTATCAATTCGCAATCTTCAACATGATAATATCCAGTTGTGCCAGTACCCTTTGTTGAAAATGCTGACTTTTTTCCACTGGATGGTTTTAGATTGCTTGTCAAAGATCAAGTGACCATGTGTGTGTGTGTTTTTCTTTGGGTCTTCAATTCTGTTCCATTGATCTACTTGTCTGTCACTATACCAGTACCTTGCAGTTTTTTATCACAATTGCTCTGTAGTACAGCTTTAGGTTGGGCATGGTGATTCCACTAGATTTTCTTTTATCCTGGAGGAGTGTTTTTGTTATCCTAGGTTTGTTGTTATTCCAGATGAATCGGATGATATCTCTTTCTAATTCGTTGAAGAATTGAGATGGAATTTTGATGGGGATTGCATTGAATCTGTAGATTGTTTTGGCAAGATAGCCATTTTTACTATATTGATCCTGCCGATCCATGATCACGGGAGTCCTTTCCATCTTCTGAGACCTTCTTTACTTTCTTTCTTCAGAGGCATGAAGTTCTTTTCATAAAGATCTTTCACTTCCTTAGAGTCATGCCTAGGTATTTTATATTATTTGTGGCTATTGAGAAGGGTGTTGTTTCCCTAATTTCTTCCTCAGCCTATTTGTCCTTTGTGAAGAGAAAGGCCATTGACTTGTTTGAGTTAATTTCATATGCAGCTACTTCACTGAAGCTGTTTATCAGGCTTAGGAGTTCTCTGGTGGAAATTTTAAGGTCCGTATACATATTGTGATATCATTTGCAAAAAGTGATATTTTGACTTCTTCCTTTCCAATTTGTATCCCCTTGATCTCCTTTTGTTGTCTAATTGCTCTGGCTAGGATTTCATGTACAATGTTGAATAGGTAGGGAGAGAGTGGACAGCCTTGTCTAGTCCCTGATTTTAGTGGGATTGATTCAAGCTTTTCACCATTTACTTTGATGCTGGCTACTGGGTTGCTGTAGATTTTTTTATCATATCTAGGTATGAACCTTGAATTCCTGATCTTTTCAAGACTTTTATCATGAATGGGTGTTGGATTTTTTCAAATGTGTTCACAGCTTCTAACGAGATGATCAAGTGGTTTTTGTCTTTGAGTATGTTATATACTGGGTTACGTTGATGGATTTCTGTATATTGAACCATCCCTGCGTCCCTGGGATGAAACCTACTTGGTCAGGATGGATGATTGTTTTGATGTGTTCTTGGATTTGGTTAGCAAGAACTTTATTGTGGATTTTTGCATCAATATTCATAAGTGATATTGGTCTGAAGTTCTCTATCTTTGTGGGGTCTTTTTGTGGTTTAGGTATCAGAGTAATTGTGGCTTCATAGAATGAGTTGGGTAGAGTACCTTCTGTTTCTATTTTGTGTAATAGTTTGTGCAGAACTGGGAGTAGATCTTCTTTGAAGGTCTGATAGAACTCTGCACGAAACCCATCTCGTCCTGGGCTTTTTTTGGTTGGGACACTACTAAGGACTGCTTTTATTTCTTTGGGGGATATTGGGCTGTTTAGATCATTAACCTGATCTTGATTCAACTTTGGTACCTGGTATCTGTCTAGACACTTCTCCATTTCATCCAGGTTCTCCAGTTTTGTTGAGTATAGCCTTTTGTAGAAGGAACTGATGGTTTTTTGGATTTCTTCAGGATCTGTTGTTATGTCTCCCTTTTCATTTCAGATTTTATTAATTAGAATTCTTTCCCTGTGCCCTCTAGTGAGTCTGACTAAGGGTTTGTCTATCTTGTTGATTTTCTCAAAGAACCAGTTCCTTGATTGGTTGATCTCTGAGTACTTCTTCTTGTTTCTACTTGGTTGATTTTGCCCTTGAGTTTGATTATTTCCTGCCGTCTACTCCTCTTGGGTGAATTTGCTTCCTTTTGTTCTAGAGCTTTTAGGTGTGTTGTCAAGCTTCTAATGCATGCTCTCTCTACTTTCCTTTTGGAGGCACTCAGAGCTATGAGTTTTCCTCTTAGAAATGCTTTCATTGTATCCCATAAGTTTGGGTATGTGGTGGCTTCATTTTCATTGAACTCTAAGAAGTCCTTAATTTCTTTCTTTATTCCTTCCTTGACCAAGATATCATTGAGAAGAGTGTTGTTCAGTTTCCACGTGAATGTTGGCTTTCTATTATTTATTTTGTTGTTGAAGATCAGCCTTAGTGCATGTTGATCTGATAGGATGCATGGGACAATTTCGATATGTTTTATCTGTTGAAGCCTCTTTTGTGATCTATTATGTGGTCAATTTTGGAGAAGGTACCATGAGGTGCTGAGAAGAAGGTATATTCTTTTGTTTTAGGATAAAATGTTCTGTAGATATCTGTCAGATCCATTTCTTTCATAACTTCTGCTATTTTCACTTTGTCCATGTTTACTTTCTGTTTCCTTGATCTGTCCATTGGTGAAAGTAGTGTGTTAAAGTCTCTTACAATTATTGTGTGTGGTGCAATGTGTGCTTTGGGCTTTACTAAAGTGTCTTTAATGAATTTGGCTGCCCTTGCATTTGGAGTGTAGATATTCAGAATTGATAGTTCCTCTTGGAGGATTTTACCTTTGATGAAAATTAAGTGACCCTCCTTGTATTTTTTGATGACTTTTGCTTGTAAGTCAATCTTATCAGATGTTAGGATGACTACTCCAGGTTGTTTCTTCATACCATTTGCTTGGGAAATTGTTTTCCAGCCTTTCATTCTGAGGTAGTGTCTATCTTTTTCTCTGAGATGAGTTTCCTGTAAGCAGCAAAATGCTGGGTCTTGTTTGTGTATCCAGTTTGTTAGTCTATATCTTTTTATTGGGGAATTGAGATCATTGAAATTAAGAGATATTAAGGAAAAGTAATTGTTTGTTCCTCTTATTTTTGTTTTTAAAGTTGACATTCTGTTTTTGTGGCATTCTTCTTTTAGGTTTGTTGACGGATTACCTTCCTGTTTTTTCTAGGGCAAGGTTCCCTTCCTTGTATTTTTTTTGTTTGTTTGTTTCTTATTATCCTTTGAAGGGCTGGATTTGTGGAAAGGTAATATGTGAATTTGTTTTTGTCATGGAATACTTTTGTTTCTCCATCTATGGTAATTGAGAGTTTGGCTGGGTATGGTAGCCATGGCTGGAATATGTGTTCTCTTAGTGTCTGTATAACATCTGTCCAGGCTCTTTTGGCTTTCATAGTCTCTGGTGAAAAATCTGGTGTAATTCTGATTGACTTGCCTTTATAATTTACTTGACCTTTTTCCCTTACTGCTTTTAGTATTCTATCTTTATTTAGTGCATTTGTTGTTCTGATTATTATGTGTAGAGAGGAATTTCTTTTCTGTTTCAGTCTATTTGGAGTTCTGTATGCGTCTTGTATGTTCATGGGCATCTCTTTCTTTAGATTTGGGAAGTTTTTTTCAATAATTTTGTTGAAGATATTTGCTGGTCCTTTGAGTTGAAAGTCTTCATTCTGATCCACCCCTATTATCCGTAGGTTTGGTCTTCTCATTGTGTCCTCAATTTCCTGGATATTTTGAATTAGGATCTTTTTGCATTTTGCATTTTCTTTGATTGTTGTGCCGATGTTCTCTATGGGATCTTCTGCACCTGAGATTCTCTCTTCCATGTCTTGTATTCTGTTGCTGATGCTCAAATCTATGGTTCCTGATTACTTTCCTAGGGTTTCTATCTCCAGTGTTGCCTCACTTTGAGTTTTCTTTATTGTATCTACTTCCCTTTTTAGGTCTAGTATGGTTTTGTTCATTTCCATCACCTGTTTAGATGTGTTTTCCTGTTTTTCTTTAAGGACTTTAACTCTTTAGTAGTGTTCTCCTGTATTTCTTTAAGTGCGTTATTAAAGTTCTTCTTGATGTCCTCTACCATCATCATGAGATATGCTTTTAAATCTGCGTCTAGGTTTTCGGATGTGTTGGGGTGCCCTGGACTAGGCGAAGTGGGAGTGCTGGGTTCTGATGATGGTGAGTGGTCTTGGTTCCTGTTAGTAAGATTCCTACGTTTACCTTTCACTATTTGGTAATCTCTGGAGTTAGTTGTTATAGTTGACTCTGTTTAGAGATTGTTCTTCTGGTGATTCTGTTACTGTCTATCAGCAGACTTGGGAGACAGACTCTCTCCTCTTAGTTTCAGTGCTCAGAGCTCTCTCTGCTGGCAAGGTCTCCTATTAAAGGGAAGGTGCACAGATTATCTTGTGTTGTACTTCCTCCTGGATGAAGAAGTGGGCCGAAAACAGGACCTTTTCCAGAAGCTGTGTTGCTTGGCAGGTCCCAGAAGCTGTCAGCTTCTGTGGTGCACACTCTCACCTGTGCAGACTTAGTTCCTAAGTTCGGTGGAATCCCAGAACTAAGGTGGCACCTGCTGCTCCTGAGTCTGAGGTTTTCCGAACCAGGCAGATACCTGTCCTCTGGTCGGGAGGGTGGCTGTCTGTCTGCTGTCCGAAAAGGTTGCTGCCTCAGCGGTTCTGTGGCTCCCCCTTTCCCAGAAGCTGTCTGGTTCTGTGGTGCACCCTGTCATCTGTTCAGATTAATTTTCTAAGTTCTGCATAGTCCCTGAACCTCCGCTATTATAATTAATGCTGCTGTGTAAACACTGAAGGTTTACTTATGATATGGTAGAGCATTTTGGAGTATATGCCCAGAAGTTGTATATATGAATATTCAGATAGACTTATTTCCAATTTTGTGAAGAAATGCCAGAATATTTTCCAGATTATGGAATCCGGAAAACATTTTGCAATCCCACTAGCAAAGATAAAGTGTTCTTTTTATCTACATTTGCTCTAGCAGCTATTTTCACCTGACATTTTGGTCTCAACCATTCTGATTGGTTTAGGATGGATTCTCAGCGTGGTTTTGATTTGTATTTCACTATAAATAAGGATGTTGAACATTTCTTTAGGTCCATCTCAGGCTTTTGAGATTCCTAAAATGAGAATTTTGTTTAGCTCTAGAGCTCATTTTTTCGTTAGGATGTTTTTTTTTTTTTTTTTTTTTTTTTTTTTGGAGTCTAGCTTCTTGAATTCTTTGTATATTTTGAGTATTAGCCCTCGATCAGATGTAGGATTAGTAAAGATCTTTTCTCCATTACTAGGTTGCCATTTTGTCCTATTGACAGTGTCCTTTGCCTTACAGAACGTTTTCAGTTTCAGGAGGTCTAATTTGTTAATTGACCAAGATATGCTTTCAGACAGGAACATGGCATGACTGTCCTAAAAGAGGCTATGCCATCAAATGACTGAGACAGATGCAGATATTTACAGCCAGCCATTGGTCTAAACACAGGAACCCCTATGGAAGAGTTTGAGCAAAGACTGAAGGAAGTGAAGGGAATTGCAACCCTATAGTAAGAACAACACCATCAAAAAACTAGATTTCTGAGAATTCTCAGGTACTAAGCCACCAACCAAAAAGCATACATGTACTAGTCCATAACCCCTACTATACATATGTAGCAGAGGATAGCATTGTCTGGCCTCAGTGCGATGAGGGTGTGTGCTTGTACTGTGGAAGCTTTATGTCCCCAGAAAAGGGGAATTCTAGAGAGGTGGGTGGGAGAGTAACCTTTTAGAGAGAGGAGGGAAGTGTGGTAGGGGCCTCATGGAGGGAGTATGCTGAAGGGGATCACATTTGAAATATAAATAAATAAAATAATTAGTAAAATGGATAGTATGACATAGTTTAGAATATCTTCAAAACAGGAGCATGAAAGTAATTGGATATAGGAAGATAAGTTTAATTTTAGAGATTTTAGGTATGGTAGTCAAAATTCTTCAAAGAAAAAACTGAAATAATTATGTGTGTGTGTGTGTGTGTGTGTGTGTGTGTGTGTGTGTGTGTGTGTGTGTGTGTTTGTAGAGGGATTTATACACTGTGGTCCAGCCCAGGTATTTAAAAATAGATGTCTATAGAAAGAAAGTCAAGGAATCCAATAGATATTCTGTCCACAAGACTGAATTTCCCACATGTTCTTCAGTATATGTTGGACTCTCAAAGAAATATACTCTAAAACCTTCAAAAGAACAAGCATACCTGTGAGAATGAAGAAAAGCAGGCAAAAACCAAAGGGGTCTTCTATGTGCTTTACATAGCTAGCACAAGAATATGTGTCCCAGAGTTAGGATAGGTTTTTAGAGCTCAAATGAGGCAATGAATCAAAAATCACTTATATCCAGTGCTTTTCACTTTTAGTTAATTCAATATTCAGTAAAGTTAACAACTAAGACTACCAATCACAAAGTTAGAAGTCATAGAAGTAATATGCCTGCCAACCTATCTCCTATATAACAACCAATTAGACAAGTAATAAAATTCATACAAATAAGCTTTATTCAATAATAAAATATTGTGAAGACAAACAAGAGGATAGGTGTTGCAAAGTCTGTCTTACAGTTTAAACACAGTGTACATGTTTAAACAGGAGGTTTTATTTATTATTTATTTATGCCCACAACTGACATGTTAACTCAGTGCCTGTTCTATGGTCAAAGTGGTCCATTTAGTATGAAAATTTTACTCAGAAGCAATTTATGCCTCTAGCTGTCACCATAGCTTCAGTCTTATTATGATTATTATTATATTTGAATATATAATATTTTGAGTAGTCTAATATATTTAACTAGTTGGTCTCCAGCTAGAGACAGTGTTTGGGAAGGTTATGGAACATTTAGGAATGTTTTTTTGCGAACATTTCACATATTCTTCTATAATGAATATTAGCAAAAAATCCAATACATCTAGAAAAGAAAGAAAAAGAAGCTCAAGTCTAAGTGGATCAAAGAACTCTATATAAAACCAGGGACACTGAAACTTATAGAGAAGAAAGTGGATTAAAGCCATTAAGATATGGGCACAGGGGGAAATTCACAAAAATTCTTATTTTCAAGTTCAACCTTTGTTCGCCCAAATAGCATTCACTGCATGAATGCTGGCAAGTGACCCTGAATCCAAAAAACATTGGGTTTATATACAGTATAGGA
Source organism: Mus musculus (assembly GCF_000001635.26). Classification (NCBI taxonomy): domain Eukaryota; kingdom Metazoa; phylum Chordata; class Mammalia; order Rodentia; family Muridae; genus Mus; species Mus musculus. Next base: position 33,065,533 of record NC_000087.7, read on the forward strand.
AGTGTGTAAATATTTACAGAAAAGTTGACTAGAAGGTGTAATAGTCCTGAAATGGGAGGGGTAATGAGTGTCTGTTCAAGGACTAACTTTATGGCCAGTTTTATCTGTCTGTGACCTGACATCTGCTTACCTTTTACTTTTTCCATGGTGTCCCTTGAGCTTGCTTTTTCACTAAGGTCTCAAGGATAGGTACTTGGAGTTCTTTCCAGCAGGAGTTTTGGTTTTTGCAGACACAGAGGCAGAGAGAATGTGTCCTCATTATGGGCCCTGAAATTGTATCTCCAGGGGAGGAAGAGGTAGCCCAGTCTGCTGCAGAAGGATGCTGCACAGAAACCACCTGTTTGCTATCTGCATAGCCGCAGGGGAAGGGGGAAGGGGGAAAGAAGATGGGAGCCTCTGTCTGTACAACACTGAAGTCTCTCTAGTATTAGTAATCTGAGGGTTACAACATTCTCCCCTCTTTTTGGTGACGCTAGAGGCCAATCTTGGACTCTTTATAGGCCTAAATCATCTGTGCTACCTGGTTTGTACTGGGATCTCATCACCATCAGTTGAATAGTCCATAATCTCTGCTTTATATACTGCAAAAGCTTTTTAATTATGCATGGCCCAAATGTGAGCAGCAACAAAAAAATTATAAGGGACCCTGTAATTGTGGAAATGAGAGTAATTAACCATGGGGAATTATCAAATAGGGAATGATGCCAGCTTTTGGAGTTTTCTTGTTCTCTTTGGTACCTCTCTATGCTTTCTCTAACCTTAGGTAGTAATTCTTTGATGCAAGAGTGATTTACATAAAACCAACATTCTTTGAATACATCATAACACAAGCCTCCCTGATGTAGTAACACAAAGTCTAACCCTTGTCTGTTCTGTTCAACTACCTCAGCCAGGAAATCTACATTTCACTCTAGGTGTGCAATGGATTTTTCTAAGCATTGGCTGTCTTGATCTGTATTTAATTTAAGGCTATATGGTTATTCTCTTACAATGTTAGGGCTGCTATCCCAGTGCCTGCACCAGGTAGCCCTGCTCCCAAAATTATAGCCAACTTTAGGGAAATAGTTTCTCTCTTCTGTCTTTTGAGGTCTCCCCCCAACATGCCCTATTAGGTTCTTCAGCACTATTTCCTCTGAATAATAGGTTATGGATGGCACCAATTGGACTAGAATAGAGAACTCCTTTGCAGTAGGGGAAATAAGAACCTCTCCATGCACTCACAGAGTCAACCCTGTTGAACAGGCCCACCATGCCTGTTCAGGGGAAATAACATATTTGGAATGCACCATGGGCGTATTTTGGTTACAAATATGTTGATGTGACAAGGGAACTTTTCCCAGGCAGGTCCCCTGTCCTGATATGGTCTGTATAGTTAAGGTTCTTCTCTTGGGATCATATGCATGCAGTGTCTCTCTTGGACTCATTATATTTAGACATAAATCCAACATCTTCATAAAAAGGGTTTCAGGCATAATAACACAGCCAGTAGAAGATGGTTAGCTCTGGTTGGGAACTGGTCAAAATCTGAAAGGTTTTTAGCATCATTGACCAGAGCAGATCTACAGGGCCGGGGAGCCTGCTGGGGACGGACTGGGAGGTCAACAAACACTGGTTTGAGAACAGACATTGGCATAGGATTTTCAGGGCAATACCTCTTGGTATAGGTTTAGTGTTTGCCAGAATTCTGTTTGTTCCTACAGTCACATTCAGGGGGTTTACTATTGGTTTTATCAGGAGCCTAATTCTGAAAATGAGTTTGAGGTTTTTTCCCCCCAATAATATAAAATCGGAGGCCCCAAGGTTTCTCAGTTTCCCAGCCCTTTTCCTGCTTTCCTAGGCTGGTGAACTTAAGTTGAATTTCAGATTCCCTCCCCTGTCAGGTGACTGTGATAAGATCTTCCTTTGATGCCTTCCATACCGATGTTTCACAACCCCAAAAAGCATAATAGAATTGTTCTGGTTCCCCATATGCCACAGTTCTTTTTTCCCCAGACATATAAAAAAGTCTCCCTAAGTCTACTTAGTGTATGAATGTTGTAAAGTCTGTTGGGTGTTAGGCCATGAGTTATCAGCCAGCAGGCACAGATCAAACGTTAAATATGGAAACCTTGACATCCCAAGTGGTTTTTCTTTATTAGCCAGTTGGGCCCAGTAACCCATTTCAGGATTCTCAATTGTCCTAGTCAAGTCTTAAGGCTGCTGCGGGTTTTTGATCTCTGAATGGAGACATGGACTGGGAACAGCAGCACATGCAGTCAGTAAAAAACGCAATCTTAGGACCTAGTTAATTTTAACATGGAGGGATGAATAGAACTCCAGCTCTTTTAATAGTATGAAAAGTGATCATTGCAGAAAACAAGGATGAACCAGTTTTGTGATACCTCAGTTCTAGGATTGTCATAGATTTATTAAAAAATGAAAATTTAGAACCAAATATGTGGAAACTAATGAGGGCAGGGGAAGGAGGGGTAGGGAGGATATCCCACATCTGGCCAGAGTTCCTCCTATGCTTTGGGCAGGCAGACTTGGGAGAGCTGCTAACCCTCACGGCCTCTCTCCTGCTTTCCCATACCTGAATGTGTTCATTTTTTTCCACCCCTCCCATCTCCCACCTAGATTTCTCTCTCTCTCTCTCTCTCTCTCTCTCTCTCTCTCTCTCTCTCTCTCTCTCTCTCTCTCTCTCTCTCTCTCTCTCTCTCTCTCTCTCTCTCTGTCTCTGCCTCGTGTCATTACTTTCTTCTCCCTTACAAGTGTGATTGAAGCATTCTCACTTGGACCCTTCTTGTTGTTAAGTTTCTTGAGTTCTGTGGATTGTATCCTAGGAAATCTGTACTTCTTTGGCTAATATCCTCTTATTACAGTTCATTTTACTTTGACATTTTATTTGTATTCGAAACAAGTACAGTGTTACATTTATGATAAAAAAGATAAAATGTTGAATAGATTCACAAAAAGAAATCTTAGTAATTTACTGTTTATTTACTATTACCTGGATGTTTTAATCATTATCATAGAGTATAAAATAAAATGTGAATGTGAGAAAGAAATTTAGAGAACGAATTGGAGGGTAAGGATGGAAGTTGTCGAAATTTGGGTTTTGTTGTTATGAAGAGACCACAGTAATTCCTATAAAGCAAAGAACTTTGCTGGGGCTGACTTACAGTTTCAGTGGTTAATTTCATTATTGTCTTGCCGATAAACATGGTAGTTTTCAGGAAGATCTTTTGTTAGAGCCAGAGATGAAGCCAAGAGCTCTAAATCTTCCTCCACAGGCAGCAAAAAGAGGCTGTCTACACACTGGCCAGACATGAGCATATATGATCTAAAAACATGCCTCTAGTGACAGCCTTCCTTGATTGAGCAGTAGAGTAGAGCTGTCCCTAGATTTGGGGCTTTCTGATCAGCTGCCTGGTGGGCATGGGCATGGGATACCTGGTCCTGCGACTTGTGTGCTGTGCAGTGGTTTGGACAAAGGAGAGACCCCCTTCCCTCTCTTTTGCCCTCACCACCGTTGGCAGGAGAGCTGTCCCTAATGGGTTCATGAGCCCAGGAATAATGTCCCAATCACCTCTTGCAGCACTTGGGAGATTAGGCCATGCACCTCATCTGAGCAGCAGGGAGGAGCTGGCCCAGATTTGGGGGGTTACTGGTGAGCCTGCTCAGAGGGAGTGAGAACTAGAAACCTGACTCCATCCCTTATCTGCTGTATCACTGTAGAGTATGACCCCTCTCCCTTGTCTGGGAAGCACAGTAAATCTGGCTTTGATGGCAGGGGCACAAATGCGAGAGCACTGAGGGTATGGTAGCATGAAAGTAGTTTCTGCCCCTTGTTGGCTGCAACTTTGGAAAGGGAAGCTTGGGAAGGGCAGGAAAGCTCTCCCAGATGGTGGTAGTGTGGCAGAGCTGGTAGTCTGATTAGCCAGATCCCTCTCAGGCCCAGATCCTGGGCTTTGAATTGCCCCAACACAACATTGACCCCCATTGGTGAACTGCTGAAGTAGATTAAAATGGCCATTATACAGATCCCATACTACAGGATCTCAATGACAAAGGGCAACCACAGGATATCTGAGAGGAGTTACAGTTATGCATTAGTACTGATAGTATAGTAGAAGGCAGAGACCTCTTAAGACTCATTAAAATGAACAACTTGGAAACAAAGAAGTGTAGATAAAAGGGCACACTGTGGGATATACACTGTGACATTACAAATTCCACAATGAGAATCTTATTCTTTTGGGGTGGTTGCAATGGTGGAAGCAGGATACAAGGTGATGAGGAGATAAGTGGGACTGGGTGTATGATTTAAAAATCAGGAAGATCAAACAAAAAGTTTGAAAAAGAGTACCAACTTTTCAAACCATTATTCATTTCTATGTTAAAGGGAAAATGTCAAACATACTCAAGGGTATATAACTATCTTCATATTATAAAAAAAAAAATACTAACTTTTCTGACATCTAGGTTTCTACCCTAAAAATTGAACTAATATCCTGTAAACATGTCATTTTGTGAGTTAACTGATATTTTATTTGGAAGAGTTATAGTATGCTATATGTTTAGAAATAAGTTAGATACCTGCACACGTGTGTGCATGTGCATGTATGTGCGGAAACACACACACAAATACACACAAGCTTATACACATAATCCTGGATATATGGTATATAAATCATGATTTTTTTTTCTGTTCAGGAAATAAGCAACAAAACTGAATTTTTTTAACATATTCTAATTTATTAATATTTTATTCTTCTTTCTCTTAGAAAATCTACGATGCAGATACCTATATCCCAGCTAATAGTTTTCTTGTAAATATCTAAAACAATTCTTGCTGGTGTGGTAGTTAATACTCATAGCTACAGCCATACTTGGAAGACTAAGACATGAGGCCTTTAAGTTAAAAAAACAGCCTAAGGTAATTGTTGAGATTCTGTTTCAAGACAGTAAAATATGCACAAATACTTCATTACTCAATATTTTAAATGTTAGCAAGATAAATATTTATGTTACTATTTTAATTTGTTTACATATGTGTGGTTCATAATAAGAATGTCAGTGTTCAAATAAAATTTTCTTTACTGATTTTTATTTTGGGCGTTTCAGTTTGCATAAACATTTTCAGAGTAGCAGAAGCCTTATGAAACAAAACCTTGAAACATCTGTTATTTCTCCTAAATTATACGTCCCTACTGAATATTCATAAAAGGAAGGAATATCTCAAGCTTAATTATTTAGTCTTCAATTTTTGTTTTAGATAAATTTTATATATGCAGAAACATTGTCAGAATTGTGTCCTCATATACCATTTATCTATTTTTTCTTTAATAGTAATACTTTAAATAACCATAGTACATTTCTGAAAGTAACATCACTACTATACTACTTGCTAAAGTATAAAGTATAAAGAATTATGAAGGATGTCTTTATGCCAGGATACACCAAGAAAGTAAATCCATAGTCAGCTAAACTATACATAGACTAAACAAAACTAGATATAGACCTTTATGTTATGAGCAGTAGAGATGGTTCAAGTGGTGAAGTGTTTCCTGCCAACCCTGACAGCCTAAGTTTGACTCTTATGTCCTATATTGTAGAGAAATAAAAGTGACTTCTGATGTCATCTGACCTATACATGCACACCATGGCATTTCTTCACAGGCATGTGTGTGTTCACATGCACAAACACACACACACACACACACAAACACACACACAGACACACACACATCATCTCCACCACCACCACCACCACCACCACCATACCACACCACACAACCGAGGGGGAGGGATGGAGGGAGAGATGAAGGAAAGGAGAGGGAGAGACAGAGACAGAGACAGAGACAGACAGACAGAAACAGAGAAAGAGGAAGCGAGAGAATACTTTATTATCTCTCTTTAAAAAATATATTTAGTCTCGACAGGTTTTCCCGTTCCCTTTGTGTGAGTATTTTAGCTAATGCCATCCTTCTGGAGTCCTGGGAAGCTCTTGCTTTCTTGGCATCTGTGACTTTCTGTTTTTTTACCACCAGTTCCTCATCCCCCAGTTGCTATACACCCCTGTTCAATGTCCTGACCATCTGAACAACTCTCCTGTCTTCTCCCATACCTGATTCTTCCCCTCTTTTTCTTCTCCCCCTGTTCTCTTCTTCACAATTCCCTCCCATCATCTACGTCCCTTGATTATGTTGTTCCCTGTTTTAATTTGGATGGAAGCATCCACTCTTTGGTCTTACTTCCTCCTGAAGTTCATGTAGTTCCTGAGTTGTATCGTGGTTATTCAACACTCTATGCCTAATGCTAGAGCGGTGAGGCAGGAGTGGGTAGGTGGTTTGGGGATCACCCTCATAGAATCAGGGTAAAGGGAGATGGGATATAGTGGTTCTAGTTGGAAAACATGGAATGGAGATAACATTTGAAATGCAAATAAGTAAAGTGTCCAATTTAAAAAAAAAGTATTTAGAAACAGTGTGAATAAGTATGGCCCCCATAAGGTTCATATATTTGAATAAGTACTGAGTAACATTATTGAAAGAGTAAGCAGGTATGGCCTTATTGGAATAAGTATGACCTTGTTGAAATGGGTATAACATTTTTGGAAGTATTGACACTGGGTATTATTTTGATATTTCAAAATGTCCATTACAAGACCAGAGTTTCTCTCTTCTTTCTACCTGAAGATTCTCTCGCTACTGCTCAATTAATATGTCTGTCTACATGCTACTGCACTCCCACCACAGTAAGAATGAACTAAGTCTCTGAAACTGTAAGCAAGTCATGATTAAATGGTTTCATTTTACAATATTTTCCTGGTGATGGTATCTTGTATTAATAGAACACTTATTAAGCCATATGCTCTCACTACATAGCTCAAATTTCCTTGGAAAGTATGATTTTTCTGCATTAGCCTACTGAATACTGCAAATAAAAATTATGTCTTACCAATACCAGTTATTTTCCCCTATTGGAATAGACTAGCCTAAAGATCTCGTGTAGAAAATTATTTTCTCCACAAAAATTTCATTTTTTTAACAACTTCACTAACCATTACTATCTCTCATTTTAAATTCCATCTTAAAAATAATTTTGTAAAATAATTAGTAATGTCAAAACTATCTTCCATTCACTTTCCTATTCTGTTTATTTTCTTATTCTGTTTAATGCTTAAGACAAATATTCATGTAAATTCTGATATGGTATAATTCAACATGTGAGGCATTAACCAAAGGGGAAAATGGTCCATGATCAAGCACTTACCTTTGCTAAACCTCTAATCATTAATATATCCTTATGATATATTGTTGAAATTCATAGCTATCATAAAGCTCTAAAACTAGAAGAATTTTATTATTTGTCTGTGTTCACAAAAGAGTATCTAAAGAGATGTCTTAGTAGTTAACTGAGATTTTTAATGAATCACAAGGGCAGAGTTTGAATTTACAGCATCATTATTGTTCATATAGCAACAATTTGGGCAATGGGTGTAGAGATATGATTCAAATTTAGAAGGGAATATTAGCAAGACTATTGTTAGAGTTTGCTGGCTTCAAATATAGACAAATCCTGGGATGTATAACTCCAGAGGAGACAACTCACCCCAACCTTCCTGGACTGCTTGGTTTATAACGCTTTCTCTTCGCACCCTCACAAAGTTCAAATACACTCACAGAAAGACACACATACAATGCAGACATACATATATACATACATACATACACATAATACACCCTATTTCGGATAAAAAAACACAAGTTAAGGGCTTCTCAATGATCTCTCTGTTAAAATATAGTTCACTGCTAAAACATTTTATCTCATAAGATATCTTATGGTTATCTTCATTGTGGGAATAATCATATGTTATATTTTGCATTAATTTTAAATGCATCAATTCACACAATAAAATCAGACTTCTTTTTTATTTTATTTAATATTTATTTATTTATTTATTTATTTATTTATTTATTTATTTATTTATTTATTTATTTATTTATTTATTTATTTTGGTTTTGTGAGAGAGAGTTTCACTCTATAGCCCTGGCTGTCCTGGAACTCACTTTGTAGACCAGGCTGGCCTCGAACTCAGAAATCCACCTGCCTCTGCCTCCCATGTGCTGGGAATAAAGGCGTGCACAACCATGCCCAGCATAACATCAGACTATTCATTTAGTCTTCAATAACATGCATGAAAAATGAAATGAAAAATAGTTATTAATGTTGTTTAGTGACAGTTAACATTTTAAATTAATCTAGTATTTAAGGTACAGATGGGAAACATATTCTCAGACAATTAATAACATGTTACAAAAGATTTTATCTATAATTTCCAATTTAAGAACTTACAGAAAAGACATCTTGTCTTAAAGAAATACTATTCTTGAATTGGAGAGATTGCTCAGTGGTTAGGAGTGATAGCCAGTATTCTCCCAGAGAAAACATTTGTTTCTCTACACATTCTTTGTAAGTTGAAATCATCCATGATTCCAGTTTCAGGGGGTCTGATCCATGTACCAGATGTGTAATCTGGTGGTGGGGAGCTCTTAGGAACTCTAGAAAGTCCCAGAGAGCTGGGATGTGAGAGGCTCCTGGAACTCGGTGGTGATCTTAGCCGAACTGCCCAACAGTGCGGAGATGGAACCTGGAAAGACCACCTCCAGTTAATAGGCAAAGCCCCTAGTGTCTCTAACAACAACTGACTGAGACACATGCAGATAATTACAGTTAATCATTGGACGCATACAGAAGAGTTAGAGAAAAGTTTGAAAGAACTGAAGAAGATGAGACCCCCATAGGATTACCAAGAGTGTCAATTAACCCAAACTCCCAGGAAGATCTGAGAGACTAAGCCACCAGCCAAAGAGCATACTTGGGCTAGTCTATGGCATCTGGCACATATGTAGCAGAGAACTGCTTTTTCCAGCCCAGTGGGAAACAATAGACTGAATCCTGGAGAGACTTGATGCATCAGGGATGCTGCTGTGGGATATGTTGAGGTGAGATGGGGTGGGTGGCTTGTGCAACACCCTCTCAGAGGAAATGGGGAAGAAAAATGGGTTGAAGAACTGTAGGAAGTGGGATCAGGAGGTGGGATATTTGGAATGTAAATAAATTAAAATAAAATACAAACTTACTGCAACATCAATAGCTAGTCAAGTCATTGCTTTCTTCATACTTGTCAGCAGTGTTGATGTTATGAAAATTTTAGAGAGAATATGATTTCATCAAATGCATCCGTGTCTCAAAGGAAGACATTCCAATTTTGGCATACTATTTATAACTCCAAAGATAAGCTAACATTTTAGTGTGGGCTTTAGACTGCTCATTGTCACATGATTTCAAATAATATTTTATAAATAAATATTTCACTAAGTTGTGAAATTACACTTTTATTTATCAAATGCTGTCTATTTTAATGTTTTGTGTGACTCTGAATCTTATGTTGACTTCTATCCCATTGTCACTATTTTTTCTACAGTCTCATGCAACACTAAACAAATGAGAAATTAAAATTTTCACATCCCTACTTTTAAAAAGGTTTTTGTTTCATAGCTTCATTGACCTTAATGTTGAAACTTTGATGGTTTTCTCTATATTATTTTCTGGTTTTGCCAATAAAGCATATTAATTAGGTTTACTTACCCAATAGTTAATTTAATTTTAATTTGTCTTTTTGTATTTATCTTCTAGCCATTCTAATCCAAAAGTTGTTAATCCAATCAAGACATGTTCATGCTTGCATCTCATGCAAACAAATATTATTTTTAATTTCCAGGTGCAGTATTTATAGTCAAGTGTTTGGACTGACTGTGGGTGAAGTTAACTGCCTTGTAGGCCAGAAGTCCTTACTAACAAAGTTTTGGCCTTAGTGGAAAAGTCCTAACTTAGTTGAGATTTCTGTGGGAAAAGTTGAGGCCTCTGTAGGAAAGTACTAGTCCCAGTTAAGAACAAATAGCTATAGATATTGGGGACAGGTACTTAGCAACCCACTCTGTTCTGTTCCTCCTGCTGAACTTTTTTTACCTAGTCAATATCCTGCTTTGGGGAACAGGTGCATTCCCCCAGAAACAAAGTGATTTCGCATCATTTTCACTCCCCATTTCCTGTTTCTATGGGTATAAAACCTGCCTGGGAAAAACAAAATTTGTCAGCTTGATCAGGTTTTTTTTTGTTGTTATTTTTTATTTTTTTTTGTCTTGCTGTCCATTCTTTGTATTTCTTGTTCCCCATTCACTCCTTAGGTGGTTTCTCAAATCCTGTTCGATTGTTTCATGGGTCAGGACAGTCGAGATTCAAGAATGCTCATGTTAAAAAGAAATTCTAAATGTTACTGAAGGACTCACTCATCTCTAAGCTCAAAGAAAAAAATTACCCTAATTACTTCCAGGGCTTTGTCTAATGAACATTAAGATATTTTTCTAACAGATGCAGAATATAAAAAAATCCTTCAACATATTAAAAACATTGTAGTTATTTGGTGAGTATATTGATGATTTTAGTATTCTTACACATCATTGTCATTCACAAATAACAATTTAACAAAGTAAGCTTCAGTTGAATAATGCCTTGCTATGTAGTGTAGGAGGTAGCATAAGATTTTAAAATTTGAAAAAAAGTGATTCAAAAAGCTTTAGTGTAGTAACCAATGGATTTAATTATTAGTATTATAAAAAAACTCAGTATAAAAATCAAATCCAGTTTTCTTCCAGTAATCTACCATCTCTAATTATTATTTAAGGCTCTGAAATTCAGCATGTGATCTAATCACAGAGGCATAAAATAAAGACTATAATATCTTAAAATAGTATTGATGTATATGAGATACAGAATCTATATTAAGTAAAATTGTTACTTCACTTATGCTTAATTTTATTAAGGCAATATTTTCTGATAGCAATCATACTTATTTTTATAATTTAGTAATTTTAATAAAGTTATTTAATTTTCATATTGGTAATGTCAGTTTTGAAATGATTTACCAAATCAGTTGCATTGTAAATATTTACCAATATTGGAAGATAACTAAATGTTTACATTATTATATTAGTTATTTCATAGTTGGAATGAACACATCTGTAATGAGATGGTCTCTTAGAAAAGAGAGATGTTATAACTCTAACAACAAATTTGTTCTTATTCTTAAGTGGAGAAAACTTATTTATTAAGTTTCATAAAAATATGGTTTCCTCTTCATTCTCTTCCAGACAAAAGGGTGTTGAACATGAGCATTCACAAGACTGTGGTAGCACAAATGAAACCTTTACAAGTTCAAGATAGATGAGATCCCAACACTTAGATGGGGAAATGGACATAGACTCTGTTCTAAATTGAGACCCTCAGGCATATGAAAGAACATTTTTTTTCTGATAGAATATTGCTGTGCATGTCAACCACATTCCAGAGTTGATTAATACCTACAGAGAGTTGACCAACACATGTTATTTTTGTGGATTTCTTTGATGTTGTTTGTTTTGGCTTTCTCTCTCTCTCTCTCTCTCTCTCTCTCTCTCTCTCTCTCTCTCTCTCTCTTTCTCTCTCTCTGAGTGTGTGTGTATATGTGTGTGTGTTTTGTGTGTGTGTTTGTGTGTGTGATTTTCTGAGGCTTTTTGATTTCATGATTTTTTGTAGTTGTTGATTCAGGCTTTTTTGCTTTTTCATTTAGCGAGAGAAAGAAAAAGAGAGAGAAAGAAAGAGAAAGAACATTAAATTGGGTATGATGGTTGGAGAAAATCTGGGAGGCATTCAGGGATGGGACACATGCTCAAAATATATTGTATGAAAAATTGTTAATAATAATAATAATAATACAAATTACTTTATCCTAATCTCTCTCTCACACACACACACATTACACATGTAGTTAAGTATACCTTTTAAATTCCCACAAATCATCATTGTAAAAAAAAACCTCCTAAGTTCTTAGAGCAGCAACAAGGCAATTCATCTCATTTTTTGACTCACCATGTTAACCCTTCAATACTACAGTAAATTCTGTTATTGAAACTCTTTGTTCAAATTAATGAGCTTTATTTTCTGTCAGACATAATTATCTCTATAAACTGGGCTTAGAAAAAATAGCATAATATATTTAACAGGATAGGGTGTTGTCTTAGTCAGGGTTTTTATTCCTGGACAGAACATCATGACCACGAAGCAATTTGGGGAGGAAGGAGGGATTTATTGGCTTACATCACTAAGGAGGTCAGGTCTGGAATTCAAACAGGTCAGGAAGCAGGAGCTGATGCAGAGGCCATGGAGGGATGTTCTTTACTGTCTTGCTTCCCCTGGCTTGCTCAACCTGCTCTCTTATAGAACCCAAGACTACCAGCCCAGAGATGGTTCCACCCACAAAGGGCCTTCCCACCTTGTTCATTAATTGAGAACATGTCTTAGAGTTGGATCTCATGGAGACATTTCCTCAACTGAAGCTCCTTTCTCTGTGATAACCCCACCTGTGTCAAGTTGACATAAAACTAGCCAGTACAGGTGTATATACTATAAAATCTGCAAGACAATATGTTTTTTCAAGGGTTGCAGATTTCTAAAGATATTTTGGTTAATTTGGATTTGTAGGAACTTGACTGAATATTATAAAATTATTTACCAGAACTTCTCAGGGTACCCTTAAGATGTGAGTCAAACTCTATAAAGTAGAGAACATATCAAATACTCGAAATATTTTAAAGCACAGCACGATCAACTTGAGTTTCCCATCAAAGAGAAATGAATTCTTTTAAACTGAATTGGCTTTTATTTTATTTTATTTTATTGAATTTGGAAAAAAATATTTTCAGAAAGAAGGTGTTTATCATTAATCCCCTTGAGTTAAGGCAACATTAAATGGAGAATGGAGGCTAGAAAATGTAAGACATATTGAGAGAATTTGGATGTCTGTGGACAAAACATTTCATTGTGCATACATTTTATCTTTTTTTAATATCTTATGTTCATATTTTTAATCACAAAGTCACAAGTCCTTGAAATGGAACTTTGTACAATGAAGTTCATACCAAAAATATATATGTTGAATTTGTTTAAAACTAAAATTAACATACCTTAGAATTGGGAATGATTAAAAAGCTTTGGGAACTCTGTATGTTTTACATTCGCCAATGATACTAGTTTTGATGAAACATGGTCAAACGTTTCAGATACATTAACTGTAGATATGATGTTACAGCTATGGTCCAGTGAAACTAGGTTACCTCTTGGGCCAGTCATGAAATTTGGTGTCAATGTCTAATTTTTCTAAATTTAATATATGAAAGATGCAAAACTAAGACAGTCTTTAAGAACAGCTGAGACCAGAACTGTGTGACAAGTTTGAATCCTGGCAAAGAAGCCCCAAGAGGCTTGCATGAAGTTATGAAGGTAAAGTTTAAGCTACTGTAGAGATTCCAGAGTATTAGAAAGGCCAGGATGATGGGACATGATCTAATATCTGGACAAGGACATCTGAAGGTGAGAAATGGAATCAGTTTAAATGCTGAGGAAATCTGTGTGTGCTGAAGATAGCATATGTAGAGGAATTGTGACACCAAAGCTTATTTCTCCATGGAAAGCCCCAGTAATGGAGGATTTCCTTTCTCTGCTTGATTTTGGCTTTTTGTATAATCATCACTTTCTATTCCTAATACTTATTTTTATTTTGTGATAAGAATTTTTACATTATTCTATTATGCATAGCAATAACATAATTTTCTACAAGATATCACAATACATTTTTTGATGTGGTAAAGTTTTAAAGACTATGAGGACTTTTAAATTTGAACTGTATTTTGCATTATTAAACACACAGAGAACTTTGGAATTAAGGGTTGGTAGGTTATGTCTAAAACATAATGTGATGTGTCTATCTAAAAGGTTAACAATGAATGAAGCTGTGATGGTTAATGTTATATACTTAAAACAATATAGAATTGCCTGGGAGGGAAATCAGAATGAAGGATTGTCTATACTACTTAGTCTGTGAGCATGGTTGTGGGCCTGCACCTTGATTACTTTTAATTTCTATGGAAAGAACTTCCCTTGTTGTGGCACCATTATTTATGATGGGGATTCTGGAGTGTATGAGAATAAAGAAAGCAAATTAAGCTCTAGTAACCATAAAAACATCAATTCCTTTATCTCTACTCTTGACTTGTGTCAAGTTTCTGCTACTTCCTGTTGCACTGATGCCCCAACAGTGATGGACTATAGTCTAAATTTGTGTGTAAAATAAACTTTCATGTATCTTCTTTTGGCCATGATACCTAAAGAAACTTATAAGGTGCTAACCTTCTTAATGCAGTTCATGCTTGCATCAAACTTTCAATACTACTCCATTTTCTCTTCCTCAGTGCTAGTTTTTATATAAGCCTAATATAATATGACTGAATAAATTTTCTTTTCATTTTTAAAACACATTTATTATTATTATTATTATTATTATTATTATTATTATTATTATTACTACTACTACTACTACTACTATTATTAATATGTGGTAGCATATGTGATCTAGAGCACATGTGGAAGTCAGAGCATCACTTTGCTGAATGCAGTTCCCTCTTTACATTCATGTATGTTCTGAGAATGGAATGAAGGCCATCACAGTTGCTTAGCAAGTGCTTTATTTGTTTAGCATCTCATTAACCTCCCGTTTTGTGTTTCTTTATTTTTGATATTATTTTTGTTTTTGTTTTGTTTTGTTTTGGACTCAGAACCTCCCTATGTAGCTCAGCATTGCATTGAACTTACACTCATCCTCCTGTCTTTCACGTACATAGATATTAGGTATGCATTATCATGACCAGTGAAGTTCATTATTTCTATGCTCTATCTGGCCCACCGTGAACATTCAGTACTTGGTATTCCATATGAGCTACATTGGCATACTAACTTGCCTTAGTTAGGGATTGTATTTAGGTGATAAGACATCATGAACAACATCAACTGGGAGAGAAAATGGTTTGGTTCATAATTCAGTTTGTAATTCATCATACATGAAATTCACACCAGAAACCTTAGACTGGAATTTGGAACAGGTAAGACCTGAAGTAGAGGATATGTAGGAAAATTCCATACTGGCATATTCCCCATGTTTTGATCATCCTACTTTTTTTTTATAGCATCCAGTACCATCAGTCCAGAGCTGATACTGCCAACTGGGATATCCTTCCATAGAAATCATTAATTAATAAAATTCAACAAAGCCTTTTCCAGGCAAAAGTTTGGTGGGGTTATTTTCTCAATTGAAATTCAATATTCTCAAATGGCTCTGGCTTGTGTGAAGTTCATATTGATTTAGACAGCAGGGGACTTTAATATTTACAGCCATAGGCATGATGTGTTAAGTGTGAGAAATGTTGTCTTGGACTTATCCTTAACAGGAAGGCTTGCAGCTGCCGAAGTAGATTTGGTAGAGTACTTTATTCTCATGCATGAAGCCTTGTGTTTGTTCTCTAAAACTGCATCAAGTAGGGCATGCTGGTACCTCTCTTTAATACTAGCTGTTCTGGAATATGAAAGCAGGAGGATCAGTGGTTCATAGTCATATTGAGCTATTAAGTGAGATAAAGGACAGTCTGAACTATATGGAATATATCTCGAAAGCAAGTAAGGATTATAATACTATATAATACCAACACACAAACAAAAGCCAGCTTATATCACATGAGACTGTGACTCTCTCAGTTTTATTTAAGCCTCCCTTTACATAATCCAATAGCTCTACCATCGATCTCTATCCACAGTTTACCAGTGGACCTCATGGCTGCACATGTCTAGGGTGTAATTTATTTTTTTTTCCATTTTTTATTAGTTATTTAGCTCATTTACATTTCCAATGTTATACCAAAGTCCCCCATACCCACCCACCCCCACTCCCCTACCCACCTACTCCCCCTTTTTTGGCCCTGGCGTTCCCCTGTACTGGGGCATATAAAGTGTACAAGTCCAATGGGCCTCTCTTTGCAGTGATGGCTGACTAGACCATCTTTTGATACATATGCAGCTTGAGACAGGAGCTCCGAGGTACTGCTTAGTTCATATTGTTGTTACACCTATAGGGTTGCAGTTCCCTTAGTTCCTGGGGTGCTTTCTCTAGTTCCTCCATTGGGGGCCCTGTGATCCATTCAATAGCTGACTGTGAGCATCCAGTTCTGTGTTTGCTAGGCGCTGGCATAGTCTCACAAGAGACAGCTATATCTGGGTCCTTTCAGCAAAATCTTGCTAGTGTATGCAATGGCGTCAGCATTTGGAAGCTGATCATGGGATGGATCCCTGGATATGGCATACACTAGATGGTCCATCCTTTCGTCACACTTCCAAATTTTGTCTCTGTAACTCCTTCCATGGGTGTTTCATTTCCTATTCTAAGAAGGGGCAAAGTGTCCACACTTTGGTGTTCGTTCTCTTGAGTTTAATGTTTTTAGCAAATTATATCTTGTATCGGGTATCCTAAGGTTCTGGGCTAATATCCACTTATCACTGAGTACATATTGTGAGAGATCCTTTGTGTTTGGGTTACCTCACTCAGGATGATGCCCTCAAGGTCCATCATTTTGGTTAGGAATTCATAAATTCCTGCTTTTTAAGAGCTGATTAGTACTCCATTGTGTAAATGTACCACATTTTCTGTATCCATTCCTCTGTTGAGGGGCATCTGGGTTCTTTCCAGCTTCTGGCTATTATAAATAAGGCTTCTATGAACATAGTGGAGCATGTGTCCTTCTTACCGGTTGGGGCATCTTCTGGATATATGCCCAGAAGAGATATTGCTGGATCTTCTGGTAGTACTATGTCCAGTTTTCTGAGGAACCGCCAGACTGATTTCCAGAATGGTTGTACAAGCTTACAATCCCACCAACAACGGAGGAGTGTTCCTTTTTCTCAACATCCGCGCCAGGATCTGCTGTCACCTGAATTTTTGATCTTAGCCATTCTGACTTGTGTGAGGTGGTATCTCAGGGTTGTTTTGATTTGCATTTCCCTGATGATTAAGGATGTTGAACATTTTTTCAGGTGCTTCTCTGCCATTCGGTATTTCTCGGGTGAGAAATCATTGTTCAGTTCTGAGCCCCATTTTTTAATGGGGTTATTTGATTTTATAGGGTGTAATTTATTTGACTAGTGGCTCTGAGTCACCTAATTTGTGGAAGACTAGCAGATTTCATACTTTGGTTATGAGGCACCTCTTTTAAGTACATTCAACTCAAACTTCCTTTAAACTGATAGATAAAGCAAAGTACTTTTCCCTATTATTTAAATGTGTGTGTGTGTGTGTGTGTGTGTGTGTGTGTGTGTGTGTGTTTGTGTGTGTGTTTGTGTGTGTATGTGTTGGTACGTACATATGTATGTAAGGAAATGCACATGCCCACAGGTGCCAGAGGCCTCCTCAAGTTCAAGCTAAAGGTGACTGTAAGGTAACCAATGTGAGTCCTGTCCAAGAGCAATACTCACTCCTCATTACTGAACACTCTAAACTCAAAGTGCTTTTATTCCCTGGCAACATAATCACGCCACTAAGTATAACTCTTAAATTATTTTAGTTTGGAGAAATTCTTTTTATACTTTCTGGTACTGATAGACCTTGTACTTCTGATATTGCTCATGATTCAGTCTCCAAAGTACAGGATTCATAAAGATAAACTACTGGTTCCCCTGTAATTTCATATTTTCAGACAGGATGTCATATAGCTTAGGCTGGCCCCAACTTAGTATGTAACCAAGGATAGCTTGGAACTTCTAATTCTTCCAATACTAACTTGTTCCATGCAAATCATTCTATTTTTGAAAGCACCCATAGAGTAAATATTATTTTTTGACAAATTTCTCTTTATAAATGTTCAATTCAACTAAAGACTATGTCATGTATATTCGACCTCTTTTGTAATCATGTAAAGAATTATTTGACAAACTATATAAATCTGTTCCTGTGACAGTTAGGACCTCTATTCTATATCATGAAAGAAATATCTGTGTAGAGGGGTTTTACTTCACCAAAGTGGACAAATATAAATTTTATTAACTATCTTTTCAGAGTTATTTATTATCAGCTATCTTTGTCTGGGCATCTCTAAAGGCTAAAGTTTGATGTCTTGCTTTATCTATATATTATTCAGTAATTATGTTAGGGATATTATATACTTATTATAACTGACATACATTGTTCTGATAGATTAGAATAGAGCCTGGATAGCTATCTCAATATATTTCAAAAGCCCAAGTACACATATTTCAGGGATTCATATCTAGGGGCTACACAAATTAAGTACAGGACTGAAAAATATTATTTCTGATAATTAAATCAATGGAAAACATATTCTCACAAAAATATACTTACATATTTTTACTATATTTGTTTGTAATCGTTCTTAGCTAAAAGCAGGTGTTTTATCTGGGAATTGGTCAAAGAACTGGTGTGTCTAGTGCATAGATTATTTCTCAGCAATTAAAAAACAATGAGTACTCCCACCTTATCCTCTCTTTCTCCATTTATTGTTCTCCCTCTGATACACAGACACAAAATTTTCAATCAATAGGAACTCCTCTGGAAGTATCAGGAAAGTGCTACACACTACAAAACAAGCATTGGGTAATTTCCAGGCCAATACTCTCATTTTAATTTTGTAGGGAAAAGAAAACTCCCTTAGATACCTTAAAGAGGCAGAGACTCACCCCTTCTAAACATAGGTAGAATAATAGGTGACTGTTGATAAATATTCTGGAGCAAAGCAGCAAGTGAGAAATAGGAAGAGAAGGAAGAGGAGAAAGGAGAGAGAAAGAAAGAGAGAGAGAGAGAGAGAGAGAGAGAAAGAGAGAGAGAGAGAGAGAGAGAGAGAATGTACTCAAAAGAAAGAAACCTTTAAAAGCCAGTGTTCATTTAGAATTTATTTATTTATTTATTTATTTATTTATTTATTTATTTATTTATTTATTTATTCATTTATTTATTTATCTTTTTTGATTTATTTAATCTTTTCTTCATACTCCAGGTGTTATACCCCTCTAGGTCCCCCCTCCGATTATTCCACATTCCATACCACTGCCGACCATTTCCACAAAATTGTCTTCAACCCCCACCTCACCAGAACTACCCAAGAGACTGTCTGTGGCCTCCAATCTCTTGAGGGTTTGGTGCATCTTCTCTGACTAAACCCAGACCTGGCAGTCCTCTGCTGTATGTGTTTTTGGGGCATCATGTCAGCTTGTATATTCTGCCTGATTGGTGGCTCAGTGTCAGAGAGGTCTTGGAGATCCAGGTTAAATGAGACAGCTGGTCCTCATACAGGGTTGCCCTCCTCCTCATCTTCTTCCAGCTTTTCCCTCATTGAACCAGAGGGATCAGCAGCTTCTGTCCATTGGTTGGGTGTAAATATCTGTACCTGACTCTTCCAGTTGCTTTTTGGGTCATTCGGGTACAGTCATAATAGGCCACATTTTGTGAGCACTTCATAGCCTCAGTAGTAGTGTAAGGCCTTGGGGCCTTTCCCCAAGCTGGGCCCCACCTTGATCCTTTCACTGGACCTCATTTCCATCAGGCTCTTCTCTGTTTTTGTTCTTGAAGTTCTTTTTGACAGGAATAGTTCTGGGTCAGAGCTTTTGACGTGGGATGGCAACCCCATCACTCACTTCATGCCTTCCTTATCTTTCTACTGGATGTGGATTCTACAAGTTCGTGCTCCCCATCTACAAGTTCATACTCCCCACTGTAGGGCATTTCATCTAAGATACCTCCATTTGAGTCCTGAGAGTCTCTCACCTCCCAGGGCTCTGGTACATTCTGGGAGGTCCCCAACCCCATACCTCCACAGTTTGCCTGTTTTCATTCTTTCTGCTGAACCTCAGGGCTTCAGTTTTTTTTTTTCTCTACCCAATACCTGATCATGTTCTTCTCTAGTACTCCTGGTCCCCATCCCCACTTGAGACCCTCCCACCACCCCCACCCACTCTGTGATTTCTTTCTTCTCCCTTCCAAGTGGGATTGAGGTGTCCTCACTTGGGACTTGTGGCTTGATAACTTTTTTAAGTTCTGCGGAATGAATACAGGGTGTTCTGCACTTTTTTGGTTAATATCCACTTATTAATGAGTATATACCATGCATGTCCTTTTGGTTCTGAGTTACCTTACTCAGAATGATATTTCCGAGTTACATCCATTTGCCTGAAAAACTCAGGATGTCTTTGTTTCTTAATAGCTGAGTAGTATTTCATTGTGTAAATGAACCACATTTTCTGTATCCATTCTTCTGTTTTGGGACATCTGGGTTATTTGCAGCTTCTAGCTATAATAAACAAGGCTGTTATGAACATAGAAAAACATGTGCCTTGGGGCATGGTGGGACATCTTTTTGGTATATGCCCAAGAGTGGTACATCTGGGTATTCAAGTAGACCTATTTCCAATGTTCTGAGGAATCTCTACACTGATTTCCAGAGAAGTTGTACCTGCTTCCGTCCCACCAGCAGTGGAGGAGTGTTCCTTTTTCTCCACATTTTCACGAACATGTGCTGTCATCTGAGGTTTTGATCTTAGCCAATTTGATTGGTGTAAAGTACAATCTCAGGGTTGTTTTGATTTGAATTTACCTGAGCACTAAGGACTTTAAATATATCTTTAAGTGTTCCTTAGACATTTTAGACTCTTCTGTCTTGACATCTCTATTTAAATACATACCCCATATTTGATTGGTTTATTTCGTTTCTTGAGTTCTTTATATATTTTGGATATTAGCCCTTTATCAGATGTGATGTTAGTTAAGATTTTTTTCTCCAGTCTGTAGGTTGATGATTAGTCCCATTGCCTATATGGTTTGCTTACAGAAGCTTTCCAGTTTCATGAGGTCACATTTATGAATTCATGATCTTAGAGCATGAGCCATGGGAGTAGTTTTTAGGACATTTCTTTCTCTGTGTCAATGAGTTTATCTTCTATTAGATTCAGTGGATCTTATTTTATGTTGATAATCTTGTTCAACTTGAAACTGAGCTTTGTGCAAGGTGATAAGTATGGATTTATTTTTATTTTTCAACATACAGACTAAAAATTAGAACAGCACTATTTATTGAAAATCCTTTCTTTTTTCCATCACATATATATATATTGCTTCTTTCCAAATATCAAGTGTCTATAAATGTGTGGTTTTCTTTCTGGTTCTTCAGTTCTAGTCCACTGATCCATCTGTCAGTCTCTGTATCAATACCATGTAAGTTTTTTTTTTTTTTTTTATCACTACTGCTCTATAGTAGAGTTTGAGGTCCAGGATTGCTCTGAGCCAGGATAGTAGTGGAGTCACAGAGTAGGACCCTGGCAATGGCTTTAAACTCGAAGTGTCTCAGGGCTTTCTAGCTCTCAAATTGTACTGAAATGCTGATGATAACTTCTAAAAAGTACTTGGTTTTTCTGAGGGTAGGCTGGCTTAGGTGATTAACACCTGTAGCCTAACAGAGGAGGATTAATCAATGCATCTTTTTTCTAGCTCAGCAGGAATTGCTGGGCTCTAACTTTGAGCCAAAAAGCCAGATGTCACTGGAAGAGAAGGAATTTAGAGAAGTGATTATAGAAGTTATTATTAAGTTATAAAAATATTTTTATGAAAGTTATATAAGTGCAAAAGCAGAAAGATCCTAAGTGCAGAAAGGGAAAAATTATTCTTAGTGGGTAAAAGGGAAAAAAAATAGTCTAAGTGGAGAAAGGCAAAAAAAAAAAAAAAAAAAAAAAACCTTCTCTCTCGATTTTCCTCGCCTCTTTGTCCTCAGCACTTATACATATTTCAGAATACATGACCACATGTTACAAAGTTCATCAACTGTCTCAGGTCAACAGGTTCACTGAAGGTATCAAACCATAACTATGATATTAGAGAAGTTTTTTATAGGTAAACCCAATAAATATTTTATCTTTTACCCTAGAACCTATAATAAATCATTAGTTACGTTCTGATGACCTTTGGTTAATTGTTATCCAACCTCTTGGAATGTGCTCTGAGTAGGAGAAAGCCTAGTAAGTATCTAAGAACAATTAGCCAGTGACACTAGGAAAACTGGCAGTTCTCATTGCAGTTTTGACTATCAGAAAAGGCCCTAATAGCCCTTTTATTTTGGGAAGAATTTTATTGAGTATTTTTGCATTGATATACCTAAGAGAAGTTGGTCTGAAGTTGCCTTAATCTAGAATCATTTCACCAATAAAAACAAATAGACTAACAGACTGGCTATATAAACAATACATTTTCTGCATAAAAGAAACCCACCTCAGGGACAAAACCAGATACTACCTCAGAGTAAAAGGCTGGAAAATAATTTTCTTAGCAAATGGTCTGAAGAAATAAGCTGGAGTAGCCATTCTAATATAGAATAAAATCAATTTCCAACCCAAAGTTATCAAAAAAGACAAGAAAGGACAGTTAATGATCATGAAAGGCAAAATCTTCCAAGATGAACCCACAATTCTGAATATCTATGTTCCAAATGCAATGGCATCCACATTCTTTAAAGAAACTTTAGTAAAACTCAAATCACTCATTGCACTGCACACCATAATAGTGGGAGACTTCACAACCTACTCTTATCTATAGAAAGATCTGGGAAAGAGAAACCAAACAGAGACACATTGAAGATAAAAGAATTTATGAAACAAATGGATTTAATAGATATCTACAGAACATTTTACCCTAAAACAAAAGGATATAACTTCTTCTCAGCACCTCATGGTACTTTCTCCACAATAGACCATATAATCAGTCACAAAACAGGACTCAACAAAAATATTGAAATTATCCCATACACCCTATCACATCACCATGGAGGAAGGCTGATCTTTAATAACAACATAAATAATAGGAAGCCAACATTCATGTGAAAGCTGAACAACACTCTACTCAATGATAACTTGGTCAAGGAAGAAATAAAGAAATAATTAAACACTTTTTAGAGTTTAATGTAGATGAAGGGACAATATACCCAAACTTATGGGACACAATGAATGTAGTCCCACAAAGAAAACCAACAGCTCTGAGTGCCACCAAAAAGAAACCAGAGAGAGCACACACTAAGAGCTTGACAGCACACCTAAAAGCTCTAGAACAAAAGGAGGCAAATTTACAAGGGGGTGTAGAGAGCAGAAAATAATCAAACTCAGTGCTGGAATCAACCAATTGGGCACAAAAAGAACTATTCAAAGTATCAACCAAACAAGGAGCCTGTTCTTTGAAAATAGTATCAAGATAGATACACCCTTAGCAAGACGAACTTGAGGGCACAGTGATAGTATCCTAATTAACAAAATCATAAATGAAAAGGGAGACATAAGACCAGAACCTGAGGAAATCCTAGGCATCATGACATCCTACAACAAAAGGCTATACTAAACAAAACTGGAAAACTTGGACAAAATGGACAATTTTTTAGACAGAAATCAGGTACCAAAGTTAAATCCAGATCAGAATATAGATCTAAACAGCCCCATATCCCCTAAAGAAATAGAAGCAGTCACTAATAGTCTCCCAACCAAATAATGCCCAGGAACACCCACATGGGTTTAGTGCAGAGTTCTATCAGACCTTCAAAAAAGAACTAATTCCAACTGTTGTCAAACTATTTCACAAAATAGAAACAGAACGTACTCTATTCAATTCATTCTATAGAAGCCACAATTACTCTGATAACTAAACCATATAAAGTCCCAACATAATAGAGGACTTCAGACCATTTTCCCTTATGAATATTGATGCAAAAAATATTCAATAATGTCCATGCAAACTGAATCTAAGAACATATTACAAAGATCATCAATAATGATAAAGTAGGCTTCATCCCAGGGATGCAGGGATGGTTTAATATAAGGAAACACATCAACGTAATCCACTATATAAGCAAAATCCAAAACAAAAACCGCATGATCATCTCCTTAGATGCTGCGAAATTATTTAACGAAATCCAACACCCATTCATGATAAAAGTCATGGAAAGATCAGGAATTCAAGGCCCATACTTGAACATAATAAAAGCAGTATATAGCAAAACAGTAGTCATCATCAAACTAAATGAGGAGAAACTAAAACCAATCCCACTAAAATCAGGGACTAGACAAGGCTGCCCACTTTCTTCCTATCTATTCAATATAGCACTTGAAATACTAGCCAGAGCAATTGGACAACAGAAGTAGATCAAGGGAGCACCATGGTCCCTGGCCCCGGGGGATTCTGCAGACACCCGCAAGGACCCACACAGGATCCTCCACGGGATCCTAAGACCTCTGGTGAGTGGAACACAGCGCCTGGTCCAATCCAATTGAGCAGGACCCTAGACTGCACTTTATTATTATGTACATCAGATAGGCATGTGTGTGTGTGTGTGTGTGTGTGTGTGTGTGTGTGTATGTGTGTGTTTGTGTGTGTATGTGTGTGTGTGTGTGTGTGTGTGTGTATGTGTGTGTGTGTGTGTGTGTGTTCATATAAGCGTGTAGGTATATAGCACTTGTGACCAGAGGAATGCAATCATGAAGTATCTTTCTTTATGTCTCTCTGCCATTTTCCTATGATGCAGTGTGTTGATTAGAATATATTTTGCCCATGGGATGTGGCACTATTACAAGGTGTTGGCTTGTTTGAGGAAGTGTATCATTGTGTAGGCTTGCTTTTATGTAGTGCACAATCTCTGCCCAGTGACAAAAATTGATCCTCTTCCTTGCTAACTGTGGCCACAAGCTTCATCATTGTTGCCTTCAGACTAAGATATAGACCAATTAGTTCCTTCCCCAGCACCTCCTCTTCCTGGATGCTGCCATGCTTCCTACCAAGATAATAATGTACTGACCCTCTGAATCTGTAAGACAACCTCAATTAAATTTTCCCTATAAGAGTTTCCTGAGTCATGATGTCTCTTCACATCAATGAAACCCTGTTGAACATAGGCAGTATGTTAGCCTGATTTTTAATGCTTACAAGATAATTGCAACCATCATGCAAGCACAAAGTAAAGATGATGAATGAGTTTCTGTATTCTTTGAACTTCTGAATTTTTGAATGAATGTGGGGATTGGGAAAATTAGAAAGTTATGTAAAGGAGAAAGAGAGGATGCAAAGACCTTTTGGGCTCCTGCCACTTGCTTTTGCATTCAATATTTCTATTTTAAAACAACACCAACAACTAAAACAACCAACGACAGGGCATCCATACAACAGATTTACAGAGAAGACACCAAAGGACATTACTTTCTTGTAAATCATTTTTCAGCTAATGTCTGGTGTATTGAGCCTAAGGATTTTACTGTCAAACCCTGATGATTAGTCACTTGATTGTATCCCCTAACACAATGATGAATGACACTGTGGTCAATAGGACAGTTAACATGTATAAATACATTGCTTTTCACACAGTCAGTTTGAATTGTTACTATATTTCCCAGTTTTTTTTTTTTTGCATTTTATCTCCATTAGTGTGTTGTTTTCAGCCCTCACTTGCTACATAGAAAACGGAATCTTTTACAATATTTTTCATTTAGGGTGCACAATGGAACCTAAAGACTAATTCAGTAAATTTCAAAGTAGAGCTCTCTGTTCTCTTTACAAAATTGAAATTAAACTGTTTTCAAAAATATTTTGCAGTTGTGTGGCTTAGTTTAATTAAGATTGGGGGGGGGTATTTCTCCCACAGTCTCAGTTGTATCAAAATGGGAAAACTGTCTAGAAATGTTGTGGAACCTTTGTGACTGTGCCCTAGCAGAAGTAGATGCGTGGGGCAAGAAGGAGGGAGCTGGGTGGTTCTGAACTAAATCTTGGACTCTAAATCCAAACAAATGTGAGATGGGCACATTCAGGCTCTCAATGCCACAGATGAACTTGTTGTTTCCTCCTATGCTGTCTTTATCATGTCAGTCTGTCCCTGGTGAATGTTTGCCATATACATCTCTTCCTGAACATTGATTGTGTCAGGAGTTTTGACAACTTGACTTAAAAATAAGTATTGTAAGTGTACATCTGTCTCTCCACCTCTCCCCCTTCCCCCTCCGTCCCTCCGTCCCTCCGTCCCTCCGTCCCTCCGTCCCTCCGTCCCTCCGTCCCTCCGTCCCTCCGTCCCTCCGTCCTTCCCTCCCTCCCTCCGTCCCTCCCTCCCTCCCTCCCTCCCTCCGTCCCTCCCTCCGTCCCTCCCTCCGTCCCTCCCTCTCTCTCTCTCTCTCTCTCTCTCTCTCTCTCTCTCTCTCTCTCTCTCTCTCTCTCTCTCTCTCTCTCTCTCTCTCTCTCTCTCTCTCTCTGTGTGTGTGTGGGTGTGTGTAGGTGTGTGTGGGTGGCTGTGGTGTCAAATATATTGCTGTCAATTTTGCCTTCATGTATTTTTTTAATGTGTGTGTGTGGAATGATTTTTCACATTAAAAATTATTCTCACTTTTCATAAATTTCAGCGCAATCTTCACTTTTAGGGAGGTAAGCTTCCAAATGGCTTTTTCTCTGGAACTCAATAAATTGGAATGCTCCATAGCTTTATGACCTGGATGAGAATTGTCAATAGGTTCCCAGTGATGCTGTGGGGCCAAACTTAAGATCTATGCACCAGCTAGAGGAGCCTCTGTGTTCTTTGAGCCCTGCATTTGGAGAATAACTATGAATTGTTGTACAGTTGGCTCTAGCATAGAGACTCTTTTTTTTTAAAATTGTTTTCTCTTTTTCACTAGATGCCATTCACTAGAAGGTCCTTCCACATGGAAACTACTGACCATATTGAATGGTAGAGAAAGGAGATTCAGAGTAAATTATAAATGAAGAAAACAAAAGTTACAGCCCTATAACTGATACTCCCACAGCTAAAGCTGTGTGGAAGCATGGAGAATGTTGGAGGACTTGCAAAATTTGGTTGGATCTCATTCCTCCTCAATGCTCACATAATTTAGTACTTAATATCCTCATGATTTCATAGATATATTTTTCTAAATACTTCTTAATTAAGTTGTGTGAATGCGTGTAACTCTGTGAATGTCTCTGTTCATGTCTCTCTTTCCATGTATATTTTTCTCTGTCTCTGTGCCTACTTGTGTGTCTCTGTGTGAATGTTTATGTGCATGTTTCACTCTGTATGTCTAAGTTTCTCTTTCTTTCTGTTTCTGTCTGTCTATCTATGCCTCTCATCTCTTCTCATTTCTTCTCCTTGTTTACCTTCTTCTTCTATTTTTTTCTTCTTTGCCTTATCCTTCTCCTCCTTATTCTTTTCTCCTTCTGCTTCTCCTTTTCCTTCGCCTTCTCCTCCTACTCCTTTTTCTTCTTCTTCTTCTTCTTCTTCTTCTTCTTCTTCTTCTTCTTCTTCTTCTTCTTCTTCTTCTTCTTCTTCCTCTTCTTCTTCCTCTTCTTCTTCTTCTTTCTTATTCTTCTTCCTTCTTCCTTCTTGTTCTTGTTCATCTTGTTCTTGTTCTTCTTGATCTTGTCCTTCGTCTCCTTCTTCCTCCTTCTCCTTCTCCTCCTTCTCCTTCTCCTTCTCCTTCTCCTTCTCCTTCTCCTTCTCCTTCTCCTTCTCCTTCTCCTTCTCCTTCTCCTTCTCCTTCTCCTTCTCCTTCTCCTTCTCCTTCTTGTTCTTCTTCTTCTTCTTCTTCTTCTTCTTCTTCTTCTTCTTCTTCTTCTTCTTCTTCTTCTTTGCCTTTGACTTTTCCTTCTTTCATTCTCCTTTTCTCCTTCTCTCCTCCTTATTTAACCTTCTCCTTTTCTACTTCTCCAAGTCCTCCTTCTTCCTTTTGCTCTTCCTCTTCCTCTTCTTTTGTTCTTCTTCCTTCTCCTTCTCCTCGTCGTCGTTCTGCTCCACCCATTCCTCTTCCCTTCCTTCTTCTCCTCTTCCTCTCCATATTCTTCTCCTTCTCTTTCTTTTTCTCCTTCTACTTTTTCCACTATCTCACCCTCCCTCACTCCCTCCTACCCTTACCCTACCGTCCCTGATGCATTCACAGATTCTCCTCCTTTACTACTGGTCATTTGAATTTTGTCTTGCCAAGCTATGAAAACAAGGATGGTCTCCTGAGGCATCCCCTGTTGCTGGTCTTTTCCATATGTCTTTTCAATTGTACTTTCACTGTTTTCCCAATTTCTTCTAAGATCATTTTATCCCACCCCACCTCCATGCCTTGATTTCTTATGGTGGGAGTCTCCAGAGTTTCAAACTCACATCCTCTCTGCTGGTGTTCTGCCTGAGAAACCACAAAATCTGGAGGCTAGAGTTAAATTTGATCATTGAGCTTGAGGCATTGTGCTATGTACAAAATGCCTGGTCTCCAGTCATGCTGAAGTCCTTAAACCTGATGAAACCTAATGGGTCGTAATTTTCATCAACATGGGAAGGAATGCATTTCCTCAGTATTTGTGGAACCCTGGCTGCTGGAAAAGTTACCAAACCCACAAGCACTCCCGCCCAGCAGTGGCTAATGGCTAACAGTCACATACAAAATGACCAAAGGTTCTGATCTTCAGGTTAGATAACTTCCTGTTACCTAGCAACAGCAAGATAACAAGCCCAATATATGAGAGGCTACTTGGCCCTACATCAGTCTCTCCCTCCCTCCCTCTCTCTCTCTCTCTCTCTCTCTCTCTCTCTCTCTCTCTCTCTCTCTCTCTCTCTAACTTTTACAATCCTTACTCTCTGTAAACTTTTACCTCTTTCTCTAAGTGTTCACCTTTCTTACTCTCTAACTTGCTTTCTGTCCTTCCTTCTATGTCTTTCCCCATCTCTCCTTTTGGCCATGGCAAGTCTAACAATCTTTTTACTCTTTGTTTTTCTCCCTGCTGTCTAAAATAAAGCTCTAAAACATTAGACTGTCTATGTTTTTTAAGGCCCAATAAGGGATGCCAGAGACAAAGAATCTGGTACCATTGTCTTCCCCTAGTTCACGCCCATCGTGTAGTGTCAGTGGATTTACACAGCCAGATGCACAACCAGGGATGCATGGTAAGTATCCTTCACTCCTCCCATGTCAGCCTTCACAGAGCACAGAACCTTCTTCCATCCATGTTCTCTCTCACCTCACCAACTTCCCCTACACACACAGTTTCACACTGGACACTTAACATTACTACGAATTTTTAAAATGTAACTGCATTTAAATTTAAAAATCATTTCCTCATTTGTGTTGGTAACAATCCAATGCTTAACAGATATTTGTTAGTAGTGCTTACCTGTTGGCATTAATACCATGAACTTCTTATTAATTCTGGTGCTATGTGATTTTTTTTTCCAAGCAAGATGAGGACTTGAACAATTTCTGAAATCATGTTTTTGGACTCACAGCACTTACGTGATGTAGTTCTAGTTTCCCAGAGACTTCCAGTATCTGTGATGAGCCATGAACTTGGGACATCTGCAGCATGACCCAGAGTTTCATTGGGCTGAGCAGAGAGATCCCAAGATTTGATTGCTTTCTCTGTCCAAAGTATATAATATGCGATGAAATTACAACTGCATAGTGGTTTTTATTACTCTGTGTTATTATCATTTCAAATCCTCTTAGTTCTTGGCTGAGTTGCTAAATGATACCTTGTTGTGTGAACCAGCTGCCACTTTTGTTCTAAAGAGATTTGATGGATCTTTTCAGCTTTCCTAGTTCCATTTACTTAGAAAGGTAGCTTCTCTCTGAGGTTATGGTCTCAGATGTTGTTGGATGTTTCAAACCTTCCCTGGAATGTCTGGGACTCTGCAGAAAAGGAACTAAGACTTTTGAAACAAAAGCGAGGAACTACTTGGTGTCTTCTTCTTGTCTTGTGAAAATTCTGAGATCCATTCTTACAACTGGAAATATTCAAACACATTAAAAGTATTCTACAATGAGAAAATCAACTGCATTATAATCCTGATACTTACTGACACATGAGTTATAAGGATGTTCTTTATTAAAAAATCAATTAGTTCTTAAACCCTTTATTTCGTTCTAGAACACATTTTCCCCCTTTTAACAGCTGAAAAATCTATTTTACTTCAATTTCATTTTTAAAAATCCATATTATTTTAAAAATTTTAGTGATAATTGTAATAAGTATCTATAAAGTGTGGCAGATGGATCATGCCCCCTCTTTCTGTGGCTAATGGAGTGTTATTTTTAAAAAATTCTTCCTAATGAACATCTATTCTTGTTGTTGTTTTTGTTGTTGTTGTTATTGATGTTGTTAGAGGTTATTACTTGACTTTAGGAATGTTTAATGCTAATGAGGGTCTTATTGTTCTCCAGATGTCTCCTTTCACCCTCCCCAATATATATAATATATATATATGTTTGTAAAAATGTGGTGAGTCCCTGTATGCACATTATCAAATGTTTCTGATTCAACTTGTGCACAAAGCAATCTAGATTCTGTCTTTTTACATTGGTGTTCCTTTGCAGGGAAATGAAATACCAAAGCCTCTCTGAAAGTAAGGATTTTTCAAAAGTCTCATTTCCTTGGGAATTCTAAATAAAAGTTAATATTCATTTTGGAGAATGTATTATGAGCTTGTCAAGGGCATTTGAATATGAATTTCTTTCCTCTTATGTTTATTTTTCCTTGGTGACTTGAAGTGGAAACTACTCACAGGAAAAAAAAAGAGGTATCTAAAACTACTTCTCATTATCTCACTTTCTTTAAATTGAGATTTCTGATGTTGAAGAGGAATGAAGTGAGTGTGCAGATTTTGTCCACATAACTCCTAAAACAAAGAGTCATGTTCCACAAACACATGTATTCGACACCAAAATGAAATTGCATGGGTCCTGGCTGAATCTAAAGTCCCTGTAAATGAATGTGTGTGTGTGTGTGTGTGTGTGTGTGTGTGTGTGTGTGTGTGTGTGTGTGTGTGAATGTTTCCATGTGTGTGTGTGTCTGTGACTCAGTATATCTAGGTATATATGTACATGTGTGTGTTTGGATTTTATTGCTGTAAACAGACATACTTACCAATGCATGTTTTATTAGAAAACCATTTAATTGGGGCTGGCTTACAGGTTCAGAAGTTCAGTCCATTATCATCAAGGTAAGAATATGGCAGGATCCAGGCAGGCATGGTTCATTTGGAGCTGAGAGTTCTACATCTTCTTCTGATAGCTGCTTGAAAATGAATAGCTTCCAGGCAGTAGGCAGAGGGCCTTAAAGTCTGTTCCCACAAAACATCAAATATGTTTTTGAGTGTTTATGTGAGTATTAGTATGGGTTTTATTGCCATGAAGTGTCACCAGGATCATAGTAAATCTTGAACACTTTGTAACTTCTTTTCAGAGGTTTACTCCATTATTGTCATGGCTGGAAACATGGTAGCCTTCAGACAGACAAAGTGCTGGAGAAGGAGATGAGTTTTAGGTCTTGATATACAGGAAGCAGATGGAGACTGTGTCAAACTGGGGATTGCTTAAGGACAGCAGAACTCCAAGCCTACCACCACATTGTTACATTTATTCCAACAAGATCACACCAACTCAACAAAAACACATATCCATCAGTGTCCCAACTACTCCACCAATGTCACACCTCATGAACCTATTTCACACCTCCTGAGAGTGCCACACCTATTGGCACTATTTATTTGGGCCCATTAACACTATTCTTAAAACTGTTCAATGGACAAAAGGTAACTTTAATGAAAGAAATAAAGAATGTTTCAAAAAATAAACAGGAGTATGTATGTCTTGGTTACTGTTCTATTGCTGTGAGAGACATCATGACCAAACCAAATTATAAGAGGAAACATTTAATTGTGTTATTAGAGTTCCAGAGGGCAAGTCCAGGATATCATGGTAGACACCATGGCAACACAGAGGCAAAACATGTAGAGCAGTAGTTGAGAGCGAACAACTTATGATGGAGATGGCAGAGAGTAATGAAAGAGGGAGAGAGAGAGAGAGAGAGAGAGAGAGAGAGAGAGAGAGAGAGAGAGAGAGAGAGAGAGCCTGATGGGTTTTTGATATTTCAAGGCTCTGTGACAACTCACCTTTAATAATAAAACAACTCCTAATTCATTCTAAACAGCCCATCACCTGGAAAACTAACACATTTGAACGTGTGATCATTTGTGGCCCACAATTACATCTTCACTGTTTTATGAGAATGAGGTAACACATAAATTTAAGTCTGGAATTTCCAGGGAATACACAGGCTTAAATGGTACATAGGTATGTTGGGAGTCAGATGTTTGGAGGAGAGCCAGGGAACAGGCCATGGGGAACTTTTTTGATGGTCATCTGGGGCACTCAACAGAGACCTCCAAAGGATCACAGGATTCATCACAGGCAAGGAGTGCTCAGGGAAAGCACTCAGGATCCAAGCCCCACTATATATTATCTCACAGTATACTCATTTTCTCTTTTAAATTACTCTTTGACCTGATCGGCTGGCTATTTGTTAAGAAACCAAAGAACCTAATGTGGATATGCCCAATTTAAACTATTTGCAGAAAATTTCTATTCTTCCTGTGTCTCCTGCTTCACATTTTGAGAACTTCATCTTAGAATTCATTTATTCCTCAGTGTCCTCTACTCCTTTTTGTGTCCTTTATTGTATTTAAAGGTAACCATCAATTTAATCTTTCTTAACTTCTTCCTGGTCTCTTTTCTGCATGTTAATATTGGATTTCTTAAAAAGATATCTTTTTTTTTCTTTTTTTTCCATTTTTTATTAGGTATTTAACTCATTTACATTTCCAATGCTATACCAAAAGTCCCCCATATCCACCCACCCCCACTCCCCTGCCCACCCACTCCCCCTTTTTGGCCCTGGTATTCCCCTGTACTGGGGCATATAAAGTTTGCAAGTCCAATGGGCCTCTCTTTCCAGTGATGGCCGACTAGGCCATCTTTTGATATATATGCAGCTAGAGTCAAGAGCTCCGGGGTACTGGTTAGCTCATAATGTTGTTCCACCTATAGGGTTGCAGATCCCTTTAGCTCCTTGGCTACTTTCTCTAGCTCCTCCATTGGGAGCCCTATGATCCATCCATTAGCTGACTGTGAGCATCCACTTCTGTGTTTGCTGGGCCCCGGCATAGTCTCACAAGAGACAGCTACATCTGCGTCCTTTCAATAAAATCTTGCTAGTGTATGCAATGGTGTCAGCGTTTGGATGCTGATTATGGGGTGGATCCCTGGCTATGGCAGTCTCTACATGGTCCATCCTTTCATCTCAGCTCCAAACTCCGTCTCTGTAACTCCTTCCATGGGTGTTTTGTTCCCAAATCTAAGGAGGGGCATAGTGTCCACACTTCAGTCTTCATTCTCCTTGAGTTTCATGTGTTTAGCAAATTATATCTTATATCTTGGGTATCCTAGGTTTGGGGCTAATATCCACTTATCAGTGAATACATATTGTGTGAGTTTCTTTGTGAATGTGTTACCTCACTCAGGATGATGCCTTCCAGGTCCATCCATTTGGCTAGGAATTTCATAAATTCATTCTTTTTAATAGCTGAGTAGTACTCCATTGTGTAGATGTACCACATTTTCTGTATCCATTCCTCTGTTGAGGGGCATCTAGGTTCTTTCCAGCTTCTGGCTATTATAAATAAGGCTGCTATGAACATAGTGGAGCATGTGTCCTTCTTACCTGTTGGGGCATCTTCTGGATATATGCCCAGGAGAGGTATTGCTGGATCCTCCGGTAGTACTATGTCCAGTTTTCTGAGGAACCGCCAGACTGATTTCCAGAGTGGTTGTACAAGCCTGCACTCCCACCAACAATGGAGGAGTGTTCCTCTTTCTCCACATCCTCGCCAGCATCTGCTGTCACCTGAATTTTTGATCTTAGCCATTCTGACTGGTGTGAGGTGGAATCTCAGGGTTGTTTTGATTTGCATTTCCCTGATGATTAAGGATGTTGAACATTTTTTCAAGTGCTTCTCTGTCATTCGGTATTCCTCAGGTGAGAATTCTTTGTTCAGTTCTGAGCCCCATTTTTTAATGGGGTTATTTGATTTTCTGAAGTCCACCTTCTTGAGTTCTTTATATATGTTGGATATTAGTCCCCTATCTGATTTAGGATAGGTAAAGATCCTTTCCCAATCTGTTGGTGGTCTTTTTGTCTTATTGACGGTGTCTTTTGCCTTGCAGAAACTTTGGAGTTTCATTAGGTCCCATTTGTCGATTCTCGATCTTACAGCACAAGCCATTGCTGTTCTGTTCAGGAATTTTTCCCCTGTGCCCATATCTTCAAGGCTTTTCCCCACTTTCTCCTCTATAAGTTTCAGTGTCTCTGGTTTTATGTGAAGTTCCTTGATCCACTTAGATTTGACCTTAGTACAAGGAGATAAGTATGGATCGATTCGCATTCTTCTACACGATAACCAGCAGTTGTGCCAGCACCAATTGTTGAAAATGCTGTCTTTCTTCCACTGGATGGTTTTAGCTCCCTTGTCGAAGATCAAGTGACCATAGGTGTGTGGGTTCATTTCTGGATCTTCAATTCTATTCCATTGGTCTACTTGTCTGTCTCTATACCAGTACCATGCAGTTTTTATCACAATTGCTCTGTAGTAAAGCTTTAGGTCTGGCATGGTGATTCCGCCAGAAGTTCTTTTATCCTTGAGAAGACTTTTTGCTATCCTAGGTTTTTTGTTATTCCAGACAAATTTGCAAATTGCTCCTTCCAATTCGTTGAAGAATTGAGTTGGAATTTTGATGGGGATTGCATTGAATCTGTAGATTGCTTTTGGCAAGATAGCCATTTTTACAATGTTGATCCTGCCAATCCATGAGCATGGGAGATCTTTCCATCTTCTGAGATCTTCTTTAATTTCTTTCTTCAGAGATTTGAAGTTTTTATCATACAGATCTTTCACCTCCTTAGTTAGAGTCACGCCAAGATATTTTATATTATTTGTGACTATTGAGAAGGGTGTTGTTTCCCTAATTTCTTTCTCAGCCTGTTTATTCTTTGTATAGAGAAAGGCCATTGACTTGTTTGAGTTTATTTTATATCCAGCTACTTCACCGAAGCTGTTTATCAGGTTTAGGAGTTCTCTGGTAGAATTTTTAGGGTCACTTATATATACTATCATATCATCTGCAAAAAGTGATATTTTGACTTCCTCTTTTCCAATTTGTATCCCCTTTATCTACTTTTGTTGTCGAATTGCTCTGGCTGATACTTCAAGTACTATGTTGAAAAGGTAGGGAGAAAGTGGGCAGCCTTGTCTAGTCCCTGATTTTAGTGGGATTGCTTCCAGCTTCTCTCCATTTACTTTGATGTTGGCTACTGGTTTGCTGTAGATTGCTTTTATCATGTTTAGGTATGGGCCTTGAATTCCTGATCTTTCCAAAACTTTTATCATGAATGGGTGTTGGATCTTGTCAAATGCTTTTTCTGCATCTAACGAGATGATCATGTGGTTTTTGTCTTTGAGTTTGTTTATATAATGGATTACATTGATGGATTTTCGTATATTAAACCATCCCTGCATCCCTGGAATAAAACCTACTTGGTCAGGATGGATGATTGCTTTAATGTATTCTTGGATTCGGTTAGCGAGAATTTTATTGAGGATTTTTGCATCGATATTCATAAGAGAAATTGGTCTGAAGTTCTCTATCTTTGTTGGATCTTTCTGTGGTTTAGGTATCAGAGTAATAGTGGCTTCATAAAATGAGTTGGGTAGAGTACCTTCTACTTCTATTTTGTGAAATAGTTTGTGCAGAATTGGAATTAGATCTTCTTTGAAGGTCTGATAGAACTCTGCACTAAACCCATCTGGTCCTGGGCTTTTTTTGGTTGGGAGACTATTAATAACTGCTTCTATTTCTTTAGGTGATATGGGACTGTTTAGATGGTCAACTTGATCCTGATTCAACTTTGGTACCTGGTATCTGTCCAGAAATTTGTCCATTTCGTCCAGGTTTTCCAGTTTTGTTGAGTATAGCCTTTTGTAGAAGGATCTGATGGTGTTTTGGATTTCTTCAGGATCTGTTGTTATGTCTCCCTTTTCATTTCTGATTTTGTTAATTAGGATTTTGTCCCTGTGCCCTTTAGTGAGTCTAGCTAAGGGTTTATCTATCTTGTTGATTTTCTCAAAGAACCAACTCCTCGTTTGGTTAATTCTTTGAATAGTTCTTCTTGTTTCCACTTGGTTGATTTCACCCCTGAGTTTGATTATTTCCTGCCGTCTACTCCTCTTGGGTGAATTTGCTTCCTTTTTTTCTAGGGCTTTTAGATGTGTTGTCAAGCTGCTAGTATGTGCTGTCTCCCGTTTCTTCTTGGAGGCACTCAGCGCTATGAGTTTCCCTCTTAGAAATGCTTTCATTGTGTCCCATAGGTTTGGGTACGTTGTGGCTTCATTTTCATTAAACTCTAAAAAGTCTTTAATTTCTTTCTTTATTCCTTCCTTGACCAAGGTATCATTGAGAAGAGTGTTATTCAGTTTCCACGTGAATGTTGGCTTTCCATTATTTATGTTGTTATTGAAGATCAGTCTTAGGCCATGGTGGTCTGATAGGATACATGGGACAATTTCAATATTTTTGTATCTATTGAGGCCTGTTTTGTGACCAATTATATGGTCAATTTTTGAGAAGGTCCCGTGAGGTGCTGAGAAGAAGGTATATCCTTTTGTTTTAGGATAAAATGTTCTGTAGATATCTGTCAGGTCCATTTGTTTCATAACTTCTGTTAGTTTCACTGTGTCCCTGTTTAGTTTCTGTTTCCACGATCTGTCCTTTGAAGAAAGTGGTGTGTTGAAGTCTCCCACTATTATTGTGTGAGGTGCAATGTATGCTTTGAGCTTTACTAAAGTGTCTCTAATGAATGTGGCTGCCCTTGCATTTGGTGCGTAGATATTCAGAATTGAGAGTTCCTCTTGGAGGATTTTACCGTTGATAAGTATGAAGTGTCCCTCCTTGTCTTTTTTGATAACTCTGGGTTGGAAGTCGATTTTATCCGATATTAAAATGGCTACTCCAGCTTGTTTCTTCAGTCCATTTGCTTGGAAAATTGTTTTCCAGCCTTTCACTCTGAGGTAGTGTCTGTCTTTTTCCCTGAGATGGGTTTCCTGTAAGCAGCAGAATGTTGGGTCCTGTTTGTGTAGCCAGTCTGTTAGTCTATGTCTTTTTATTGGGGAATTGAGTCCATTGATATTAAGAGATATTAAGGAAAAGTAATTGTTGCTCCCTTTTATTTTTGTTGTTAGAGTTGGCATTCTGTTCTTGTGGCTGTCTTCTTTTTGGTTTGTTGAATGATTACTTTCTTGGTTGTTCTAGGGCGTGATTTCCGTCCTTGTATTGCTTCTTTTCTGTTATTATCCTTTGAAGGGCTGGATTCGTGGAAAGATATTGTGTGAACTTGGTTTTGTCGTGGAATACTTTGGTTTCTCCATCTATGGTAATTGAGAGTTTGGCCAGGTATAGTAGCCTGGGCTGGCATTTGTGTTCTCTTAGTGTCTGTATAACATCTGTCCAGGCTCTTCTGGCTTTCATAGTCTCTGGTGAAAAGTCTGGTGTAATTCTGATAGGCCTTCCTTTATATGTTACTTGACCTTTCTCCCTTACTGCTTTTAATATTCTATCTTTATTTAGTGCATTTGTTGTTCTGATTATTATGTGTCGGGAGGAATTTCTTTTCTAGTCCAGTCTATTTGGAGTTCTGTAGGCTTCTTGTATGATCATGGGCATCTCTTTTTTTATGTTTGGGAAGTTTTCTTCTATTATTTTGTTGAAGATATTAGCTGGCCCTTTAAGTTGAAAATCTTCATTCTCATCAATTCCTATTATCCGTAGGTTTGGTCTTCTCATTGTGTCCTGGATTACCTGGATGTTTTGAGTTAGGATCCTTTTGCATTTTGTATTTTCTTTGACTGTTGTGTCGATGTTCTCTATGGAATCTTGTGCACCTGAGATTCTCTCTTCCATTTCTTGTATTCTGTTGCTGATGCTCGCATCTATGGTTCCAGATCTCTTTCCTAGGGTTTCTATCTCCAGCGTTGCCTCGCTTTGGGTTTTCTTTATTGTGTCTACTTCCCCTTTTAGTTCTAGTATGGTTTTGTTCATTTCCATCACCTGTTTGGTTGTGTTTTCCTGCTTTTCTTTAAGAGCCTGTAACTCTTTAGCAGTGCTCTCCTGTAAATCTTTAAGTGACTTATGAAAGTCCTTCTTGATGTCCTCTATCATCATCATGAGAAATGTTTTTAAATCTGGGTCTAGATTTTCGGTTGTGTTGCGGTGCCCAGGACTAGGTGGGGTGGGAGTGCTGCGTTCTGATGATGGTGAGTGGTCTTGATTTCTGTTAGTAGGATTCTTACGTTTGCCTTTCGCCATCTGGTAATCTCTGAAGCTAGCTGTTTTAGTTGTCACTGTTAAGAGCTTGTTCTTCAGGTGACTCTGTTAGCCTCTATGAGCAGACCTGGAGGGTAGCACTCTCCTTAGTTTCAGTGGGCAGAGTATTCTCTGCAGGCAAGCTCTCTTCTTGCAAGGCAGGTACCCAGATATCTGGTGTTCGAACCAGACTCCTGGCAGAAGTTGTGTTCCACTCACTAGAGGTCTTAGGATCACGTGTGGAATCCTGTGTGGGCCCTTGCGGGTGTCAGGCGACTCAGCTGGCAAGGTAGCCGGGGCTCGAGTGGAGTGGAAGGGACTTGTGCCCCAGATCAGGCCCGGGTAGCCTGCTTCCCTATGTACCGCAGTCTCGAGTTCCGCGCGATTGGATTGGGGCAGGCACTGTGATCCACTCACCAGAGGTCTTAGGGTCCCGTGGGGAGTCCTGTGTGGACCCTTGCGGGTGTTGGGCAAGACTCTGCTGTCAAGGTAGCCCGGGGCTCGAGTCACGAGTTGAGCGGAAGGGACTTGTGCCCCAGATCAGGCCCGGGTAGCCTGCTTCCCTATGTACCGCAGTCTCAAGTTCCGCGCGATTGGATTGGGGCAGGCACTGTGATCCACTCACCAGAGGTCTTAGGGTCCCGTGGGGAGTCCCGTGTGGACCCTTGCGGGTGTTGGGCAAGACTCTTTAAAAAGATATCTTAATGAGAATAGAGAGATGACCATGTTGTCAAGAGCATTTTTGTATCGCAAAAAAACAGGATTTGTTTTCTTGAATTCATATCCAATGGTTAACAATCAGCTTTAATGCCAGCTCCATGGGATCTGACAACTCATGTCTCTGTGGTCACCTATACTCTCAAGCTCATGCCCTATTCCCACCCATATAAATAAAGATAATAAATCTTAAATGAGAGACAAGTTTCATTTGGTTTCATTATTCAAATGAAACCTTATTTTGTCTGATTTCTGAGTCTCTTTGGATCAGTTTTCTGGGTTGCACTTTGTGTAACAAGTCCACATTCCTTTTTCCTATCACTCTTTCCCCAACTTGTTGTTTCTCCCTCAGACTTCATACCAGAGATTCTATCTATGTCCTGTCTTTCTCCCCTTCTTCCTAAAAATCCATCTTTTGCTGCCATCCCTGCTCCTCTAAGTCATATCTCCAATTCCTTGCTCACTATGCAGACCACAGAAGCTAAGTCCTGTCCATTTTAGCCTGTGTGATATTAGATGTATGCACTGTTCACAGCCTGAGTTGCAACTTTCATCTTCCTTTGATGTTCTTTCCACCATAGTCCATCTCTTCCAACAAAGTGTTCACTAAAAGCATGTCATGTCACACGTACTAATTTTTAGAACAAAACAAATTTTATTGACAAAGATACTGAGGTTGTCAAAGACCCATAGGTACCCAACACAGGAAAACAAACATTTTTTTTTCAATCCTATAAGTTTACATTTCTGTACTTTGTGATTTTTTTCAATTTAAGTGATATTTGACACCAGAGTATAGACATAGATATGTAGGTCACCAAGAAATTTGATAAAGTACACGGTAGGATTGGCTAGATCTTTGTAAACAACCTTTCCGAACTTTTTGGATCCATCATCTCTGGTGTACTGCACCCAGGTACCTATTAAGAAGTCATTTTCATCACCTGATCTCGCCTCAGCCAGAGGGGTCTCTGGAATGATGTGGAGGTTACCTTCCTTGTAGTCATCCAGGAGCTGATAAACGTAGAGGACCGGATCATTCTTGTAGGAAATGTAAAAATAGTCCTGTAAGAATGGCACCTGGGCTAGCACCATCCCACTCCAGTTGTCCTCAGAGCCATCTTTCCCCTCAAATTTGTGTTGTACCTTTCTGCCAACCAGGGCTCTGGCGAGGTGGACATCCCTCACCTGAGGAAAAACTACTTTGTGAGGCAAGACCTTAATATTTAAAATCCTCTCATCGCTGTGGAGCTCCTGTCCGTAGACACTGTCAATTCCGTCGTACTTCACCAAATAAA
Source organism: Mus musculus (assembly GCF_000001635.26). NCBI lineage: Eukaryota > Metazoa > Chordata > Mammalia > Rodentia > Muridae > Mus > Mus musculus. The sequence continues at coordinate 33,105,744 of NC_000087.7, forward strand.
GAGAAGGGTTTGTTGGCAGTTGCCCTAGAATGATGGCCTTCCAATGGGTGACAGGCTCATTACCTTCCTTCCACCCGTGAGAAATTCTGCAGCCAACAATATTCCCCAGGGCCTGGGAAGAAGGCTTCCTCCTACTCTTCTTCTTGAGTGATATCATGCTCAGACTCTTCAGAGGTGTTGTCTTCTACCTGGCTGTAGACCTGTTGTGCTAGATCACACTGTCTTGTGGCTTCCATTCTCTTCAAATATCATACTTGCCCATTGCCTGGGACTGAAGATCTTGCCTGTTTAAACCAGACACAATGCTGTTGCCTCTGTCATATATATGAATTCCTGATGGTCAATGGATATGGGTTGGGAGTGAATGCTGGACCAAGACTCTTCTCTAAGAGAACTTCTGAGAAGGTGAAGAAGACTATGCTAAACAGTTTTGAGCTCCTAAAATTAATTTTATAAAAATAAGAAGTTAATAAGTCAGCCATGGTGGTACACACATTTAATCCCAGAACTCAGAAGTCAAGGACAGGCAGATTTCTAAATTAGAGACCAGACAGGTCTACAAAGTGAGTTCCAGGGCAGCCAGTGCTATAGAGAGGAACCCTGTCTCAACAACAACAACAACAACAACAACAACAAGTAAAAGAAAACAAACGAAAATCAAACGAAAAACAAACAAAACAGAAATACAAACAAAAAAATAATAAAACAAACAATCAAATGGAGAAGTTAATAGGAAGTGGTGGTGACCCATAACTTTAATCATAGTACTCAAGAGGCAGAGTGAGGCAGACCTTAGTGAGATAAAGGCTAGTCTGGTCTACACAGTGAGTTTCCTGACAGCCATATCTAAACATACAGAAACTCAAATAAAATTAACCAAGCAAGCAAACAAACAAACAAAGAAACAAAGAAACAAGGGAAACAAGGCAATAAAAATAGTGTAATTAACAAGTAATTCTCTAGAGCTCAGAATAACATACTCAGATCAACATTTATTTCTTCAGCCCTGAGTTAATTTGCCTCTGATGAGTATCCTCTCCTTGAATTTCTATGTCAATTTAGGTTGTGCTATGACTATTACCCCCAATGATCAAGAAGAAGAGAAAAAAAAAGGGCCAGAGGGGTCACCATGACTCTCTTGTACTTGTAAGCTCTGAGCTAAGTCCTTGTATTCACAAATATCTTCCCAGGGACACAGCACACCACTGTCCTTCTTTATTGTTTCTCCTGACCCAGCTTCGGAATTATTTGATGAAGCCATTGCATCACTGAACTCAAGAACATCTCAACAAGTTGAGGCAATATCAGCCATTTAGCACTAATATTTTCTAACGTACACATGGACAAAGAGGAGCTTTGGCATTTTAGTGGAATTGTGATCTAGATATTGTTAGCAAGGATAATAAATTCAGGACATAAACTAACCTAGACCAATCATTTCCCTTGCTAATAAACATGGGGAAAGTAGAATGTACAGCAACTCACTGTAAGAGAGAAAATTTTTAGCTTTCTGTAGCTATGAGGGTCCAAATTACTTCATAAATGTACTTACCCATAGAAAAATATCCTAGATTTTATCTATCTCCTGATTCAGATTCTATCTCCTGATACAGACCAGGCACCAAAAGCCTGTGGGAAAAAAAATGACCTTGCTTTGACACACCACTGTGAAGATAGTGAACTCACCTTCAATGGATTCTAGAGCCTCCAAGTGGAATAGATGCACAACCTTCAGCCAGTGCTCTGTGACATCACCCTAGTTCAGCTTACATCATAGAACATCAGGCTGGTTCCTTCCCTAGTTACACTCATAAACGTTCAGCATCTCGACTTTACCTTTTCATATGGCCTCCTAGAAATAATAAATGAAATCCCAACTGAAAGGCCTGATGATCTGAGTAATATTCTGCCAAAGAATTTCACCCTTGCATTGTTTTTATTGTTTGGTTGTTGGATTTTTATTTATTTGTTTGGTTTGTGTTTTGTTTTGTTTCATTTTTGTTTTTATTTTCGTTCTGAGAAAGTCTTCGGTTTCTGACTTGACAACATCCATGGTGGTTATTTTTCACGTTCCAACCTTTCCCTTGGTTATCTTTAAGCTGTGCTTCTTATCATAAATATTGCCTGACTCTTTGAGGCAGCACACTGGATAGCACACCAATTTTCACTTTATGAAAACCCACAGTTAGAGGAGGACTATTTTTATGCAAATATAGCTGGAATTTGACAGGTTTAAATGACATGTATTGAAACCAATGGCAATCATGAATTATGGATTCTTTGGAAAGTAAGAGGACAACATAGATCTTGGGCATGCTTACTAAGTTGTGATAAAATTAAAACAAACCTGATATCTCCCAGTCATATTTTAAAGGTTTTTAAAATTTACCAGCACTTCTGATTATAAGGAATTTCATAGTTTAAATGCAGTAAAACAGGATGAAATAGATGAGGTAATTTTACTTTTGAAATATGTGTAGACAGAATACTGGACACAGGTACGTATAAAATTTACTTACAAATTAGAGGACACTTTAATTGTCCATGCCACATAGATCTTCAGTTCTTCAAAAAAAATCCTTTTCAGTACCTTCCACGGTCCCCACCACACCCTGTACATCATCTTCATATGATATGATACTATCCATAAAGAGCTAGATCCTTCAACAACAGTCATCAAAAAAAAAATCATTCCTTAAGGTGTGGCCACAGGCCAATGTGATGGGTGATCATTATCTGAGATTCTATCTTCCCAGGATGATTTAAGTTCACAAAAAAAATCTAAGAAGGACCACTACATATCCATATCATCAATTCATCAATATTGATTGCCTCACCGTATGAAACATACATGCTATGGAATGAATTTAGATGTCAACTACTGGATGAATGCCTTAAAAATGAGAGGCAGAAAGAGAGAGAGAGAGAGAGAGAGAGAGAGAGAGAGAGAGAGAGAGAGAGAGAGAGAGAGAGAGAGAGAGAAATATATTTCTCATCTATGTGTATTAGTGCAGGGCTTTGTTTTCAAAAAAAAATGGATGGAACGGTAAAATACTATATATTAGGTTAGACAAGTAAAACTCAAAATGACAATTGTGAAAATATAAATTTCATAAGGGATATTAAAAAATAGGAGGTATTTTGGAAGAGTAAGCGCAGCAGCAGGGGGGAGATTTGATAGCAATGGAGGATAGTGGGGAGGATGAAGATGGTAAAAGGACACTATAAACCTGTGCAAAGGGTCACAGAAAAGGCCTGCGACTTGTACACTTAAAAAAACACTGGTATAAACTAAGAGAGTCCAAATAATATTTTGATTAAATTGGGGATTTTAGCTTCAAGACACTATAAAATGTATTTGTATTTTTCTACTCACGTGTGGTTCTTGCTATGTTGAACATGATATGGGTGACAGGATATGGTAAGGTGCTTCAATGTTTGTGTATCATTTATCATCAAATGCACATGTCACTCAGTGAGCTGCAAGGCTATCACAGGGAAGGAGGTATCTAAAGATCTTAAGTGTACTTGACGTAGGGAGAATAATGCCCCCACACTACTATAGATGTTGAAATAATCACATGTGTTTCCCAAAATAATTTTCTGAAGATTAATCCCCAGGTGTGAATATATTTGGAAGAAATTGAATGGGTCAGGAGGGATATGACCTACATATAAAAATAATTTAATAATGCTGTTATAGAAAAGGATTAATTATGAAAGGGAGTTTGGTTCCCTCTTTTCTCTTTCTAGCCCATTGGATTCCTCTGTGATGACATCATCTCACAAGAATTCACTCATTTGCTGATGGTGTGTTCATCTTTGAATATACAGACTCCTGAAAAGGGTCATACAAAATATGCTTCAGTATATACTAGACAATTAGTGTCATTTTGTTTGGCAATACAACTTGTATGATTATACCTCAGAATCATGAGCAACTGGGCCATATGGGAAATATAATTAGTATATTTCTGCTGGCTGAAGATCAGATGGGTTGAGTGTTATCATGTGTGCTGTTCATGAGAGGAAGCAGGATAGATGGTGAGTATAGATCAGAGAGGAACATCCAAGGAGGACACTATGTAAGGAACCCTAGGAAGAGCACCATCACTGCTTTTAGCTAGTAGACATATTTTTAGAATCCCCACTTTCTAGGGTGGAAAAGAAAACGGTATTACTCTAATTTACTAAGTATGGTCATTTGATACATCAGTGATCATCACCAAGGTGAACAGGTGTTGACAGAAGTTTGGGGACTCAGGAGAAGCCTGTTCTGGGAAAACCCATTGCCTTCAAAGTACGGAGACTTCTGACCAGCAACACTGGATAAACAGTCTACATTGGCAGCAGTATCCCCATTATGTCCAAATTAGTGGTTTTCAAACCATGGAATGTGACTCCTCTGAGTGTTCAAACAACTCTTTCACAAGTGTCACATATCATATATCTTGTTTAAAAGATATATACTTTACAATTAATGACTATAGCAAAATTATATTTATGAAGTTGCAATGAAGTAACATTATTGTTGTGGAGCTGTATATTAAAGATTCACAACATTTTGAAGATTGAGGACCACTATTCCTGACTTCTCTAAATCATGCCTGTCACTATGGGCTGGAGGAATAATCCCCTTTATTCAATCAGTCAAACGTAGAAAAATCAAAACACTACCCAATAGTTATGAAAGTTAAACATCTATTGTACCACAGTCTATAAGCAGGGCATGCTGGCATCTTAGACAAATGAGATCAAAATGAAAATCACTGTGACCAAATGAGAAGCAGAGGAGAATAACTAGTACCCTAGTGGTGACATAAGTGGGTATTAGCCCAGACACTTAGAATATCCAAAATACAAGTTACAATCTTCAAAACATATGAAACTTAAGGAGATTGAAGACCAAAATGCTGACACTGTGCCCCTTCTTAGAATTGGGAACAAAACACCCATGGAAGGAGTTACAGGGACAACCTTTGGAGATGAGTCAAAAGGATGGACCATCTAGAGACTGCCATTCCTAGGGATCCATCCCATAATCAGCCTCCAAACACTGACACCATTGCATACACTGGCAAGATTTTGCTGGAAGGACCCAGATTTAGCTGTCTCTTGTGAGGCTATGCCATGGCCTAGCAAACACAGAAGTGGATGCTCACAGTCAGCTATTGGATGAATCACAGAGACCGAAATGGAGGAGGTAGAGAAGGTACCCAAGGAGCTAAAGGGGTCTGCAATCCCATAAGTGGAACATCACTATGAACTAAAGAACCCCCCCCAGAGCTTATTTTTCTAGCAGCATATCAGAACTCATGTTTCTAGCTGCAGTTGTATTAGAAGATGGACTAGTTGGTTATCATTGGAAAGAGAGGCCCATCAGTCTTGCAAATTTTATATGTCTTAATTCAGGGGTATGCCAGGGTCAAGATGTGGTGGTGGTGATGGGGGTGTGGTTGAGGTGGGTATGGGGGGACTTTTGGGATAGTATTGGAAATGTAAATGAAAAAATACCTAATTTAAAAAAAAATGAGGAAACCATTGTCAGAACCACCAGCAAGAATTTTAAATAACTGCCCTAAAGTCTGGATTTAGGATTCCTCGAGAATCTTCCAAAACAAAAGGCAACGCAGAATCTTGCTGAAGTAATTGGAGAAACAAGAGAAAAGCAAAGGAGAATTCATCACATAAAAACAGACAGAAGAAGTAGGAATAAAGACATATTTGGGCAAGATGAATAGTGAAGTAGAGATTAGAGCAAGCAGAAAGGACTGAGGAGATAGCTCACTGCTTAGGCCCACTGATTGCTTTTGCACAGGACCAGGGTTCAATTTCTAACATCCACATGGATGTTCACAACCACCTGCAATTCTAGTTCTAGACGATCTGATGACCTCTTTGGACAACACACACACACACACACACACACACACACACACACACACACACACACACACACACACACACACACACACATATACTCACCCACAGAGAAAAAAAATCATTTAGAAAACAATTACAAAAACAAAAAGGAGTCAAGTATAATTTTATTCCCCTTTTTCACCAGCACTCAGAAGCAGGCTAAACTCTGTAAGTTGAATGACTGCCTAGCTGATAGGTGTGTTTTCATAATTTTATTCTTCTTTTTTTTTTTTTTTGGATTTTAGGACTATTTCAGTATTTGTTTAAAGATTCTAGATTTTTTTTTATTTACTTTTTCTAATGTTTTAGGATTTTTCCGGCTTTTTAGTATTTTACAGTTTTCAGGTTTTTTTTTTTTGGGGGGGGTGCAGGAGGGTAAAGCCCTTTGGGTTATTTAGAGTTTTAGGGTTTTAATGGTTTTAAATTTGGGAGGTTGTTTTGTCCTTACAAGTTTTTTGTTTGTTTGTTTGTTTGTTTTTGGTAGGGTTGAGGTTTATTTTTATTTTATTTATTTATTTATTTATTTATTTATTTATTTATTTATTCATTCCTTATTTATTTATTTATTTATTTATTTATTTATTTATTTATTTATTTTGGCTCTTGATTTCTCCTAGAAATTTAAGGTATTTCAGGGTTTTAGGGCTTTTTAGTGATTATAAATAATGTTAGGATAATTGTACTTTTTTGTGTATTTGTTCTTCTTTTTGTTTTGATTTGTTTTGTTTTTGTTTCTTTTTATACTTTTAGTGTTTTATAGGGTTTTAGGATTTTGTAAGGGTTTTTTTGTTTTCTTGTGTGTGTGTTTGCTTTTTTTTAATGGGTTTAGGATAACTTTTATATCTTAGGATTTAGTTAATGTTTCAGGGTTTTGTAGGTATTTGGGGGGGGTTAGGATTGTTTTTATAGTCTCAGGATTTTAGTTAGGGTTTCAGGGTATTGTACGTTTTTTGTTGTTGTTGTTTGTTTGTTTGTTTGTTTTTGCTTTTTTTGAGCGGGTTTTCAAGTTTTTTTTTTTTTTGAGTTTCAGAGTTTTGATGTGTTTTTAGAACTTTTTAAAGGAACTTTTTTTAGGGTTTTACAGTTCTTTTGGGTCTTTTTCCTGTTGTTGAGATTGTTTTAGAATTTTAGGGTTTTTCTTTATTTTTTAGTTTTGTTTTGTTTTGTTTTTTAATTTAATTAAGGAATTTTTAAAAATTGTTTTAAGCATTTTTTTAATAAGGTTTGTAAAATGATTTTCTTTTCCAGTGTTTTTGGCGATTTTTTAAGGCAGTAAAATTTGTAGTTGTTGGGGTTGTGGTTTTGTACCTTTTCATTTTCTTTTTTTTTTTTTAATTGTTTTTTTATTGTCTCATTAGGGATCTAGACTTGTAGAGTTTTTGGATTTTTTTTACGGTTTTATAATTTTTTTACGGTCGTTTTAGAGTTCTTCTGTTTTCTTATATAGAATTTTAGGGTTTTAAAAATGTTTATTAAGAATTAAAAAAATAGCTTTTTTGGGTCATTTAGTGTTTGTTTAATAATTATAGGGTTGTTAGGGTTTTAGGTTTTGCTTTATTGTTTTAGGGTTTTTTTTTTTACGTTTTTTAAATGATTTTAGGGTTGTTTTCAGTGTATTTGGCGAGATTTTTTTTAAGGCTTAGTGTGGTTATTGTTGTTCTTTCCTTGTTTGTTTGTTTTTTTGTGGTAATGCTTTTATGTTTTTTTGGTCTTTGTAGACATCTAGAATTTTTTTGTTGATTTTTTTGTTTGTTTTTCTTTAGGGTTTTAGGCTCTATTAGTTTTATTTTTTCAAAAATTTTATTTTTTTTTGTTTGTTTGTTTGGTTTTTTAGGGTTTTTTTGTTTATTTAAACCTTCAAGTTAATTTTCTTTTCTCTTCTTTTTTCTTTTTTATTTTTTAGAGTTTTTAGGGTCTTAAGGTTCTGTCTCTAAGAACATAGAAACTGAACCTATTGCTTTTAGATTATTTATAAAATGTATTCCATTCTGAAAATAAGAAACACTATGAAGTCATGTTTGTTCATTTGAGTGTATGTCCCCAGGAGCTATAGATTATGTGTGCCTATTGCAGAGCGCTACAATATGTCCTGACCATACAGATTTAATTGTCACATCATGAAAGTTCAAGAACTATAATATAAAGCTGTATCTATGTATCCTAGTTTATTCATCTTTCAAACAAATATAGTAGAAATGTCACAGAGGGCAGAATTTATTGATCATGATTTCGAAAAAGGACCTCAAAAGTCATTAAATCAAGTATCTTATACAAGCCAAACTCTACCCATCTATCCAGTTCACTCCTGTAAGAATAATTGCACCTGGGTTTTGGTTAATTCTTATTAAATTCTCCAGTTAAAAAAGGTCTTTATTAGCCCCCTTCCAGCTTAGTGAAAAACTCCATTCACTCTCCTTCTGAAAGCAAAAGCATTTTTCTTTCACACACTATGTTAATTTTACAACATTTGCCCCTTGATGGTTTCCATTTCCACAGTTGTGTTTGCCATGACTCAATATTTCATCTCTATTCAGACAACTCTTCTCATATACCACAGGTTAATACACAAAGGCTCATTTGTGAGTCATGCCAAGAAAGCGGAATGAACTTGGGGGATACAGAAGAGGCAAAGACAAAAGAGCAACAGAAGTATCATTAAGCTGGATACTACTCTAGAATACTGCATGCTATTCATGTATCCTGGGAATCCAGAAATTCATCTAGACTGGACCCTAGTTATCCATTGAAAGGATGTAGTCGGAAGCTTAGCCTATTAACTGGCAGCTCCCATAGCTTTGAACCGATCCAATGATTTTTATCTTCCACACACCACCCAGTCGTATCCAAGCTACATTCCCTGTCACAGGCAAAAGTCCGGAAAAAGAAAAGAAACTACTGTACTGTGTGCTAGGGTAGTGCTCCTAGAAGGTATTGGCAAACTGCACTGAATCTATTGCCACAACTGCAAAGGTATGTTGCACAGGCAATCCAAGGATCACCATGCTTCCCATTTTATCTCTCCAGTCTATATATCCACTCCCAACTCTACACACTATGCTCCTAATCCTAGGGATCATTTAGAGGTCTCATAAATACCACCATGTATAACCCCAGAAGATGAGAGATGTTTGAAGCACATCGATAGATTTTAAGTCTGACAATTGTTGATGTCATCAAAACAATTTTCTGAGCTGTGTTGTGCTTTTGTCAAACGATGGGGCTAGAATGGCCCTGCCAAGATCTAAAGCAGAAATAATAGTTTTTTATTTGTTTGTTTGTTTGTTTGTTTGTTTTTCTATTATTATATTGGAACATGCCATCATCAATTGCACTGCCTCAGTCTAAAATACGAGGTGATACTTACAGTTATTTGCTGTAATCTCTAAAGTCAGGGCAAGGCAACTCCTGTGATTCTCCAAGCCTTACTTCTTACCAGTTCTAGGCTATATGCTGTCAGGATAATGTTCTAAACAGGGAATTCTATGGATATCCAGATTTCAATAGTTTTCACTTCAAAAAATATAGTTAAAAAATTCCAAATGTACATTTATTTTCGTATTTCTGGTCAACATTTTCCTACTGAAGTGACAGAAATATTTACTATTTTTATATCTTTATACTAACATTATATTTCTGTTTAATTTGTAGGGGACAGGTTTATTTGAGACAGTCCTACATTACTCATGCTGAACTCATACTCACTATGTAGCTATGGACAGTCAAAGGACTTGATCCTCCTGCATTCAACTGCCAAGTGCTGGGATTACAGATTACAGGACCATAGCTATTAAAAGATTTTCTATGACTGATAAAAGAGGTGAGGATTTGACTTTAGGATTTCGGTATTTTTCTAATTGTAGTCATAGTTTATATTGAATAGTCATTAGGTGAAAGGTAACAGAGATTCTGGTCTTTCAGATTTCTACTCATTAGTAGGTTAGTTAATACATTTAAATATCTGCTAAAAATGTCATGGCATACAGGAGAACAGTAGTTTAAGATCTTGCCTAGGGTGGTTTCTTATGTTTAAAAGATTCAGTAAATAGGAGTAGATTTATGAGTTTAACATGAATGAGCATGTCTTATCTAATTTGCCAATGTTATACATAATACTACAAAACATAAATTTTAAGTTTTTAGAATTATTTTCCTCAAAACATATATATTTTTGACCAAATGAGCTAGAATTACTCATAACAAATATTTAATATTATAAAAAGCCTAAATTTTTGTTGAAATAAAATGAAACTTGTTCTGTTGAATTTATTGTAGTCTGTTATTTTGATAAGTATTTCTGAGGTTTTTAGAGATCTAAAGACAAAATATTCAGTGTATTTTTTTATGATAATTTCCAAGTAAGTTAGTATACTGAGACTAGGCTGGTAAGCCCAATGCCCACACTACAAAGAGGTTCTAGCTTTTGGTCTGTAAATGACTACAATGTTTTTTGCCATGCTATGAAAGGTTTAAAAATTGCCTTCATTTGGAGTATTTATTTAATTTTTATCTGTAGTCCCTATCTCTTTCCTGAACTGACTCATAATGGCAGGACCCTCCATGTATTTCGCAGGCAGAAAATGATCTCCTGTTCATTTCAAATTGAATACCCCCCAAACAATTAACCAACCAAATTAAAAAAAAATTGTTAATATGGTAATTGCCTCAGATCTTACTTGGAAACCATTTGATGACTACAGTGATTGTTATATTAATGGGGAAATGATCTAAAATAGTTTGGTGATATTCTTCCACAGGAGTATTTTGCCAGGGTTGTTAGGAAAGTTTTTTCCATACACTTTTTTTTTTAATAAATAGGGACTAAGTTTAGGATTGTAAAAACTAATTTGCTACTTTGAGTTGGTTTTCTAAAATAAACGACAGAGTCCAGATGACAACAGTAAGTAATCTTTCTCTATCTTTCAAGTATACCTGAGGCTGACATATTGTAAAAGCTGGTAATCCTCTCTTCATCTCTCAGCAAATGTCGGCCTCTTGGAAATTTATGATCTCGTCTCCATTAAAATTCTTAGTGGTTTTCATTGGTATAGTATATGATCATACCTCTCTGATTTACAATTCAGTAGGACTAAAACAGAACCAAAAATAGTTAGATAATGAGAATTAATTTAGTTTCATGTGTCAAACACAAGGCTGGTTTCTCCCTTCCTAATTGATACATAGGTATACGAGGTTAATTATGAAGTTATTTATTATACCAACCACTGTTTTTTCTTGTTCTTTATTGAATTTCTTTTTTTTTACCTTTAAAAATTTTTATTATTATTATTTTTTTTCCATTTTTTATTAGGTATTTAGCTCATTTACATTTCCAATGCTATACCAAAAGTCCCCCATATCCCCCTGCTCCACTCCCCTGCCCACCCACTCTCCCTTTTTGGCCCTGGTGTTCACCTGTACTGGGGCATATAAAGTTGGCAAGTCCAATGGGCCTCTCTTTCCAGTGATGGCCGACTAGGCCATCTTTTGATACATATGCAGCTAGAGTCAAGAGCTCCGGGGTACTGGTTAGTTCATAATGTTGTTCCACCTATAGGGTTGCAGATCCCTTTAGCTCCTTGGCTACTTTCATTGCTCCTCCATTGGGAGCCCTATGATCTATCCATTAGCTGACTGTGAGCATCCACTTCTGTGTTTGCTAGGCCCCGGCATAGTCTCACAAGAGACAGCTACATCTGGGTCCTTTCAATAAAATCTTGCTAGTGTACACAATGGTGTCAGCATTTGGATGCTGGTTATGGGGTGGATCCCTGGATATGGCAGTCTCTACATGGTCCATCCTTTCATCTCAGCTCCAAACTTTGTCTCTGTAACTCCTTCCATGGGTGTTTTGTTCCCAAATCTAAGGAGGGGCATAGTGTCCACACTTCAGTCTTCATTTTTCTTGAGTTTCATGTGTTTAGCAAATTATATCTTATATCTTGGGTATCCTAGGTTTGGGGCTAATATCCACTTATCAGTGAGTACATATTGTGTGAGTTTTTTGTGAATGTGTTACCTCACTCAGGATGATGCCCTCCAGGTCCATCCATTTGGCTAGGAATTTCATAAATTCATTCTTTTTAATAGCTGAGTAGTACTCCATTGTGTAAATGTACCACATTTTCTGTATCCATTCCTCTGTTGAGGGGCATCTAGGTTCTTTCCAGCTTCTGGCTATTATAAATAAGGCTGCTATGAACATAGTGGAGCATGTGTCCTTCTTACCAGTTGGGGCATCTTCTGGATATATGCCCAGGAGAGGTATTGCTGGATCCTCCGGTAGTACTATGTCCAATTTTCTGAGGAACCGCCAGACTGATTTCCAGAGTGGTTGTACAAGCCTGCAATCCCACCAACAATGGAGGAGTGTTCCTCTTTCTCCACATCCACGCCAGCATCTGCTGTCACCTGAATTTTTGATCTTAGCCATTCTGACTGGTGTGAGGTGGAATCTCAGGTTTGTTTTGATTTGCATTTCCCTGATGATTAAGGATGTTGAACATTTTTTCAGGTGTTTCTCTGCCATTCGGTATTCCTCAGGTGAGAATTCTTTGTTCAGTTCTGAGCCCCATTTTTTAATGGGGTTATTTGATTTTCTGAAGTCCACCTTCTTGAGTTCTTTATATATGTTGGATATTAGTCCCCCTTTATTGAATTTCTGTACACCCACATACAACTTCTGAAACATATTTTTATACTGCTCATATAATTTGTTGTTGATCATGTCCCTGTAAAGTAAAGTAATGAAAGCAGTCAAATTTATACAAATAGGAAAAGAACGCTCAAAAAAATTAAATTGTTCTTTTCATACAATAAAAAGAAAAATAGCAGTAAAAAATCATCAAATGGGAAGTAATTACAGATTTTTTTCCTAAGAGATTATCAGAGAAGTTTTATTTCATGTTTTAGATTTTCAAAATTAAAGTTTACAGACAGATAAATAGATAGATAGATAGATAGATAGATGATAGATAGATAGATAGATAGATAGATACATAGATAATCTTTTCTAGAAAATTAATTGTATTTCAAAGTAGGGTTTTATTCTGTTCTACCAAATAGAAGGTCTAATTTTTTTTCCTATAATGTCTCAGTTAAGACTTAGTGTAAAACAATTCAATTAAAATATACAAATTGCCTGTATATGTAACTGATTCTTTTCCATACTGTTAAACATAATAAACCATAAAGTACATTTCTAAATCTTTGTGGAAAACTTCTGAATTTCCACAACAAATGTAAATCAAAATTTAAAATCTTAATAACATTTTCTTAAAGTAGAAAATACTTTTCTGTTACTCGCACCAAGCAAGTGAAAGATCTGTGTGACAAGAACTTCAAGTCTCTGAAGAAAGAAATTGAAAATCTCAGAAGATGGAAAGACCTCCCATGCTCATAGATTGGCAGGATTAATTCAGTAAAAATGGTCATCTTGCCAAAAGCAATCTATACATTCAGTGAAATCTCAATCAAAATTCAAACTCCATTATTCATAAAGATAGAAAGAACAATTTACAAAATCATCTGAAATAAAAAAAATCCAGGATATGGAAAAATTATTCTCAACAATAAAAGAACTTCAGGGGGAATCATCCTCGACCTCAAGCTGTAGAATAGAGCAATAGAGATAAAAATATATGCTAATGACAAAAAGACAATGACTTCATTAAATACACAGGCAAATGGAAGGATATAAAATATATCATCCTGTGTGAGGTAACCCATTCCCAAAATTACAAACATGGCACACACTCACTGATAAAGGGATATTATTCTAAAAATTCAGAATATCCAAAATGTATTTCACAGATCACATGAAGGTCAAGCAGAAAGAAGATGAGAGTGTGGGTGTTTCAATCCCTCTTAGAATGGGGAACACAATACTCCTTGGAAAAAATATGGAGACAAAATGCAGAGCAGAGACTGAAGAAATAACTATCCATTGTCTGCCCAACCTGAGGATCCATCCCATATACAGACACCAAACCCAGTCACAGTTGTGGATACCAACACGTGCTTGCTGACAGGAGCCAAATATGGCTATCTCCTGAGAAGCTCAGGCATTTCTTGGCAAGAAAAGAGGCTGATGCTCAAAGACAACTATCAGGCTGATCATGGCGTCCCCAGTAGATGGGTTACAGGAAGAACTGAAGGAGCTGAATGGGTTTGTAACCTTATAGGAAGAACAACAATATGAACCAACCAGACAGTCCAGAGCACCCAGGGACTAAGCACCAACCCATGGTTCCAGCTGCATATATAGCAGAGTATGACCTTGTCAGACATCAGTGGGAGGAGAGGTTCTTGGTCCTGTGAAGGCTTGATTCCCCAGTGAAAGCATGTACCAGGGTGGGGAGGGTAAAATGGGTGGATGGAGGAAGACCCTCGTAGAAACACAGAGAGGGTAAATGGAATAGGGATTATCTGGGGTGAAACAAAGAAAGGACTAATATTTGAAATGTAAAGAAAGATAATATCTAGTAAAAATTAAAAAAATAAATAAATAAACAAATAAAATAGAAATAGTTACAAAACACTACATAAAAAAGAATAAATCACTATGATGTCATACAGTATATTAACTTATATTTCCTAATATAGAAATTATGCTAATTCTATATAGTTTTAAAAAATTATATAACCAAAAATGTACCTTCATATTTTCCCAGAAGATTTTGTACTGGAAATCTATAAAGAAATTAAAGTTTTAAAAAGTAAGAATGCAGATGTTAGAGTTTGATGGCTCAGCATTTGACCTACAGGCATGACAATGAGAGTTTGACCCACACCACTATACCCTCCAAGAAAACCATTAAAATTAAAGATTAATCATACAGAATTATTGTTTGGAATATACATCATATGCAAAATATTAATATAGTTTACTTGCTATACAATCAATTATACTTTCATTGAAATACTTACACTAAATAGGAAATAATAAATTTGAACATATTACAGTGTATATCCAATTATTTTTTTAGAATTTGCATTCTAATTATCATTAGTTACTGGAGATTCTGTTCTTGGTTGTTAATACAACAAGATATATAATTTTTTTTTTTTGCAAATATTAATGAAATACTTTTCGCCTGACTGGACTTATATTTTAATGCTACACAAAGAAGCTCTGCATTCAATCTTCAACAATGAAAAAATAAATAAATAAAAAATAAAATGTATATATAAAAAATATAGAAGACATGTTTCCTTAGGCCCCAGTAAAGTTGTAAGGCTGAGTACATCATTTTCAAGGACAGTCAACACTGCACATGTGCTTTGAGATAGTACTGAAATATAGAGTTAGAGCTTACCTTCCTATACCAAAACAACACATACATAAACACAGCCTTCCCTGAATTATGTCTGAAGTACCAGCTCTTCTGAGGTTGAGAGGAGCCTCTGGATTTGGAAGCACTTTGGCACCTATATATACAAATTTTGGAAATCTGGCCTTTCAAAACCAGGTAAAGGAAAATGAAGACTGGTCTTCAGTTTGTTTTTAATGAATCCCTGGTGGGCAGCAGCAGTACAGAAAAGTATCTAGTCTGTTTCCACCACTAACTGACCCCCAGTTTACTCACAACTCACATCCCCAGGCCCCAAGAATACTTTTAGGATCTCCAATTCCCTAGCCTTCCTGGTTTCTGCTAGGTGATAATCTGTTCAATCCCCTGCCCATAGCGAAAAAGTTCTCTGTTTTTCTTGGGTAAAGTGGATTGTGAACCCAGAAGCATTAACCGCAGGAGTCCAATGAGGGTCACCTGCTCTTCTTTCTCCTTTAGTAACAGCTCCATCCCTCCACCATCATCCCACTGGGACCCCCAGCTGAACCAGGATTAACCATCTTTCAACAGTTCACTGACTCCCTCCACAGAGACTTCTGCCTACCATGCTTCCTCAAGAACTTTACTTCCTCAGGAACTCATCTTCCTGGCCACCACAAAGCATACTGAGTAACAGGGTTTGGACAGCAGGAAAACAATCTTAGCCAAGCCCATTGCTGATTGTCCCTGTTTACACATTCCTACAAAGGGTGAGAGAGATATTATCAGTCATCTGTCATCACAGTAGCAAAAAGGAGGTAGTATTTTAGCTTCCACTACTACTAAGAGTTTTTCCATTTTTCAAGTTTGCAATACTTACTTGAAAGAAAGAAACAAAACAAAACAAAACAAAACAAAACAAAACAAAACAAAACAAAACAAAACAAAACAAAACAAAACAAAACACCAAAGAAGTCTCTCCTACTTTGTTTTAGTTGAAGGGACTGTCGTGTGTAATTCTAAATTGTTTTATTTATTTACCTAACGTGTTTTTGCACATTTGTATTTTTACAACATGCATGTCTGGTGTTTACACAACATTCATGTCTTGTGCTCTTAGAAACTAGAATAGGATGGCAAAATCCCCTGGATCTTGAATTAAAAATTGTTGTGAGCCATTATGTGGGTCCTAAGAACTAAACCTTGTTTCTGTACAAGAGCAACAAGTGTTCTTAATGTCTAAGTCATCATTCTTTTTTTTTCCATTTTTTATTAGGTATTTAGCTCATTTACATTTCCAATGCTATACCAAAATCCCCCATACCCACCCACCCCCACTCCCCTATCCACCCACTCCCCCTTTTTGGCCCTTGCATTCCCCTGTACTGGAGCATATAAAGTTTGCAAGTCCAATGGGCCTCTCTTTCCAGTGATGGTTGACTAGGCCATCTTTTGATACATATGCAGCTAGAGTCAAGAGCTCCGGGGTACTGGTTAGTTCATAATGTTGTTCCACAAATAGGGTTGCAGATCCCTTTAGCTCCTTGGCTACTCTCTCTAGCTCCTCCATTGGGAGCCCTGTGATCCATCCATTAGCTGACTGTGAGCATCCACATCTGTGTTTGCAAGGCCATGGCATAGTCTCACAAGAGACAGCTACATCTGCGTCCTTTCAATAATATCTTGCTAGTGTATGCAATGGTGTCAGCGTTTGGATGCTGATTATGGGGTGGATCCCTGGATATGGCAGTCTCTATATGGTCCATCCTTTCGTCTCAGCTCCAAACTTTGTCTCTGTAACTCCTTCCATGGGTGTTTTGTTCCCAATTCTAAGGAGGGGCATAGTGTCCACACTTCAGTCTTCATTTTTCTTGAGTTTCATGAATTTAGGAAACTGTATCTTATATCATGGGTATCCTACGTTTTGGGCTAATATCCACTTATCAGTGAGTACCTATTGTGTGAGTTCCTTTGTGAATGTGTTACCTCACTCAGGATGATGCCCTCCAGGTCCATCCATTTGGCTAGGAATTTCATAAATTCATCCTTTTTAATAGCTGAGTAGTACTCCATTTTCTGTATCCATTCCTCTGTTGAGGGGCATGTGGCTTCTTTCCAGCTTCTGGCTATTATAAATAAGACTGCTATGAACATAGTGTAGCATGTGTCCTTCTTACCAGTTAGGGCATCTTCTGGATATATGCCCAGGTCCTCCATTGTTGGTGGGATTTCAGGCTTGTACAACCACTCTGGAAATCAGTCTGGCGGTTCCTAAGTCATCTTTCATTCCCTGCCCTGTGTGTGTGTTTTAAAGTATGTTGGATCATTTCTCTCGATAGATGTTTAATTTTACTATACAGTGGAGATAATAAAAATATGACACTTTCTTAATATTTTCTGTTTCCAAAAAAGAAATAAAAACATCATAATTTGAATAGATTGTGTAAATCATAAAAAGATTTTCAGCAAAAAAACGATGTGTATACATTTCAGTGTATGTGTGCATAAGGAGGTCAGAAATAGACAACTGTTTTATCCTAAATTATATTCCAACTATTTTTTTTTATGAGACAGGGTTTCTCTGTATAGATCTGTTTGTCCTGGAACTCACCCTTTATAACAGGGTGGCCACAAACTCAGAAATTTCCCTTCTTTTTCCTCAAAACTGCAGGTATTAAGGCATGTGCCACCACTGTCTGACACAACTTAAAAGTTGAGACAGGATATCTCTGAATCTGCAGCTCACAAAAACCACTAGGCTACCTAGCCAGCCATCTGTCTCCACCTACTCAGCACTGGCCTGCAGAATGTACTTTTAACGTGGATTCTAGACCCCCATCTTAATTCCATATAGTTTCACAGAAAGAAATTTACCAAAATAACCATCTCTCTAGCCCCCCTGTGAGATTTGTTCTGCTGTAGTCACTACCATTAGTATTATTTTTTTTCTATTGCTCTAATCATACCTAAGTTTAGGCTCCTAAAGTGTTTAATGCTGGTTTTGTTTGTTTCCTTACAATAGAAAATTGGTTTTCTTGCTCAGTTTACATTATACAGTTAATTAAGTAAACTTTTCAGACTCATATTTCATTTGTGAGACTTGTTGCTGTGTTTTGTTTGCTTGTTAGGTTTTTTTTTTTTTGTTTTTCGTTTTTTTTTTTTTTTTTAAATTTGGTGGGTTTGTTGAATTTTTTGTTTGCTTTATTATTTGGTTGCTTTTTGTTTTTTTAATTTTGTTTTTTTTTGTTTGTTTGTATTATTTTTTGTTTTGTTTTTTTTTTTTTTTTTTTTTTTTTGATTTTTCCACAACTGAAGATGAAACTCAAAACTGTTACTTGGTGCTTTACCACTGAGCTACATCTCCAGGTAAACATTATTTCTAAATGTTGGGTACAAAGTCATCTGTATGTGTTTTAAGGAAAACTATGATTTCTGTGAAACCTAAAATTATTCCCTTATGCTATAGGGTCTATAGAGATGTAATGCCCTCTTCTGGCCTCTTCAAAAAAGTTAAATATCTCCAAAAACACAAGAGGTTTTATTATCAGCAAGCTGAGGATGAAGTCCCTCCACCATGCAGGGCAGAGGAGTTTGACCCTGATCAGTGACAGTAGAGGGCTTTTAACAGCTAGCTGAGGAATTGGGAGGAGTTGGGAGGAGAGTTGGTAGAAGTTGGGAAGAGTTGGGAGGTGTTAGGAGGAGAGTTCTTTTCTTCTGGGTGTCCTTGCTGAAATTTACAGGGCAGGAGTGGGGAGTGAGATATTTCTGAATTTTTATCTTATTGTCCTTGGCACAGGAAGGGAGGTATCTCTGGTTGTAAAGTATAGAAACAAAAAGCCTTTTTGCTGGCTATAGAGAAAAAGAGGTTCTTTCTGGCTGTATTTTCAGAGATCAGGGAAAACAAGCTTGGGGAACATCTAGAGGCTTTACCTTCCTGGGAGAAACACTTTAAGTTGGGGTCACACATTCCCCACTCCTTCTAGTATAGAGTTCTTATCTTAGAATTGGGAAAATTAAACCTCTGGCCCAGTTGTCAAATAAGGCCACCATGAGTTTGCATCTTTAGGATTTGTAACATTGAAAGCCCCAGAAGCCCCGCAAATGAGACTAGAGAGTCTCTTGTCAGTGGTAGCAGGGAGAGAGGAGGTTCCTCTGCAGTGTCTTCAGAGTGTGAGCAGGGCCAGGCTAGTGGACCTCGGTATGGTCAGGATGGGTAACCGGGCACATGCTGGAGGAGCTGCTGGACTTGTATCTGGGATCAAGGTTCCTGGAACAATGATGCCAGACCAGGACAGGGTCCCCTATTTGACTCTTATGTGTCACTGTGGTCAGTTCCTGGTTCGTTCCTTTTTTTTTTTTCAGCAATTTCGAGGTGTCCTTTCCAACCAGTTCTAAGGCCTTCAAGGGAGCTAGAAGGGTTTGGGAAAAAAGGAACATCAGGGTCACACATTCTCCCTGCTTCTGTTAAGGGGGGCAGTCCCCCATGGTGAATTTCAAAGGGTGTAAGTTTAAATTTTCCTTGGATGTTCTGTACTTGGAACAAAGTGAAGGGAAGGAGAGTTGTCCAATCTTTTCTTCAGTCTCTAAAGCCAATTTATTCAAGGTTTATTTTCATGATCTATTCATCTGCTATTCCTGTCCTGAACTCTGGGGTCTATAAACACAATGTAACTTCTGATTGATCCACAATTGTCTGGGTAACTCTTGACTTACTTGGGTAATGAAGGAGGGGCCATTGTCTGAGGAAAGTACCTTAGGGATGCTGAATCTTGGAAAAATTTCCTCTAATATCTTCTTTACCATGATATTGGAGGTCTCTTTCTTAGTGGGGAGGGCTTTACTCAACCTGAAAAAGTGTCTATAAAAACTGATAGATATTTATTACTGTACTTGGCTGGTTTAACTTCAGTAAAATCTAATTTTCAGTATGCCTCTGGACAGTTACAGCTTAGCCACCTTCCAGGGGTGTTCTTGTTGTGTCCAGCATTGATGAGGACAAAGGCTTGGCATTTATTAGCACTATCTTGAGCAATGTCAGACATTTTTATAACATAGTAGTTTGAGCTCTTAACAATTTCTTTGAGCTTCTTATTTCCCAAATGTGTGAGCCTGTACAGACTGGCTACATATTGTTGCCCTTTTCTAGTGGGCAGATAATATCAACCATCTTGGGTCTTAGCTACTTTCTGAGGAGTGTACCCACATATCTCAGGTATTTTGCCGATTAGTTCCTGATCTTCTGAGTTTATTCAAAGTCTGTGTCTATGAGTTTATAATGGTCTTTAATTTGTTTATTTTTCTCTTTGAGCCACCTGTTTTTCAGCGAGGTAAGCCATCTGATTTCCTTTCCCTCTGGCATCAAGGCATTTCTGGTGACCAGGACAATGTATGGTGTCTAGTTTTGTTGTTGTTGTTGTTGTTGTTGTTTTGTTTGTTTTGTTTTTGTTTTTTTGTTGTTGTTTTATTTTGTTTCATTTTGTTTTTTGCTTTGTTCTTGTTTTGTTTTGTTTTGATGTGTTTTGTTTGTTTTTTGTTTTTTTGTTTGTTTTTTTAATTTACTTTCAAGTTTTGGCTTCTAAATAGCTCAAAATTTTTTTATTATTAATATCTTTCCCAGCAGAAGTGAGTAGCCCCCGTTGCCTATAGATTGTCCCACATATGTGAGTAGTGGTGAAAACTTACCTGCTGTCTGTGTAGATATTGTTGTTTTTCACTTTGGCCAGGTACAAAGCTTGTGTGAGTGCAATTAGCTCTGCTCTCTGGGTTATTGTCCCTTCAGGCAAGGTGCTGGTGCAGATGGTTTGTTTTCCATTGCCCAGTGCTGCCCCTGCCTTTTGCTTACCTTTAACGAAAAACCTGCTATCATCCGGGCACCAGTTGGTGTAGTCTGGCCATGGCTGATCAGTGAGGTCTTTCTTAGTTCCGGTTTCTTCTGCCAGGATGCACATACACTGGTGCTCTGGTAGGGATTTGTAAGCTTCTGACAGCAAGGTGGCAGAATTCAGGATAGCAGGGTGTACAAACTGCACTCTCTCAGTCAGTAAGAGGTTCTGTTAATGGGTCATGTGAGATTTAGGCATCCAGCGATCAGGCGGTGGTCTAATGATGATTTCTAAGGCATGGGTCTACCACTATCATTCATTGACCTAGAATCAGTTTATCAGCATCTTTGAGAAGTGGGGCCAAAGCATCGATAGCTTTTAAGCACAATGGCCATCCACTGGACACTGGGTCTAGTTTTTTTGTTTGTTTGTTTGTTTGTTTTTTGTTTTTTGTTTTTTGTTTCTTTTGTTTGTTTCTTTGTTTGTTTTGTTTTTTGTTTTTTTTTTTACCAGTATTCCACAGGTTATTTTTATGGCGCCAGAGCTTAGATCAGAA
Source organism: Mus musculus (assembly GCF_000001635.26). Taxonomy (NCBI): domain Eukaryota; kingdom Metazoa; phylum Chordata; class Mammalia; order Rodentia; family Muridae; genus Mus; species Mus musculus. Next base: position 33,127,310 of record NC_000087.7, read on the forward strand.
CCCCACTTTCTTTTCCCGCTCATTCCTCTATATAGAGTGACAGGCTTAGTCATGTCTTGCAGGGCTAGGGCTGGTGCACTAAGCAAGGGCTTTTTAATCTCTTTAAAGGCCTACTGGTGTATGGAGGTCCATAAGAAAGTTCCAGTCTCTTTAGTAAAGTGTTAGAGTGTGGCTGCCAGAGTCGCAAAGCTTGGAATCTAGAGTCTACAAAAACCAGGAATTCCAACAAATTCTCTCACCTGCTTTAAGGATGTTGGGATGGGGATTTGAGTTACAGTCTTTTTCCAAGCTTCTGTCAGCCACCATTTCCTTTCCCTGAGACTATAACCCAAATAGGTTACTTCTGTCTGGCAATTCTGGGCTTTCTTAGCAGATGCCTTGTATCCCAACTCCCTCAATTCTGCCAGTAATTTTTCAGTTCCCAGTCTGCACCATTTTTCGGTGGTGGCAGCAAGAAGCAGGTCATAAACATAATGAAGAAGAAAAACTTGGGGGATTTCTGACCTGAACAGTGCCAAGTCCGAGTGGAAGGCTTCATCAAAGAGAATAGGAGAGTTCTTGAATTTTTGAGGTAAATGTCTCAAAGTTAGTTCGTCCAGCCTATCCCTAATCTGGGTCTCTCCACTTGAAAGCAAAGATTACCTGACTCATGGGATGTAGTTTTAGGCAGAAGAATGTGTCCTTCAGGTGCAGGACTATATAACAATGTCTGTCAGGGTGGAGAGAAGTAAGTAGATTGTAGGAGTTAGGAACAGTAGGATGAATATTTCATACTCTTTCGTTTACTTTTATTAAGTCTTGTACTGGCAGATAAACATTAGTGCCTGGCTTTTTAACTGGTAGTAATGGAGTATTCCAGGGAGATTGACAAGGGACCAAAACACCTAGTTCTATGAGCCTTTGAATGTGAGGTCTGATGCCGACTTGGGCCTCTCTGCTCATGGGGTATTGTTGTACCCCAATAGAAGTCGCACCAGTTTTCAGCTTCACAATGATGGTGGGCACCCTGTTTGCCTCTCCCATACCTTGCATCTCTGCGCAGGCGTGAAGATAATCTCTCTAACCAGGTCCATTCTAGAACTTTTCTCGATGTGGCTTGAGGCTCATATAATCTATATACTTCTTCTAATTTTGAAACTAAAATTATAGAGAGAGGGGCTTATCAATAGATTGAATTTCCTTCCAAAGAAAGTTTATTTGGGCTTTTAATGTGATAGTAAATCTCTTCCCAACAATGGGGTTGACATTCAAGAATGTTGAGGAAGGAATGAGTTACTTGGCTTCTTTTTAAATTAACTTTCTTATCAGTGGTCCAAGAGTATGGTTTCTGATCAGTAGCCATGATTACTACGATTTTTGTTTTGTTTTGTTTTGTTTGGAGACTGATTAGTGGATGGATCCCTGCATATGGCAATCTCTAGATGGTCTATCCTTTTGTCTAAGCTCAAAACTTTGTCTCTGTAACTCCTTCCATGGGTATTTTGTTTCCAATTCTAAGAAGGGAAAAGTGTCCACAGTTTGGGTTTCATTCTTCTTGAGTTTCATGTGTTTGGCAAATTGTATCTTATATCTTGGGGGTATTCTAGGTTTCAGCGCTAATATCCACTTATTAGTGAGTACATATCATTACCATTCTTTTGTGATTGAGTTACCTCACTCAGGATGATGCTCTCCAGGTCCAACCATTTGCCTATAAATTTCATAAACTCATTCTTTTTAATAGCTGTACTATTAGTAGTAGAACTCCATTGTGTAAATGTACCACAATTTTGTAACCATTTTCTGTTGACATGCATCTGGATTCTTTCCAGCTATTGGCTATTATAAATAAGGCCGCTATGAACATAGTGGAGCATGTGTCTTACTAGTTGGAACAGCTTCTGCAGATATGCCCAGGAGAGGTATTGTGGGATCCTATGGTAGTACAATGTCCAATTATCTGAAGAACCGCCAGACTTATTTCCAGAGTTAATTTAAAACTTGCAATTCCACCAACAATGGAGGAGTTTTCTGCTTTCTCCACATCCTTGCCAGCATCTGCTGTCATCTGAATATTTGATCTTAGCTATTCTGACTGGTGTGAGATGGAATCTCAGGGTTGTTTTGATTTACATTTCACTGCTGATTAAGGATGGTGAACATTGTTTCAGGTGCTTCTTAGCCATTTGGTATTCCTCAGGTGAGAATTCTTTCTTTAGCTCTGAGGCCCGTTTTTTATTTGATTTTCTGGAATCCACCTTCTTGAGTTCTTTATATATATTTGATATTAGTGCCCTATCTGATTTAGGACAGTGAAAGATCCTTTCACAATCTTTTGGTGACCTTTTTGTCTTATTGAAGGTGTCTTTTGCCTTACAAAAGATTTGCAGCTTTATGAGGTCCCATTTGTCAATTCTAAATCTTACAATACAAGCCATTTTTCTTCTATTCAGGAATTTTTCCCTGTTCCCATATCTTTGAGGCTTTTCCCCACTTTCTCCTCTACAAGTTTCAGTGTCTCTGATTTTATGTGGAGCTCCTTGATCCACTTACATTTGACCTTAGTACAAGGAGATAGGAATGGATTGATTCACATTCTTCTACATGATAACCACCAATTGTCCCAGCACTATTTGTTGAAAATGCAGTCTTTTTTACACTGGATGGTTTTAGCTCCCTTGTAGATGATCAATTGACAATAGGTGTGTGGGTTCATTTCTGGGTCTTCAATTCTATTCCATTGGTCTACTTCTCTGTCACTATATCAGTACCATGCAGTTTTTATCACAATTGCTCTGTAGTAAAGCTTTGGGTCAGGCATGGTGATTGCACCAGAGGTTCTTTTATCCATGAGAAGATTTTTTGCTATCCTAGGTTTTGTTTATTCCCAATGTATTTGCAGATTGCCCTTTCTAATTCATGGAAGAATTGAGTTGGAATTTTAATGGAGAGTTTATTGAATCTGTAGATTTCTTTTGGCAAGATGGTCATTTTTACAATGTTGATACTGCCAATCCATGATAATGGATGATCTTTCCATCTTCTGAAATCTTCTTTAATTTCTTTCTTCAGAGACTTGAAGTTGTTATCATACAGATCTTCCACTTCCTTAGTTAGAATCACACCAAAGTATGTTATATTATTTGTGACTATTGAGAAGGGCGATGGTTCTCTAATTTCCTTCTCAGCCTGTTTGTTCTTTGTGAAGAGAAAGGCCATTGACATGTTTGGTTAATTTTATATTCAGCTATTTCACCTTCGTTGTTTTTCAAGTTTAGGTGTTCTGTGGTGGAATTTTTAGGTTCACTTATATATACTATCATATCATCTGCAAAAAGTGATATTTTGAATTCTTCTTTTCCAATTTGTATCCCCTTGGTCTCCTTTCATTGTCAAATTGCTCTGCCTGGGACTTCAAGAACAATGTTGAATAGGTAGGGAGAAAGTGGGCAGCCTTGTCTAGTCACTGATTTTAGTGGGATTGCTTCCAGCTTCATACCATTACATTTGATGTTGGGTACTGATTTACTGTAAATTGCTTTTATCCTGTTATGCCTTGAATTCCTGATCCTTCCAAGACTTTTATCATGAATGGGTTTTGGATTTACTTAAATGATTTCTTTGCATCTAATGAGAAGATCATGTGGTTTTGTCTTTGAGTTTGTTTATATAATGGATTATGTTGATGGATTGCCATATATTAAACCATCCCTGTACACCTGGTATAAAACCTATTTGGTAAGGTTGAATGAAATTTTTAATGTGTTCTTGGATATGATTAGGGATAATTTTACTGAGTATTTTTGTTTCGATATTCATAAGGGCCACTGTTCTGAAGTTCTTTATCTTTGTTGGATCTTTCTGTGGTTTAGGTATCAGAGGAATTGTGTCTTCATAGAATGAGTTGGTTAGAGTACCTTTTATTGCTATTTTGTGGAATTATTTGTGCAGAACTGGAATTAGATATTCTTTGAAGGTCTGATAGAACTCTGCATTAAACCCATCTGTTCCTGGGCTTTTTTTTTTTTTTTTGGTTGGGAGACTATTAATGCCTGCTTCTATTTCTTTAGGGTATATGGGACTGTTTAGATAGTTAACTTGATCCTGTTTTAACTTTGTTACCTGGTATCTGTCTAAAAATTTGTCCATTTTGTCCAGGTTATCCTGTTCTGTTGAGTATAGTGTGTTATAGAAGGATCAGATTGTATTTTGGATTTCTTCAGGATCTGTTTTTAATGTCTCCCTTTTCAATTCTGATTTTGTTAATTAGGATGCTGTCTCTGTGCCTTAAGGGATGCTAGCTAAGGGTTTATCTATCTTGTTGATTTTCTCAAAAAACCAGCTCCTCTTTGGTTGATTCTTTAAGTAGTTCCTCTTGTTTCCACTTGGTTAATTTCACCCCTGAGTTTGATTATTTCCTTCCATCTACTCCTCTTGAGTGAATTTGCTTCCTTTATTTTGGAGATTTTTCATGTGTTCTCAAGCTGCTTGTATGTGCTCTCTCTGGTTTCTTTTTTGAGGTACTCAAATCTATGAGTTTCCCTCTTAGTAATGATTTCATTGAGTCTCATAAGTTAGGGAATGTTGTGGCTTTATTTTCATTAAACTCTAAAATGTCTTTAATTTCCTTCTATATCCCTTCCTTGACCAAGGTATCACTGAAAAGACTGTTGTTCATTTTCAACGTAAGTGTTGGCTTTCCATTATTAATGTTGTTATTGAAGATGAATCATCCTAAGTCCTTGGTGGTCTGATAGGATGCTTTGGACAATTGCAATATTTTTTATCAGTTGAGGCCTGTTTTATGACCAATTATATGGTCAATTTTGGAGAATGTACCATGATGTGCTGAGAAAAAGTTACATCCTTTTGTTTCAGGATAAAACATTCTGTAGATATCTATTAAGTCCATTTGTTTAATAACTTCTGTTAGTTTCACTGTGTCCCTATTTAGTTTCTGTTTCCACGATATGTCCATTGATAAAAGTGGTTTGTTCTGTAACTAGATTGATCAAATTGTAAAATGGTTTGTAAATTTACTTAAGGAAGGATTTTTATATTTAGGTTTTTTTTTTTAATTTTAACTCATTAGGTCAAGAATTCAAAACATATCTAGACATAGCTCCATGGATGAATTTTTTTTAATTTATTAACTTTTTTGTTTAAGTGATTTACATACAAATAAAATTTTTTCCTCCAAAAAAAAAAAAGTGCATTGTTGAAGCCTCCCACTATTATTGTGTGAGCTGCAATGTGTGCTTTGAGCTTTCTTTAATGAATTGGATTGCCCTTGCATTTGGAGCATAGATATTCAGAATTTAGAGTTCCTCTTGGAAGATTGTAACTTTAATGAGTATGAAGTGTCCTTCTTTGTCTTTTTTGAAAACTTTAGGTTAAAAATCAATTTTATTCGATATTTAAATGGTTACTCCAGCTGATTTCTTCAGACCATTTACTTGGAAAATTGTTTTCCAGCCTTTCACTCTGAGGTAGTGTCTGCCTTTTTCCCTGAGATGGGTTTCCTGTAAGCAGTAGACTATTGGGTCCTGTTTTTGTAGCCAGTCTGTCAGTCTATGTCTTTTTATTGGGGAACTGAATCCATTGATATTAAGAGATATTAAGGAAAAGTAATTGTTGCTTCCTATTATTTTTGTTGTTAGAGTTTGCATTCTGTTCTTGTGGATGTCTTCTTTTTGGTTTGTTGAGGGATTACTTTCTTGCTTTTTGTAGGGTGTGGTTTCTGTCCTTGTATTTTTTTTTTCTCTTATTATACTTTGAAGGGTTGGATTCACGGAAAGCTAATGTGTGAATTTGTTTTTTATCGTGAAATACTTTGTTTTCTCCATCTATGGTAATTGAGAGTTTGGCTGGGTATAATAGCCTGGGCTGGCATTTGTGTTCACTTAGTATCTGTATAATATCTGTCCAGGATCTTCTGTCTTTCATAGTCTCTGGTGAAAAGTCTGGTGTAATTCTGATAGGCCTACCTTTATATGTTACCGACCTTTTTCCCTTACCCCTAGGTTTGGACTTCACATTGTGTCCTGGATTTCCTGGATGTTTGAGATAAGATCTTTTGCATTTTGTATTTTATTTGATTGTTGTTCCAATGTTCTCTATGGAATCTTCTGCACCTGACATTCTCTCTTCCATGTCTTGTATTCTGGTGCTGATGCTCGCATCTATGGTTCTAGATTTCTTCCCTAGGTATTCTATCTCTGGCATTGCCTCAGTTTGGGGTTTCTTTATTGTGTCTAATTCACTTTTTAGGTCTTGGATGGTTTTATTCAATTCCATCACCTGTTTGGTCGTGTTTTCCTTCAATTCTTTAAGTTTTTTTTTTTTTTGTGCTTCCTCTTAAGGTCTTCTACCTATTTAGCAGTGTTCGCCTGTATTCCTTTAAGTGAGTTATTAAAGTCCTTCTTGATGTCCTCTACCATCAACCTGAGATATGCTTTTAAATGTGGGACTACCTTTTCGGGTGTTTTGGCGTTTCCAGGACTGGGTGAGATGGGAGTGCTTTAATTCTGATGATGGTGAGTGGTCTTGGTTTCTGTTAGTAAGATTCTTATGTTTGCCCTCCATCATCTGGTAAATCTCTGGAGTTAGTTGTTATAATTGTCTCTGGTTATATCTTGTTCCTCAGGTGATTATTTTAGCCTCTATCAGCAGACCTGGGAGACTAGTTTTCTCCTGAGTTTCAGTGTTCAGAGTACTCTCTGCAGGCAAGATCTCCTCTTGCAGAGAAGGGTCCCAGATACCTGAAATGCCCAAACCACAAAATACACTAAGGTCCTTAAAACAACAACAACAACAACAACAACAACAAAAAGAAAAAAACACTAAAATCACACAAGAAGCCTATAAACCAAAAAAACTGAAACTCTCTACAAAAAGCTCTACAAACTCTTTCAAAAACCCATAGAAATTTAAAAGAATTACACAGAAGCCAAAATGCACCTAATACTTCTCTTTCTTCCTTCCTTCCTTCCTTCCTTCCTTCCTTCCTTCCTTCCTTCCTTCCTTCCTTCCTTCCTTTTTTTTTTCCTTTTTTGAGTTTTTAGAGACTGGATTTCTCTGTGTATCCGTGGCTGTTCTGGATCTCACTCTGTCGACAGGGTGGCCTCTAACTCAAAAATCCACTACCTCTGCCTCCCAATTGCTGGGATTATAGGCATGGGCCACGATTGCCTGGCAACCCTAAAATAATTAAATCCCAAATATAAAATCCTAAACTTTTTTTTATTAAAAAAACATCAAGAACAACAACAACAACAATAAAAAACTCTAAGAAATACAGTAAAATGCTAAAAAAAAAGTAAAGCCTAAATTAAACCCCAAACCATAAAAAACACTAAAAATCCTTTAAAAACCAAGAAAAAATACTGAAACTCCACCAGAAGCCTGAGAAACAAAAAACTCTAAAACACTATTCTCAAAACCCTAAAATAACACTTAAAAAACCCCAGTATTAAAAAAAAAACCCTCAAGATGCCCAAAATATCCATAAAGCACTTTTTTCTTCTTCCTTCTTTCCTTCCTTCCTTCCTTCCTTCCTTCCTTCCTTCCTTCCTTCCTTCCTTTCTTTCTTTCTTTCTTTCTTTCTTTCTTTCTTTCTTTCTTTCTTTCTTTCTTTCTTTCTTTCTCTCTTTTGAATTTTTGGAGATTGGGTTCCTCTGTGTATCCCTGGCTCTTCTGACTCTCACTTTGTGGATAAGGTTGTCCTCGAACTCACAAATCCAATTGCTCTAGATCTACCTCCCAATTGCTGGGATTAAAGGCATGGGCCACCATTGCCTGGCCACCCTAAAACTCTTAAACTCCAAAAATAAAATCTTAAAGTTAAATTTAAAAAAATCTCAAACACACACACACACACACACACACACACACACACACTCACACACACACACACACACACACACACTACACACACACATATTCACACATACACACACTCACCAAAACAAACAAAAAAAAACTAAAAAAAACATATAAAGCCTAAAAAATATCCCAAAACCCTCAAAAACCCTAATATTCAAAAAAAAAAAACCGAAAAAAACACTAAAAAAACAATAAATTACTGAAAACCAAAAAAAAACCCTCTAGAACACTCTTCTTAAAACCATTAAGAAAAACACTGAAATTCTAAAAAAATTAAAAATATACAAGATCGCAAAACTGAACCAAATCTGTGTCTTTGTTTTTTCATTTTGTTTTGTTTTGTTTGTTTTTTTTTTTTTTTTTGAGTTTTTGGAGATTGGGTTTCTCTGTGTTTCTCTGGCTGTCCTGGAGCTCACTTTGTAGACCAGCCTGGCCTCGAACTCAGAAATATACTACCTCTGCCTCCCAATTACTGGGATTAATTAATTAATTAATTACTGGCCACTACTTCCTGGCAACACTAAAATCCATGAACTTCAAAAACAAAATTAAAAATTAAAAAAAATACACTAAAAACCACACACAAACACACACACACACACACACACACAAACACACACACACAAACTAAACCTAAAAAAAAGAAAGATAATATTCTAAAAAAAACTTTAAAAAAAAAACAAAACTCTAAAACACCTTAGAATCCTTAAAATTCAAAAAAACCCTAAAAATACACTAAAATATTGAAAACCAAAAAAAAAAAAAATCCCTCCAAAACACTCTTCTAAAAACTCTACAAAACTCGTATCAAAAACAATAAAATTAAAAACAAACAAACAAACAAAACAACTCAAAACAAACAAATAAACAAAAAAAACACCACAGGAAGCCCAAAATGTCCATAAAGTAATTATTTTTCTTTCTTCCTTCCTTCCTTTCTTTCTTTCTTCCTTCCTTCCTTTCTTTCTTTCTTTCTTTCTTTCTTTCTTTCTTTCTTTCTTTCTTTCTTTCTTTCTTTCTTTTTTCTTTGTTTTTCTTTGTTTTTTTTTCTTTCTTTTTTTGTTTTGTTTTTTGGTTTTTGGTTTTTGTTTTTTTTTTTTTTGTGGTTTCTTTGATGACTGGGTTTCTCTGTGTATTCCTGGCTGTCCTGGAGCTCCCTCTGTAGACCAAGCTGGCCTTGAATTAAAAAAATCTTCCTGCCTCTGCCTCCCAAGTTCTGGGATTAAAGGCAAGGGCCATCATTGCCTGGAAACCCTAAAACAATTAAACTTCAAACATAAAATCCTAATTTTTTTTTAAATCAAAATCAACAACCACAATTACCAAAAGACCCTAAGAAATACAGTATAATGCTAAAAGGTAAAATAAAGCCTAAATTAAACACCAACACCATAAAATACACTAAGATCCTTAAAACAAACAAACAAGAAAAAACACTAAAAATACACAGGAAGCCTATAAACCAAAAAAAAAAAAAAAAACAATAAAAAAAACAAAAAAAAACAAAAAAAACAAAAACAAAAAAACCTCTAAAACACTCTTCTATAAACTCTACAAACCCTTCCAAAAACCCATAGACATCTAAAAATAATACACAAGAAGCCAAAATTACTCTAATACTTTTTTTTTTTTTGAGACTGTGTTTCTCTGTGTATCCCTGGCTGACCTGGAACTTCCTCTGTAGCTCAGACTGGCCTCAAACTCAAAAATCCACTACCTCTATCTCTCAATTGCTGGGATTTAAGGCAAGGGCCACTACTTCCTGGCAACCCTAAAACTCTTACATATCAAAAATAAAACCTTAAAATTTAATTTAAAAATTCTCAAACACATACACACACACACACACACACACACACACACACACACACACACACACACACACACACACACACACACACACACACAGACACATAAACACCAGGCATGGTGGAACACACCTTTTATCCTAGCCCTTGGGAGGCAGAGGATGACAGATTTCTTAGTTTGAGGCCAGCCTGGTCTACAGAGTGAATTCCAGGACAGCCAGGGCTATACAGAGAAACTCTGTATCGAAAAAAAGAAAATCCAAAAACAAGTGAACAAAAAACTTAACCCAAACCAAAAAAAAAACAAAAAAACAAAAAAAAACAAAAAAAACCCAAAAACAAACAAACAAACAAAAAAACCACCCCCCCAAAATACTAAAAAACAAAAATCATAAAAAAAACTTTAAAGCCTAAAAAAAACCCAAACCCTGAAGAACCCTAATATCCTAAAAAAAAAAAAAAAAAAAAAAAAAAAAACAGAAAAAAACACTACAAATACACTAAAATACTGAAAACCAAAAACACCTCTAAAACACTCTTCTTAATACCCTAGAAAACTCTTAAGAAGAACACTAAAATTCTAAAAAATTAAGAATATAAAAGAATGTAAAAATGACCCCAAAAGTGGGCTTATTCTTGTTTTTTTGTTTTTTTGAGTTTTTGGAGACTGGATTTCCTGTATCTGTGGCTGTTCTGGAGCTCTGTCTGTAGACCAGGCTGGCCATTAACTCAAAAATCCTCCTACCTCTGCCTCCTAATTGCTGGAATTAAAGGCATGGTCCACCATTGCCTGGTAACCCAAAAACAATTAATTCCCCAATATAAAACTCTATTTGTTTTTTCAATGAAGAACAAAAACAAAAAACCCTAAGAAATACAGTAACATCCAAAAAAAAAAAAAAAAGAAGAAATAAAGTAAAGCCTAAATTAAACCTCAAAACCCTAAAATACACTAAAATCCTTAAAAAACCAAGAAAAACACTAAAAAATACACTAGAAGCCTGAAAAACAAACAAACAAAACAAAAAACAAAAACAACAACAAAAAACTTCTAAAACACTCTTCTAAACACTTTACAAACCTTTTGAAAAACCCATAGAAATCTAAAAAAAAAAAAGGTACATAAGAAGCCAAAATGTCCCTAAAACATGTCCTTCCTTCCTTTATTCCTTCCTTTCTTCCTTTTTCTTCCTTCCTTCTTCCTTCCTTCCTTTTTTCCTTCCTTCCTTCATTTCTTCCTCCCTCTCTCTCCCTCCCTCCCTCCCTCCCTTCCTTCCTTCCTTCCTTCCTTCCTTCCTTCCTTCCTTCCTTCCTTCCTTCCTTCCTTCCTCCCTTCCTGTCTCTCTCTCTCTCTTTGTCTGTCTGTCTGTCTGTCTGTCTTCCTTTCTTTCTTTCTTTCTTTCTTTCTTTCTTTCTTTCTTTCTTTCTTTCTTTCTTTCTTTCTTTCTTTCTTTCTTTCTTTCTGTCTTTCTGTCTTTCTTCTTTTCTTTTTTTTTTTTTCTTTTTTTTTTAAGTTTTGGAGACTGGTTTTCTATGTTTATCCCTGGCTGTCCAGGAGATCCCTCTGTAGAACAGGCTGGCCTTGATCTAAAAAAAATCCCCTACATTTTCCTCCCAAGTGCTGGGTTTAAAAGCATGGGCCACAATTGCCTGGCAACTCTAAAACTATTAAATACTAAAATTAAAAACCCTCAAATTGTAAATAATTATTCAAGAACAACAACAACAAAATAACCTAAGAAAAACAATAAAATTCAAAAAAAAACCAAAAACAAAAAAAACAAAAAAACTAATACACTAGAAGCCTCAAAAAAAAAAAACAAATATAGAGTTTAAAACACTCCTCTAAAAACACTAAAAACACTTAAAAAAAAAAACTAAAAATCTTTAAAAAACACAGATGAAGCCAAAAATGTCGCTAAATTTCTTTCTTTCTTTCTTTCTTTCTTTCTTTCTTTCTTTCTTTCTTTCTTTCTTTCTTTCTTTCTTTCTTTTTTCTTTTTCTTTCTTTCTCTTTCTTTGTTTCTTTCTTTTTTCTTTCTTTCTTTCTTTCTTTCTTTCTTTCTTTCTTTCTTTCTTTCTTTCTTTCTTTCTTTCTTTCTTTCTTTCTTTCTTTCTTGTTTGTTTTGTTTGTTTTTTTTTTTTTTTCTTTTTGAGTTTTGGAGACTGGGTTTCTCTGTGTAACCCTGGCTGTCCTGGAGAATATGCTGACTTGAACTCTTAAATTTACCTACTTCTGCCTCCCAAGTGTAGGATTAAAGGCAAGGTCACCACTGCCTGCCAACACTAAAACTCTTAAACGCAAAAAATATAACTCCAAAATTAAAATAAAAAAAAAAACTCAAGAAAACAAACAAACAAACAAACAAACAAACAACAACAACAAAAAAATAGAAACAGTAAAACGCTAAAAATACCGCAAAGCCTAATAACTGAAAATCACTAAAATACCAGACCAGGTAGCACTCTGAACCCAAAGGGAGAGGCTCCTCAGTGTCCCTCCTCATTCAGAATGCTTGGATGGTTGCACTGCTACCTCAAGCAGAACTGCAAAGTGAGGCAGCTCAGGACTGGCCTCTACAGGCTCGAGAACAGCCTCTCTCCAGGCTCGGGACTGGCCCGGGCAGGCATGAGGACAGCCTCTCTCCAGGCTCGGGACTGGCCCGGGCAGGCATGAGGACAGCCTCTCTCCAGGCTCGGGACTGGCCTGTGCAGGCGCAAGGACACTCACTGTCCAGGCTCAGGACTGGCCCGTGCAGGCGCAAGGACACTCACTGTCCAGGCTCGGGACTGGCAGGCATGAGGACAGCTGCTCTCCAGCTCGCAACTGGCCCGTGCAGGCATGAGGACAGCAGTTCTAGAACTTTGCTTCATTCCTGAGGCCAACGGTCACTCTAGTTCTGTGCTCTTGGCCTTCAGGACGCGTTCACAGTACTCGGGAGAGAGTGCCGCTCTCAAAGGTTGCTGCTTAAGCATTGTTTGCCACGAGTCACCATTGGCAAGTACATGCACTGCCCCTTTCATGGGCAGTGGCCCATTTCATGTTTCTTGAACAATTTCCTTCACGATTAAATGGCCAGACGTGTGGAGAGAGGGCAGGAAGCCTCAGCCCGGACTTTACCCTCTGACCAGGGACCGGTTTCCCAGCCTCCACGGCCTGGGACCCCCTTCAGTGTCCCCCAAAGGAATAATAATACCGTACCCCAATTGGGGAATCTCTTGCAGGGTTCCCAGCCTCCACGTCCTGGGACCCCCTTCACTGTCCCCCAACCGGATGGTAACACCTTACCCCAACAAGGGAAGCACTTGACCAGCAGAGACCCGAGGGACTTTGATCATCCGGGGCTCCTTAGACGGACTCGGTACAAGTTCAGGAGCCCAAATCCCTATGAAGACCAGAGATTCAAAAAAACTGATGCTCACGTGACAGAAAAGCTACAGAAACTCAAAGCTCTTGTCAAGGCTTCAGCCAAGAAGAGGATCCCGGACCCTTTGAGGAACCTGAAAGAGAACAAAAAATGGACAGTTACAATTCCTCTGAGGGTTCCTGAGGGCACGAGTCACCCACTGACCAGGGATACCAGACCATCTGTTTTACAGCCTGCCACCAGAAAAAGAGTAGCCTCCTCTTCTGTGCCCATCCCTGGGAAGGTGACAAGAAGCCAGTCTATGTCCACTGTGTTTGAAGAACCTATGGATTTTGACCAGTTGGGTGATAGAGTGCCTGCAGCATCTTCCACAAACGGGGCTGGAGATGCCAGTCACAAGTTTAAAGAAGATCACACAGTGCCTGGGCCGTCTTCTGCTGGACAACATGGACAGGTAATCTCCCCACATATTCAAGGTTCCCCACACCCTTCCGTATCTAGCCAAGGAGATCCGGGAACTTCCACTTCTCCCCAAGATGCTCAGGGACTGTCCCTATCCACCCAACATGCTCGGCGACTGTCCCTATCCACCCAACATGCTCAGGGACTGTCCCTATCCACCCAAGATGTTCTCGAACTAACCAGATATTTCCAAGAGTCTATGGGGCATTCCACATCTGCCCAGGCATCCCAAAGACTTCCCACTTGTGCTGAAAGGAAAATCATACATGCCTCCTCTTCCAGAAGGAGTTCCAAAAGGTTATCCCCTACCCTACATAACTCTAATCTTTCCAATTCTCCTCCAAAGCATGTTGGACAAGACTCCTCTGGTCAAGGGGACCTACAACAGGCCCCATCAGACAAGGAGGGATCCAAACCTCCTTCTCCCAAAGGTAACATCACTGATTTCTCTTTTGTCTCAAATGTATCGACTTCCACTTCCTCTCCCCAGGAGAGTTCAACATGTTTGACAGCTGCCAAAGCAGGGCATAAAGCTAAGTCCTCTCACAAAGACAGCCAAAGATGTTCCCCTTCTCCCCCAAAGTGCCCCATGCAATCTGCTTCTAGTAAAGTGAGTTTGAGACCTGACCCTGCTGACCAAGAGGATTTCAGAACTTCCCCTTTAAACCAAGAGGGCTTTCAAAGTCCTCTACCATTAAAAAATGGGCTCAGATCATCTCTTACAGTCCAAAGGGAAAGAAATGCAATCACGATTCCAAAAGTGAGCCTCACACCGCTCATACCTGCCCAAGCAGAGACAACAATTTCCACACCTATACCAGGAGCTCAAGGACCTTTGCCATCCTTAGAAGGGGCTCTTGAGAGTTCCACACATAGGCTATATGTGATAGAAACTCCCGAGTCCTCCAAAGGGACTCTTGTGCCTTCTGCACATACACAAAGTGAACTAGAACCATCAGCATCTTCCCCAGGGGTTCTGAGACCTTCTCCATCTGTTAGGTGGCCACTAGGATTATCTCCCTCTATGGAAGAGCATCAAAGACATGTTCTTAAATCTGATCTCCCACAGAAAGGAAGATTAAATCATTCTCCTGCTATGAAAAGTGACCCTGAACATTCTCATTCTAGCAGAGGATTGAAAGATGCTCTCTCTAAACAACGGGTCTCCAGAAAGTCCCGATCTGATCAAGAATTATTCAAATATCCCCTACCAGCCAAAAGGGTCCTCCTGACTTGTCATCAGGTCCCAAACAGCCAAGATTCTGCCAAAATGCTCCCAGGGAGCCAAACAAGCTCCATATTTGTACAGTGTGCTGAGACCATACAACCCTCCATGCAGCCCTTGGTGACACTGGGACATTGTGTATCTGTAGGAGAGGCTGTAAAGGATTCCCCATATACATCAAAGATGCTACGATTTCCAAAACCTGTACAGGATTGTCTGAGTACTACCCTATCACATAAAGGGTTTGTAGGACAGGCTACATCTACAAAAGGAGTTCTAGCCACAGTCCCATCTTTAGAAATGACTCGTGGATGTGACACATCTACAAAAGATGTTCTAGGACAGATTCCATCTGTACAGAAGGTTCTGGATCCAATCCTATGTGAGCAAGGTGCTGTGGGAGGTGATTTGCACACACAAGAGTCTGTAGCATCCTGTACGGCTAAAGAAGGGAATTCCTTGGATTCTACCTGTGCACAAGAATCCATAGGACCTCCCCAAACTTCACAGGAGACTATGAGAACTTCCCTATCTCCTCAAGAGGATCAGCCATCTTCCCCATCTACACAAGATGCTATAGACTCTTATCCACCTGGACAAAGGGCCGTTGGTCCTTCTCCATGCCCACAAATGTCTCCAGAATATCTTCCAAATGCCCATAAGGCTCTAGGTTCTACTTCATCTTCAAAAGGGCCCTTGGAACCTGTTTTGCCTATCAAGCTGGCTACGTCACCTGATACTTCTATACAGAAGGTGTTATCCCTTTCTCAGGCTGAAGAAAATTTTCTTGGAACTTCCACTAGTACACAAGGAGGTCTAGAAATTTCCCTACCTGCTCAAGAGGCTCTTATACCTCTCACATATGTCCATGATGCTCTAGGAGAGGCCACATCTACACAGGTATCTCTAGGACATTCCCCTCACTCTGAAGCCACGGGCAAGAATTGCACGGGTACACAAGACACATTAATACCTTCCCCATCTGTGCAGATGGTCATAGGATCTACCATATCTGAACAGGGTGCTTTACAATTATCTCCATCTACCCAAGAGTGTTCCTTTCACATGCCTTCTCTGATGGGAAGTAGTAGACCTTCTCCCTCTACCCATTTTTCCCCAAGCATCCGGTTTCTACTAAAAACAGGTTGAGTGTTGATCCTTCTGATAAAGGAGACTCCAGAACTTCTGATGAAAGGGGACTTGCATCATCTCCTGCTGCCAAAGAAACATCAATCGCTACAACGACTCCTCAGGTGAGTCCCACCCCTTCTGTATCTGTCCAAAATGCCTTGAAACATCCCACAGATGACCAAGGGACTGTGGAAAGTTGCCAGTTGGACAAAGGGTATGGTGGACATTCCATATTTCCCCAAAAGGCTCAAGGGCTTTCTCTGTCTAACCAAAAGGCTCTGGTCTGTTCACGATCTGGCCCAGAGCTCCAGGGAATTTCTTTATCTCTCTCAAATGATCCAGAACATTTTGCCCATGCTCAAGGTGATTGGTCCGTTGGCCAATCAGACTTCAGAACGACACAACCTCTTTTATATTACCAAGGGTCTAAGGGAAAGTCCACATGTAAAAAAAATCATCTAGAAGTTGTGCCTTTAGCCCAAACATATCAAAAATCTTCCATGTCTTCTAAAGCATCTAAAAAACCTTCTGCCTCCAACATTCTTGTTGTGGGACAGTTACCATCTGCCCTAGGATCTGCTAGATCGTTAACATCTAAGCATGAGCATCTAGAAACTTTACCAGCTGTGCAAAGGTCTTTAGGATGTTTAGCATTTTCCCCAGGAACTCTGGGTGTCCAGGGAACAACAGAACATTTGCCACCTGGCCAAGGTGTTCAGAAAACTTTTCCATCTTCAACAAGGTGTTCAGGATATTCACTCCACCTTCCGGGAGATCTGGATCATTCTTCATCAGCACAAGGAGTTTCCAGACATGCACCCCCAACTCAGGGGCCTCTGGAATCTTCTTCATGCTCACCTGAGTTTGCAGGACCTTTGATGTCCTTGCAAAGGCCTCTGGATCTTTCCACAACTACCCAGAGTACTGATGCTACTTCACCAAGTACTCAAGGGACTTTAGCACCTTTGTTATCTCTCCCAAGTAAAACAAGAGCCTGCCAACGTACTCAAAGATTGCTAGGAGCTTTTCCACCTAGACCAGGAGCTCTGGCAATTTCCCCGTCAGCCATTGTGGCTCCTGGACCCTTACCAGTGGCTCCAGAGCCTGTGAGCCTTTCTCTGTCATCTCAGGAGACTCCATCCAATTTGCCCCACATTCATGGAGTTCTAGATTTATCTCAGTCTGGCTCAGTGTCCCCCCTAAATGTCATGCCACTCACTCAATGGCAACATGGAACTCCTTCCTCCTCAGAAGGAAGTGTAGCACATTTGTATTCTGTTCAAGGGGCTGTGGGACAATCTCTCTCTGCACAACAGACTCCAGAACTCTCCACATCCACACAGGGAACTCTCAGACATTCTTTTTCTGTTCTGGGTGATAGGCCACCTTCCTCACCTTCTAAGGTGTCTAAAGGACCATTGCCATCTGTGGATGTGGATATGGGGACAGATTCACAGAGATCTCCAGGACATTTGAAAAATGTCTCAGGTTTTCCAAGCCATATGCTGCCTGGCCCAGATCCTGTGGGAATTTCCTTACCTACTCTTGCTACTGAGTCTTTGTTATCTTCCTCATCTTGCCAAGGGCTTCAAGGGTCTTTGCAATCCACCAAGGATGGTGGAAAAAACTCACTTACTGCAGCAAATGCTCAGAAACATGATCAATTTACTTCACAGACCTTAGAACTTTTGATAACTACCCAAGGACCACTGCCCACTTACACACCTTCTAAACAGACTCTGCATTCTTCACCATCTAAACTAGGGGATTTCCAATTGCAAAGGTCTCTTGAAATGTCATCACTGGCACAAGGGACCCTAGGTTCTTTGGTATCCTCCCAAAAGGAAGGTACAAAATACAAATCAGAAAAAGACATTGTGAGACAGTCTTTATCACTACAGGGGACTGTAGAACCATCATGTCATAAGACAGGAGCTTTAGGATCTACTCAATATGCTGATAGGGTGCCTCAAATATTTCCATCAAATCAAGGAGCTGAGATACATTCTCTGTGTCCTACAGGGGCTATGGGGCTGCCCACATCTGAAACTGGGGCTCTAGAAAATTCGCCATCTAAACCAGGACCTGTGAAATTTTTCAGTTCTTTTCAAAAGGCTTCTACAATTTCTCTATCTATGCAAGATACCCTGCAACATCCACCATCTGTAACAGAGGCTGTGATATCTTCTCCATCTACCCAGGGAACTAAGAAAACATTGTTATCTACCCAAGGGACTGTGAAACTTTCAATATCTGCACCTCCTCACACTACAACAGGAACACTAACAATTGTGACATGTAAGCAAGGGCCTTTAGAAAATTCTGAACCTGTCCAGGGGACTGAAGGTTCTTCTACAACTACCTCAGGGAAACTAGAGCATTCAGCATCTTTACAAAAGAAGCTAGAGCACTCTTCACACATGGTAGAATCTCTGGATAACTTGCCATCTGTCCAAGAGACTACAACAGATCCTTTGCCTCTTATAGGGTCTATGGGACCTCCCAAATCTGAAACTAAGACAACAGAAAATTTTCCATCTGAAAAAAGATCTTCTGAATCCACCAGGAAAACTAAAAAAGCATTGTTATATTCCCAAGGGACTGTGGGAAGTTCCTCATCTGCACCACATGCTCAGAAACCTCCTCACACTACAACAGGAACACTAACAATTGTGACATGTAAGCAAGGGCCTTTAGAACATTCTGGACCTGTCCAGGGGACTGAAGGTTCTTCTACAACTACCTCAGGGAAACTAGAGCATTCAGCATCTTTCCAAAAGAAGCTAGAGCACTCATCACACATGGTAGAATCTCTGGATAACTTGCCATCTGTCCAAGGGACTACAACAGATCCTTTGCCTCTTATAGGGTCTATGGGACCTCCCAAATCTGAAACTAAGACAACAGAAAAATTTCCATCTGAAAAAAGATCTTCTGAATCCACCAGGAAAACTAAAAAAGCATTGTTATATTCCCAAGGGACTGTGGAACCTTCATCATCTGTACTATGTGCTCAGAAACTTCCCCAAACTACATCAGGCACTCTAACAACTGTGAGATGTAAGCAAGCACCTCTTGAACATTCTATACCTGTCCAGGAAACTGTTGGTACTTTGCCATCTTTCCCAGGGTTTCTAGAACATTTACCATCTTACCAACAGAAGCCAGGGGACTGGTCATATACAGTAGAATCTCAGTATACCTCACCATCTCTCCAAGTCACTAAAGGCCCTTTGCAACATACCTCAAGTCATACAGGACATTCACAACCTGACCAACGATCTCAGGTGTCTTCTTTAGAAGTTTCAAGTGATCTAGCACATTTGCTATCTACCAAACTTAGCATATCTGTTGAGGCATCTCTAGACCTTTCACCATATACTCAACAGTCTATGCAGCAGTCAACATCTTCCCAGGAGATTCTGGGATCATCGGAGTCTGCCCAGTGTGCTCATCAACATTTTTCTTCGGGGTCAGGTTCCTTGGGAATGTCGTCATGGGTACCAAGGACACCAGAAACATTGCCACATGTACCAAAGCCTCATGGCCATTGCACACTAACACAAGCAAGTCAAGTTCCTCCACCGTTTTTACAAAAAGCTGTTGCAACATCCCTGTATCCACAATCAAATCTTGAACTGAATGGATCAGCACAAATTTCTCCATTACTCTCACCATCGACTCAGTTGCATGGACAAGTTTCCCTTAATGCAGAAGACAGTTTGGGGGAGCCCATAGCTGGCCAGGGAGTTGAAGAACTTTTGCTGTTAACTTCTCAACGGCAAAAGAAAAACTGTACAGTGACAAAGGGAACTTTGCCTGCTCAAAGTTCATTATCATCCACCCAAAGAAATCTAGAACCTTTGGCAGATTCCACAGGGATTCTAGCATTGGGACAATGTAAACACACAGAGACTACCTCAGGCCCTTTGCCTCTAGTGAGGGAGAATACAGAATCTTCTACATCTGCTTTGCCTACTCTAGGACCTTTGCCACCATCACCTCGAGAACCTGGTAGACATTCATCTTTTACTCAAGAAGGTGCAGAAACTTTCCCTTCTGGTCCCGGGAACCTAGCACATTTACCATCAGCCCAGGGGCCTCTGACACTTTCCATCTCAGCCCAGGCAATGATCCATATCTTGGGATCTGCTGAAGGGGCTCTACTGCATTCATCTCCTTCCCCAGCAGTTTCAGAAACAAATACATACTCTACATCTACCCGAGGGACATCAGACATTCCCAGAAGTGCTGGACAGCATCTGGATCTTACTACATCACTACAGGTGTCACCATCATCTTTGAGATCTGAGCAAGGAACTCTGGGACCTTGCTTATCTGAAGGGACCAAATCTAAGAAAAAAACTGTAGGGTTTTCTGCATCTGCTCAGGGTACTAGGGGGCATTCCTTATCTGCACAAGCCACAGTAGGAAAGCCCATGTCTGCAAAGCAGACTGTGGGAACTTTGCCTCCCACTGCAGGAACGTTGGGGTCTACCCAAATCCCTCCGGTGGTCTCAGAGTCTTTGTCATCTGATCAGAAGCCTCTGGGAATTTCTTTATCTTCACCAGGAACTCTAGGCTCTTCATCTTCCATAGAGGCTTCTGGACATTCCCTTTCTGACCAAGGGTCTCTAAAGCTGTCCACAACTAAACAATGGACTGTACAAACTGTACCATCTTCTCCAAAGTCTGTGCAACATCCAACTTATTGCCAGAAATGTATGAGATTTTCTCCCCTTTCTGAACCTTCTGGACATAGATCTTCAGCGTCCTCAAGGGACATTGGGCCGTTACTACCTTGCCAGAAATCTCAAAAATCCATTTCATATTCACCAGCAGATGTAACACACTCACCATCTGTACTAGGTTCTCAGGAGCATCCTCTATCTAGTAAAAACTCTCAAGGATATGTGCTAACCTCTCAAAATTTTAAGGACCTTTGCACAGCTGCAGAGGGGACTTTGCCTGTGCAAAGTTCTTTGTCATCCACCCAAAGGAATCTAGAACCTTTGGCAGATTCCACAGGGATATTGGGCTTGGGACAATGTAAACACACAGAGACTACCTCGGGCCCTTTGCCTCTAGTGAGGGAGAATACAGAATCTTCTACATCTGCTTTGCCTACTCTAGGACCTTTGCCACCATCACCTCGAGAACCTGGTAGACATTCATCTTTTACTCAAGAAGGTGCAGAAACTTTCCCTTCTGGTCCCGGGAACCTAGCACATTTACCATCAGCCCAGGGGCCTCTGACACTTTCCATCTCAGCCCAGTCAATGGTCCATATCTTGGGATCTGCTGAAGGGGCTCTACTGCATTCATCTCCTTCCCCAGCAGTTTCAGAAACAAATACATACTCTACATCTACCCGAGGGACATCAGACATTCCCAGAAGTGCTGGACAGCATCTGGATCTTACTACATCACTACAGGTGTCACCATCATCTTTGAGATCTGAGCAAGGAACTCTGGGACCTTGCTTATCTGAAGGGACCAAATCTAAGAAAAAAACTGTAGGGTTTTCTGCATCTGCTCAGGGTACTAGGGGGCATTCCTTATCTGCACAAGCCACAGTAGGAAAGCCCATGTCTGCAAAGCAGACTGTGGGAACTTTGCCTCCCACTGCAGGAACGTTGGGGTCTACCCAAATCCCTCCGGTGGTCTCAGAGTCTTTGTCATCTGATCAGAAGCCTCTGGGAATTTCTTTATCTTCACCAGGAACTCTAGGCTCTTCATCTTCCATAGAGGCTTCTGGACATTCCCTTTCTGACCAAGGGTCTCTAAAGCTGTCCACAACTAAACAATGGACTGTACAAACTGTGCCATCTTCTCCAACGTCTGTGCAACATCCAAGTTATTGCCAGAAATGTATGAGATTTTCTCCCCTTTCTGAACCTTCTGGACAAAGATCTTCAGCGTCCTCAAGGTACATTGGGCCGTTACTACCTTGCCAGAAATCACAAAAATCCATTTCATATTCACCAGCAGATGTAACACACTCACCATCTGTACTAGGTTCTCAGGAGCATCCTCTATCTAGTAAAGACTCTCAAGGATATGTGCTAACCTCTCAAAATTGTAAGGACCTTTGCACAGCTGAAGACGGGACTTTGCCTGTGCAACGTTCTTTGTCATCCACCCAAAGGAATCTAGAACCTTTGGCAGATTCGACAGGGATATTGGGCTTGGGACAATGTAAACACTCAGAGACTACCTCAGGCCCTTTGCCTCTAGTGAGGGAGAATACAGAATCTTCTACATCTGCTTTGCCTACTCTAGGACCTTTGCCACCATCACCTCGAGAACCTGGTAGACATTCATCTTTTACTCAAGGAGGTGCAGAAACATTCCCTTCTGGTCCCGGGAAACTAGCACATTTGCAATCAGCCCAGGGGCCTCTGCCACTTTCCATCTCAGCCCAGGCAGTGACCCATATCTCGGGATCCTCTGTAGGGGCTCTACTGCATTCATCTCCTTCCCCAGCAGTTTCAGAAACAAATAAATACTCTCCATCTACCGGAGGGATCTCAGACTCTTCCAGATGTGCTGGACTGCATCTGGATCTTACTACATCACTACAGGTGTCACCATCATCTTTGAGATCTGAGCAAGGAACTCTGGGACCTTGTTCATCTGAAGAATGTCGTCTAGAAGTGACGAAATCTAAAGAAACTACTCTAGAGTCTTCCACATCTGCTCAGGGCACTGAGGGGAATTTTTTATCTGCAGAAGCCACAGTAGGAACGTCCCTGTCTGCAAAGGAGACTGTGGGAATTTTGCTTCCCACTCCAGGACATCTGGCGTCTCCCCAAAATACTCAGTTGCTATCAGAATCTGTGTCATCTGATCAGATGCCTCTGGGAATTTGTTTATCTTCACAAGGAACCCTAGGTTCACAGGGAACCCTAGGCTCTTCATCTTCCCAAGAGGCTTTTGGACATTTCTGTTCTGCCCAAGGGTCTCTAAAACTTCCCATTTCTAAACAGGGGAATACACAAAGTGTTTCATTTGCTCAAGATACTTTGCATCATCCAACTGCTTGTCATACGGATGTAGGATTTTCTAAAACTGCCCATCATTTTGCAGAAAGATCCCCAGGTTTCCCAAGGGACACTGGAACTTCCCTACTTAGCCAGAAATCTCAAGAAACCTTTTATCCTTCACCATCAGATATAGGGCATTGCCCACCTGTACTGGGTGTTCAGGAGCAACTTGTACCTACTCCAGTGGTTCTAGAAACTTTGTCATCTTTTCAAAAGCCAAAGGTACTTTTCAGGGCAGAAGAGGGAACTTTGCCCATGCAAAGTTCTTTTATCCCCAACCACAGAAATCTGGAAAATTCAACAGATGCCACAGGGATATTGGCACAATATGAAGAGTCACAGAGTGCTTTAGGCCTTTTTCCACAAGTGAGGCAGGCTGTAGCATCTTCTCAGTCTACTTCGGCGACTCTAGGTACTTTGCCACCATCACCTCCTACACTTGGTAGACATTCCGTTTCTACCCAAGGAGGTGCAGAGACTTTCCCATTTGCCCAAGGGTATCTAGCACCTTTGCAATCTGCCCAGGGGCCTCTGAAACTTTCTATCTCAGCCCAGGCAATGATGAATACATCACAATGTTCTGAATGTTCTCATAATCCTCTGGGTCTTTCCTCCTCAGAACAAGGGACTCCAGCATCTTCTGATCCTGCTCATGGAGGTGTGAGTCCCGGTCTCTCTGCACAGGGTATTGTACATCTGTCCCCATGTCCACAAAGGTCTTCCCAACATTCTACATCTTCCAAAAGGTTTTCAAGTCCTTCTTTACATACACAAGTTATAGGAACTCAGTCCACATCTACACACTACACAGTAGCAGACTCACCATCTTTCCCAGTGTGTCAGGGATATATGCACCCTGCTCAAAATACAGCAAGGACTTTGAGATCTGACCAGGGATCTCTGAGGATTTCAGCAACTACACAAGGATCTGTAGAACCTTTGCCATCTCCACAGGGGACTCTAGGATATTCATCATTTGCATCAGGTGCACAAAAATTTTCAACAGTTACCCCAGGATATGTAATATCCAATGACTCACCTCTGGAACTTGCAATTTCTGCCCAACTTAGTTCCTCATTTTCTTCCCTAAGCCTTTTGGATCCTTCCCTTTCCACAGAAGAGCCTTTAGATCTCTCTAAACCTACAGAGGGACCTTTAACTTCATTCCAGGGACCAAATGAGTCTTTGAATTCTCCACAAAGGGTTCAACAAACAGATCCATCTGCTTCAGATCCTTCAGAATCTATGCATTCTTCCAAAGGACCCATGGTAATTTCTTTATCTGGACGAGGAACACTAGGATCTGTATCATCTGCCCTAGAGCCTTTGACAATGTCCCTATCTGCTCAAGTGAATCCGGGACCTTTGCTATCTGCTGGAGACCCTTGCCTGTCTTTACAGGGGAATCTGGAAGGTTGTACCTGTACACATGGCAAGCCAGGAATGTCCCATGCTTCACCAGGACCTTTGGAAATTTCAGCCTCTACCATAGTGAGTCTAGGACCTTCTCCATCTGTCCAATTGGATTTGAAAGTGTCACATTCTGTCTTAATGTCTCAGAGACCTTCCCTGTCTGCCCAAGGTGTACTAGAAACATCAATATCTTCCCAAGGGCTTACAGAAAATTCCTTGTTACTTCAAGAGCCTCCAGGACCCTGTTTGGAAAAAAAGGCTTTAGGATATTCACCATCCAATCCAGAAGATCTTGGACTTTCTGATTCTTCCCAGGACACACTAGAAACACGGGCAGGTATGCAAAATAGTGCAGAAATACCACCTGTCACCCAAGAAGTCATAGAATTTTTGTCAGCCACACAAGATTCTCCCAAATTACCAGCTCCTTCACCACTTAGTCCAGAGGCAGAAGAACCTCAGACATATACACAATCCATTTCTAAGAGTTCAGAATCTGTGCCAGGGACTCCAGAAGCTTTGGCATGTGTGTTAGGGTCTCTGTGTCTTTTGAAACCCAATGAAGATGCTATGGGCCCTTTAGTATCTGAACAAGGGATCCTGAGAACAACAGCATTTCCCCAGGAAAGTCTAGAACTTTCTCAACCAGCCAAGGGGCCTCTAAAACCTGTGCCATCTCCCCAAGAAACCGTGGGTAATTCCTTTTCAACGGAGTTTAAGGGACTGTCCCTTTGTGCCAAAGGGGACATTATTCCTACCCCTCCTCATGAAGATGGCCAGAGAAATTCCTCTTATCTCAAGAAGAGCCCTAGACGTTTCAAATCTAACCAAAGGATATTGAAACATGTCCCATTTCCTGAAGGGGATACCAGATACTGCCTTTCAGAACTTGATGCCTTAAAATGTATCTCTTCTGCTGAAAGTAGCCTCACATCTTCCAAGTATGCAGAAAAGAAATCCAGTCCTACCTCTACTCCTCAAAGGAGCATCTCCCCCTTAAAATCATCACAATTGAGTTTCAGATCTAGTATCCTTTGTAAAAATGGTCTCAGTCATTCTCCTCCTCCAGGAGATTGCCCCACACCTTCTAAATTGCGGAAAACAAGACCAAGCCCTTCCTCTGTAGATCAAGAGGGCCTGAAATCTGTGCGCTCAAAACATGAGGGCTGGAAACACTGCCATTCTTCCAAAATGTGGGTCAGAGCTTGCAAATCTAAGAAAAGAGGTGTAAATCTTAAAACTGTGACTAACATAAACTTTGCCACTTCTGATTCTGCTAAAGGAGCCTGCAGATGCTCACCATCTCATGAGGTGGGCCTCCGAAGTCCCCTATCAACCCAAGGCATTCACAGACCATCCAAGTCTACTGAAAACCCATCAGAAAAAGCCCCTTCTGACCAATGGGACACCCAAACTTCCAATTCAGAGCATGAGGTTGACAAGCCATCCTCCATCCTTACAGAAGAGTGAATGCGAACCACTCTTTCTCATGAAGACAGCCTCAGGCATCCCACCTCTCCTCATGAGATTCCCAGACATGCTATTTCTACCAGAAGGAAACAGAGGAAATCCTCTGTTACCCATGGAGCCCTGCAAACTTCCCCTACAGATCAAGAATGCATTGAGTCATCTCCAGATGGAGACAGTCCCCGAAGAGGTGTGAAACTCTCATCATCACCCCAAGAGGATATCAGGCACCCTGTTTCTACTAAGGAGGGCTCAAAACATATTCCTAATGTCCAAGAGGGAGAGAAACCTTCCAGAAGTGCCAAACAGGAGCCCATAGCTTTGGTGCCTACCCTATGGGGATTTGTACCTCCAAAAGGGAGTACCACATTCCCTTTTGGAACATTCCCTGTTATTCGAAGATATTACAGACGTACAATACTTCAAGCAGAGGATGTGGTACCTGCTCTCTCCTGTCCTTGGAGAGACCCGTCATTACAATATGAATTTGGGTTCCCCCTTTGTGACCTAGGAGGCCACAAATATACACGCCATATGCAAATCAATCTCAATAGGATTGCACGGCAAAAGGGGAGTTGTTGTTCTTTCCTCTCTCCTAAAGGAGGTGTCAGACCTTCTCAATCAGACCAATGTGGACTCACACTTTCCAGTTCTCACCAGAGGGACTCTGGCTATGTGATCCCTGTTTCAGAAAGGCTCAGAATGCTTCAGGCTGAAAGGGGTGGCCTCTCAAATGCCCCATCTAAGAAACTGTGCCTCACAGATACTTTTTATGACAAAAGAGATATCGAAAATGCTCTAGGAGGCTTACGACTTACTCCTTGCTTCCGACTTACCCCTTCTGCCCAGGGACGCACAAGAGCTTCCCAGCCTGCCAAATGGAACCTGTAACGCAGTCTATCTCAAGAAGGTGGCCTGGGCCCTACTCTCTCTTACCCTGGCATTTTCAGTTCTTTTTTGATCCAGAAGCTGCCCTCATATTTTCCCTTTCTATGCCCCTTATGAGCAACATGAATTTAGAACTTTTTCTTTTCATCAACACTCTATCAAAATTACAATTTCCACTCCTAGCTGCCTCAGATGCACATTGAAGCATCATCTATGCCCCTGTGACTAAAAGCAGGACAAGAATCCCCTTTCTGATTAAGAGTAGCTCACAATTGTGGCCAGAAGTATGTGCTATATAATTTTCACCTAATGGAGAGTACTATGTGATTCTTCTGATCATTGAGGACCTAGACCTACCTACTAGATCTGGTCTAGTCCATGACAAATCGACTCCCTTGATCTAAGGTGCACCAAGTGCTTCTTATTCTGATCCTCTGACCTAATTACTCTGTCCAAGGATCAGGACCCGGGTGCCTGAAGTCTCAGAGCTTAAGAGTAGCCAGCAAGTTCATAAACCCAGGACATAGACATTAAGTTGGCCAGCAGAAACGAGAAAGCCTTGCCATTTTCAGAAGTAGTCAGCAGATTTATCAGGAGAACTAGCTGGAAAGTGCCTCCTAGCATACTGGAGATTGATTAAGCTGTTGCATGGCCTGCATGATATGTGTGTTCTAGGTTCCCAGGAAGCCTCGATAATGAAATATTCAGGCCTTCTCTCCTCTCCAAATCGACCCTTGATCTTGTACAGATACAAGAGTCTTTGGCATTTCTACTTTCCCCAACATGGTGTGAACCTTTCTGCCTCTAAAAGATGGCATCCTTTATAGATTGTTTGTGGATACATAAACATTATCACTCTGTCAATGGGTCCTCCAAGTCCTGTTTCTGACACAGAAACCTCAGAATTATTCCTTCAGCACCAAGAAGACTCACACATTCCCCCCATGCTTGAAGTGGAGCTTAAATCACTCTCAGTGGCTCAAGGAGTCATCAGGTACACTTTGTCTAAATTAGGAATTCAAAAACACTCCAGGCATTCTTCTCTGGTAAGGTTCAGACCTACAGCTTAAGAACCACAGATCTTCTAAACTACTGTGTGGACCAAGGGAACTTCTGATCTGCCCATTCTGAACCAGGGATCCTCAGATCATCCCCAATAGCCTAAGTGAACTTCAACTTACCTGTCTAGAATCAATATGCTGGGGCTGGAGAGATGGTTCAGCAGTTAAAAGCACTGACTTCTCTTCCACAGGTCCTGAGTTCAATTCTCAGTAACCACTTGTTGTCTCACAACCATCTGTCATGGGACCCGATGCCACCTTATGGTGTGTCTGAAGACAATGTCAGTATAGCCACATACACCAAAAAGAACCAATGTGACTCACATCTTCCATCAATAACTCAAGGGGGTTTCAGATGTAACCCCCAAAATCAAATATGTTAGAAACTCCCCAGTATTGAAGGCAGCATTAACATATGAGAACAAGAAACCTCAGAAATTCTTTAATTCCCCTCAGAATTACCACTTCAGAACAAAGGTGTCACATAGGTCCTCAATAACTGAAGATGCCCTGATCCATATGACATGATAAACAAAGGACTTCAGACCTCAACAACATTTTAAGAAGGCCACGAAGATGGCTCTTTTACTATCAGCATGCAATAGCATTGATGAAGTTACAATGGGGACTCAGATGTACCCTGCTAGACCCAGGATAATTTATACCTCCAGCATAAATACCAACTCCATCATGTCAGGCCCCCTCAGATATAAAGTATCCCATAACTTCAAGGGGGCTGACACCCAGTTGGTTTATCTTTTGAAGAGGGCCTAAACCTTGCTTCCTCTAACCATAGTATCCCTTGACATTATGCGTATGCCAAAGGGGTCAGCCGACCTTGAGTAAAATGCTTTATTCTTCCTCCTTCTGCACTGCAAGGGTCTGAGACATGCCTCTCTGATGAAGCAAGGTATAGAACTGACCTTGTGAGTGAGAAGTTTATCTCAAATATTCAGGCTCAGCTCTAGTGTGCTTCAGGCTGAATCCTTGGTACCAAGAATACACAACAGCTTTGGTCTTTGTTCACGGTGGACTCAGGTCTACCACTCAACTAAGAGCTTCTCCCTCAGACCTTATTGGTTAGGGAATATACTTTTGACCACCAAAAACAAACAAACAAAACAAATCTCAGAGAACTCCAGAGTCAAGTCCCATGGCCAATTTATGAAAACCTCTGCCTGGATCCAAGGCTCTCTTTAAGCTGGTCATCAGAAAGGTAACTGTACTCTACAACCACACCTGTGTGCTTCCTTGTAAGTTTAATAGGGAACAAATCCAGGGACTTTGAGCCGACTTGTCAGAAGAAACCTCTGAATGCTGTCAAATCCGCATAGAGTCCTCAGAGATAAGAATTTTTTTAGAGTTCTCTGAAGATGTGGAGGCCTGGAGTGCCTGGAACAAACTCCTCTACAGAAGGTGAACAGGACAACTCCCCTACTGTCCAACAGGTTTGAGAGACTTTCTCTTTTCCAAACCTATAGTATTTTCCTTCCTGTGATGATCAAGGTCATAAAATGTACACCTTTGATGCAATGGGCTCTCATAAAAATCCCTTCTATTCAGGAACCCATGGGATATTTTACCTCTGATCAAGGAGAATTGCTCCCTCTGCTCAAAGTTCACAGAAATCAAGAGGAGGAGGCCAATCCTGGAACCTTATGCCACTTCCTTGAGTATAGTCACATGACATCGTGTGAATTCATCATTCTAACTCAGTTCTGGTTGGTTGAACATAATTTTTAGGAGGCAATCATGCTGAGGATACAATCCAAAGCTTTTCATGAATCATGGTATCTATATTTGGTGCCTTGCTAATTCAGCTAAGGATATGGATACCCCAGGATGTGAAGAACGGTTAGAAGGTGTGGCAATGCTAGGACCTCATGAGCTAAGGTAAGCAAATTAATTTTTGCTCAAAATATTATGGGGATTTTTATACTCTGTTCATCTCTCCTGTTACAAGGATATCAGCACCTCCTTTCCCCGAGGGCTAATCACTCCTTCTACCATTGCTTAAGGAGGCATCACATATTCCCACTGAAGCAAAGGGAGCCTCTGATCATACCAGTTTGTCCAAAGCAGGCTTGGACATTCATTTAGGTCGAGGAATCCCACAAAACTTGCTGATATTATGGACTGAACCTTACATATTTTTCCTAATGTTTCCCAGATTTTTCCTCAGTTCAAGGTAAACTCTAGGTTCAAAAAGGTTTCAATGAAGAATCTTTGACATAGATACTCTTTCAAGGAAGAAACTTTCATTTTATCTTTGAATTAGGGAAATATAGATTCACCCTTAAATTTGACCGGGGATTAATACAAATTCTGCTGCTTATGGAGCCTACAGAAAAGCCACTGACATGAAAAACTCTAGCCGATGTTCTTTTTTTTTTCTTTTTTTTTCCTTCAAGGAAACTTTAAATCAATTTCCCTTGACTATGCTTACCTCAGAAAATCCACTTTTATCCATAGAACCATGAGGTCTATTCCTCTAGGAGGTCCTAAAGTTTCCCTTCAGACATGGATAGCCAGACATGCTCAAATAAAAGAAGGGATGCCAAACACTCTGAAATGATGTCCTGGGACATGACAGTAATTATATGAACCCTAATTTAATTTTTAATTTTAAGCCTGTCACTTGAAATGGAGCAATTCCATTTTGGTGCCTATGCCTGGGATGCTGCTGTGCAGCTTATGGAGAACATAGAACTAGAGTTTACCAAACAATTTGTAAGAAAAATACTCTGATTGTTGGCAAGCAAAACTCAAAGTCTCAGAACACATGAGTATTCTGGACTATGAGGACATTTGCACTTGATAAGTTATTTTTGACATCTTACAATTCCCAAGGTAAACTTTTGCCTGAGGGATTCTGTGACCTTCCTGCTCTTCCTTATCCACCCAAAATGTTCTCTTTCTCAAAAATGACATTCACATATATGAAGTATATTTGTGAATGTATACATCAAAGTAGGATTATACCTAGCTGATCAGCCATAATTCCAAAAGTGACTCCTTCTTTAAACAAGGTACCCTAGTCCACTCTGGTTTGAGGTCCCATAGTCCAAGTTACAAATCAGAGCAAAGTACCTGTGCCATCTGCCTTTAGGCAAGTCAATAGGAATGTAATAACTTCATTAATTCTGCCTAGACCTGGATAGATGAACAAAGTCATCAAAAGTCATTCAAAGCCTTTGGAAGAAAAAAATATGTTGCTGCCTTGTCTCTCCTGAATGAACACAAACTATGAAAATACAAAACTCTGAATAAGAATTGGAAACTTATGATCATGGCTGGAAACATTCTCCACTCTATAAGGTACCAGGGACCTTTAACTTTGACAGAAGTGTATATGGCAATTTCACATTCTGCCTCAAGAGGATTCTGCCCTCCTCTTTCAGTAGGGCCTTCGAGATTTCCTCTCTTACATGGGGCACACATTTCCCCATGGTAACTCATTTTTTTTTCTCACTACACTGAATAGAATGTCAGAACTCTCCTAGGGCTAACATTGCCTTAGCCCTATTGGTCAAATGTCGCCTAAAACATGTATTATGCCTTATAAGGAATATTCCTAATCCTACCAAGTAGCTTTGAATCATTTTTCCTTAAAGGGATGTCAGACCATAGGAGACTTACACCACTCATTCTACATAAAAGAGAATCTAACATTCCCTTTCTTCCCAGTAGGAATCTGGGCCTATTGTCTACTTCAATTCACCAAGTGGATTTTAGAACTTCAGTTTCTGCAAAGGGGGTCCTGGGAAATCAAAGACTATTGAAAGGACTCTCAGAACTAGCTCCTGTGTCAAAGGGGCGTTTCAGACATCTACTCTCTGTATTAGGACACTTCAGATCCATCTGTGCAATTATTGAACCACCAGAGATTCTCTTCTGGCTGTGCCTCACAAATACCCCTATTAAATAAGTTTGCTTTAAACATATCCATACAATACATACGCGACCAATGACACCTCACATTTTCTATCCTTTTAGATCATAGGACACTAAATAGAAATCTGAAATTGGCTCTCATATCCTGTGCCTCAAAAATGGTCATCAAAATGCACCATTCCTATCTCTTATTCACAGATGTGTGCAGCTGAACACAGCCTCGAGGAAACATCAATGCTTGCATAACTACTTATGCTGGGAGATTGTTGTGACCACTGACTGGACTCTCAAAGATGTTACACAGGGTATGCATATGGGGGAAATACTTGGAAGCTAGTGAGGCAGAGGCTGAACATTCCTCCAGTACCCAATGAAGCCTAGAAACTTCCCCTGCTGACCATGGGTGAACTGGATATTTCTGACCTGCAAAATATGACTGGGGACCTCTACTTTAGGAACTAAGACATTCACGATTTCTCCTCTGTTTAAGGTGGTCTTAGAACTTACCATTCTGAGAAGAGGTTCTCAGAACTCCTCTGTTCCCCAGATTCCTCTCACACTCCTTTTTTTTTTGGAAGTAGCCAAGAGAACTAACCTGGGTGAGGCTGAGTGAGGTTCAGTCTTTTCCTTCCCCCAAAATATGGCCTTGGATCTTGTTCACTTTTGCAAGGGAGGGGAGCGTTAACCACTGTGTTTGACCAAAGGAAGGTCACACTTTTCTTTATTCCAAAAATGCCATTAGATATGTTCTTTTGAATAATAGTGCATGGTGCATTGTATCCTCCAGCATTCACTTATGACTTTGAACTATATCAAATGTATATTCTCTAATTAAGTAAGATTCAAGCCTTTCCCTTTTATAAGGATGGCAGGGGAAATATATTGTTTTTCTCTGGTTTGTGGTCCCAGGTCCTATATATAGAATTATTGACTGGATCCTATGTTATGCTTTGCAATCCAGTTGAATTGTTGGTGCATATATAAGTACATATTAAGACAAACTGAAGGAGGCAACCTAGCCAGGGACAGACATCCAGGCTGTTTGAAAAGGCTTGGACTGTTGTCTGAACTCCTCCAGGCTAAACACAGGATGTGGAACTTTTACCAACTAAGGAAGATTTGGAAGCTGAAGAGCAGTGGAGGGACTTCTTTTACTGATCAAGGTAAAAGGGACATTCATGCATAACAGGATGTTGCATGGCACTTACCCCCTCTCCAAGTTTTTTCTAATGCATACCATTGTACAACCAGGTCTCATTATTTTCTCTTACTCCTAAGTGCACAGTACTTCCTCTCTTCCCAAGTTACCTCAGTCCTTTTTTTTGTTTTGTTTTTCACTGAAGAGAATGTCAGACATTCCTCCTATGACTAAGCCTCCTGCAGACCTTCTCTATTTGCCCAAGATTGTCTAAAGTACTCATTTAGTGAAAAAACCCTCAAACTTTCAGTTTCGTTGAAAGTGGGACTCAGTCATTTCTCTTGTGACAAAAGATGCCCCAAACCACTGCCTGCCAAATACAGAAGTGGATGCTCACAGTCATCCATTGGACAGAGCATAAGGTCCCCAATGAAGGAGCCAGAGAAATACCCAGGGACCTGAAGGGGACTGAAGCCCCATAGAAGGAACATCAATATGAACTAGCTAGTACCCCCCAGAGCTCCTTGGAACTATGCCACAAATCAAAGAAAACACATGGTGGAACTTGTGTCTCTAACCACAAGTGTAGCATAGGATAGCCTAGTAGGTCATCATTGGGAAGAGAGGTACTTGGTCCTCTGAAGGCTCTATGCCCCATTATAGGCAAATGCCAGGGTCAGGAAGCAGGAGTAGGTAGGTTGGGGAGCAGGGGGAGGGGGAAGGCATAGGGGATTTTCAGAGGGCAATCTAGGAAAGTAGATAATATTTGAAATGTAAATGAAGAAAATATCTAATTAAAAAAAGATGCCCCAGACCAAGCAAGCTTCATGCCATTCCCACTGAAAAAGGTAGAATGATGTCCACTCACATGCAGTTCATTGTAGTACAAAAGGGGGCTATAATTTCCTCCTTCAACCTCAAGGAACATAGACATCTAATTGCTGGCCAATAGTGTATGTGCCATGGAGCAATGATGACAGAGACCTCAGGTTTGGATCCTATGGCCAAGAGGGTCTCATTTATTCTACATGTAGTCATAGGAGCTTCAGATATAGCCTCTTGGGATGCCCAAGAGTATTCATTCCAAGGGCACCTTAAACTTGACTTAAACTCATATTACCGCAGTGCCACTCTCTATTAGAAAGATTGCAAGGCAAACACAATTGCAACTTCACAGTGGGCTCTCACATGTTTCTGAGTGTAGGGCAGAGGGCAGAACATAGAAAGGAAAAGTAATATACATCCGATCTTCCTAGAGTTAGGTGTCAGAAATGCTGTGTTCCTGTCTCTCAGTTATAGATAGGTACAGACAAATACAACCTCAGGTCAGACAACCACTCTCCCTGTTGGACGAGTGTGCTGATTGTTCCTTGTATTCTTCCCAACAGTATATACAATATATGGATAATGGAAGGTGGGGAGACAAGATGGAAGCAAACTATGCACTACCATTCTGTTCTCCCTCTACCCAAGATAAACTAGATTTTTCCCTTTTGCACAGTGAGGTGACTTGTTCCTGCTATTTGGTTAATCATGGCCTGAAACTCACTTACTTACTTTCTTTCTTTCTCTCTCTCTCTCTCCTTTCTTTCTTTCTTTCTTTCTTTCTTTCTTTCTTTTTTTCTTTCTCTCTCTCTCTCTCTCTCTCTCTCTCTCTCTCTCTCTCTCTTTCTGTCTTTCTTTTTCTTTCTTTCTTTCTCTCTCTCTTTCTTACTTTCTTTCTTACTTTCTTTCTTCACTACCTCCCTTCTTTCTTTCTTTCTTTCTTTCTTTCTTTCTTTCTTTCTTTCTTTCTTTCTCTCTCTCGCTTTCTAACTCTTTCTTTCTATCTCTCTCTCTCTCTCTCCCTCCCTCCCTCCTTCTCTCTCTCCTTCTTTCTTTCTCTCTTTCTTTCTTTCTCTCTCTCTTTCTTCCTTCCTTCCTTCCTTCTTTAATCCCTCCTTAATTTCTTTCATTTCTTTCCTTCTTTCCTTCTTTCCTTACTTCTTTCCACCCTTACTTCCTTCCTTCCTCCCTTCCTTCCTTCCTTTCTTTTTTAAGTATTTATTTATTTATTATATATACAGTGTTCTCTATGCATGTGTCCCTGCACATTAGAAGAGGGCACTGAATACCATTACAGATGTTTGTGAACTCAGGAACACTGGGAGAGCCGTCAGTGTTCTTAACCCCTGAAATATCTCTCCAACCCCAGGTATTTTCTTTTTAAGCAAAACAGGTCAGGAAGGTCATAGAAGTTGCAGGTATGAACATATGCTACTCAACCTGTTTTCAAGTTATCTCACACCATCACCTTTGGATGAAGGGTCATCAGAATTTCACTTGGGATAGGTGGCCTTCATGACCTACTGCTGTTACCAACAATACTCAAAACCTTCAATTTCTGCCCAAGGTCAGTTATAATTATGACTGTAGTTTACTATTGGAATCTCAGAATTTTCATTTTTCCCAAGGGTACCAATATCCAGGTATCCTAAGAGCATCCCTAAATACATATGGGCCTCAAATATAACACTCCAATCATGAGCTTTAGATCATTTCCCTCCAACCATAACCTCTAGGAAATTATACTTCACTTAATTCTGCCCTGCATTAACAGAGCCTGAAACTTAGGTCATCTATCCTTCGTACCATCCTTCATGAAAACACCCATATAACTGATGATAAGCTTCAAGAGTGCTTAGAGACTTACAGTCATGCCTGATGCATAATGCTTGTATTGCTGCCAGGCTTACCAAGGTGTATGTGAAGATGGGAATCTTCTAAGTTTTGAAGCATTCCTACCTCTCCTGCTTAAGGTAGGCTAGGTCACTCCCTTAACCCTAAAGAGGTTGGGGACATTAAGCAGACTCTAATTCTGCTTTAATCTTCTACTCCTAAACATCAATACTTAGACTACTAATTTGTGTCCATTATATATCAAATACACCCTCTGTATACATGAGGGTCCAATATCTGTCTTTTAAGCCTGACGGGCCTGAGATCATCTCTACCTGCTCCAGGCCCCAAACTTCACTTCCAGTCCAAAAGGTCTTCAATAATTACCCTCTCTGACCAGAAAGAATTACAAACTATTCTCTATCTGATGGAGGGCAAAAATTTCCATTTAACTGTGTCTCACATCGGACTCCTCATTTGAAAGGGGTGCCAGAATGAATCTTTTTGTTCCAGCAGTTCTCAAATTCACATCCTCTGTCGAAGAGGTCTATAAATTTCATCCAGTCATACAAGTGCTTCAGTGCCTCTCCCTCTCCCTATGGGAGCCTCAGACACACCACATCTAGTCATACATATTTCCTGTTCTCCCTCTGTCTATTGGGCAACAAAGCCTTCTCAAATGACTATATTGGACTGACATATTTCCTTTTATTTTCAGTGGTGGACTCATACCTACCCTCTCTTGTAAAGTGTAAATAGATCTTGTCGTATTGACTATGTGTGCCTGCTATATCCCAACTGTCTAAGATTACTTCCAAACTTCTTCCTGCTACAAATATTCGGGGACATTCCCCCATTCAAGAAAAGTGGCCTTGCTCTTATGTCATCTGACTAAAGGTTTCATAGACCAAAGATAACCATCCAACTTGTTGGAATACTGAAACAATTGCTGCCTGCTGTCCACACACCACATAAAATATGTGGATTTCGTAAATTCTGCAAAAAAGGTTTGGAAGCTGATCAATCAATACTGGAACTCCCTCTTCTCCAGAAGGTATTTGCATTTTCACCAATGTGAAATGGTCTTTCTTATTTATTGAAAATAGCCAGAGATTTTACCCCTCTTACAAGTAGGTTTAGAATTTCACATTTGCAAAGTGTCACAGAAATGCTGCTTATGATCAGAGTGCTTAAACTTCCTTATTCTCATGAAGTTTGCCACATTACCTGTTTGATGAAGGGCACAATCATCCTACTTCTGTGCAAAACTGCCCAAGCTCCTCCCCTATCTTACTTAGAAGATTTAGACATTCACAACAGAGAGTGCTCCAACCTGTGTGGAGCACAGTGTGTTTGAGGAAATCCCCCAGATTCATCATCTTCCCAGTGTATGTCCTACCTATAACTTCTAATTTCCATGGTCTGGGAAGCACTGTTCTGACCTAAGAGATTTCAGAACACTCTGTACTGAAATCTCAAACAGAAGAGTATCAAGGTAAGGGTAAATCAGATTACTATCTTTGTTTTGTTTCCTTGGACAGAGACATCCTGGCCTCCATGCAGAGGAATGTGTGGATGGACATATATTTAAG
This sequence comes from Mus musculus, assembly GCF_000001635.26. NCBI lineage: Eukaryota > Metazoa > Chordata > Mammalia > Rodentia > Muridae > Mus > Mus musculus. Next base: position 33,164,324 of record NC_000087.7, read on the forward strand.
GAAGACACTAAACCAGAAACTACTACATTACACCCTCTTAGAAGACTTCTAAGATTGTTGTCATGCCTACCACAGACATTCAGATGATGTGTATTGTTGATTGTGATTTCATGTTTGGACCTGATGAAGGAGTAAGTACCTGGAATTTCCTATAATTCTCAAGGTATCAATCAGTGTTCAATTTCTGCTCAATAGTGCTGCAGACATAGGAATAACAGGATAAAACTATTCTATACAATCCTATGAAGTTTCTATCACCATCCTCCTATTTTAGAGAATCTTAGATCTATCACTAATCCCGAGATGGGCAGAAACAATTCTTCTCCTGCACATAGGGATACTGCATATGTCTCCCCTTACCCAAAGTATTCCACTTACTGTCTTTTACTGAATTGGCTTTTAGACTATACCTGAAATATTTCACTTTTCACCAAAGGATCTACCAGCCCTCCCTGTTCTAATAGAGAGCTACAGTCCACCAATATCCAAAGGGTTCTCAGACATTCCAAATATGCCCCTGTGGGAGTAAACTTACTAAGTCTATTTAATTGGGCCTCAGATCCTTCTGCTTTGACCAAAAGGATTTCAATCTACTGACTCTGAGTTACCAGGGGCCTCAGATCTCATTTTCCCAAGTGGTAATCAAATATGCCTTTCTGACCTATAATGACCTTGCAATGTTCTCCTCTGATGCAGACACTTAGACAACCCCCCTCCAATTTTAACTCCCAAATGGACCTCCAGACCACCCAAGCTTAAAGTACCTGAGCCGAACATTAAGAAGTACAGCCCAGAACAAAAGCTCATTTCCTCAAGGCAGAAACTAAAATGATGTACTCCTCACCATTCATACCTAGACCCAGGAGATGAACATATGCCTGAGAAGACGAACTAGTGTGGAACTGTCAGCCAGGTTTTTGATGAGTGCTCAGACTGATTCCTGATCTAGCAACCACATTTACTATAGTGGACAGATGCTCTAGTCTCTGATGAGGAGTTGCTAGCTGTTAGGAAGACCTGAAATGGGCTCCACTGCATGAGGTAGGCTGTGTCTTTGATCTCATGTCAAGGAAAGAACATGCAAATTTAAACTCTACCCAACCAAACATACTAGTTTACCTGTACAAAGGGGTTTTAGATTTCCAATTTCTCACAAAGATGCCCTCGTGTATTTCCCCTCTGACCATTGAGGTTTTATCTATTTTTCATGGCTCATAGGGTCTCATTTCTTCCCAATATCCATTACCTGCTCACTTCTGACCACTAGCCATACATTTCTGATTAGTGTTGGGGGTGTTCTCGGTTTGACACTAAGGCCAACAATAGTGCCTACATGCCATTTCTGAATAATTGGATCTTAAATTCCACCTCTGTCCAAGTGTACTTCTGAAAGACTTTTCTCATTACATGGGGTCTCTATAGTAGCATCTTTATTCATCAGGCCTCTAGTTGTACCTTCTGGCCTAAGCAGGTCTTATACTTCACTTAAAGAGATGCCAAATTTACACAATGTAGACAAAGAGGCATTGAGCATTCTCATACTCATCAATATAACATTCCTCCCCTCAGGTTTGAAGTCTCCAGAGCAGCAAAGAGAGTGGGGAGTAGAACTCATCATCTTTAGGTCACTCATCATCGATGGATTGTTTCCAACCTTAGTATACAGACATGGATGGTTGAACACAAACCTGTCAGGCTGATAAAGAACTAGACATCTACTAACGTCCTTGGAACCATGTTCAGATTGCTGCACATCCTCCTGAAGATGCCACGGATGACATGGTTCCTTGTGATTGTTGTTCTCTTCTTGTTGTTGCTCTTTTCTTTTAACTTTTGAAGAGGATACTTTATTAGTCTGTTGCTATGTTAGTCATCTCCTGGCATTAGAAACCAACATCCCACTGTTTAAATGTTTTACATTTCCTACTCTTTTTGGAAAACACAATGTATGCGCATCATTTTTTCCTATTGTTTCAAAGACATACCACTATGTAATTCAACTTTACAATTGTAATCATTTTGACCAATATTCACATGAATATAAATTTTATGTGTAAAATTCTTCCTGTGCTGTGTTATTTTTCACCAGATGACAGTTTCATTTGAGGTCATTTGGAAGATCGTTCCTTACTATGTGTCTTTAAAAGATATATTTTGGAGCTGAGGGGTATGGCTGAATATCTTCAGCACAATAAACACCTTCTGTAACATTACTATCTAGTGGATTATAAGTATCAGGTTGTACACAGTAGTCACTAAAATAATGGACAAGTTTGAGAAAGATTTTAGGGTGTAATCTCTCATAATATACAGAAAAAAAGGAAATCATAGATATTAATATAATCTATGCACACCAAATTAACATTGTGGGTTTTGTGGGTTTGTTTGTATATGTCTTTGTAGTTCGAATGTTCAACTTTTATGTCTTAATTGAGGATTGTAAACAATGCTCAGGGTGTGTGTGTGAATTAAAGGGCACCATGTCTTTAGTGTTTAGATTAATTTCGCATATAATTATCTGTCTATCCGTCATCTATATATGTATGTATGTATGTATGTATGTATGTATGTATGTATGTATGTATGAAGTAATGATTGAGTGTATTTATATAGATATGTATGCAACTATTTCTCTATCATCTACCTATCACTCTCGCTCTTTCATTTTTCTCTCACCCTCTTTCTCTGTTTATCTCTTATGCATGAATATATGCATGCAAGTAGCTAGGTAGGTGTGGTAGTTTTAATGTAATTGGTTCCCATTGGCCCATAGGGTGTATTAGGATGAGTAACCTTGTTGGACTAGGTGTATCCTTGTTGGAGAAAGGGTGTCACTGGAGGAGGTGGGTGGTCTCACACATGTTCAAGTTATGCACAGTAGGGCTCTGTGTGTTTGCTGTCTCGCTGTCTTTCCAAGAGTAGCTGTGATAGAGTGTTCAGTGATTCAAGGAGGGGATGTTGGTTAGATGGCATATAAAGAAGGCAAGACACATTTACATACATGGTAGAAGAAGCAAGCTTTAAGAAGCACAAACAATCACACACACACACACACACACACACACACACACACACACACACACACACACACACATTTGTTGGACAGTGCAAAGCTTCAACCACTTTAAATATATACTCACATTTGGTGGATGGAACAAAGCACCAACTTTATTTTTCTCACACTGCTTATATATCTCTGCACAATCTTTCAATTAGTATAAAATGTATACTGGTTACTTTCTATTTTCTTCTAGTGAATAATTATGAGTATATATAAGGAAAAGCATCTTCTCTCTATACTTTTATGATGAGCTATTTATAAATTATGTTTATAAATATCCAATATCATTCCCAAGATCCAACACACATTTCTAACTAAAAAACTTGTTATAGATTAACAAGTTGTAAGCAAGTAAGGTAATTTTTTTTTCATCCAGTTTCTCTTACTGGTAGACTGAAATTTGCTGTTATACAGAAAGGATTAGTTTTTATCTATCTCAAAAATTAATCCTTCAAAAATCTTAAAAGAATCACAAAACTAAACTTTCATATAAAAACCTATCATCCCTTTCTACTTTGAATCCACAGGGTGCACATGTGTTTATTAACCATGTTTTTCTTAAATCATATCAGGAATCAGAATGAGGAAATAGGTACAAGGAAATAATAATCATCTGAACACCAGCCTGACTTTTGAAAAAAAAAAGGCATGCTTTTCATAGTAATTGTTTCCAAGATCGTGGTTGAAGTATTAATCTGCATCAGCTGCAATCCTTGAGAAAGTTAGATCTAACTAACACTGTGGGCGGCAATGATATTGCCCAGTGAGGGGCTGGAACCCCCCTTAAATTTTCATACCATCCATAGATTATGAGGGATGTGATGTGAGGACAGCAAGTAGAGAGAAACTCTACAACAGCATGAGTGGTAACAGAGTGGTACCAGCTTTTAAGTGTTTAAGAGTGGTAAGAGCTTTTAAGTGGTTCACCTCACCAAGAATCCATCAAAGCCCAGTATTTTGGAGGTAAAATGTACATTCCTGGAAGCCCCTCTGCCATGCTTAATACTCTAGTAAAATTAAAAATAATATTAATTTCTCATTTAATAGACCCTGCTTACAGTCCCCCCAAATTTTACTCCCCACGGTTCTTTTACTACCTCCCATCCTCTCCAGTTCCTCCCCCTTTTGGTCATCATTCATCAAATACTTCTCTTTCAAATATCTCTTCCTGCATTTCCTTATTCAACCCCATCTCCCTCCACCATGCCACCTGATCTTCTCCTTCTTGTCCACCTTTGTCCAATAATAAAATCCATTCTATTTCTCTATACCATGGGCATCCATGTATGCACCCAAATCCCTTCCTCTATACCTAACTGCACTGGATCTGCAGATTGTAGACAGGACATCACATATGTAATGTTGAATGTCTTAATGTTTCTATTGCTGTCACCAAAAACAATAACCCAAGCACAAGTTGGGGAGGGTAGGACTTATTTGGTTTACACTTCTTCATTGCTATTCATCATCTGAAGACAGACAGAACAGGAACTGAAATGGGCCAGGAACCTAGAGGCAGGAGCTGATACAGAGACCGTGGATGGGTGCTGCTGCCACACACGCCAGTCGAGTCAGCTTGACAGGCCAAGAGGCCTGGAAGTGCTCATGAGGCAGAGTTTCATGGAAGCTCACCTTCTGGAGTTTTGGAGTTCTCATTAACCCATATACTCATACCCTATTCCAGCGTTAGTCTGGTGTATGGATCCACATGCTCTCTTTTAGTGTTATTTTATTATAAGTGCTTTTAAAGATTGAATTCTGATATAGCTAAGCTTTCACCAGTGTTCCAATGTCCTAGAAAGTCCTTGAGCTGACCTTGGGCTTGGAATTCAGTAAGAATGGTGCCTATTCAGTAACATTCAGAATTGCCTCTGGTATTATACTACCACTTTGAATAAAAGCTAAGTCACTGCCCTACACAGGAATTTATCATCATCTAGGAAGAAGGAAGTTTGAGACCTAAGGAGGAAGCAGAATACATACTTAGAACTATAGATTGCTGAGTTCCACACATATACACGTATTTACAATGGCCTAGGGGGAAGGTGGACTATACAATAGACTAAAATAGGAACTATAGCAAGGGCATGACGCCATTGACCCTGGCTTCTAAGATTAAGTGGATCTTTGGTGGAGCTCTTTTTGATCCCAGTTGTTAACAATGAATTGTATCCCTGGTGTTTCCTGCCAGACCTTCTGTGTTTGTATTCCTCCGTTTTCTGTATGAATCCAGTAACCTCTTTGTACCTTGCTTGTGTGTTACCCAACTTCCCTATTCTCTTCTGTATAAAAAGTTTGATGCTCAATTTGACACTTTACATTCAGATTCTACACAACCTCTCCTGTGTGTATCTGTCTATCATTTCATCCATCGCTTTGCCCACCTGTGACTAGAGATCCGTTCCACGCAGACAAAGGGGCCCAGAGTGTCTGCAGCATTCTGCTTAGTGGCTAGTTCCCCATGGTTTCATGCTTTCTCATAGAGAACTCAGAACCACAAGCACATTGTTGGCAGTATCAACAATGGGCAGAAATCCTCCCCATCAATCATTAATTAAGAAAATGCCCTGCAGTCTTGCCTGCACAGACTAATCTTATGGAGACATTTTCTCAATTGAGGTTCCCTCCTCTCAGGGGACTTTACTTTGTGGCAAATTAACAAAAAACTATCCAGCCCAGGCAATATCAACATATAAATCAACACATAGCATATTTATCTTCCTAGGACTGGGATACGTTATTCAGGTTATGTTTTTGTTTTTTGTTTTTTGTTTTTTTCTGTTTCCATCCATTTCATAACAGCTGAGTAATGTTCTATTGTAGAAATATATATGTTATACATTCTTCAGTTTATGGACATGTAGGTTGTTTCCAGTTGCAGATAATTATGAATACAGCAGCAATTAATATGGTTGAGCAAGTGTGCTTCTAGGAGGAAGAAGCACTTTGCGAAACTTTCTGACCTATCAGGTGTCTTTTGTTATGTCCCCACCCATTTAATATCTGATTTTGCTAATTTGGATATTATCTTTTTATTTTAGTTAACTTGGATAATAGTTTGTTGATCTTAGTGATCTTGTCAAAGAACCAATATTTGTTCCAAAAATTTATTTGTATTTTTCTTTCTATTTTATTTTTTTCCACCCTGAGTTTTACTATTTCCTGCCACCACTTCTTTTGGGTGTCATTTCTTCTTTGTGTTTGAGATCTTTAGGATGTGCTTTTAACGTGCTAATATAAGGTTTTGCTAATATTTTTTAACTCATTTTTTATTAGATATTTTTCTTCATTTACTTTTCAAATGCTATCCTGAAAGTTTCCTATACCTTCCCTTACCCTGCTTGCCAACTCACCCACTCCTGCTTCCTGGCCCTGACATTCCCCTGTACTTGGGTATATTATCTTCACAAGAACAAGTGACTCTCCTCTCTTTGATGGCTGACTAGGCCATCCTCTGCCACATATGCAACTAGATACATAGTTCAGGGGGTTACTGGTTAGTTCATATTGTTGATCCTCCTTTAAGGTTGCAGACCCCTTTAGCTCCTTCGGTACTTACTCTAGATTCCACATTAAGGGCCGTGTGTACAATCCAATAGATGACTGTGAGTATGCAATTCTGTATTTGCCAGGAACTGGCATAGCCTCACAAGAGATAGCTATTCCAGGGTCCTGTCAAAAAATTTTGCTGGCATATACAATAATGTCTTGGTTTGGTGGTTGTCTATATGCCCATGAGAGGTATTGTGGGATCCTCTAGTAGTACCATGTCCAATTTTCTGAGGAACCGCCAGACTGTTATAGAGACAAAGTTTGTAGCTGAGACAAAAGATGGACCATTTAGAGACTGCCAGAGATCCATCCCATAATTAGACTCCAAACGATGACACCATTGCATACAGTAGCAAGATTTTGCTGAAAATACCTGGATATAGCTGTCTCTTGTGAGACAAGGCTGGGGCCTAGCAAATACATAAGTAGATGCTCACAGTCAGCTATTGGATGGAGCACAGGGCCCCCAATGGAAGAGCTAGAGAAAGTATCCAAGGAGCTAAAGAGATCTGCAACCCTGTTGGTCAAATATCATTATGAACTAACCAGTACCCTGGAGCTCTTGACTCTAGCTGCATATGTATCAAAAGATGGCCTAATAGGCCATCACTGGAAAGAGAGGCCCATTGTACATGCAAACTTTATATGCCACAGTACAGGGGAATGCCAGGGACAAAAAAATGGGAATGCATGGGTTAGGAAGTGGGGGGGGAGGGTATGGGGGACTTTCTAAATGTAATTGAGGAAAATATGTAATAATAAAAATATTAACAAAATAAATAAATAAGGCTGGTATGAACATTATAGAGAATGAATCCTTATTACACATCAGAACATCTTCTGAGTATTTTCCCAGGAGAGGTGTTGCTGGATCTTCTGGTAGTACTATGTCAATTTTCTGAAGAACCACCAGACTGGTCCAGGTCCCTGCCGAGTGTATTCTGCAAAGGCCCCAGACATCCAGCCACTTTCCCGGCCAGAGGAAAGGGGGTCCGCCCGGTGCAGAAGTGCTTTGCCTGAGCATCGGCAACAGACATCTTGGTTCTGGGACCACGCCAGGTGTATTCTGCACAGGTGAGAGTATGGACTACAGAAGCCAAATCTTCTTGGAGAGGCGAGAGCCACAGAGCTTCTAAGACAGCCCCTTTTTCGGGCCCCAGACACCTGGCCACTTTCCCAGCCAGAAAAAAGGGGTCCACCCGGTTCAGGAGCGCTTTGACTGAGCATCAGTAGCAGATATCTTGGTTCCGGGACCCAGCCGAGATTATTCTGCACAGATCCCAGACATCTGGCCACTTTCCCAGCCAGAGAAATGGGTGTGCCCAGTGCAGGAGTGCTTTGCCTGAGCATCAGCTGCAGACATCTTGGTTCCAGGACTCCTCCGAGAGTTTTCTGGACATGTGAGAGTGTAGAATACAGAAGCTAACACCTTCTGGGAAAGGCCAAAGCAACTCAGCTTCAGGACAGGTCCTGTTTTGGGACTTCGTCTTCGGCCAGGAGGGAGGTCTTAAGAACATATATCTGTGCACCTTTCCCGTGAGAGGAGAGCTTGACTGCAGAGAGTGCTCTGACCACTGAAACTCAGAGGAGAGATCTAGTCTCCCATGTCTGCTGATAGAGGCTAACAGAATCACCTGAAGAACAAGCTCTAACCAGAGACAACTATCACAACTAGCTCCAGAGATTTCTAGATGGTGAAAGGCAAATGTAAGAATTGTACTAACAGAAATCAAGACCACTCACCATCATCAGAACACAGCACTCCCACCCCACCTAGTCCTGGGTACCCCAACACAACCGAAAAGCTAGAACCGGATTTAAAAGCATATCTCATGATGATGGTAGAGGACATCAAGAAGGACTTTAATAATTCACTTAAAGAAATACAGGAGAACACTGCTAAAGAGTTACAAGTCCTTAAATAAAAACAGGAAAACACAACCAAACAGGTAGAAGTCCTTAAAGAAAAACAGGAAAACACATCTGAACAGGTGATGGAAATGAACAAAACCATACTAGACCTAAAAAGGGAAATAGACACAATAAAGAAACCCAAAGTGAGACAACGCTGGAGATAGAAACCCTAGGAAAGATATCTGGAACCATAGACGCAAGCATCAGCAACAGAATAAAAGAGATGGAAGAGAGAATGTCAGGTGTAGAAGATTCCATAGAGAACATCAGCAAAACAAAGAAAATGCAAAATGCAAAAGGATCCTAACTCAAAACATCCAGGATATCCAGGACACAATGAGAAGACCAAACCAAGGATAATAGGAGTAGATGAGAATGAAGATTTTCAAATTAAAGGGGCAGCAAATATCTTCAACATAATTATAGAAGAAAATGTCCCAAACCTAAAGAAAGAGATGCCCATGAACATAAAAGAAGCCTACAGAACTCCAAATAGACTTGACCAGAAAAGAAACGTTCAGCATCTCGACTTTACCTTTTCATATGGCTTGCTAGAAATTAAAAATGAAATCCCAACTGAAAGGCCTGATGATCTGAGTAATATTCTGCCAAAGAATTTCACCTTTGCATTGTTTTTATTGTTTGGTTGTTGGATTTTTATTTATTTGTTTGGTGTGTGTTTTGTTTTGTTTCATTTTTGTTTTTATTTTCGTTCTGAGAAAGTCTTCGGTTTCTGACTTGACATCATCCATGGTGGTTATTTTTCACGTTCCAACCTTTCCCTTGGTTATCTTTAAGCTGTGCTTCTTATCATAAATATTGCAAGACTCTTTGAGGAAGCACACTGGATAGCACACCAATTTTCACTTTATGAAAACCCACAGTTAGAGGAGGACTATTTTTATGCAAACAAAGCTGGAATTTGACAGGGTTAAATGACATGTGTTGATACCAATGGCAATCATGAATTATAGATTCTTTGGAAAGTAAGAGGACAACATAGATCTTGGGCATGCTTACAAAGTTGTGATAAACTTAAAACAAACCTGATATCTCCCAGTCATATTTTAAAGGTTTTTAAAATTTACCAGCACTTCTGATTATAAGGAATTTCATAGATTAAATGCAGTAAAACAGGATGAAATAGATGAGGTAATTTTACTTTTGAAATATGTGTAGACAGAATATTGGACACAGGTACGTATAAAATTTTCTTGCAAATTAGAGGACACTTTAATTGTTCATGGCACATAGATCTTCAGTTCTTCAAAAAAATCCTTTTCAGTACCTTCCATGGTCCCACCACACCCTGTACATCTTCTGCATAGGATATGACACTATCCATAGAAAGCTAGATCCTTCAAAAACAGTCATCAAAACAAAACAAAACAAAACAAAAACAAAAAACAAACAAAAAAACATTCCTTAAGGTGTGGCCACAGGCCAATGTGATGGATGAAGTTCTTTATCTGAGATTCTATCTTCCCATGTTGATTTAAGTTCAAAAAAAAATCTAAGAAGGACCACTACATATCCATATCATCAATATTGATTGCCTCACTGTATGAAACATACATGATATGGAGTGATTTTAGATGTCAACTACTGGATGAATGGCTTAGAAATGAGAGAGAGAGAGAGAGAGAGAGAGAGAGAGAGAGGGGGGGGCATATTAATATATTTCTCATCTATGTGTATTAGTGCAGGGCTTTGTTTTAAAAAAATGGATGGAACGGTAAAATACAATATATTAGGTTAGACAAGTAAAATTCAAAATGACAATTGTGAAAATATAAATTTAATAAGGGACATTAAAAAATAGGACGTATTTTGGAAGAGTAAGTGTAGCAGCAGGGGGGAGATTTGATAGCAATGGAGGATAGTGGGGAGGATGAAGATGGTAAAAGGACACTATAAAGCTATAAACCTGTGCAAAGGGTCAAAGAAAAGGCCTGCGACTTGTACACTTAAAAAACACTGGTATAAAGTAACAGAGTCCAAATAATATTTTGATTAATTTGCGGATTTTAGCTTCAAGACACTATAAAATGTATTTGTATTTTTCTACTCACGTGTGGTTCTTGCTATTTTAAACTTGATATAGGTGACAGGATATGGTAATGTGCTTCAATGTTTGTGTATCATTTATCATCAAATGCACATGTCACTCAGTGAGCTGCAAGGCTATCACAGGGAAGGAGGTATCTAAAGATCTTAAGTGTACTTGACGTAGGGAGAATAATGCCCCCACACTACTATAGATGTTGAAATAATCACATGTGTTTCCCCAAAATAACTTTCTGAAAATTAATCCCCAGGTGTGAATATATTTGGAAGAAATTGAATGGGTCAGGAGGGATATGACCTACATATAAAAATAATTTAATAATGGTGTTATAGAAAAGGTTTAATTATGAAAGGGAGTTTGGTTTCCTCTTTTCTCTTTCTAGCACATTGGATCCCACTGTGATGACATCATCTCACAAGAATTCATTCATTTGCTGATGGTGTGTTCATCATTGAATATACAGACTCCTGAAAAGAGTCATACAAAATATGCTTCATTATATACTAGACAATTAGTGTCATTCTGTTTGGCAATACAACATGCATGATTATGCCTCAGAATCATGAGCAACTTGGCCATATGTGAAATATAATTAGTGTATTTCTGCTGACTGAAGATCAGATGTGTTGAGTGTTATCATGTGTGCTGTTGATGAGAGGAAGCAGCATAGATGGTGAGTATAGATCAGAGAGGAACATCCAAGGAGGACACAATGTAAGGAACCCTAGGAAGAGCACCATCACTGCTTTTAGCTAGTAGACATATTTTTAGAATCCCCACTTTCTAGGGTGGAAAAGAAAACTGTATTACTCTAATTTACTAAGTATGGTCATTTGATACATCAGTGATCATCACCAAGGTGAACAGGTGTTGACAGAAGTTTGGGGACTCAGAAGAAGCCTGTTCTGGGAAAACCCATTGCCTTCAAAGTACGGAGACTTCTGACCAGCAACACAGGATAAACAGTCTACATTGGCAGCAGTAGCCCCATTGTGTCCAAATTAGTGCTTTTCAAACCATGGAATTAGACTCCTTTGAGTGTTCAAACAACCCTTTCACAACTGTCACATATCATATATCTTGTTTATAAGATATATACTTTACAATTCATGACTACAGCAAAATTATATTTATGAAGTTGCAATGAAATAACATTATTGTTGTAGAGCTGTATATTAAAGATTCACAACATTTTGAAGATTGAGGACCACTAGTCCTGACTTCTCTAAAGCATGCCTGTCACTATGGGCTGGAGGAATAATCCCCTTTATTCAATTAGGCAAACGCAGAAAAATCAAAGCATTACCCAATAGTTATGAAAGTTAAACATCTATTGTACCACAGTCTATAAGGAGGGCATGCTGGCATCTTAGACAAATGAGATCAAATGAAAATCTCTGTGACCAAATGAGAAGCAGAGGAGAATAACCAGTACCCTAGTGGTGACATAAGTGGGTATTAGCCCAGACACTTAGAATACCCAAGATACAAGATACAATCTTCCAAACATATGAAACTTAAGGGTATTGAAGACCAAAATGCTGACACTGTGCCCCTTCTTAAAATTGGGAACAAAACACCCATGTAAGGAGTTACAGAGACAACCTTTGGAGCTGAGACAAAAGGATGGACCATGTAGAGACTGCCATTCCTAGGGATCCATCCCATAATCAGCCTCCAAACACTGACACCATTGCATACACTGGCAAGATTTTGCTGGAAGGACCCAGATGTAGCTGTCTCTTGTGAGGCTATGCCATGGCCTAGCAAACACAGAAGTGGATGCTCACAGTCAGCTATTGGATGAATCACAGGGACAGAAATGGAGGAGGTAGAGAAGGTACCCAAGGAACTTAAGGGGTCTGCAATCCCATAAGTGGAACAACAATATGAACTAAAGAATCCCCGCAGAGCTCATTTTTCTAGCAACTTATCAGTGCTCATATTTCTGGCTGCATTTGTATCAGAAGACGGACTAGTTGAACATCATTGGAAAGAGAGGCCCATCAGTCTTGCAAACTTTATATGCCTTAGTTCAGGGGTATGCCAGGGACAAGATATGGGGGTGGTGGTGGTGGTGGGGTTGAGGTGGGTATGGGGGGACTTTTGGGATAGTATTGGAAATGTAAATGAAAAAATACCTAATTAAAAAAAAAAAGAGGAAACCATTGTCAGAACCACCAGTAAGAATTTTAAATAACTGCCCTAAAGTCTGGATTTAGGATTCCTCGAGAATCTTCCAAAACAAAAGGCAATGCAGAATCTTGCTGAAGTAATTGGAGAAACAAGAGAAAAGCAAAGGAGAATTCATCACATAAAAACAGACAGAAGAAGTAGGAGTTAAAGACATATTTGTGCAAGATGAATAGTGAAGTAGAGATTAGAGCAAGCAGAAAGGACTGAGGAGATAGCTCACTGCTTAGGCCTACTGATTGCTTTTGCACAGGACAAGGGTTCAATTTCTAACACCCACATGGTTGTTCACAACCACCTGCAATTCTAGTTCTAGACGATCTGATGACCTCTTTGGACAACACACACACACACACACACACACACACACACACACACACACAAACACACACATCACACACATACACTCACCCACAGAGAAAAAAAAAACTTTTAGAAAACAATTATACAAACAAAAAAGAGGCAAGTATAGTTTTATTCCCCTTTTACACCAGCACTCAGAAGCAGGCTAAACTCTGTAAGTTGAATGCCTGCCTAACTGATAGGTGTGTTTTCAGAATTTTATTATTCTTTTCTTTTTTTGGGGGGGGGAGATTTTAGGACTATTTCAGTATTTGTTTAAAGATTGTAGATTATTTTTTTTCTGATTTAATTTTTCTAATGTTTTAGGCTTTTTTTCAGGCTTTTTAGTATTTTACAGTTTTCAGGTTTGTTTTTTTTTGGGAAGAGGCGAGCAGGCAGGAGGGTAAAGCCCTTTGGGTTATTTAGAGTTTTAGGGTTTTAATGGTTTTAAATTTGGGAGGTTGTTTTGTCCTTAAAGTTTTTTTTGGGGGGGTAGGGTTGAGGTTATTTATTTATTTATTTATTTATTTATTTATTTATTTATTTATTATTTATTTGTTTGTTTGTTTGTTTGTTTGATTGTTTGTTTGTTTGTTTTGGATCTTGATTTCTTTTAGAAATTTAAGGTATTTTAGGGTTTTAGGGCTTTTTAGGTTTTATAAATAATTTTAGGATAATTGTAGTTTTTTGTGTGTTTTTGTTATTCTTGTTTTGTTTTGTTTTGTTTTTGTTTCTTTTTACACTTTTAGTGTTTTATAGGGTTTTAGGATTTTGTAATAGGTTTTTGTGTTCTTGTGTGTGTGTGTGTGTGTGTTTTTTTTTATGAGTTTAGGATTATTTTTATGTCTTAGGATTTTAGTTAATGTTTTTGAGTTTTGTAGGTATTTTTTTGGCGGGGTGGGGTTAGGATTGTTTTTAATGTATCAGGATTTTAGTTAGGGTTTCAGGGCATTGTAGTTTTTTTGTTGTTGTTGTTTGTTTGTTTGTTTATTTTTGTTTTGCTTTTTTTAAGCGGGTTTTCAAGTTTTTTTTTTTGAGTTTCAGAGATTTGATGTGTGAGATTTGATGTGTTTTTATAACTTTTTAAAGGAACTTTTTTTTAAGTGTTTTAGAGATCTTTTGGTTCTTTTTAAAGTTATTGAGATTGTTTTAGAATTTTAGGGTTTTTCTTTATTTTTTAGTTTTTTTTTAATTGAATTAAAGAATTTTTAAAGATTGTTTTAAGTCTTTTTGTTTGTTTGTTTTATTTTGTTTTTAATAAGGTTCGTAAAATGAGTTTCTTTTCCAGTGTCTTTGGCGATTTTTTAAGGCAGTAGAATTTGTAGTTGTTGGGGTGGTGGTTTTGTACCTTTTCATTTTCATTTCCTTTTTTTTTAATTGTTTTTTTATTGTCTCATTAGGGATCTAGACTTGTAGAGTTTTGGGATTTTTTTTAGGGTTTTATAATTATTTTAGTGTCTATTTAGAGTTCTTGTGTTTTCTTATTTATAGAATTTTAGGGTTTTAAAAATGTTTATTAAGAATTTAAAAATAGCTTTTTTGGGTCATTTAGAGTTTGTTTAATAATTTTAGGGTTTTTTAGGGTTTTAGGTTTTGCTTTTATTATTTTAGGATTTTTTGTTTTGTTTTGTTTTGGTGTTTTTTTACAGTTTTTCAATGATTTTAAGGTTGTTCTCAGTGTATTTGGCGAGATTATTTTTTTAAGACTTAGTGTGGTGTTGTTGTTCTTCGCTTGTTTGTTTGTTTGTTTATGGTAATGATTTTATGTTTTTCTGGGTCTTTGTAGAGATTTAGAATTTTTTGTTGATTTTTTTTGTTTGTTTGTTTTTCTTTAGGGTTTTAGGTTCTTTTAGTTTTCTTTTTTCAAAAATTTTATGTTTTTTTGTTTGCTTTTTTGTTTGTTTGTTTGTTTTGTTTTGTTTTTTTTGTAGGGTTTTTGTTGTTTATTTAAAGCTTCAAGTTTATTTTATTTTCTCTTCTTTTTTCATTTTTCTTTTTTAGAGTTGTTAGGGTCTTTAAGGTTTTGTCTCTAAGGACATAGAAACTGAACCTATTGCTTTAGATTATTCATAAAATGTATTCCATTCTGAAAACAAGAAACACTATAAAGTCAAGTTTGTTCATTTGTGTGTATGTCCCCAGGAGCTATAGATTGTGTTTGCCTAATGCAGAGCTCTAGAATATGACCTGGTCATACAGATTTAATTGTCACATCATGAAAGTTCAAGAACTATACTATAAAGCTATATCTATGTATCCTAGTTTATTCATCTTTCAAACAAATATAGTAGAAATGTCACAGAGGGCAGAATTTATTGATCATGATTTCGAAAAAGGACCTCAAAAGTCATTAAATCAAGTATCTTATACTACCCAAACTCTGCCCATCTAATCAGTTCAATCCTGTAAGAATAATTGCACCTGTGTTTTGGTTAATTCTTATTAAATTCTCCAGTAAAAAAGGCCTTTATTAGCCCCCCTTCCAGCTTAGTGAAAAACTCCATTCCCTCTCCTTCTGAAAGCAAAAGCATTTTTCTTTCACAGACTATGTTAATTTTCCAAAATTTGCCTCTGGATGGTTTCCATTTCCATAGTTGTGTTTGCCATGACTCAATATTTCATTTCTATTCAGAAAACTCCTCTCATATACTACATGTTAATACACAAATTCTCATTTGTGAGTCATGCCAATAAAGTGGGATGAGCTTGGGGGATACAGAAGAGGGAAAGACACAAGATCAACAGAAGTATCATTAAGCTGGATACTACTCTAGAATACTGCATGCTATTCATGTATCCTGGGGATCCAGAAATTCATCTAGACTGGACCCTAGTTATCCATTGGAAGGATGTGGTCTGAAGCTTAGCCTATTAACTGGCAGCTCCCATAGCTTTGAACTGATCCAATGATTGTTATTTTCCACACACCAACCAGTAGTATCCAAGCTTCATTCCCTGACACAGGCAAAAGACCTGAAAAAGGAAAGAAAGCACTGTACTGTGTTCTAGGGTAGTGCTCCTAGAAGGTATTGGCAATCTGCACTGAATCTATTACCACAACTGCAAAGGTATGTGGCACAGGCAATCCAAGGATCACCATGCTTCCCATTTTATCTCTCCAGTCTATATATCCACTCCCAACTCTACCATCTATGCTCCTAATCCTAGGGATCATTTAGAGGTCTCATAAATATCACCATGTATAACCGCAGACGATGAGAGAAGTTTGAAGCACATTGATAGATTTTAAGTCTGACAGTTGTTGATGTCATCAAAACAATTTTCTGAGGTGTGTTGTGCTTTTGTCAAACGATGGGGCTAGAATGGCCCTGCCAAGATCTGAAGCATTAAAAATAGTTGTTTTTTTTGTTTGTTTGTTTTTTTGTTTGTTTGTTTTTCTATTATTATATTGGAACATGCCATCATCAATTGCACTGCCTCAGTCTAAAATAAGAGGTGATTCTTACAGTTATTTGCTGCCATCTCTAAAGTCTGGGCAAGGCAACTCCTGTGATTCTCCAAGCCTTGCTTATTACCAGTTCTAGGCTATATGCTGTCAGGATAATGTTCTAAACAGGGAATTCTATGGATATCAAGATTTCAATAGTTTTCACTTCAAAAATATAGTAAAAAATTTCCAATTGTACATTTATTTTAGTATTTGTGGTCAACATTTTCCTACTGAAGTGACAGAAATATTTACTATTTTTATATCTTTATACTAACATTATATTTCTGTTTAATTTGTAGAGGACATGTTTATTTGAGACAGTCCTATATTACTCATGCTGAACTCATACTCACTATGTAGCTATGGACAGTCAAAGGCCTTGATCCTTCTGCATTCAACTGCTAAGTGTTGGGATTACAGATTACAGTACCATAGCTATTAAAAGATTTTCTATGACTGATAAAAGAGGTGAGGATTTGACTTTAGGATTTCGGTATTTTTCTAATTGTAGTCATAGTTTATATTGAATAGTCATTATGTGAAAGGTAACAGAGATTCTGGTCTTTCAGATTTCTACTCATTAGTAGATCAGTTAATACATTTAAATATCTGCTAAAAATGTCATTCCATACAGGAGAACAGTAGTTTAAGATCTTGCCTAGGGTGGTTTCTGATTTTTAAAAGATTCAGTAAATAAGAGTAGATTTATGAGTTTAACATGAATGAGCATGTCTTATCTAATTTGCCAATGTTATACATAATACTACAAAACATAAATTTTAAGTTTTTAGAATTATTTTCCTCAAAACATATATATTTTTGACCAAATGAGCTAGAATTACTCATAACAAATATTTAATATTATAAAAAGCCTAAATTTTGTTGAAATAAAATGAAACTTATTCTGTTGAATTTATTGTAGTCTGTTATTTTGATAAGTATTTCTGAGGTTTTTAGAGATCTAAAGACAAAATATTCAGTGTACTTTTTAATGATAATTTCCAAGTAAGGTAGTATACTGAGACTAGGCTGGTAAGCGCAATGCCCACACTACAAAGAGGTTCTAGCTTTTGGTCTGTAAATGACTATAGTGTTTTTTGCCATGCTATGAAAGGTTTAAAAATGGCCTTCATTTGCAGTATTTATTTAATTTTTATCTGTAGTCCCTATCTCTTTCCTGAACTGACTCATAATGGCAGCACCCTCCACGTTGTTCACAGGCAGGAAATGATCTCGTGTTCATTTCAAATTGAATACCCCCCCAAACAATTAACCAACCAAATTAAAAAAGAAATGGTTAATATGGGAATTGCCTCAGATCTTACTTGGAAACCATTTGATGACTACAGTGATTGTTATATTAATGGGGAGATGATCTAAAATAGTTTGGTGATATTCTTCCACAGGAGTGTTTTGCCAGGGTTGTTAGGAAAGTTGTTTCCATACACTTTTTTTTTTTTTTTACTAAATAGGGACTAAGTTTAGGATTGTAAAAACTAATTTGCTAGTTTGAGTTGGTTTTCTAAAATAAACGACAGAGTCCAGATGACAACAGTAAGTAATCTTTGTCTATCTTTCAACTATACCTGAGGCTGACATATTGTAAAAACTGGTAATCCTCTCTTCATCTCTCAGCAAATGTCTGCCTCTTGGAAATTTATGATCTCGTCTCCATTAAAATTCTTAGTGGTATTCATTGGTATAGTATGTAACCATACCTCTCTGATTTACAATTCAATAGGACTAAAACAGAACCAAGGATAGTTAGATAATGAGACTTAATATAGTTTCATGTGTCAAACACAAGGCCGGTTTCTCCATTCTTAATTAATACATAGGTATATGAGGTTATTTATAAAGTTATTTATTATACCAACCACTGTTTTTTCTTGTTCTTTATTGAATTTCTGTACACCCACATCCAACTTCTGAAACATATTTTTATACTGCTCATATAATTTGTTGTTGATCATGTCCCTGTAAAGTAAAGTAATGAAAGCAGTCAAATTTATACAAATAGGAAAAGAACTCTCAAAAAAAATTAAATTGTTCTTTTCATACTATAAAAAGAAAAATAGCAGTAAAAATCATCAAATGGGAAGTTATTACAGATTTTTTTCCTAAGAGATTATCAGAGAAGTTTTATTTCATGTTTTAGATTTTCAAAATTAAAGTTTACAGACAGATAAATAGATAGATAGATAGATAGGTAGATAGATAGATAGATAGATAGATAATCTTTTTTAGAAAATTAATTGTATTTCAAAGTAGGGTTTTATTCTGTTCTACCAAATAGAAGGTCTAATTTTTTTTCCTATATTGACCCAGTTAAGACTTAATGTAAAACATAATTTAATTAAAATATACAAATTGCCTGCCTGTATATGTAACTGATTCTTTTCCATACTGTTAAACATAATAAACCATAAAGTACATTTTTAAATCTTTGTGGAAAACTTCTGAATTTCCACAACAAATGTAAAACAAAATTTAAAATCTTATTAACATTTACTTAAAGTAGAAAATACCTTTCTGTTACTCGCACCAAGCAAGTTAAAGATCTGTGTGACAAGAACTTCAAGTCTCTGAAGAAAGAAATTGAAAATCTCAGAAGATGGAAAGACCTCCCATGCTCATAGATTGGCACGATTAATTCAGTAAAAAATGGTCATCTTGCTAAAAGCAATCTATACATTCAGTGAAATCTCAATCAAAATTCAAACTCCATTATTCATAAAGATAGAAAGAACAATTTACAAAATCATCTGGAATAAAAAAAAATCCAGGATACGAAAAAACTATTCTCAACAATAAAAGAACTTCAGGGGGAATCATCCTCGACCTCAAGCTGTAGAATAGAGCAATAGAGATAAAAATATATGCTAATGACAAAAAGACAATGACTTCATTAAATACACAGGCAAATGGAAGGATATAAAATATATCATCCTGTGTGAGGTAACCCATTCCCAAAATTACAAACATGGCACACACTCACTATTGAAGGGATATTATTCTAAAAATTCAGAATATCCAAAATGTAATTCACAGACCACATGAAGGTCAAGCAGAAAGAAGATGAGAGTGTGGGTGTTTCAATCCCTCTTAGAATGGGGAACACAATACTCCTTGGAAAAAATATGGAGACAAAGTGCAGAGCAGAGACTGAAGAAATAACTATCCATTGTCTGCCCAACCTGTGGATCCATCCCATATACAGACACCAAACCCAGTCACTGTTGTGGATACCAACACGTGTTTGCTGACAGGAGCCAAATATGTCTATCTCCTGAGAAGCTCAGCCATTTCTTGGCAAGAAAAGAGGCTGATGCTCACAGACAACTATCAGACTGATCATGGCATCCCCAGTAGACGAGTTACAGGAAGAACTGAAGGAGCTGAATGGGTTTGCAACCTTATAGGAAGAACAACAATATGAACCAACCAGACAGTCCAGAGCACCCAGGGACTAAGCACCAACCCATGGTTCCAGCTGCATATATAGCAGAGTATGACCTTGTCAGACATCAGTGGGAGGAGAGGTTCTTGATCCTGTGAAGGGTTGATTCCCCAGTGTAAGCATGTACCAGGGTGGGGAGGGTAAAATGGGTGGATGGAGGAAGGCCCTCGTAGAAACACAGAGAGGGTAAATGGAATAGGGATTATCTGGGGTGAAACAAAGAAAGGACTAATATTTGAAATGTAAAGAAAGATAATATCTAGTAAAAATAAATAAATAAATAAATAAATAAAATAAAAATAGTTACAAAACACCACATATAAAAAGTATAATTCACTATGATGTCATACAGTATATTAACTAATATTTCCTAATATAGAAACTATGCTAATACTATATAGTTTTAAAAAATTATATATCCAAAAATGTACCTTCAAATTTTCCCAGAAGATTTTGTACTGGAAATCTATAAAGAAATTAAAGTTTTAAAAAGTAAGAATGCAGATGTTAGAGTTTGATGGCTCATCTTTTGACCTACAGGCATGACAATGAGAGTTTGACCCACCACTATACCCTCCAAGAAAACCATTAAAATTAAAGATTAATCATATAGAATTATTGTTTGGAATATACATCATATGCAAAATATTAATATAGATTACTTGCTATAAAATCAATTATACTTTCATTGAAATACTTACACTAAGAAGTAAATAATAATAAGTTTGAACATATTACAGTGTATATCCAATCACTTCTTCAGAATTTGCATTCTAATTATCATTAGTTACTGGAGATTCTGTTCTTGGTTGGTAATACAACACGATATATAAATTTTTTTTTTGCAAATGTTAATGAAATACTTTTCGCCTGACTGGATCCTTCTGCACACATTTATTGGGAGAGCATTGATCGCACAGGTGAAAGAAGAACAACGAACAAGGAAAATGATGCTGCTTATATACCCCTCTATGTGATGTGTCAGCTCCTGATTAGCTGCTCACTCATCACCCCACTACTACGCCCCAGGATGGGCAGTGACTTGGCACAAATTTACTCTTGCATCTGCGCACATTACTTGTTTACCAGTTAGGTACAGAGGAGCTCATGATGGCAATTGCTCACGGCTCCCCACACCTAGGGACTAATTGTGTTACTGCACAACAATCTCTTGACTGGACAAAGACAGCTGTAGCAACACATGGGGTCAATCTGGTGCTACAACCCCCCAATAATAATTACCAGGTCATAGAAACTGGAATAGTCCAGGTATGATTGCAGAGGTGTCTATGAGAAGTAGGCATATCTCCTATATATTTCCCTAACCCTGAAATTTCGGCTAAGGTGAGCCTATTTTTATACTACCCCCAGGGTCTAGGGCTTGCAACTGAAGTCACAGCAATTGATCCATCTAGTGCTTCTCCTTCATAGTATGTGGGCCCAGCTGTTTGTGATATTGGTTGCTGAGAAAGAGTCAGAAAATCTCCCCAGCAACCATATCCCGGCTAATCCGGAGTTGCTACACCTGTACAAGACTCTTTCCTTATACCCCTCCCATACCCATATCCTTAGAATAGACATTTTTTTAGATCTGGAAATCCCCGACTCCCCACCTTCTCCTTTCCCCGTGATGGCCTATAAAATCTGGAACCTCTTTCCCCTCGTGGTCGACTCCTCTACCCCTACATGGGATCTGAGTTGTCCCCAGAGCTCTGACTTTCCCTTGTATAAAGCCTCATGTGGTTTACATCAATCTTGGTCTGTCGTGAGTTCTTGGGTGTCTGATAAAATCCAGAGGCCTGAGCAAGGGGCTCTTCTCGGAGTCTTTTATTTTGGGGCTTGCCTTGGATCAGCATGACCACCCACATCTCCAAAAACCCACTTGGCGGTGAAATTTTTTGTCTAAAAATATTTCTGTGAGCCGGCGAGTTTTAGTCCTGAAACTTGCAGTAACTACGTTTTGTGAGAAACAGTGACTTTGCCTTGGGGTTAGGCACTGAGTGTGAACAGCAGACATGCTGGAATCAACGGATTTTGCTTGCTCTGAGGGACACTGTGAGTGAGGGCGATGACTCCAAGATTCCGTCTGGAGCGGGTATTGCACTTTCCTGACCTTCTGCATTTCTGAGTTGATTTTGTTTGTACGTTAGAAGATGGGCATTTGTCAGTGTGTATTTGTTTTTTGTGTCTGTTTTCAGGTATTTGTCAGTGGTTGTGTGTGTTTTGTGTCTGTTTTCCATGATATTGGACAGACTGTAATGCCCCCCCCCGAAGTTTGACTTTAGGCCACTGGACTGAAATTGGATCAAGACCCATAATTTTTTAGTAGAAATTAAGAAGGGACCTAGGCAGACTTTCTTGAGCCTCCGAATGCCCTACTTTTAATGTAAAATGGTCACTAAAGGGGACTTTTGTTTTGAAGCTTATCGTTGAAGTTAAAGCCATTGTTTTTCAGAGCGGACCTGGGTCCTACTCGGATCAACAGCCTTTCAGAATCAACCACCATAAATCAAACCATGGATTCCCGCATGCCTCTCAGAGCTCTCCCCCAGCTGTTCCCATGCACATGGGTGGGTCAACACAGTGCCCTCGCTTTCTGCCCTAAGAAGCAGTAAGCACAGTGGTGATGGTGGCAGCAGTGGTGATAGTGCAGACCCTGCCTGAACCAGTGCGATTTCTGAGCTGGCGGCGAAAAGGCATGCAGGCCTACTGCTCAAGCCGCTCCCACTCCCCAGGTCCCTGCACCCGGCTCTAAGTTTGC
Organism: Mus musculus; assembly: GCF_000001635.26. Lineage (NCBI taxonomy): Eukaryota > Metazoa > Chordata > Mammalia > Rodentia > Muridae > Mus > Mus musculus. Next base: position 33,187,126 of record NC_000087.7, read on the forward strand.
TAAAGGCACAGTCTGAGGACCGAGTACCTGCAGCTGGGTCCCGGAGCCGACAAGCCCAGAGTCCCCCAGCAGATGAAGCACCTGACACTACTTTTGCCTTTTCCTTTACTAGCTGTGGGCAAACCACCCACAGACAGGCAGTCTCTGCAGACCCTTCAATATTGGCCTTTCTCATCGGCTGATCTGTACAATTGGAATGCTGCATTCCCTCTTGACCGGCCAGATTAGAACTACAACATGGCTCAAGATAGGCTGAGGTTGACAGTTTACCGGCCAGGATCTAGTCTTAAAGGGAGCAATGAGAAACCCCACCAATTTGTCTAAGGTAAGAGAAGTGATGCAGGGCACTACAGAGCCCCCATCTGTTTTTCTAGAAAGATTGATAGAAGCATATAGATACTATACTCCTTTTAACCTTACCTCTGATGGTCAACAAGTCGCGGTTGCTATGGCTTTTGAAGATTACATGTCATGGCTTTACAAGATTTAGTTAAGGAGGCAGAAAAGGTATATCACAAGAGAAAAACAGAGGAAGAGAAGAGAGAGAGGGAAAAGTGAGAAGAAGAAGAGAGGGAGAATAAGAGGGAAAGAAGACAGGAGAGGAATTTAAGCAGAATTATGGCCCCAGTAGTAGGGGAACGTAAAGGGAGAAACAAGCCAGATAATAGACAGACAGGTTACCTGGGCAACAATGAACCCAGACCTGAAGGAAGAAGGTATGCCCAGAAGATTTTAGAGAAGGACCAATGTGCCTATTGCAATGAAAAAGGACATTGGGTACAGGAATGCCCAAAGAATGGAAGCGTCCCTAAGGACCTACCTCTGAAAAATGATGAATAGGGGAGGGGGCACCCCGAGCCTAGGGTAAACCTGATGGTGGAGGGGACCCTCATGGACTTTTTAATTGACACAGGGGCAGAGCATTGTTTGTTGAAATATCCACTGGGAAAATTAAAAAATAAAAGAACCATAGTGATTGGAGCCACCGGTCAGAAACAATACCCCTTGACCACTGCGCGCACAGTAGATGTGGGTAAAGGCCAAGTGAGTCATTCCTTCTTGGTCATTCCTGAGTGTCCCACACCGCTTCTAGGAAGAGATCTTCTGACTAAATAGTTGCTTACATTAGATTTATCCAAGAAGGGCAGAGAGTAAGTTGGGAATCTCACACCTCCGTAGTCTTAGCCCTGCAGCTTGAGGAAGAATACTGATTCCACAAAGGCATAAAGCAAACGGAGGTGCTAGACCTAAAAATTGGTTGAGTGCTTTCCCTAGAGCATGGGCAGAGACTGGAGGAATGGGAATGGCTGTCAGAGTCCTGTGGTTGTGGGACTGAAAAGCGGTGCAACCCCTATAGGAGTGCAACAATACCCGATGAGCCATGGAGTAAGAGATAGAATCAGGCCACATATTCAGAGACTATTACAATTAGGTATTTTGGTACCTTTCCAGTCACCCTGGAATACTCCTCTACTGCTGGCAAAGAAACCTGGCACCAGTGACTATCGACCAGCCCAAGACCTGAGAGAGGTCAATAAGAGGGTTCAAGACTTTTACCCAGCTGTTCCTAATCTCTATAACCTCCTCAGCTCACTCCCTCCAAAGCAAAAATGATACACAGTACTTGATTTAAAAAAATGCTTTCTTTTGCCTGAAGTTACATCCCTCCAGCCAGCCCATATTCGCCTTTGAGTGGAGAGATCTTGACATGGGACAAATGGGACAATTGACCTTGAAGCGGTTACCCCAGGGGTTCAAAAACTCCCTCACCCTTTTTTCATAAGTCTCTACATCGAGATTTAGCCTCCTTCTGAGCTGAAAACTGCCAGATAACTCTGCTTTAGTGTGCTGATGACTTGCTCCTTGCTGCAGCCAGGGAGAGAGAATTCTGGCAGGGGACCAAGAGATTGCTAGCCGAATTGGGTGAGTTGGGTTAATGGGCTTCTGCTAAAAAAAGCCCAGCTATGTCACATAGAAGTAGTCTACTTGGGATATACTCTCCAGGATTTAAAACAGTGGCTGACAGAGGCTAGAAAAAGGACTGTGACTCAAATACCAACACTGGCTACTCCAAGACAGGTGAGAGAATTCTTAGGCACTGCTGGGTTCTGCAGACTTTGGAAACCTGGGTTTGCAACACTGGCCACCCTCCTGTACCCCTTGACCAAGAAAAGTGGAGAATTCAGATGGACATCAGAACATCAGAAAGCCTTTGAAAATATAATGGAGGCCCTGCTGACTGTTCCAGCCTTGGCACTGCCAGATCTAACCAAACCCTGCATCCTCTATGTTGATGAGAGGGCATGGGGGCCAGAGGAGTTCTTACTCAGGCTCTTGGGCCCTGGAAGAGGCTGGTAGCATATTTGTCTAAGGAGCTGGACCCAGTTGCCAGGAGATGGCCCACATTTTTAAAGGCTGTTGCTGCAGTAGCACTACTCATTTAGGATGCTGACAAATTAACTCTGGGACAGCAAATAACTGTGGAAGCCCCTCACTCTCTTGAAAGCACTATTTGTCAGCCCCCAGACCTCTGGATTGCAAATGCCTGGATGACTCACTACCAGAGTCTGCTCCTGACTGAAGGGGTCATGTTTGCTCCTCTTGCTATTCTCAATCCTGCCACCTTTCTGCCTGAAACGGACAACTCCTCACCCGGACACTGCTGTGCAAACATTCTTGCAGAGGAAATTGGGATTCAAAGTGATCTACGTGACCAGCCATGGCCAGGTGTTCCAAGACAGAAGCAGTTTCCTAGTGTAAAGTAAGAGGATGGCAGGGGCTGCACTGGTAGATGGTAAGCGAGATGTGTGGGCTGGCAGCCTGCAGGAAGGTAAGTGAGCTCAAAAAGCTGAATTAATTGCCCTGACTCAGGCCCTTTAGATTGCTGAAGGGCAGTCCATCAATATTTACACGGATAGCAGGTATGTTTTTGCTACAGCCCATGTCCACGTTGCCATGTATAGGCAAAGAGGGTTGCTGACGTCAGCAGGCAAGGACATAAAAAATAAAGAGGAGATTCTGAGCCTCCTTGAGGCTATTCATCTGCCTGCCAAAGTGGCCATTATACATTTTCCTGGACATCAAAAAGGACACAATGCTGTGACAAGGGGTAAAAACATTGCTGATGTTAAAGCTAAACAGGCTGCACTTGTCCCTAAGATACTGCCCTTCAGACTCAATACTGCCCTTCAGGACTCAACAGATGAAACCTCTCCAGGCCCTAAGATACTGCCCTTCAGGACTCAATACTGCCCTTCAGGACTCAACAGATAAAACCTCTCCAGAAAGTTGCTCTCCCAGAACCACAAAAAGAAGGAGAAAGATTTTTGGAAAATATACAATACTGTCCCACCTGGGAGTCAAACACTTCAAACACTGGTAAAAGCTTCTACTTTTTATGTTTTAAGACTCACTGATGTTGCAGAAGCAATAGTTAAGAACTGTGTACCATGCGCCATGACTAATGCAGGACATTCAAGATATGCTCCAGGGAGAAGACTAGGAGGAGATCGCCCTGGAGCCTATTGGGAAGTCGATTTTATTGAAGTAAAGCCAGCTAAGTATGGTAATAAAAATATTTTAGTTTGTATAGACACCTTTTCAGGATGGGTGGAGGCCTACCCAACAACAACAACAACAAAAAAGAAAATTCCAATGCTGTGGTTAAGAAAATCCTAGAAGAAATTTTCCACGGTTTGGAATATCTAAGGTAATTGGGTCTGGCAAAGGACCCACCTTTGTTGCCCAGGTAAGTCAAGGACTGGCCATCCAACTAGGGGTTGATTGGAAATTACATTGTGTTTATAGACCCCAGAGTTCAGTCTAGGTAGAAAGGAAAAAAAAAAAAAAAGAAACTTGACTAAATTGACCTTAGATACCCACGGTGGGAATAACTGGACAGCTCTCCTTTCCTTTGCCTTGTTCCAAGTCAGGAACACACTGGGAACATTTAAGCTCACTCCATTTGTAATCCTGTATGGGGGAGGGGGTCTCCCCCGCTTACTGAAGTGAGACAGTGTTATATCCTTTAAAATTTAACCCTGGTTCTTCCTTGTTTACACTCATGAAAGCCCTAGAACTAGTAAGAAACACCACCTGAGAGCAGCTCAAGGAGGCCTATGAACAAAGAGATTTGGTGGTACCACACCAGCTCCAGGTGGGAGATGCAGTTCTCATCTGACGACATCCAGCTGAGAATCAATAACCTTGTTAGAAAGGCCCTTGAATCATGCTGCTGACCACTCCCACTGCTATCAAAGTAGAAGGCATCTCTCCTTAGATTCATGCCTCTCATGTAAAGCGAGCTCCTGAAGAATAAATCCTCTTAGTTGACCACACTCATTTTTATTCTGATATAGCTTCAGGTCAGGGATGGTGATTTCTCCTGAAGTTCTTTTATTGTTAATTATTTCCACTATTCTAATTTTTTTGTTTTTGTTTTTCCAGATGAATTTAAGAACTGCTCTTTCCAAATCTTTGAAGATTTATGTTACAGTTTTGTTGAGGATTGTGGTTTTTTTTTTTATAGATTACTTTTGGTTGGATTGTCATTTTTACTATGTTAATTCTACAAATCCAAAACATGGGAGATCTCTGTGTTTTCTCAATTCTTCTTCCATATCTTTCTTGAGAGACATAAAAATTTTTTCATACATATTTCACAGTACACTAATCAGAATGCCCAAGATCAAAAATTCATCAGTTGGAAAGGAGTAGAGAAAGAAAAACACTTCTCCATAATGTTGTTTGGATTTCAAAGTGGTAGATCCACTCTGGAAATCCATCTGGAGGTTCCAAGATAATTGGAAATATATCTACCTGAAAACCCAGAAAACCACTCTTGGTCATATACCCAAAAGATACCCTACTATGCCACAAGGGTATGTGCTCTATTATGTTCATAGAAGTCTTATTTATAATAACAAGACAGTGCAAACAACCCAGATGTCCCACAATGAAAGAGTATATACAGAAAATGTGTTCCATTTACACAATGGACTACTACTCTGCTATTAAAAATGAACATATCATGAATGTTGCTGGAAAATCCATGGAAGTAGAAAATATCATCGAGAGTGAGGTCAGCCAGATTCAAAAGGACATTCATGGTTTGTACTCACTAAAAGTTCATATTATTCAAAAAAGTACTGAATACTCTGGATGCAACCCACAGGACTCAAGAAGTTTAACAGTCCGAAGGGCCCAAGTGAGGATATTTCAAACCCACTTGGGAGCAAAAGAAAGCACTCACAGAGCAGGGGACAAAAGGGAGGGAGGAGATAGAGAGGCAAAATTGGGAAAATGATGAGGTATTGGGCAGGGAACATCACTGAATCTCTGATAGTCAGCAGACCTAATTGAAACAGGCATTCTCAGGAGGTAGAAGGTGGGGGAACCCCCAGAATGCACAGTAGATCTGGGATGTAAGAGACTCTCAAAACTCAAAGGGAGGGACCTTCCTATGCTCTACAGTATGGAGAGGGATCTTGTAGTTCCCACTTCCGGTGGATGGACAGGACATGAAATGGTGAGATGCAGTTGACAACTCACAGTCAAAAATCTGACCAAGAATTGTTCCTCTTTGAAGGGTAAAAATGGAGAAGATAATGAGAGAAAGGAGGTCCATTGACAGGCCCATATTGGGATCCAGTGCACAGTGAGGCTGGGAATCATGACACTCTCTATTGATGCTGTGGTGTGTATGCCAAAAGGAGCCTAGCAAGGCTGTCTGCTGAGAGACTTACCAATTACCTGAAAGAGTCAGATGTAGATACTAGCTGACCAATAGACAGAAGTTGGGGACCCCTGCAGTTGAATTAGGGAAAGGCTGGAAGAAACTGAAGAGAAGGACGACCTGTAAAAAGATCATAAGTCTCAATTACCCACGATAACAGAGACCTGTCAGACACTGAACAACCAACCAGGCAACGTATATCACCTGATGTGATAGGAGGCCCCGACACATATACATCAGATTACATACAGACATTCTGGTCTGTCCTGAATGAGAGAAGATGCAACTAATTCTTGAGAGACTTGAGGCCACAGAGAATAGGGAGGTGTAGTGGATTGAGAGTAGTTGTGAGGACATCCTCCTAGATATGGGAGGGAGGGGGGAGCAGGGGAAAGAGGTAAGTGATGGAGAACAGTTTGGTGTCAGACTAGGATAGGAATGAAATGTGAAGTTTTAAAATGATTTAAATAATAAAAAAAGAAAAGAAAAATTACTTCAGACCAAGTTCTCTTCTGAACATTGATGAAAAATCCTCAATAAAAGACTCATAAACTGAATCTAGGAACTAATCAAAAATATCATCCAAAATAATTGTGGTAGATTAGAAAGGAGATGGCTACAAGCAAAATTGGATGGATGAGCAGTTAGGCATTCCAAAGAGCAAATGGTGCTAGACTAACCTCCCTAAGCTATCTCCCTCTATTCTCTGGGACTGGTTGTTGCTAGTCTATTTCTGTTTGTCCTTATATATCAGATTGATATTCCCCAAGTGTTGTTCCTCCATGCCCAGAACCCTTATTTTTATTCTTACACCTGAGCAAGCTTCCTTTCATTTTCAGCTGATCTGCTCAGTTTTCAATATTAGAGAGCATCTCAGCAGAGCTTGCAGCTCTATAACCCTGCCACTCCCACTGCTGCTTTCCAACTAGCTGTTCTGGACCCATCACATGTTCACCTGCAACTTTACTCCAAGATGATTTGGCGGGAATCAGGTCCCTACCCCTGCTTCCTAAATGAGTTTTAGAAATAGTAAAATTGAGCTTTGTTCAGAATTTTGTTTTAGCTACATCTTTCTCTTCTTGGCCTAGCTCCCTGTTCTCTTCCAGGTTTCCAATATTCCTTTCCAGATTAGAACCCAGACATGTGAGTGGCTGGCCAGACACAACACATTTGAATTGGTACTTGTGTGTGAATTACACATCTACATGCTCCTGAGGCTGTCAGGAGTATAATCTGTTTCACACTCAGCAAAACTGAGTCTAGGAGGCTAAAGGCAAGCTAATGGCTAACAGAAAGAAGGTATTGAAACAAAGTTGCAGAGTGTTGAGTCCTGAAACAATGAAAGGCAGAGATGACCATGCCTTAAGTGCTTCTCTCTCTGACAGGCAAATACCAAACAGAAGTCAATCTCTTTCTTGATCCCTTGAGGTTCTATGCCCCTTCAGGGTTCTCATTCTCTAAGCTTTGCATGCATGCCCGACATGACTAGGTCATGTTTTGTCTTCTGCTGATCAGAGGAAAGATTTGTCCTGCTTTAGAGCCAGGCCCCAGGAAGTTAGAACCCAATAAAAGCAGACCTAATGATTTATATGAACTCAGGCTGTGTCCTTTATTATCATAGCACAAGGAATGCTAAAATATGGATAGTTATGGTGAATTTGATTTTGGCTCATTTCCACAAGACTCTAGGTGGTTGTGTAAAGGTTTCTCTTGGCTGCATGAGCTTTGCTAATTTAGATATCTGAAGCCTTATGTCATGGACCTTGGCCCACAAAAATCCTGATTCCTTTTCTCCAGTTTTTTCCAGCATGAATCCTAGATACTGCTGAAATATTACTTCTGAGTCAGACATTGAGCAAAATTTTGTGTATGAGACCTTACAAGAGAGCTTTATACAATGCCCAAGTCTGACTTCAAGATAAACAGTTCAGATCAGATCTACCTTTACTGGGATCTTCCATATTCTCTGCCCAGAAATCACTCTATTTTCCCCAGGACCACTTTTTCTTTTCTCAGCTGGAAGTCTAGATTACTTCTGCCTCTCTCTGATCTCTATGCTCCCCATTCTCTCTCCCAAGTAGATGCTTCAGAGATGAATCATCTCTATAGAAAGGGTCTGAATGATTTAAGAGAAGTTCAAGTTGCTACAACAGTAGTGGTATCAGAGTGGATGACCAGAACTCTCCAGGTTACAACAGACTATTCAGAGAAGGGACTGCAGATATCGTGGTGAATTGTGGAGAGCCGGTACATGCTGCGAGCAATCGCCTCCATGCCGCCAGTAATCTCTGAGAAGAGCCATGTGTGCCGGGAGCAATCACCATTATAAGATGGTGCGGGCCTCTGCTGTGCCTAAGTAGTAAACAAGCCTTGTACGCAGGTGCGAGAGTGAATTCACTCCTAGTCACTCCCATTCTCGGGGTGTAATAGTGGGGTGATGGGCAAGCAATGAATCAGGAGCAGTCACGCCATATCAGGTGCTGAAATGTCACGCTGTGGGTTATAAAAGCAGCGTCATTTTTCTGGTTCGGGATCTTCCTGAGAAGCAAGCAATAAAGCTCTTGCCGCGGAAAATTCTGGTTTGTTGCATCTTTCTCGCGGGTCAAGCGGGACGCAATAAGTGGTGACGAAACCCGGAAACTGTCATCACACCAGCGCAAGGAAGATACTTCGTTTGCGGGGCAGAATCAGAACCGTGGGACAAAAGGCTCTACAAGTTATGTACAATCTTGAAATTTCTCCAGAGTTAGAAGCCCTTTTGATTGTTTGCACGGCGATTACACTTTTCCTTTCAGTTTCGTTTTGTTTCCACCACTGGAACTGCTGACTGGTTCTTAGTCGTGGTCAGGCCTGGACAGCGGCAGTATGGGAATCTCCCATTCTATAGTAGTGGCCTTATGCTTGGTCCTGAAGCAGTGTGGCCTAAAAATCGCCACGAAGACCTTAGAGGGATTTGTCAGAGAGATAGACTGTGTTGCACCATGGTATGCTTGCTCATTGTCATTAACTGTCGCCTCTTGGGACAAATTGAAAGGAGATCTAGTTAGTGAACAGCAGAAAGGCAAACTTAAAGCAGGGATTAGGCCGCTATGGAAATTGGTGAAATCGTGTTTAACAGATGAGAATTGTCAGAAAATGGTAGAAGCAGGTCAGAAAGTTCTGGACGAAATTCAAGAAAGTCTATCAGAGGTAGAGCGGGGAGAGAGAGTAAAAGTAGAGAGGAAACAAAGTGCACTGAAGAATTTAGGCCTTTCCACAGGCCTTGAGACTGAGAAAAAAGGAATGTCAGGGAAAATATCTGGGGAGAGATTAGAAAAAGGGATGGAAAGGGAGAGAAGAAGGGAGATCGAGCTGGAGAGGAACATAAGGAAAGGAGCCTCTACCTGCCACTAGATGAGTTTAAGCAGCTAGCTGTCAGTAGCTCAGAATCAGATAAGGAACTTAGCTCCTATGAGGAAACAGACTTAGAGAAGAAAGTGACAGGCTGTGAGGGAGAAAGATACCAGTCAGATGAAAGACGAGTTAATCAGTTACAGAATAACACGAAAGCAAGTAGAGACAAATGTCAAATCGTTGCACGGTCTTCGGATATGCAACTTTAGGGTTCTAGTGCACCTCCGACTTATGTGCAGAGGCACCATTCGGAGCCTTATGTGCAGAGGTATCATTCAGACTTATTTATTCCAAAAGAGGACAGAGGAAGATGCAACAGGCATTTCCAGTTTTTGAAAGAGCTGAGGGAGGGAATGTTCATGCTCCAGTAGAATATATACAGATTAAGGAGCTTGCAGAAGCAGTCTGTAATTATGGAGTCAGTGCGATTTTCACTGTAGCACAAGTTGAAAGGCTCGCGACTCATGCTATGACTCCTGGTGATTGGCAGACTGTAGTAAAAGCTGCAGCCCCCAGTATGGGGATGTATCTTGAATGGAAAGCTTTGTGGCAGGACTCCTGTAAGACGCAGGCAAGGGCCAATGCCACCATGGAAGGAGACCAAAGGACATGGACGTTCGAATTGCTTACATGTCAGGGACAGCATGCTGCTAACCAAACAGATTATCATTGGGGAGCGTACGCCCAGATCTCAGCTGCCACTGTTAAAGCATGGAAGGCACTCTCTAAGAAGGGAGAGGCAAGTGGTCATTTGACCAAGATCACTCAGGGGTCCCAGGAGTGGTACTCAGATTTTGTGACTAGAATGACAGAGGCAGCAGATTTGGAGATACAGAGCAGCTATGCCTTTAATTGAACAGTTGATATATGAACAGGCTGCCCGGGAATGCAGGGCGGCTATTACACCTAGAAAAAGCAAGGGACTGCAGGACTGGTTGAAGGTTTGCCGTGAACTTGGAGGGCCACTCACTAATGCCGGTTTAGCAGCTGCCATTCTACAATGGCAAAAATGCCCTGACATGGCTGAGCTCAAACTCTGCTATAATTGTGGCAAACCGGGACACTTAAAAAAGGACTGTAGAGCCCTTGTCAAAAGGAGAGTGCCAGGATTGTGCACTAAGTGTGGAAAAGGATATCATTGGACTAGTGCTTGTCGTTCAATCAGGGACATTCGAGGCAGGCCCCTGCAGCCAGGATTCCCTCAAACAGTAGATCATGACACCATTTCAAAAAACCAGTACAGGGCCCTCAGGTCTCAGGGCCCGAAAACATACGGGACCTCGACAGGCGAAAAGTGGACCCCACAGTCCGCAGGGCAACAGAAGGCTCAGCTGGATTGGACCTCCATACCACCACCCAATTCATGCTGATCCCTCAAATGGGAGTGCAGCCTATTCCTACTGACTATAAAGGACCTCTGCCATCCGAGAGTGTCGGCCTAATATTGGGCAGTGCTTCCCTTACACTACAAGGTCTTATTGTTCACCCTGGAGTTGTAGATCAAGATTATGAAGGGGAACTTCCAGTTCTCTGTTCCTGTCCTCAGGGTGTCTTTTCTATTTCACAAGGAGATAGAATAGCTCAGTTAGTAATTCTGCCAAGCCTACATGGCTGTTTTCCCTCTTCTGGTGTCCCTCAAGCTGCCAGAGGGATTGGTGCTACTGGAAATGATTCGGCTTATTTAATAATGCCTTTAGATTCCAGGCCTTCTTTAGAGTTAGTTATAGAAGGGAAACAATTTAAGGGGATTTCAGACACAGCAGCAGACAAAAGTATTATTTCTTCTCACTGGTGGCCGAAAACTTGGCCAGTTATTCAGTCGTCACATTCTTTGCAAGGTTTAGGTTATCAGTCCTGTCCCATTATTAGTTCCCGTTCTTTGAGCTGGACAGCGCCTGAAGGTCAAATGGGACGATTCACTCCTTATGTCTTACCACTCCCAGTAAATCTCTGGGGGAGAGACATCTTACAGGCACTAGGACTGACCTTAACTGATGAATGCTCGCCACAAGCTGTTCGAATGATTAAGAAAATGGGCTATAAAGAAGGAAGGGGATTAGGAAAAGGAGAGCAGGGTAAACTTGAACCTATCCCTCAAAAAGGTAATAATGGGAGACAAGGTTTGGGTTTTTTCTAGAGACAGCTGTTGAGGGTTCCATGCCCATACCATGGCTTACAGAGGAAGTTGTATGGGTTCCTCAATGGCCTCTCTCCTCTGAAAAATTACAAGCAGCCACAAAACTAATTTCTGAACACTTGGGTCATTTAGAGCCTTCTACCTCACCCTGGAATACACCTATTTTCGTAATTAAGAAAAAATCTGGCAAATGGCGCTTATTACATGATCTTAGAGCAATTAATGCACAAATGCGTCTGTTTGGACCAGTTCAGCAAGGGCTAGCATTACTTTCTGCCTTAACCAAAAATTGGGAAATTATAATCATAGACATTAAAGATTGCTTTTTCTCTATACCTTTATGCCCTCAAGATAGGCAAAGTTTTGCGTTTACCATCCCAGACATTAATCATTTAGAGCCGGATCAAAGATACCAATGGAAGGTCCTACCTCAGAGGATGGCGAATAGCCCCACCATGTGTCAACTGTATGTACAATTGGCACTTAAGTCAGTTAGAGAACATTTTCCATCATTAAAGGTGGTAATTTATATGGATGACATTTTGATTTGCCATAAATATTCACAGTTATTGCAAGATGCATACCCTATATTAATAAAAACGTTAGGGCAATGGGGATTGCAGGTGGCCACCGAAAAGGTGCAAGTTGCTCGAATGGGAGCCTTCCTAGGGTCACTCATTTATCCTGACAAAATTGTTCCTCAAAAATTAGAGATTCACAAAGACCAACTACATACCTTGAATGATTTTCAAAAATTGTTAGGAGATATTAATTGGCTGAGACCATTTTTGAAAATTCCATCAGCAGAATTAAATCCATTATTTGACATATTAGAGGGAGATACCCATATCTCCTCCCACAGAGCACTTAGCCCAGCTGCATGTCAAGCTTAACAAACTGTAGAAAAGGCCCTACAAGATGCTCAATTACAACGCATTGACGAGTCAAAGTCATTTGAATTGTGCATATTAAAAACGGCACAGTTACCAGCAGTAGTCTTATGGCAAAATGGGCCCTTGTTGTGGGTCCATCCTAATGCTTTCCCTACAAAATTCATTGAGTGGTATCCTAATACAGTTGCTCAACTTGCACTTAGGGGGATAAAAGCAGCCATTACTTATTTCGGGAAAGAACCTTATATACTGTGAGAGTATACAACCGAGAGGAAATTTATGTCATAGGGGTTAGGATAATATCCTCTGATCTAAATTGTTATGATCATGTCTTAATAGCTATGTATCTTAGTACCTGAAAACTATTTCCCTACATTCATTTGCTTATTCATGATTGGAATATATATTGTACGCTTTCTCATTTCGTGGTATGTTAAATTTGGAACTTGGTATGAAACTGTTAATAATCCGAATGTGCAGTCTTCAATTGCATTATATATGCCTTAAACACCAAGACGGAAGGAAATGAATATAATAAATCTTTTTTTTTTTTTGCCATGTAATACAAACTTATTCAGAAAACCTACTGAAAGACCCCCGCGGGGAGTCCCTTCTCAGGGAAGCACGCACCCCATAGGACACTGAGGCCGAACTCGCTGTAACTATACAAGACTTTAATGGCACACAAACACACAAACAACAAAGGATCACTCAAGCCAGCGTGCTGGGGATGATACTCATGCACCGCGCAGGGGGCAGGGGAGATCAACCCCAGCCCAAACTTTTTACAGGCTTATAAAGGCAAAAACCACAAACCAAAAACAGGGGAGCCAAAAGAATTCGCACCATTACACATAATTGGCTTATTTAAATGGCGGCGGGATGATTACAAATTAACAGGGTAATATGTGCCTGCTAAGATGTAGAAAGACACAAGGGCTTGGGACTTCTCGAGGTCAGCAGGACACCTGGTCAATGTAGGAAGTAGCTGCCCGGGAGGCGCCATCCTGCACGTGGCCATATGGTCCTTTCTGATAGCAGTGACTAGTTCCTGCATTCTCTTTTTCATCTTTTATGGCTGGACATTCTTAGCTACAGGGTGGGTTTGGCTGTGCCTGGACCTGCCTGGGTCTATTCTTCAGCCCTGAATTTCTTGAACTTAGATACCACAATGCTATAAGACCCAAAATTATAAGTTTTTGCTGTTCATTTCCCACTTCTTTTAGTGGATAGCTCTAATTTTAGAACGACCTTTCTTCTTGTTGAAGAGTCTGATATTGCTGTCTGAGGACCATGACTTGTATGGTGTTTATTTTATCTTTAACAAAAGCAACCAGCTTATTTAAAATACATGGCCCAAAAGAAAGCAGGAGAAAAAAAAATAATCAGAGGGCCTGCCAGGGTAGATATCAGTGTCGTAAAACAGGGAGACCTGTTAAACCAATATTCATAACATCCTTAATATGCTTCTCTTTCTTTGCTTCGTTTTTCTAACCTTTCTCTGAGCTTATCCATGGAGTCCCTGATAAGACCAGAATGGTCTACATAAAAACAACACTCTTCTTTTACTGCGGAACAGAGTCCACCTTCTTTGAGAAAAAGTAGATCTAGCCCCCTCCTGTTCTGTAGCACTACCTCTGATAGCGAGGTCAAAGATTCTTCAAGTTTGGTGATGGACTGCTCTAGTGCTCCTAGGTCTGCATCCATAGCGTTTGTGCAATTCATGGAAATAGTGGGGGGTCTGTATCAAGGCAGTTGTGCCTGTGCCGACCCCAGCTGCTGTTCCTAGACCCAAAAGCACTGCTAAGGTCATGGTAATGGGTTCCCTTTTATACCGGGTCCAGTGGTTGAATCCATTGACAAAAAACTGTCTTCATGATACAGAAGCCTCGGAACACTCTGAACTAAACGACAATAATCTTTAGAAGTATTAAAAACAGAAGTAAATACACAGGGAGTGAGTCCAGTGTTGCAAGCCCATACTGTGTCTAAGGGAGGAACTAAGTTCTGACCTCTATTATTGGAAGACTGGAGATGATGAGTCTGATTACAGAGTTACCGTTTGTCATGTGGGACTTGTTCCAGGCAAAGTCCATTTCCCGAGACAGCTGCTAATGTTAGTTTTCTGTTTTCTCCCCAAGGACACTGAGAATTGTCCTCAGCCTTATTGTATGTCCTGACTTGAGCAACTCCCTCATAATATGGGGGATTGGAGGCATAACACAGCCAACAAGACTTAGTGATGTTGGGATTGGTACAATTGAGTACCAAAAAGCCCCCTGTACCAGACTAAACAGACAGTTTTCAGTATCTGGGGGAGTAGGGGCAATGTAAGTTTCATGTCTGAGGAAGAGGTATAGACTTCTGTTGGAATAGCTGGACCAACTAGGGTAGGTCCGGGAAAGGTAGGTCTGGGAAGGGGCATTGGAAGTTTTTTAACAAGAACGTGGTTAGGTCTTACTGCCTGGGTTGGGGGACACTTCATCTTTAGCCGAATCTTAAATGTGAATCCAGGGCCTGTCCCTGTCACATAAAATGTTAGGCCCCACTGTCTTCCCTTTATCCAATCTTTTTTGTCTCTTTTGCTTTTTGAGTAAAAGTGATGTTTAAGGAATCATGGCCCTTATTTCATCTGGATACTATAATAATATCGAGCTAGAGGATGGGTCCCAATGAGTGGTACCAGTGGTTTCACATCTCTACTGACTACAGAAGATGCCCTCTATTCCCCCACACCAGCAAGCCTCTTTTTTATTTACCCTGTCCCTGGGACAGACATAAAAGGGCTCCTGACCAAGTCTCCTCTGTTTAGACCTACTACTACAGCCTGGTATATCTGCAATGTACTTTCCTTGGGAACTTAACCCCTGGTGATATGGCAGCTTGTGATAGATTACCTCATCTTGGGGCACCGTTTCATGTGACTATTCAGGGATATCCCAGGCGTCTAATCCATCTATCAGGGCACAGATTTCAGGAAACAGAGGGAGCCACCATGTATAAGGGGGGGCCACCTTTGAAGTACTCCATACAGTATCTCCAGCTTGAGAGATGACCTCCCATGTCAGGGTCATAAGAGTGTGAGGATTATTACCCAAGGTTGGGGTACTGCGAAGGCACAGTTTAAGAGAATTATCAGTAGCGGCCACTGTCCAATTTTCTCCGAGGTCGTCTTCATCCTGGTTGGGTGCCTTTTTTTATGTGGGATGTGTGGATCCAGGCGGCGATCCTGTCTACCTTTGCGACCTTGGCGGTGGTCAGCAGCACTAGATAAGGTCCCTTCCACCGGGGCTCAAGCATGCCAGCTCGATGTTGTCAGACCAGAACTGAGTCCCCGACCTGGAACCCGTGGGGCACTGCAGTGGTCCCTGGTGTGTAGGCTTTTTTGATCTGGTCCCAGATCTGTGTTTTGACAACTTCTAAGGCCTATAATGGGTAAACAGAGAAGAGGGTGAGGAAGAGTCATCACTGGAATCCAATATCCCATCAGACTTGGTCAAGGCGGGTGGTCCCCCATGTAGAATTTCATAAGGAGTAAGGCCGAAACATCCAGGTGTATTTCGGGCCCTAAGGAGCACAAAGGGAAGGACGGTCACCCAGTCTTTACCGCTGGTCTCAATAGCTAATTTAGTTAGGGTTTCTTTTAGAGTCCTGTTCATTCCTTCTACCTATACTGATCTCTGGGGTCTATAAGCACAATATAACTTCCAATTGTTCCCCAATTGTGTGGCTCATTCCTGACTTACCTGGGCAACAAATGCAGGCCCATTATCCAAGCAAATTACCCTGGGGATCCCAAACTGGGGTAGGATCTCTTCAATGATCTTCTTGGTCACCACCTGAGCAGTTGCAGACTTGATGGGGAAGGCTTCTACCCATCCTGAGAAAGTGTCTATGAAAACTAGTAACTCTTTATTACCATATTTTCCATGTTTGATCTCAGTGAAGTCTATTTCCCAGTAAACTCCAGGTCTATCCCCCCGTTGTCATTTTTCTTGTTCATTAAAGGGGCGTGCAGCATTAATTAGGGCACACACTTGCAGGATTTAGTTACTTGTTCGTCTAGAAGCCTGAGCACATAATAGTTTGAGGACTGGATTAAATCACACAATTTCTTTGCCCCCAGATGTGTCAGGGGATGGATGCCTTTTACATATGCCTTTCCTTCTCTATAGGGCAAAATAATTGTTCCTTCTTTTGTTCTTGCAATCCCATGATAGCTAAATCCTTTGGACTTCCCTTGTTCTTCAAGATCTTCAATCATCTCATAATCTTTGGAGGTGTATTCAAAACTGATCTCTGGGGTTCCTTTTGGTTCTTCTATAGTCTCTAGAGGCAGCGCAGGGATGCCTTGTACCACCTGTTTGGCCGCCCAATCTGCCATCTGATTTCCCTGGGCTACAGGACCTTGCCCCTTTGATGGCCAGGGCAGAGGATGATGGCCACTTTCTTGGGCATGTGTATAGCCTCTAGGAGTGCCAAGATTTCTTCTTTATATTTGATTTCCTTGCCTGCCGAAGTAAGTAGCCCCCTTTGTCTATAGATGGCCCCATGAATTGCCTTACCTTCTGTCAGCTGCAGAGCTTTAGTTAGCATCAGGAGCTCAGCCTTCTGAGCCCAAGTTCCTTCTGGAAGGCTACTTGCCCAAATTACCTGTTTTCTGTCAACCACTGCCTCTCCTGCTCTTTATTTTCCCTTTACCACAAAGCTGCTACCATCTGTGTACCAGTCAGGCACACCTGGCCAAGTTCGATCAGTCAGATCCTTTCTCGTTCCAGTTTCTTCAGCCAGGATATCAGCACATTGGTGTACCCAGGTGGAGTCATCCGTCTCGGGGAGGAGGGTGGTAGGATTGAGGATGGCAGGTGGGGTAAAAGTCACTCGGTCATTTAGCAACAGGCTCTGGTAGTGGGTCATCCGGGCATTTGTCATCCAATGGTCAGGGGGCTGTCTTACAATACTCTCTAACACATGGGGAGCGAATACAGTCACATGCTGACCTAGAGTAAGCTTGTCAGTATCTTTAACAAGTAGGGCTACTGCAGCGATGGCTTTTAGGCAGGAGGGCCATCCACTGGCAACTGGGTCCAATTTTTTTTGACAGGTAGGCCACTGGCCGCTTCCAGGGTCCCAGAGTCTGAGTCAGGACTCTGCGGGCTACTCCAGCTGGCTCATCAACGTATACGGTGAAATGCTTAGTCAAATCTGGCAGGGCCAAAGCCTGGGCTGCAATCAGAGAAGCCTTTATGCTGTTAAAGTCTTTTTGGTGTACCTCTGTCCAGGTGAACGGGACGTTTTCTTTAGTGAGTGGGTACAGAGGGGCCGCCAACATTGTGGACCCTAGTATTCAGAGTCTACAAAAGCCTGCCTTTCCCAGAAACTCAAGTACTTGTCACAGAGTGGTGGGGGTTGGGATCTGCATCACAGTCTTCTTTCGAGCTTCAATGAACCACTGCTTTCCTTCTCGGAGGGTGTATACTAGGTAGGTCAAGTCCATAGGGCATAGCTGAGCTTTCTTAGTGGTATACCAATTCACTTTTTTCATTTAGAAGCTTTTTGGTCTCTTCAAGGCACAGTTCCTGGGTTGAAGCTGCAAGGATTAAATCATCTACATACTCCAGGAGAGACATTTGGGGGTTCTGTTCCCTAAAGGGCACAAGGTTGTGGTGGACCACTTCATCAAAAAAAGTGGGTGAGTTTTTGAACCCCTGTGGCAGCCTAGTCAAGGTTAGCTGACCCGTATATCCTCCTTCAGGGTCTCGACACTCAAAAACACACAGAAGTTGACTGCTCAGGTGTAATCTGAGACAGAAAAAGGCATCTTTTAAATCCAGGACTGTTTACCAGGACCGTTCAGGTGGTAAGGAACTTAGCAAGTTGTGAGGGTTGGGCACAGTTGGGTGAATGTCCTGTACCCGTTTATTGACTTCTCTTAAGTCCTGGACAGGCAGATAGTCATTTGTCCCAGGTTTACACACTGGCAGGAAGGGGGTATTCCAATGGGACTGGCACGGGACCAATATACCCTGTTATAGCAGTCTCTGGATATGTGGTCGAATGCTGTTTTTAGCCCCTTGACTCATGGGGTATTGCCTGACTGAAACAGATTTGGCAGCCACTTTTAGCTCGACTATGTTGGGTGGCACTTGCCTAGCTAATTCCATCCCAGCCTGCTCTGCCCAAACCTCTGGAAAAGCTGTCAACCATTCTTTAAAGGGTAAAGTCTCAGACTTCTGTTCGTGGAGGTGATATTGTTCTTCTAAATTTAAAACTAAGCATGCCACTGGATTCTTCTTCCATGATACCTCAGGTCCGTCAGAAGTAAACTGGACTTGTGCTTTCAATTTTTTCAAAAGGTCCCTGCCTAGCAGGGTGCTGGGCACTCAGGTATCACAAGAAAAGAATGTGTCACTTTATTTTTTCCTATGTCTAAAATCCTTTTGGTTGTCCAGGGATAAAGCTTGCTACCAGTGGCTCCCATAACTAAAATCTTCTTTGATCCTAATTGTCCTAAAACTTCAGTCAAGACTGATTATTCAGCTCGTTTGTCTATTAGAAAATTAACGGGGGTCCCCTCCACAGAGTGAGTTACCCTAGGCTTGGGGAGGGGGACCGAGCCCCGACTTCCCTGGTCTTCTTCAAGGGCCAATACTTTGGGGCCCCTCTGCTTCTTCTTTGGGCAGTCTCTGGCCTAATATTCTTTTTTCTTGCAGTATGTGCATTGGTCTTTCTCAAGTGGCGGTCTCTGTTCTCCTGGAGGTCTTCTTGCCCTGTTGGGCAGGTACCCTGACTGACCCTTCTATGAACTTTCTCCACCTACCACTGCGGCCAAAATCTTAGTCAAGTTCCTATCCTGCTGGCGTTCATGCCGGTTTTCTCTTTCCTCTACCTCTTTCTCTTCTCTCTCTTGCTTTTCTTCTTCAGTCTCTCTCTTGTGGTACACTTTCTCAACTTATTTTACTAAATCTTGCAGAGTATAATATTGGAGCCCCCCTAACCTCTGTAAATTTCTCTTAATATCAGAGGCAGACTGACCAATGAAAGCTATGGCTACAGCTGCCTGCTGTCCCTCCAAAGAGGGATCAAACGGGGCATATCTCCTATAAGCCTCCATTAGTCGTGCTAAGAAAACGGAGGGCAGCTCCATTGAACCATGAAGGACTTCTCTTACCTTGGCCAAATTGGTGGGTCGCTGTGTGGCCCCCTCTATCCCTGCCACTAGAGTCCAGCAGTAGACTGTGAGACGCTCCCTATCTTTCACAGTATTGAACTCCCAGGCAGAACGGGCCAAGGGGAAAGCTGCATTTATAAGGTTGGGGAGATTAGTGGGGGTCCCATCTGGTCCTGGGATGATTTTTTCTGGCTTCTAGCAGGATCCTCTCTCTCTCTTCAGTTGTAAAGGAGACCTGAAAAAGTTGCTGGCAGTCATCCCAAGTGGGCTGGTAGGAGAACATTAAGAACTCAAGGAGTCCTTTTAAGCCTGAGGGATTCTATGAGAAAGAGTGATTAGTTATACATATCTGTTATACATATCTGCCAACATATCTACCAATGAAAATGGCCAGTACTGCAATGGGACTTGTTATTAGACGCGTTCTCACGCCCGGCCAGGAAAGATGCAACAGACCAGAATCTTCTGCGGCAAAACTTTATTGCTTACATCTTTGGGAGCCAGGAGAGCAAGCGCCCAGCGCCCAGCCCCAAAAACGAAAGCCCCTCAATAATGAAACCGAAACCCCTTCCCTCTTTAGGAGAGTTACCCCTCACTTAGGACGCATCACTCCCTGATTGGCTGCAGCCCATGGCCAAGCTGACGTTCACGGGAAAAGCAGAGTACAAGTAGTCATAAAATACCCTTGGCTCATGCGCAGATTATTTGTTTACCACTTAGAACACAGGATGTCAACGCCATCTTGTGACGGCGAATGTGGGGGCGGCTCCCAACATCTCCCCCTTTCCTTTTAATAAGAGCAAATAGGCCACCCATATTAATGAGAGTGGAGATAGAGGTCAAATCCCCAGTGTGTAGGTAAAGGAGCCATGTACAGGATTAGCTCTTAGGCTCACAGGCTTTTACCCAGAGCAACCCTGACCTGCTCCCGTGTCGTTTTGCCTGGGGGAAGGGAACTAGGACACTGAACCTTCATGAAAGATGACATGTCTCCCTAGAATAGGCTCATATATGCCGCAGAGCCTTTCCATTGCAGTGCTTAGCCGTGCAACTCTCTCGGGCTGCTGAAGCACACTCACTCTATCCCGTGCAATGAGACTAGCCTCATGGGATATAAGAGCTGAGTGGCCAGCGACCTATTGCCTGAGCATAGATAACCATATATCAGGGGGAGCTCCATGTTCTAGTCCTGCAAGCGCCTGGGCAGTAACCACCTTGTCTCTCCTAGTTTGGGCCTTAAGCTTACAGACCAATCAAAGAAGCAACACTAATCCACAGCAAAGTGTATCTCCAAATAATATTAATCCCACCCATTTTTTAAAGAAAGAAAATGCTGAGGAGATCCAATTGGGTAATCCTTTGGTCAGCGACAGGTCCAAGCGAGTGGAGTTGACCTGAAGTCTCAATTCCCGAAGGATCTGTTCAAATTCAGCCATCCAATTCTGTAACATATACTGAAAAAGACTTTTTGACAATTTAGCTGCCCTAGTAAATTTAACATACTGAATGGAAATAACACACAATCCCGGAAACTTTTGTTCACATCCCAGCTGAGTTATTTGTCATAATACATCTAGTTGTATCTGGACAAGATCTATGAGTTGATTAACCAGCATGAGACCTCTCTGTATCTTGACATTAGCTGAGGCCTGTTTATCTATGACTGTAGTCACTGAGGCTGACAAAGTGTTAATGGTGTCAGTTGTCTGGACCTGTCCAGACAGAGCCAAGGCTGTCTGAATTAAGGCCAAACCCAGTTCCTAGTTAGTGGTAAAAAAGCAGGAGAATACTTGAGCATTATACATCACCGTCATTGGGAGTGGAAATGTCGACATTATCCCCCAACGCTGCTCTCTCTTTATTATTGACGCCCTGGACATCACCAAGACGAGGGACATCAGTATTCCCTTGGTCAGTCTGGATTTTTCGGGTGAGTCTTTCTGGTATCCAAAATGGGTTGTCTTCATTCTGTGGGAAAACACAGATAGCTCCCCTGGATCTTATCAAAATAGGATCCGGGCCATACCATTTATTATCAAGGACATTTTTCCATTTAACCATCTCATTGGGCCTATCTGGCTCTGAACAATGACGTTCAGCCGCAGTATGGCCATGAGCATCAATATTTAAAAAATTGAGTGTAAAGAGTGCCAAAGACACAGACACTCTTGGCACTGTGGGTAGAACTTCCTGGATTCCCCCCTTTTGTTTAATAAGGTAGGCTTTGAGGGTGCGATGCGCACGCTCAACAATACCCTGTCCTTGAGGGTTGTATGGAAGTCCAGTCAGGTGGGTTACGTCCATCTGACGGCAGAACTGCTGAAATTTTTGAGACGTATAAGCTGGTCCATTATCAGTCTTAAGGAGTCTGGGTTTCCCCCAAGCACTCCATGCCTCAAGACAATGTTGAATCACATGTGAGGCTTTTTCTCCGGTTAACGGAGAAGCAAACATGATGCCAGAACATGTGTCAATGGACACATGGAGATATTGAAGTTTTCCAAAGGAAGAAACATGTGTAACATCCATTTGCCAGACCTGTAGAGGTCGAATGCCACGTGGGTTAATTCCCACATGAGGAACTGGCAAGAACTCACAGCAGCTTTGACATTGAGTAACAATGTCACGGGCTTCTTTTCTTGTCAAGGAGAAACGACTGCGTAATGTTTCAGCCGTCACATGAAAATTGTTATGAAAATTTCTTGCAGCCTCTACCGGGGATGATAGGGCAGCAGCCACCACTTTAGTGGCCTTATCTGCCAAATCATTTCTCAGAGCCATGGGGCCAGGTAGGCCTGAATGGGCTCTAACATGAGTAATATAAACAGGAAATCTTCTAGATAACAAAACTAATTGTATCTGCTGAAAAATATTGGCAACTCTACTGGAAGGCTTAATCACTCCAGCCACTTCTAAAAGATTTACTGCATTAACCACATAACAGGAATCTGACACAATATTAAGGGGTTCTAAAAAGGTTTTTAAAACTTCTAAAACCACTAAACATTCTACCACTTGAGGTGAATTTTCATTATATTGTTTGGATACCACTTTACCATTAGCCACATAGGCACCTATGCCAGTTTTTGATCCATCAGTATATACCACAATCCCATTTTTAAGTGGGTTTCTTACTGTTATTTGTGGAAACACAACAGATTGATTTTGGGCAAACTGTAAGATTGGATGTTTTGGATAATGGTTATCTATTTTTCCTGAAAAGGAGGTAACTAAAACTGCCCAATCATTAGATGTGGCTGCCAAGGTTTGAACCTGTGCAGCGGTATAAGGTACAACTAAAAGATATGGACTTTGCCCAAAGTGGGTGATTGCTGCTTTTAGGCCTTTAAGGGCAAGCTGTGCAATTGCATCAGGATACCAATCTATTATTTTAGCTGGGGATACGTTTGGATGGATCCACAACAATGGCCCATTCTGCCACAAAACTGCAGTTGGCAATTGTGCTGTCTTAAAGACACACAAACTGAAAGGCTGCGAATCCTCAATACGTTGTAATTGTGCATTCTGTAAGGCCTTTTCCACCTTTTGTAAGGCCTGGTTAGCAGCTAGAGTAAGAGTCCTAGGGGAGGAGATATGAGGATCTCCTTCTAAAATACTAAACAAAGGCCTTAACTCAGCGGAAGGAATCTTTAAAAAAGGTCTGAGCCAATTAATATCTCCCAACAGCTTTTGAAAATCATTTAAGGTATGGAGGTGATCTCTTCTTATCTCTACCTTTTGGGGCACAATCTTATCTGGGGACACCACAGAGCCCAAGAATTGTCCTGTATCAGAAATTTGGACCTTTTCTGTGGCTATCTGTAAACCCCACTGACTTAAAGTTTTAAGTAGAAAAGGATATGCCTTTTGTAGCATGGTAAGGTCTTTATGGCACAGGAGGATGTCATCCATGTAAAGGAGCAAAATTAAAGAGGGGAATTGTTCCCTCACTGGCAAAAGAGCTTCTTGTACATAAAGTTGACACATAGTAGGACTATTGGACATTCCCTGTGGTAAGACCTTCCATTGATACCTCTTATCAGGTTCCATGTGATTAATAGAGGGGATGGTAAAGGCAAATCTGGGCCTATCCCTTGGACACAAAGGTATAGAAAAGAAACAATCTTTAATATCTATAATAATTAAATTCCAGCCACGTGGTAAGGCGGAAAGTACAGGGAGACCCCTCTGTACTGGGCCAAATAAGTTCATTTGCTCATTAATGGCTCTGAGGTCATGGAGCAGTCTCCACTTTCCTGACTTTTTCTTAATTACAAAAATTGGAGTATTCCAAGGTGAGGTAGAGGGTTCAATATGGCCTAATTTTAATTGTTCCTCTACCAGTTGAATCACAGCTTCTAGTTTTTCAGAGGATAGGTGCCATTGAGGAACCCACACTGGGTCCCCTGTTTTCCATGGTATGGGTCGTGCTGCCCCAATGGCCGCTAAGGAAAACCCAGACCCTGTCTGTCTTGGTTTCCATTAGGTGAGATGGGCTCTATCCTTCCCTGTTCTTGATGTCCTAACCCTTTTCCTTCTTTATAACCCATCTTTGCCATGATATTTTTTGCTTTAGCTGAATACCCTCCCGATGGGGCGTTTTCATTGGACAAAATAAGGCCCAAATGCTGCATAATATCCCTTCCCCAGAGGTTAACCGGGAGTGGGAGCACATAAGGTATGAATTTCCCTTGCTGTCCTTCAGAGGATTCCCACGTCAAGGCAATGGAGCTTATAGTGGGACATGATTGATATCCTAGGCCCTGTAATGAATGAGATGACTCTGTGGTGGGCCATGCTTTGGGCCACCAATGTGTAGAAATTATACTTTTATCTGCTCCGGTATCAAGGATGCCTTCAAACTCTTTTCCATTAATCTTAAGGCGGAGCTTAGGTCTATCATTTAAAGATACAACCAAATAGGCAGAATCATTTCCTGAGGAGCCCATTTTCTTTATCTCAGGTCCTGCAAATTTCTCCCTGGTATTATCAGGGAGGAGCAGCAGCTGAGCTATCCTATCTCCTTTACTAATAGAAAAAACGCCTTTAGGGCTTGAGCACAGGACCTGTATTTCAGGGGAATGTTGACAATCCATAACTCCAGGGTGGACTACTAAGCCCTGCAAGGTGAGTGAACCCCGGCCGAGAATAAGGCCCATGGTTCCCGGGGGCAAGAATGGTATAGGCTCCACCGGCACCGGCTGAATACTCATTTGAGGCATTAATAGGAAGTCGGAGGCGGCACGCAGGTCCACCCTTGTGGGTCTTCCTGGGTCGCCTCTCTGACTGCTTCCTGGGTCCTGACAAACCGGTTCCCATATCTTTGAGGGCCCTGGGACCGAGGGCCCGATGACCCGTTTTTTGGCACATAAGCTGATTGACTATCAGGTGGGGGAAGGACTCTGCCCTTTATATCCCTCACAGAGCGACACTGGTCAGCTCTATGATAACCCTTGCCACACTTAGAGCAAAGAGTGAGAGTCCCTCCCTGTTTATCTGGAGCTCTGCAATCTTTCTTAAAATGCCCAGGCTTTCCGCAGTTAAAACATGTCCTCTGATTATTTCTGCCCATGGAGCGGTTCTGAGATTGAAGGATGGCAGCCGCTAAACCTGCATTGCTGAGAGGTCCCCCAAGCTCTCGACAGACCCTGAGCCAGTCTTGTAAGCCTTTGTTCTTTCTTGGGGCTATGGCCGCTCGGCACTCCTTTGTGGCTTGCTCATAGATTAGCTGTTCTATCAGAGGCGCAGCTTGCTCTGACTCTCCAAAAATACGCTCTGCTGCCTCTGTCATTCTGGCCACAAAATCTGAGAAGGATTCCTGAGGTCCCTGGATTATCTTTGTTAACTGACCAGTGGTTTCACCTGCTCGAGAGAGCGCCTTCCAGGCCCTAATAGCCGTGGAAGAAATCTGGGCATAAGCTCCCCAATGGTAGTTTGTTTGATCAGCAGAATAAGCTCCCTGACCCGTTAACAAGTCAAAAGTCCAATCTCTCTGCTCTGGAGTCAAAGCAGCTGCGTTTGCTCGGGCCTGGGCTTGTGCAGCTTCGTGCCAAAGCGCTCTCCATTCCATATATTTGCCCATACTAGGGAGAGCGGCTTTTACAACCGTTTGCCAGTCAGCAGGAGTTAGTGCCATGCCAGCGAGCCTGTCTAACTGCACCAAGGTAAAATTAGCATTGGTTCCGTATTTACGAACCGACTCGGCAATTTCTTTAATCTGTACGTATTCTACCGGAGCGTGGACACGCCCACCCTCGGCTCCTTCAAAGACTGGAAATGCCTGTTGTATTTTCCTTTGTTCCTCTCTGGGAATGAATGAGTCTGCGCACTGCCTCTCTGCGCACTGCCTCTCTGCGCACTGCCTCTCTGCGCATCTCTCTGCGCACTGCCTCTCTGCGCATCTCTCTGCGCACTGCCTCTCTGCGCATCTCTCTGCGCATTGCCTCTCTGCGCATCTCTCTGCGCATTGCCTCTCTGCGCATTGCTGACGCACTACGCAGGGCGGGGGCTCCGCATAGGGCGGACCTTGAAACCGACTGCCCTGAGGCCAATCAGCAAACTGGCCTTCGCCAGCCGCTTTTGGCTTCCTTAACTGATTAGCTAGCACTTTACCTGGCTGGTACCCTTTTTTCTCATAATGAGCTGCTTCTTCCTCCCAGTCTGTTTCCTCAGAGGAGGATTCTTCACCTGCTTCAGAGCTACTAAGAGCTGGCTCCCCAAGCCCATCCAGCGATGAGCACAGGCTCCTTTTCCTAGAGACCTCCGCTAATTGATCTTTCTTCTTTTCCCTTTTTCCTCTTTTTCTTCTAATCTCTCTCCAGGTATTCCTACCTAACCTTAACTTTTCCTCGGGTTCAAGACCCTTGGAAAGGCCTGTATACTTATTTTGTGTACCATATTTTCTCTTTGCTCCTACTCTCTCTCCCCGCTTTACTTCTGATAGATTGCCTTTAATTTCGTCTAGAATTCGCCCTGCCTTAACCACTTGATAACATGTGAAAAGGAACAAAAGGGCTTCTAACACTAGAAAAAATTCAAGGCCAAACATATTCCACTTTACTTCTGATAGACTGTCTTGAATTTCCTTAGAAAGTTCAAGATCAGACTTACCTCGTAAAGCTGCACTCACTGGTACTCTCGTTCCCCAGCTGAAAAGTTCTGAATTCATACAGTTGAATCCTTCTTAACAGTCTGCTTTACGGGAACCTTTATTACCGCGACCCGCAGTTCTGGTTCTGGAATGAGGGATCTTCCCTGCGCCGGTCCCGAGTTTTTTCTCGTCCCGGAATTCGGCACCAATTGTTATTAGACGCGTTCTCACGCCCGGCCAGGAAAGATGCAACAGACCAGAATCTTCTGCGGCAAAACTTTATTGCTTACATCTTTGGGAGCCAGGAGAGCAAGCGCCCAGCGCCCAGCCCCAAAAACGAAAGCCCCTCAATAATGAAACCGAAACCCCTTCCCTCTTTAGGAGAGTTACCCCTCACTTAGGACGCATCACTCCCTGATTGGCTGCAGCCCATGGCCAAGCTGACGTTCACGGGAAAAGCAGAGTACAAGTAGTCATAAAATACCCTTGGCTCATGCGCAGATTATTTGTTTACCACTTAGAACACAGGATGTCAACGCCATCTTGTGACGGCGAATGTGGGGGCGGCTCCCAACAGGGACTAACTGCCCGGGGCAGGGGCAGGTCCTCCTACATAAGCTCTTAAAGGCAAAGCAACAGTGGAATCTGGTTTAGATTCACTTCCCTCTGAACTATGGCCTTCGCAGCTAGGAGCCCCTCCCACCGGTCCTGTCACAGAGGCCACCCTGGGGTCTGCTGGGGTGGGCAGCTGTGAGTGACCAGGATTAGAATTTCTTTGGGGGTAAGGGGGTGAGAAGGAGTCAAGGAAAAAGGCATCATCAATTTCAGGATAGATCCTCAGGGGGGCCGATGGAACGTGCTCTGGCAGACCTGCAGGCATCATTTTCGGTTTCATGGCTACTGCCACCATCGCTGCCTCAGCTCCGGAAGTCCAGGAACACAGTCAGGGTGGCAGATTTTGTACCAGGTCCTGCCACACAATTATATACGGCACCGGATCAGGATGCCCTCCTGCGGTCTGAAAAATAACTTTACACCTAGAATAAAAGGCAGGCTAAAATTTCCCTGCGAAGGCCAGCCCACACTGAAAGCTGGCCATTTAGAGGAGCAAAAAGTTTGCCAAGGTCCCTTCTTGACATTGAAGGAAAGATTGTTGGCCCTAGTCATAACATCTGTCCAATGGTTCTGAGTAAGTGTTAGTGGGGTCGTCACAGTCTTTCCCACGTTAAGCTCTGTCACACACATGATAAAAACGATTACAAAGGCTACAAGACTCAAAAACAAAACCAGTCGCCTACTCTGTGTCAACCAGAGTTCCTGAAAAGAATCAGAAGGCCTAGTAACAGGTCTCAGAAAGAGATCGTCAAGGAGAAAATTTATCTCCTGACTTTTCCCGAGGGGGTTCACTAGGCATCCCTGGCCCTGCCCCTGACTTCCATGAACGTCTCCCAGGGCGAACAAATGGTGGACCCCTAGACACATCTGTCTTTATCCACTTTGCTCTCCCTTCAAAGCGCTGTCTCATAAGAGCATTTGCAAAACTGAAACTGTGATCTCACAAGATTTTCAGACAGAATATAGAGACAAAACCAAGACAAGATAGAGGGCCTTACCTCCAATTGGGTCTAGGACCCCTGGGTGGTCACGCACTTCCTGGCCAATGCACCACATGAAAGACCCCTTCAGTGAGTCCCTCTTCAGGGAGGTGCGCACCCAGTAGGACACTGAGGCGGAACTCGCTGTAACTATACAAGCTTTAATCTCACACAAACACACAAACAAAAAAGGAGCACCCCAGACAGCATGCTGGGGTCGAAACTCATGCACCGCGCAGGGGGCAGGGAAGTTCAACCCCAGCCCAAACTTTTTACAGGCTTATAAAGGCAAAAACCACAAACCAAAAACAGGGGAGCCAAAAGAATTTGGGCCATTACACATGATTGGCTTATTTAAATGTTGGCGGGATGATTACAAATTAACAGGGTAATATTTGCATGCTAAGGTGTAGGGAGGCACAAGGGCTTGGGACTTATCGAGGTCAGCAGGACACCTGGTCAATGTATGATTTATGGGGAGCTATAGGGAGGTGCCATCCTGCCAGATGGCCATTTGGTCCGCCCTGATAGCAGTGGCTAGTTCCTGCATTCTCTTTTTTATCTTTTATGGCCGGACATTCTTAGCTACAGGGTGGGTTTGGCTGTGCCTGGACCTGCCTGGGTCTATTCTTCAGCCCTGAATTTCTTGAATTTACACACCACAATGCTATAAGACCCAAAATTATAAGTTTTTGCTCTTCACTACAACATCCAAGATTTTACCTCTTAATCAGATCTCTATCTTTTTAGCTCCAAGTTACTTTGGGTTTTGCAATTTTCACAGGGTGTCTGACAATCTCAATCACTACAGCCTGCTGCTGTTCTTCAACAATTGTCTAACAGGCAACCAAGCTCCTGCTGTTTCTATCAAAGAAAGTCCCACCCATTCCTCTTGTTCAAAAGTGGGGCTGGACAGGCACTCTCAGGCCAAGGAGGCCTCAGTAAACTTTATCTGAACATTCAGGTGCTCTCAGGCACTCCTTTGTTGAGCCATGCCCAGGCTTCAGAAAAAAAAACAGCCCAGTGGATAAAAGTCATTTCATTTGTACCTGGCTGTCCACTTTGAACAAATGAGCAATAATTCTGTTTTTGTGAAATATAACAGGTAATGAATATTTTAGTTTCAGTCAGTGGAAACTAATGGCTGTTCCCATTAACTCTTTCACACCAATTAACATTTTTGCTTCATAGTCCCTTTAACATTTTCAATTTCCACAGTATTCACACCAGGATGAATACTGAGACATTAAGACCAGGGACATCATTAGAGCAAAGGTAAACAACTCTGTCTCAACATATGTCCTTTCACAATGGAAACAGACCAGAGACCATGGGGATGCACAACTCTGAATAGTTTATAAAGGGCCCTGTAGATATCTGTTCCTGTATATTGAGGGGTGTGTTTAAGTGGAAAAAACTTACAGCTGTCATTTGGGAATAACACATATAAACCTCAAGTGTTTTTTTTTTTTTAATGAAAAATGTTGACAATTACGTTTCTTATACATAGGGAATATCTTGATTAAGAACTAGTCCATACCCAGACTTCACACTTCCTCTGACCCTGACTCTGTACCTTCCAGGCTAAGAATAATCTTGATGGCCTGATTTCCCCAGTAACAGGCTATCCAGTAGAAAAGAACAACAAACTTCTCAAGATGCAACCAGTATACTAAGACATGGTTCATGTCTAATTGTTTACACAGACAGGCAGAATACAGTACCACTACAAAGATTTGGGAATAAGAAGCCAGTGTCTATGAAAATCAAAGAAACCTTCTGCAGCATCATGATATGAGCAGTGGAAACTGCAAGCTTTGTGGCTGCAGTGGTAATACTTCTTCACCTGATAGCTCATGCCAGATTTATCACACTAGCCTCATAGGCCACTGTGAAGAATACAAACACTTTGGATGTGCACAGCTTAAGACAGAATGCTACCCAACAGGATGCCTTACATAGGCTCTATGTGGTAAGGTTGTTACAGAAAGTTAGAAGTGTCTGAAGGCATTACTTGGGAACCGTGATGAGGACATCTTCTAAAGAAGTATTGTGAGACAGAAAATTTAAAAAAAATGTTGATGTCTGCTTAGAAAGGGGTTTAATCTCAGGATTTGGTGATAAAATCCAGTAGATTTGAATTCAGGACTGAACTGCACAAGAAGGCCCAGAATTGCTAGGACTATACAGAAAAATCCATTTCCAGATAAGTTAAACAGAAAAAAAGGAGAGGAATGAAATGAAAAAAGAAGAATGTCAGTGTCTTGATGGTAAATTCTGTCTTTGTGAGCAATAATCAACAAACTTTGAAAGGAATAATGCAACAATGTGAAAAAAATGGACACACCATTTGAAATATCTTACATAAATCAGTAAAAAAAACATTAAAAATATCTCACTAAAAATGGCAATATTTGCAGGGTGTTGGTGGTGCACAGCTTTAATCCCAGCACTTGGGACGCAGACGTAGGCAGATTTCTGAGTACAAGGCCAGCATGGTCTACAGAGTGAGTTCCAGGACAGCCAGGGGCATATAGAGAATTCCTGTCTCGAAAAAATCCAAAAATCAGACCATACACACAAATAAGAAAACAAACAAACAAACAAACAAAAACAAAAAACAAAACACACACACAACACACAAAAAAACAGAAATACAACAACATAAGGCAATATTCCCTTTCTGTCTTGTGGTTTTCTTTTTTAAATGTGTTATTGCATCTCAGAGATGCCTCCTCCTTTATAAACACTGGCATCACAAACACATCATAGATATGAACTTGCATCATCGCCACAGGTGTTTTACAACTCCTACTTCAGTGACACAAGGGACTCCACACACATACTCCTTCCATAGAGTAAATGTATCCAATATCATACAGATTATTCAAAACAATGGAAATATCTTCAAATTATCTCAACACTTATGCCCAGTGATCGGGTGTCTCAGCTTGACGCTCCCAATGATCAATTGTTTATAAGTACTAGCTTGTAAAACTGTAAATGAGTTGTCTATCTGGAACCCTTTATAAGATCCTGTCCTCAGAAAGGATCCTGTTCAAAGCCATTAGCCACTTTTTTTTTTAATGTGCACATTTAATGGGATAAAGTAATGAGACTTTTCCTAATTGTAGAAACGACCTCGTCTCTTTATTTTCCCACACATTTTTTATTACATATGTTCTTCTTTTACCTTTCAAATGCTATCCCAAAAGTCCCCTATACCTCCTGCTCCCTGCTCACATACCCACTCACTCCCACTTCTTGGTCTTGGCATTCCCATGAACTGTGGCATATAAACTTTGCTAGACCAAGGGCCTCTCTTCCCAATGATAGCCGACTAGGCAATCTTCTGCTACATATGCAGCTAGAGGAACAAGTTCTGTGGGTACTGGTTAGTTCATATTGTTGTTCCACCTATAGGGTTGCAGACCCCTTCAGTTTTTGGGTACTTTCTTTAGCTCCTATATTGGGGGCCCTGTTTGCCATCCTATAGATGACTGTGAGCATCCACTTCAGTATTTGCAAGGCACACTATTTCATACACCAGCAAGATTTTACTTAAGAGACCCTGATATAGTTGTCTCCTGTGGTATTTTGCCCTCAGTCACTTCTATGCTTCAGAAGAAACAAAGCTCTAGTTGTGTGCCATGCAGATCTGACCCATCCAGCAGGTCCAGTTATTCGAGGATCTCGAGGGGACCTCCTCCTAATAACCAAATGGGGGGTAGAGAGAGACGAGGGTCTTGTACGAGTAACGACACGGAAACCGTTCTGAAGTTGTATCAAGACCCTCAAATGTATTAGCCAGGCCCAAGGTTTAAATACACAAGCAAAAGGGGAAGTGCCTTTCAGCAGGAAGGATGGGGCAGTAGAATTGTACAAGGAAACGGAGAAGTACAGATACTTAGCGGGAGGGATGGGGCAATACAAGCAAAAGGAGAAGTATTTATCAGTGGGAGGGGGGCAATAGAATTGCACATTCTTAGGCAGTTAAACGGGGAAGCAGGAACTTGGTGGTGTCAGGGTGTGGTCCGGAGAGCGGTGATGACCCAGGGCTGGAACATCCTGTGGTTCTCGGAATCCATGTGTCGGTGGCCCGCCTTTGACCCTCTTTTCTTCTCGGGGGGAGAGGCCCAATTCAGAGATCAGGACAATAGCGTTGCCTTAATGGCTCCCAACACAGATCATGTAGAGGGCTGTCAATATCCCCTCTCTTCCAGCAAAGCCTCACAAACAGTCACAACGATTGTCTTCAAGGACAACTTTGAGTGCCTAAGATAAGGATCAAAGCACCTCTGCTTGCTCCAATGTCTAAATGCCACTGCAGATTAAGAAATTCCCTAGCAAGACCCTAAGATTCACAGTCCAGGACCATTTCAGCAACCCATTACTTTTCTAGGGTCCAAACTTGTTGCAATTCTACAGACCTATACATTGTACCCTTAGAGTCCTTCTCAAGAGCAGGCAGCAACTGCTCCAACTGCTTTCTCCAAAAGCAGCTAAACAGAAACAACCTGCAGAGTCAGGTGATCTGCTCCTGGTTCCACCAAGGTGACTTTGCCTTGTGTGTGGGGTGGTAATGGGAGTTCCCTGCTGTGAGACCCTTTTCCTGTAGTTGTGCTCATCCTCCAAAGCACTTGGAAAGACAAGGAAAGAGTTCCTCATTCAAAATCCCTCCTCCTGCCTGTGGTGTTTGTGTTTCTAAGGAGTGGTAAATCGGCTCTATTTGGGGGGTTCTTTGTGTCTTTGTGAGTCCACACACAGTGATTGCTCTCTCCTATCCTACCTTTCCCAGAAAAATTAGAATCATAGTCTAGACATCATTTCTTTTATTATATAAACTTTGATGGTGGGTATGGTTGTTTGTGTACATGTCATTTTGCTTGGACACTTCATGTGTAAAATACCTGCAGAGGAAAGAAGACACTACAGCAGCATATGCTGCTGGAAATGGAGGAAGTGAGAAAGAGAAAGGAAGAAGGGGACTATTAATAAATTTTAAAGCTTTCTAGTTAAATCCGCTCTTCAAGATAAACAACTGAAAGTGTAATTAGTCGCTGGCCTTGTTATATTAATACTGACTATAACAGTAAAGCATTTGAAATGTTTTGTAAACAATTTATTAATTTTCAAATACAGGGTAATGTGGAACTTTAAAAAAACTCCTCTTCTTAAAAAAAAACAAAGGACAAGATAAATTATATCCCCATGCACATTATTTAAATCACACTTTAAGAACTTTGAAATTTGGATGTCAAAGAACTTAAAAATGCCTGATAGTATCTTAAATAGGAGACATAATCATATCTAGGTCAAATGAAAATAATCTACTTATTGGTATATGGCTTGATCCTAAGTAGCTACTTTATTGGGAAATGGACAAGCATAGGTTCTCTTCACAGAATGCTGCATATATGAAGGCTAATTTTTGTGACAAACTAAAAGGTGTGTTTGCTTAGTGCCCTGACTGTAGTGACAAGAAAGCTGTATTGTGTATATGTTTTTGACCCACCTTTGTTTATCATTTTCCCAGTTTGGACAAGCTAAGATGCATTACTTCAAGGTTTTTAAGACTTATGGGACATAGCACAGTAGAGACTGTGTAATCTGATTTAGAAAGATTAGTCTCAGAATAGAATTATAGTGATTCATCTTCTAACCTCACTGTGAGCAGTTATTCTAATTCAATATTGGACTGGTCTATTAATAATTTCAGTATTAGAAGAATTAGGGAAGATAGCTAAAATCTTAATTAGCTAGCAAATTTAATTTGGATCACAGCCTCCACTCCCAGAGAGGCTGCAGCCTTTCTGCAATTCTCAAAGCCACCTCCCCCACACCTGGATCTCTAAGACTAAGCTTGATCATTGCTAATTTGCAACTGAATGGGGTACCTGGACTTCACCAAAGAAACTTTCACACTGTTGCTTATCACAGTCCCACCTTTGTTTCTCAAGCAGGTCATCCAAGTCCTTCAGCCTGACTGTATCAGATATACAGCCTTGCCTCCAACAGCCCAGGTGGCAGTTATTGATCTTCATTCTAGTACATATTATGACTTTGGTCTGAATTGGGAATAAGGTGTGCTAATGAGGGCTGGATATTCAATGACAGACATCCAGATCTCAGAACCATGCCAAACTAAGACAGAGGTACATGCCAAAGGCCATGACTGTTGATAACACAACACAGAGCCATGTTTTGTGTGAAATATAACACAAACTAGTTGCACATAGCATCCATAATGGAATTTGATGCTTCAGGAAGATCTAAGATTTCCTAAGGTAGGTGTGGCCTCCAGCCACCATAACTCCCAGGCAAGACTATAGAGCATAAATACATTTTATGCCTCAGTACAGCACTTTTTAAAATATTATTAACGGGGGGGGGAGTATAACCTCCTCCAACCTATGCAGGTTCAGACCTTATGCCATTGAGGCAGGGCCACCTGCAGTGCAGCTCCTCAGCTAGTTTCCTTTGATGTGACACTACCTGCCATCTGCCATGAGGCCAAATTGGTTCTCCAAGATTTTCTGTAGTTAACTGCAATCTGTGAATTTGGTGACTTAGTGCTAAAAGGCTGTGCTGGCAACTTGGTATCAGGAACGCAAGAAACTTGGCATGGCAGAGAATGGGTTTCCCCCTTTATAAGTGCAAACTTTTATTAAATATTTGAGCCTAGATCAGAAAATTGTCTTGGCTCCATTTTTCTCTCACCTATATAGTTCCCCTCTCTTTTCAGCCTCTGTTTGCCTCCCAGGTGAAACACAGTTCAAGTTAGGTAAGGCCTGGTTTCCAACAGTTTTGGTCCTGATCTTTATCACATTGAACACAAGACAGAATTTTACACTAACACTAAAGTTATTTGCCTGTGCTTAAAATTCTGATTACAAAACACTTCCTTTAGAACAGTGGAGTGGTTGATGAACACCAGACTCTTACTTAGCAATAGTTGGCCTATGAATTTGGAATAAATTTCTTATTATGTGGAAGATTCAAATTGAATTAAATAGTTTTACAATAAGCTAGGAAGGAAGTAGACATGAAGGAAAAAAAATTCTAGAGTAGATCAGTACTTAAACTGAACTAATCTGAGGGTTATCTGTGTGGTAGTGGGGAGGCTAGAGGGAGAGGGAGAGGGACAGGGAGAGGGACAGGGAGAGGGACAGGGAGAGGGACAGGGAGAGGGACAGGGACAGGGACAGGGACAGGGACAGGGGCAGGGACAGGGACAGGGACAGGGGCAGGGGCAGGGGCAGGGGCAGGGGCAGGAAGGAGGAGGCAGAGGCAGAGGTAGAGCAGAGGCAGAAATGGAGGCAGTGGCAGACTGAGGACCTAGAATTCCAAGCCACAGAAAGGAGTGTAATTGAGACAATGTCTCCATAACAACTGAAAGCAACATAACCTAAGGGCATCTGTCAATTTCCTGGACAACTATTCACAAAGCTAATCTTTCAAATTCCAACCAAAATTTTCATAGAATGAGAGGATTGGGATTTCAAAATCAGGTGAACATATTTCTTATTATTCATTAATATTTTTTACTTAAACTAGCAAAATATATGTATTCATTTTTTTAATTTCCAATGTATTTCATTATTATTATTATTATTATTATTACTATTATTATTATTATTATCATTATTTTTGTTACTAAAAATCAGTTTTTCAGTACAGTTCTTGTTTTCCTCCTGGTTCAATTTGGTTAGAATAGCCTCTAATTTTCTCTCATTGATTAAATAGGTTGTAACTTCTTTTGCTTTTATGTTGTGAATATAAGTTATGGTTGATAAAAGCCTGTTAAATATACATGACATTTTCTAAAGCAAAAATTCATATATGTTAAAACTGTATTTAAAATCTATTTGTAATATTAACCACGGTAGAAACAAAAAATACTCTCAAACAAAGTCCTGTATGAAAGGAAGAAGTGACCAGTTCCTCATTAGGCAGTGACCATTCCATCTCCACAGGAGAATATGCAGTGTAACTGTGGCTTCATAGAATGAATTGGGTAGTGTTCCTTCTGTTTCTAATTTGTGGAACACTTTCATGAGAATTGGTATTAGTTCTTCTTTGATGGTCTGATAGAATTCTGCACTACAGCCATCTAGTCCAAGGGTTCTTTTGGTGGGAGATTTTCATGATTGTTTCTATTTCTTAAGGTGTTAAGGGGCTGTATAGATGGTTTATCTTATGGATTTGGTATATGTCTAGATAGTTGCATATTCACTCATCTTTCGCAGTGTTTTTTTTTTAATTATTCATTACTTAACTATGTAGTTTATTCATTTCAAGTTTCTTTTTTTTTTCAGGTTGCATTCCATGGAATATCTTTGGCTGAACTGGAATTTGCTCTATAGACGAGACTGACAAGGAATTTAGAGATTTTCCCACCTCAGCATAATAAGTCCTGGGATTAAATGTGTGTTTGCCCCCATTCCCTGGCACCTAGTAATTAATTTTGAAGACTACTTACATACCTTCATATAGTTCAAACCTTATAATATTACAAAATGGAAGCCTTTCACAGCGACTCCTGCTTTTAACCAGAGGACTATGGGTCTTATGAAATCGTATCTCTTTTGACTTCTAAGACAGCCACACATACATAGCCAATTTGAGGCCAGCCAGTGCTAATCAATACAATTTGGCCAAAATGGAAAGAAAAAAACAAAACAAAGTGAAAGCACCTTTCTTATTTTAAGAATGGGCTACATTATAATAACACACACTCACTCACACTCAGACTCACAGAAACAGACACACACAGAAACACACACAGACACGATCAGACAGAAACAGAGAGTGAGGCAGACAGACGGAGAGAGAGAGAGAGAGAGAGAGAGAGAGAGAGAGAGAGAGAGAGAGAGAGAGAGAGAGAGAGAGAGATCCACAGTGTTGGTGTTGGGAATCATAGCTACCTCCTATGTGGTAGCAGCAACTCTGTGTAACAGATAAGTCATCTTTTTAGATGCTGGCTCTACTTTTGAATTGGCAAAGAAAAAACTGATGCGATGCAGTCTGGAGCTGACCTTTTGGATTTCATAGGATCCCTGAAAATGGTTTCTGAGCTAGAGAACATAAAGTTTAATCATTCCTGGTGCATCTCACATATCTTCTGCCCAGTCTCCAAATGAGACACACGGAATTTACTGTTGGGTAATTGATAAAGGGGGTTTATTTCTGACAAGAAGCCCCTGAAGGATTACACCAATACAGTTGAAACAACCTTAGCACTTGTCAGAATGTGGTACCTGCCTTCTTTATGCTTCTCAGTGCAGCTTCATTTAGTGTATTCATTTATTCCTGGTCAGAACACACCACAGAGCAGAAACAAACATTCTTTTCAATTTTTACACACCTTCTATTTTTTCTTGTTTTTGTTGTGCATCTTGACAGACCCTTGCAAGCATTAATTTATTCTTAGATGAATTTGGACCTTTTGAGTAATGTTCTCTTCCTACACCTTCCTTCTCTCTCCAGAAATGTGGAGATCTTTACATGACTCAGAATATAAAATCATTGGCTGCTCTTGCAGAGGGTCTGGAATTCAATTCCCAGTGATTATCCTGTGTGTCACAGCCACATGTAAATCCTGTTCCAGGGGATCTGATGCAAGCTAACTTAGGACCTCCATGTAGTCCAGGAATGTTCACATCCAACAAATACACTCCTTCAGGTAAAAATGTTTATCCAATAAAAATAATGAAAAGTATGCTGTTTACCAATCGCCATGTAGAACTTGATTTCCAAATGAACACACATATTATCAAGAGAAGACTTTAAAGTATGCATGTAGGTCAACCATTGTGATATGTTTGGTACTTATTTTCTCTTTCTTTTCTGTTTTGCATCCCCTAGGACCTCGCATCCCTATGACTTGGAGGAAAGTAATCCAGAGTTCTTCCATAGTCTCTGCTTCAGTTTCTGCCTCTACTTACCAGCTCTGAATCAAGTTCTGTCCTGACTTTCCTAGGTCATGCAATTTACAAGCTGAGACTTGTAAACAGAAGGAAACCATTACCTCCTTTTGTAGTTTTGGGCCCCGATCTTT
Organism: Mus musculus; assembly: GCF_000001635.26. NCBI lineage: Eukaryota > Metazoa > Chordata > Mammalia > Rodentia > Muridae > Mus > Mus musculus. The sequence continues at coordinate 33,225,199 of NC_000087.7, forward strand.
ATCACATTGAAATCAAGACAGGCTTGCATACTTACACTTATGCTATCTGCCTGTGCTTAAACTACTGGTTACAAACAGCTTGTTCAGAACAGTGGAGTGACTGTTGAATGCCGGACAGTTACCTAGCAATTGTTGCCCTATGAATTTGGGTTACATCTCTCATTATACTGAAGATTCAAATTCAATCAAATGGTTTTAGTACAAGGTAGAGAGGCAACTTAATGTTCATAGAAAACCAATTCCACAGTAGATCAATTCTAAAACTAAACTAACCTGTATGTTATCTCAGCACTAATAAGTAGCAGTGGGACAATCAAAGGCATAGGAAGGTGCAGAGGCAGAGGTTCAGATACAGGCTGAGGTAGAGAATGTAGAGGCAGAAAAAGAAAGAGAGGCAGAGTCACAAGGACAGTCATAGGAAGATTCAGAATCAGAGAATGAGTCAGAATTTGTGGTGTGCATGTACCTGGTGTGTGTCTTTGTAATTCTTGGACATTTTAGGAAGTTACATTAATTCAAGTCCTGAGAGGTGGGGTGATTGGTTACGACAAAGCTATCAGATTGCAACAAGTATACCAAGACATGGTTTCTATCTAATTGGCCACGCAGACACAAGGAATACTTATAAAAGGAGAGATTCCAAGATAATGGCTTTCTTCCTACTGATAAGCCTGACTCCCCGAGTCTCAGCATAAACGTTAATTATGATTCATTAGAAAAGAGCACACACAAGACTGCAGAATCTCAGCCAACGCTATTGAGAACACTTTTTTTTTTTTTAATCACAAAACCCTCACACAACATTTTAAAAATCCTTTACTGGATTCATCTTCTAAGTATACACTATATGTTATATTTAGTGTATCATAAAATACTAAAGAGGAGTATCTACTATGCACACTGAAAGTGTACTTCAAACAGAAAGCATTAGTACTGTTACTCCATAGATGAAACATGTTTATGAAGTAACACTAAGGGAGATTTACACACAATATTTGCATTTCATATGAGGTCCCCAGATGAAACTTAATTGCATCAAAACACATGGCAAAGCATGGAACAGGTATGACTAATATTAAAATAGTAAACAGCTGAATGCAGGAAGTATGGAATACAGAGTTACTAAGTTTGGTGGAATACTATATTTACATACAACATACATTAGTGAAAAACTCCTGCTGCATTAACTTTGCACAAGATTGAGTGTCAAAGCTAGTACTTTTTGTCTGGTGTTTGGTGGTTGGTTATGCAAGTTGCTTGTGGTGTTTTCGTAGCCATAGTTAAAGAAGAAGAACTAGGAAAAATAATTAGACTCAGAGACTTTCTAATGCCTCTCTCTACCCTTATTTCTGTCCTATCTAGTGTTTTGGGTTATAAAAAGAAGAACTTAGAAAATATCAAACACAAGCTATAAAAGTGAATCTTCCTTGCCCTCCACCAGAAATCATCAACTGTGAAGAAATACACTTCATCTTCTTTGTCATAAATTTTAAAGGACTCTCTTCAATAGCTTCTTGACTGGACTGTTTCTTTTTACTTGTGTGTGTGTGTGTGTGTGTGTGTGTGTGCCTTGCTGTGCATAATTCCTTCCTGTGTTGCTATCCATTCATGTTTGTGGATTTACTCACAACAAAGCAGATACAGTGCATTGGAATATCTTTTGCTTTTTTTGCTTGTTTGTTTGTTTGTTTGTTTGTTTTTGTTTTGTTTTGTTTTGTTTTATTTTGTTTTGTTTTGTTTTCTGGTGGTGGGGAGTGCATCTATGCTTTTTGTTGGGAGCTATTACTGCAACGCTATTGTCCTGATCTCTGAATTGGTTCTCTCCCACCCCACCCCCGATAAGAAAAGAGGGTCAAAAGCAGGCCACAGACACGCTGCTCCGAGAACAACAACAGATTGTTCCAACCCTAAGTCAGTGCTGGATGTCCTGACCTCAAGATGTACCCTGATAACACCAGTTTCCTGCTTCCACCAGTAGTCGCCAAAAGAAAAATTTCCGCTGCCCCTTCCTTCCTGCTGAGAGGTACTTCCTCTCCCCCTTCCCTACCCCACTGCCCCTTCCCTCCTGCTGAGGTGCATTGCTTCTGCCCCATTCCTCCTGCTGAAAGGCACTTCCCTTTTTGCTTGTGCATTTAAACCTTGGTCATGGTAAATACATTGGGGTCCTGATGTAATTCAGAACGTTTCCATATCTTTGTTCGCACAATACCCTCATCTCTCTCTACCCCCCATGAATTTCTTAGGAGAAAGTCCTCTCGAGACCCTCGAATAACTGGACCTGCTGGACGGGTCAGCTTTTGAAGTTACAAATCAAATTCTACCATTGAGTGACAAATCTACCTTAGACATGGTTTTGAATACTTTAACAGAAAGTATTTCTCTCTTTATTACTAAGAAATTATAATCTTGTTTTTCTTGTACTCATGAACTGTTACAGAACTTTTAGTTCCATTTATACCAATTTTATGCAGACACTAAGCAATGTCAACCCATTGCTGACATTTTTTATTGATAATGCAATTTGATCAATACATGAGTTCTTGTTTCTGCCTTGTGTCAGATTGTGTTTTCTTGAAGACTTGTATCTCATGGGCTATAACAAAAACTTGGAATGCTTGTAATGTACAGTTGAGGAAGGTGGTCTGGAGACTCGGGGGGTATTTCTGTGTATAGAATGAATGACAAGTGCCTGGTGTTCTATCAGGGAAATGTTGCTCCTTAGGCTACATGCTCATTGTTTTGTCCTCATACATTTGGGGACAATATTTTTTAGTACCACAGAGCAAACATTACAGGTACTTACTTTTTAAACTGTCAGTAATCACTAAATCTGAAATTTGGGCCTTGGAACATGCTGTTCTCTCAAAGCTAGTCAGAAAATGCTTAGCCATATGAGCCCAATCCTTGCTTTTTATCCTGAGAGTGGAGGAAAACTGGTTTTTCCTGTAAGGGTTTTGCAATTAGAGATTCTGGTGTCAGCAGAGCTTACATGATCTCTATTGAGGTTGATCATTTGTAATAGCAAGGGAAAGGTGGGAGGATCAGTACCCTGATGGCTCAAAATAAGTCTAGAACACACTGCATTCTTCCCCCTTGTGGGTGCCATCCCTGTCACATTTTGAAGAGAAACAGTGCTCCTCCAGGAAGCTGGAGGAAATTGGCCTGTATTCCTTTGGATGCTGTTAGACCCAGCCTCCAGGTCTGGACTGACTATCATTAAGGCCCCTGTCCCTGCCCCTGCTGCTCTCTCAGTTCTCCACAAAACAAGAGACTCTCTTTAGCTTTTGTGCTGAGTGATGTCAGCCCTGCTTCTCATATACTGATTAACTAGGCTATTTGGACCTTAGAAGAATGTCTTTTTCTCAACTATCTATTTACCAGGTAAACTGTCAGTGAGAATGATGAGACATATATTCTTGGCAAGGTTACCATAATTAAGGACAGGGAATATGAAGATAAGGCAGACTTATTAATATATTTCCAAAGTCTAGCTTTAATTGACACTCTAATGACTGGCACAAGAAACATGAGATTGTAGGTTGACTTCAAAGTGTAACATATGAGGTCCATATAGAAAATCAGGAGATGACTGTTGAGAACAGCACAGGGCTTTAAAGAATTTGTTCCACCATTTCTTTCCACTATGTCACCATCTTAGTAAGTACGTTGTGAAGGCAGGAGATGGTGTAAGAGTGTTCTCATCAGCATCTAGGTCCCCATGGATGCTTGTACACTCAGTCACTTCAAGATATCTGTGGCACAGTGGTACCTGATTAACAAAGAAGCCTTTGTAGTGCCACAGAGCAGCAAATAGTGGCCTAGGAGCAGGAAGTAGGAAGGTTGACCATGGCCCTCCTTTCAGGATTTACACTTTAAAGCCGAGACACACTGTAAAAACACACGTGGTTCGGACATTTATCCCATGGAATGTACAGAGAATATCTCGGTCGATTGGTGTGATGGTTTTAGACATGACTGAAAATGCTTTTATGTTAATCTGAGTGTGCTAGTAATCTTATGCCAACTTGTGAAAAACCTAGAGTCACCTACGAAGAGGGAACATCAAATAGGATCTTCCTACATTAGATGGGTCTATAGGCATGCTTTTTGGATTAAATAAAAGTATATATTAATTTAATTTTTTCATGTAATATGGGTTGAACAAATTCTTTCCCTACTTTATATCCCTACCATTCAACTCAGAGACACTGTGAAACTTATAGAAGTCATGGACCAAATGGATTTAACAGATACATGTGGAACATCTCTCCCTAAAACAAGAACACACATGGTATGCACTCACTGTTATGTGGATATTAGACAAAGAACACAGAATACCCATGATATTATACAGTAAACATCTGCACCGAAGCAGTACCCATACTGTATTCATATCATCACGAATCAGTATGCACAGTTCTCAGTACTGTGCATCTCCTAAAGGAGAATTGCCAACCTCAGATTTAGCAAGGCCTCAACAAGAATTATATCACTGGTAACACCACAATTTGTGGCTTTTAGGCTATATTAGGAGCTGGAGGTCATCCTCCTCATCTCTGTTATTCCCACAGCCTGAGGAAATTATGGGAGCATGCAGTAACAGCAAGGGTGGAAAACCAGAGACCAGCAAAGGGACTAAGACCGTCTATCAGAATAAAAACCAATCTCTTCTAATATTTGAAATATCTGCCTTTCTAGCCCTTCTAATAAACCTATTTCTCAAATCAGACCTAAAGCCAAATTGCATGGTAGAATGTCTTTAGAATGAAAATAGCAGTTGCCACCTTAAGCCTTTGTTTGCAGGGATGCACTCCCACTGCAGTCTGATTGGAGGATGTTGATTGACCTGCTTGAGAAAAAGAGACCCAGACAATGAGAAAGTAGCAATGCAAAGCTTCTTTAAGGGAAGTCCAGGTACTTTATTCAGTTGCAAATTGCAAATCTCTGAGAGTAGCAGGAAAACAGCTTTTCTGGGAGGCTGAGTCCCCAACTAAATTCTATGCAAAAGAGGAATTTTAGTTCTCAGAGTGATACATATAAGAAGATTCAGGATCTGTGTTCAGCTAACAAATTAATCTCTTGGGCAGCCTCTGTACTCCATCTTCTCGTAAAAAAACACAAACCGAGTACCTTCCCCAGATTAGAATCGGATCTGGACCCTTCCAATCCTTAGTTAGTGGGTCCTTTCATTTTATCAATGCATACGAATTAGTAGTAACTGGATGCCAGTGGTGATTTGCTGCAGACTGACCTTTAATATCAGTTTGCCAAAAATTTAGTTCAAATAAAGTAAAGGCAAGATGTGCCTTTGGTGACCTTGGGGGATATAACTGCCACTGTTTTGTCATAAAAGGCCAATTCTTTAAGGTGTGATGAGCACATTGAACTATTCCATTTGCCATGGGCTTATAAGGAATTCAAGTTTTATATTTGATTCCAAATTCCTTACAGAATGAAATAAAATTTTTACTAGAATAGGATGGCCCGTTATCTGTTTTGATATGTTTAGGAAATCTTATTGCATTAAATGCTTGTGGGCAATGATCAATTACCTTTTTAGAAACCTCTCCTTTATGCAGAGAAGCAGAAAAAGGCAAAAAAGAAATCCTGAACAAGTATCTATACAAACATGTTCATATTTTAGTTTTCCAAATTCTGCATAATGGGTTATATCCATTTGCCAAATATGATTAGACATAAGGCCTCTAGAATTGACTTATAAATGTGGCACTGGAGATAATGAAATACATTTAGGACATTGCTTTACAATCATTTCGCTTGTTCCTTAGTGATCTTATGTCTTGTGTGTGTGTGTGTGTGTGTGTGTGTGTGTGTGTGTGTGTATGTTTGTGGGTATGTTATTAAAATAAAAGTTAAAAAAAGCTTTGAAATTTTGTAAGAAGAAAAGCTGAGAAAACTGTGCTGAGAAAGCAATCCAATAAGCAGCCTTTCTCCATGTACCCTTCCTATACTCCTACATGTGTCCTGTCTTGATTTCACTCAGTGATGGAGTGCAATGTAGAAATATAATACAAACTAAGCCTTTTTTTCAAAGGGAAGGGAGGAGATGGTGGGTGGGATGGGGATTTGTTGAATGGAAAATGGGAAGGGAGCTATCATTTAAAATGTAAATAAATCCCAAAATTAATGAAAGAAAATATAAGTCCTGTGCAGAAATCAAAAGTGACAACATGAAACTGCTCACCTACAATCTCCTAAGCTCAAATGTGTAGGGCTTGGGCATGCATGACTTCCATCTGTGCCTGCAGGCCACTGAAATCTGCATCAACTATGTGGAGATCTACCCTGACTTCCTGGCACAGATGCTCCCCAAAATGAAGTGGGAAGTGATTGTGCTGGGAGCAGACACCTCAATCTTGGCTGAGGTACTTAAAGATCCAACTGAAAGCTATTAACAGGATGAAACGTTTTTGAGGAAGATGTACCCACATGTGGCTTGAGATTGATGTATTGGATGGTACCCTGCAATACTCAGAATCTGGACATCTCTTCCCTATAAGCTGCAGGATCCCCAATATGGTGTTGAATGATGAGGATACAGAGATATAAACTTGCTAGCCACCACACTGTGAGGTGGGAATGGGTGCACAGGTGAAGGAACACCCTCGTGGAAGAAGGGGGACAGGGGATGTGATAGGGGGTTTCTGGAGGAGTGGGAAACTGGGAAAGAATACAACATTTGAAATGTAAGTTAAAATATATGTAATTAAAAAAAAAAGACCAACCATATAATTCAAAGTGAGGGGCCCATCGCTGCCACCGAATATGTAGCAAATGATGGCCTAGTTGGACACAGTGAGAAAAGGGGATCCTGGTTCTGAAAGACTCTATACCCCAGTGTAAGGGAATGGCAGAACAGGGAAGCAGGAGTGCTTAGGTTGGTCAGTAGGAGGAGGAGGGGCATGTTAATGGGTTTTTAGAGGGGAAAACATGAAATGGGATAACATTTAAAATGTAAATATAGAAAATATCTAATAAAATAAAATAATAAAATAAACAACCTTGGGAACAATATTTTAATAGCAGAATAAAAAAAATCAGAGAAGCTGGGTGTGGTGTTGCAAGCCTTTATTCCCTTGACTTGGTAGGCAGAGGCAGGCAAATTTATGAGTTCAAGGCCAACCAGGTCTTCAGGATGAGTTCTACAACAGCCAGGCCTACACAGAGAAAACCTGCCTCGAAAAAAATTAAAAAATTAAAGAGAAAGAAAGAAAGAAAGAAAGAAAGAAAGAAAGAAAGAAAGAAAGAAAGAAAGGAAGGAAGAAAGAAAGAAAGAAAGAAAGAAAGAAAGAAAGAAAGAAAGAAAGAAAGAAAGAAAGAAAGAAAGAAAGAAAGAGCAAAGCACCAAAGCACTCATGTGCATGCAGAATAGCACTGGTTCCAAAGACAGCCCTGTCCAAATGATACAACAGCACATGTTTTCACAAAATGGATTCTGAACATGTCCTCAGATTGGTCCTTTGACTATACTATCTAGGTTATTCCCCTCATGGTCACAAGAAACAAAAGGAAGCAAGATAATAGTTTGAAGCAGATACCAGACTGATGCCAAGACGAGCCTATGACTCCATCATGTTTTCTGTTTTCAAGCATCCAGAGAGTGGTTCTCAACCTTTCTAATGCTACAGTTCCTTCATATATATTCTTCCTCATGCTTGGTGAGCCCCTACATAAAATTATTTTTTCCTACTTCATAACTGTAATTTCCTACTGTTATAAATCCTAACATACATACCTGACATAAAGATAGTCTTAGACAACTCCCATGAAAGTGTCACAAGGACTTACAACTTGTAGGTTGCCATTCACAGTGCCAGGCAATACTAGTAAGACTAGCCAGCTCCTTGATATTTACACTTTCTGCCTTCCAGAACTGTACTACAATAGATGTGGTCTATTTAAGTTGTTTAATCATGTGATCATCTGTAAAACTACTTGGAAACACATACCCAAGTGGATGATGGAGTCTATTTTTCCTGTCTTGGAATCTTGGCAGGGATGAGTCAGCTCTAATGAAATAGATGAGAAAGGTTACTGGATGAATTCCTACTCAAAGTCATTGGAAACAACAGCAAATCTGTTTTGTCCGCATGGAGAATGGATGAGGATTTTTGTTCCATTAAAAAGGTCAATAAATTGACTAATTTGATTCCTGCCTGTATATTTGTGTGTGCTTTGTACTTTTTTCTGCTTTGTGTTGTGTTCTGTGTTCTTGATTATTAACTCTAGGGTCCTTACCATACTTGCAAAATGAAACTTTTCTCAGTTGGAAAAGCTTTCATTTTTGTCCTCTGTATAAAATATAATTCTTAAAAAAATCAGTTTTTGATTCCTTTGTACTAGTATTAAGATCAAAATTTCTGGGAAGAGACTTTTCATTTAAAATACAGCTTTTCATTCAATAGATTCAGATTACTGTCCCCCCAAATCCTTCTACAACCTCTCCACTTCTCGACCCACCCAAATTCACACTTTTTCTTTCTCCTTTATTAAAATACAAACAGGCATCTAAATAATAATGACACTATTAATGATACTAATAACAATAATAATGAAGATTAAGATACAAAAAAAAAACACAAAAAAAAACAAATGAACCAGAACAGAACAAAGCAAACATAATAAAAAAGAGGTGAAGAAAAAGCACAAGAAATATACATGTAGACACAGAGACATATATGTTCACAAACACTCAGAAATCCCATAAAAACAAAAAAACTGCAAACCATAATATATAAACAAAGGACCCTTAAGGTATTCTTTAAAGAACCCTGCCAATACCTTATTATATAAAGGACCTCCAAGATTGTTATCCAGTTCGACTTTCATTTGCCAGGCAATGCTGAACTAGAGACTTAGATTTAAGCATGGTTTGCATACCCAGTGATACCCTAGTGGAAATTCGAATGTTTTCCTTTCCAAGCTACAAACTAGAAATAACTTCTGAGATAAAGATAGTGGCATGCATGTCCTTCCCTCTCATTGCTTGGGCTCTTTCTATCTCAGACCTTGCAGGCGCTGTGCATGCAGATACTGCTACAGACACTTTTAGTTCAATGCAACTCATATTAGAAGGCCTTGGGTGAGAGTTTTAACCACTTCGACCTATGGGAGTAATAGGATGATAAGAAATATCAATGGCTCATTTAAACTTGGTTGCTTCATTTTCTATACTCATGCTGGTTTGCAGCATGACCACCTTCATAGTCTCTGTGAGTTTTGACATGATGAATGAACAGGCAATCTTCAGAGGATGTAAAGAATTAAAGCTCAAGGAATGTATGAGGTGGCCCACTAGCCACTCAGGTAAGGTTACTAGCCACTCAAGACCGCGTGCCTGAACTTCATCTCTGAAATAATATACATGGTAGAAGAAGAGGATTGGCTCTTCCACACTGTCCTGCAATCTCTACACATGTGCAGTGGTTTGTGCACAGTTACACACATCTGTACTTAATCAAACACATGTACCCATAATGTAAGTACATTAAAATGTATAAAATCATATAAAAACAAGCAGACCTCCTACTGGAAGTTTCAGGGAGACTGCATTTATAGGATTTGGAGCTTGTTTGTTTCCTACAAACCTTCCATGCAGATGGGAGGTTTTACATCTACTTTCTCACGAGTAAGTCTTCGCTTGAAGCACTTGCCTGGGATTCCTGTAGAGTTGGTTTTTCTCACCACATATGAAGAATCCTCTGTGTATTCTGAGTGCCCTAGATGCTGCTGAATTGAAAAATGCACATGTAACACAGACTTCCCACAATTGCTGAAGGCAGTCCCTCCTTTCTTTCTTTTACTGTAGAAGTATCTTTTCCATTTTCTAAACAACAGACAGTAGTAGTTTCCTTCCTAATACAAATGTCTCTGGTTTAGTTAAATAGATTTATTAGCTTCAAATCAGACAATACAATGAAAGTTCATTTTCAGAAGGGTTAAGTGGAATTGAATTTGTGTTGTGTATTACTAACTGAGAGACCAATTTATAACCACAGAGCACTTTGAGGTGAGTGGAAAAATTTTTTACAATTATAAAATGCATAAAATTCCTTACCAAATTTTTATCAAACTTGCTTTATATGTAAGATCAACCAAAAATTAACAGACAACTACCAAACAGTTAAAGCATACAACATGCCAATAAATTAAAAGAAAATGCTTATTTAGAAGTGGGAAAAGATAAGCTTTTATGGAATCTGCTTAATTGTATAAGAAAGAGAAACATCACTTTTCTTCACATGCTCAGAATTTAAGAGGGGGAAATGATCCATGCGATAATCCAGTTCTATGTACACAAAATTAAGCAAGATCCTCATAATTAATGTGTTAGTACACAATGCCTGACTCAAATTCTATCATAGACGCTAAAGTCCTGTCACTGCAGGCTCATCAGTCTCACTGTATTTATTATTATTATTATTATTATTATTATTATTATTATTATTAATTGCTGTTGTTTTTCTTTTTGTTGTAATTAAATAATTTAAATTTAAAATTTATTAAATTTCAGTAGGTGATGTTCAAGAAATGTATAAAACTTTTCATATTGACCAGGGACAAATGACTCTGCACTAAAAAACTAGATCTCATTACCCATACTATTATCTGGTAACAGTGTGCACAAGCAGACCTGAGACCTAACAAAGTTGTCCTTTAGTTCCTCATTTTGCTCACATCAGCATATGTAAACCATTGCCAAGTTCAGAGGCTAAGAATCTGCATAGTATGTTTCACAGACCAAGTACTCATCGATGACAGAAACTGTGGCTATGTACTGTGTTTATACTTTATTTCTCACGATGAAGGAACAGCTGAAAGCAAGAAACTGATGCTCTAAAGGGCTTAGCAAGAAACTTCCCTGGACAATATTGGTATGAATTAGTACAATTTGACTAAAAGAACACTTTGTCCACCAGGCTTGGAAGATGTAAAAAATGTAAAAATATTAAATAGAAAAATGCAAAGCTGTACTTGTAATATAGTTAACAAAACACCCATGGAAGGAGTTACAGAGACAAAATTTGGAGCTGTGACGAAAAGATGGAGCATCTAGTGATTGCCATATCCAGGGATACATCCCATAATCAGCTTCCAAACGCTGACATCACTGCATACACTAGCAAGATTTTGCTGAAAGGACCCAGATATAGCTGTCTCTTGTGAGACTATGCCGAGGCCTAGCAAACACAGAAGTGGATGCTCACAGTTACCTATTGGAATGGGTCACACAGCCCCCAATGCAGGAGCTAGAGAAAGTGCCCAAGGAGCTAAAGGGAACTGCAACCCTGTAGGTGGAACAACAATATGAACTAACCAGTACCCCAGAGCTCTTGACTCTAGTTGCATATGTATCAAAAGATGGACTAGTGAGCCATCACTGGAAAGAGAGGCCCTTTGGACTTGCAAACTTTATATGCTCCAGTACAGGGAAACACCAGGGCCAAAAAGGGGGAGTGGGTGGGTAGGGGATTGGGGGGATGGGTATGGGCGAATTTTGGGATAGCATTGGAAATGAAACGAGGAAAATACCTAATTAAAAAAAGAGAGAGATAAAAAAGAGTTTATGGTTAATGAGGGTACATTTTTGTTAAGATTTGTTCACATAGCCTGTCTTCCACTTAGCTCTATTTCCATAGCCAATGGGATGAAATTCTGCCAGGCCTGTCTATCATCAATATGAGTGGATGTGCAACTACAATAGCCAAAACTAGGAGTTATCATGGAAGATCTCTTTTCTGAAGAAAAATTGAGGAAGAGTGGATAGGGGTAGCAAGAGTGGATGAGAAGTCGGGGAGCAGAGAAGAGAAGGAATACTAGTTTTGGGATGTTGATTGATTAATTTAAAAAATCAGCTCCAGGACAGATTATTTTCTGGTTTTAGAGAAAACTCATCTCAACAATTATTATTAAGGAGAATTTTATTCTCTGTGATCCTAGAGTGAATTCGTATTGGTGTGTGTGTCTGTGTCGGTGTGTCTCGGTGTGTGAACCTACCATGTTGCTTAAAGTAGCTAGCACAATATAATTTGTCTTTCATGAACTCACAAGCCAGGATTCACTTCTCTGACTACATGGCCATCTTAAGAAGAATCCTCCTGGCCAAGCAGTTGTTATTTAAACATAAACCTGGGATTCAATCTACCCTGCTTCTAATTGGGACCAAAAGTATAAGCCACATGTGTTTCTCTGCCAGACTACTAGTGGATGAGACCCTCGAGTATCCCAGATGCATACCATGTTGGAGAGGGTACATAAGCTCCCATGCACTGACCTTATCAATAAATTAAATGCTCAAACTTTTCTATAGAGAAAACAGCTATACTCATTTAAAATTAAGAAATCACAAGTTGTACATCCCTTTAGGCACAGGAGTAGTATGCAATCATTTAAAAATTCCAGTGTGTGTAATAAAAGCCAAAATAATCAAAGTCACTTTACTGCTCTCTTTTACTTCCACAGAGATGGATAACTAGTATGGACAGTGAGATCTGTAAGTGGACTTCAAATGCTTACAAGTTTCTTAGGTTTGTGCTGGCTTTCAGGTCTTCTTGTGTTCCCCAAGCTTCCTTGAAAATAGACAATGTCAAGGGAGAAACTGAGGTGACAACTACCATGCTTACACTGAAGGAAGACACAGTCTTATCATCTTGTTCATAAATTTACCTGAATCTTTGTTTTGGTATTCTATGACAGTCAACATTATAGCCACTGAAACTATGCCATGAATATTAATTCTTTCTGACTTCAAGGGCCCTAATAGCATTTTACATCTCTTCTGAGAAAAGTGAAGAATTAAATCATAGTCCATGGTACCTGAAACCAGAGGATAGTGTCTAAGAAAACATTGCTATGGACACAGATGTCTAACAAAAACATAGGTATGGATACAAATGTTAAACAAATACTCATTTCTTTTATTACTAATACAAAAAAAATGTGTGGATAACACAGATAATGAAAGACAGTGGGAAACAACGTAGAATTCTATTGTATCTTTTTTTATGATATGAAACATAACTCTCCCAAATTTTCTAGATTTTAAACCTTCTTTACATTCTGTCCCTGCAATATGCTAATTTTCCTTAGCTTGGCAATTCTGTCTGAGTTTTCTGACTAAGTACATTCTGGTGTCTGAGAAGCCTTGATCATCTGTTAAACATTTTCTCACACAGGTTACATGTATAGGGATGGTCAGCAATGTGGGTCAGCTGGTGCTTAATGAGGTGACATTTTTGAAGGAATGGTCTCCCACATTCAATACAGTTAAACAGGATTCTCTCCTGTATAAAATCATTGATGTTCAACTAAATTTGTATTATGATTAAAGGTTTTCTGGCACCAGGAACACAGATGTAGTTTTATTTCTTAGTGAGTCAGATAATATATTTTAAAATCTGAACGATGTTTTTCTGTGTGTGAGGGTGCATGTGTGTGTGTGTGTGTGTGTGTGTGTGTGTGATATGTATTCAGGGTCCAAAGAGACCAGAAGACTTAGAGACACAAGTAGGTTTTTATTCTTGTTTTTTTGTTCTTTTGTTTTGTTTTGTTTTGTTTTGTTTTGTTTTCTAGACAAAGTTTGTTTGTTTACCCCTGGCTTTCCAAAAACTCACTCTGTAGACCAAGGTGGCCTCAAACTCAGAAATTCGCCTGCCTATGCCCCCACCCCCCAAATGCTGGGATTGAAGACCTGTTCCCACACTGCCTGACATTAGACAGTTTTTTTGTTAAACTATATTTGATGCTATAAATAGAACGGGAAGTTTAACATGTACTGTTTAAGAATTGAGCCATCTCTTTCTTCACAATGCAAAGAATAACAAGAATGAATAAAGTAGAAAAATATTGTATAATAGATATGAGGGCTTATCTATAATTGTTTAAGAGTTAAATAATAACAACAAAAAGTCAAACAGCTCAGTCTGGACATATGTATACAAATTGCCAAGTAACTTTTAACAAAACACACAAGCAATTCAATGAAGAAAGGCTATAAATGTCAATAAATGATGGGGAGCCAATTGGACAATGTGATGAGTGTTCTTGGGTTTGAACTTTACTGCATCAAGAATTAATTAAAATCCAACTGACTGGGCAAGACCTTAAAGGATTTTTTTCTTAATAATTTGAAATGGCAAGATCCATTTTGAATCTGAATCTTTCAAGTGGGAAAAGTCACTTTAAACCTGGCACACACTTATATAAATGTTCTGCAACCTATATGAAAGACATGGAAGAAGAAAGTTTGTTTTCTTTGCCTGTTTGCCCTCATTGGGAAGCCCATTCCTTCACTGTCAATACAGGCCATTTTCAGTATTCCATAATACACTGGAGACTACCTGAGACAATCCACCTCATTGACTGAATAACTATGAGGTTCTTAGAATATCAGTTGGTAGACAGCTATTGTTGGATCACACCCTGTAATTCACTTTAAAGTATATTTAAACTACATTTAAAGTATATTATATAACAAAATATTATAAATGATAAAATATATTACATATAAAATAAATTATATATAATATATACACCATAGTTTTATAAAATTATGCATATATATAATTTGTGCTGTATGTTTTGTTTCACCCGAGAGCAGTGACACATAATAGGTAAAAGAGTCAGCCTCACACTCAATCTCAACTTCGTACTGTATGTAAAATAATTCACAAGGGCATGTAAGAACAAAAAAGATTTAGGAAAATTGGAGTATATGTATGATTAAGAGAGTTAAGAGTTCTAGATTTCATGGAAGAAATATTCATTCTAAGAGAAATAATTGATCCTCACTAAAATTAAGAACTTTCACGCTGAGCTGGATGGTGGTGGTGTGTGTTTTAAACCCAGAACTTGGGAGACAAAGGCAGGTGAGTTTGTGGTAAACATGCTGTACAGATTGATCTTGAGGAGAGCCAGGGTTATGCAGAGAAATTGTATGTTAAAAAAACAAAGAAAACAAACAACCCCAAAACAAAAAATAACATAGAAAATATTTTTTTTTTCTGTAGCAGTTCCTGATTCAACAGTGAAGAAGCAATCTAAATCAATTATAACCCAAAAGGCAATATCTCCCAGAGTATATTTTTCACTGTTACAGTCCAGGTTACACAATGTATACACAAAGGAAAGGAGTTATAGTTAACCAGTTAAACTAGTCAGGTGGTTATCTTGTAGATGGCCAGCATTACAACACTGTAAAGTGTCTTCTTCCATGGGTTAGCATAGCCCATTCTTCCTTAGATAAATACATTTGTATATCGTCAAATATTAACATTCCTGAAGAAGAGAAAGGACTTGAATTTAATACTGAGGCAGAAGCAGTTGTTGTACCTGTCTGTGAATCATGGCAGGCTGCATACTGAGGAAATTATCAGTAACGAATTTAGGTGGAGAAACTGGGATAACCAGAGGTAGGCAAGTGGACCAGATAATTGGTTGTAAAATATCCAGTTTCCACTCTGATCCTGACAAGTCTAGTCGCCTGGAGATCAGTAAGTTTGAATGTACCAGAGAACACTAGTGGTCTTAGCAGCAGGAAAAATCAAAAATGAGACTGCCTGAATTCAAAAGGGAAATGTTAAAATAAAATAAAACAATAACATAAAGCAATCTGACTTTCTCCAGCCCCTCTATGGTCCAGTAGCCTCCATGGCTATTTAACACCAACAAACCACTAGTAAACACTAGTGTTGGGCAGATTTGTGTGTTGCTATAAAGCTGCCTTGATCATTTGCTTTCTTGGGTGTTATCCTTCATGAAGTTATTTCTCTCTTTTCCTTCTCTGTAAAATATATAAGACTAAACTTAAAAGCATTTTCTGAAGTGATACATGAGTTCCACCCTCTCTATATAAGATCTGTTTACCATGAGTCAGCCAAAATAAACTCTGCCTGACATTCTTAGGTTGGATTCTGAAAGAGGTGGTTTCTGTTGTCACTGGGGTGTCACTTAGTTCCCCATTCACTAGCAGCACCTAGAACATGGCACTAGGGTACAAAGGCCAGTGGAAGTCCTCCTCTCTCAACTCATGGATGTATTTTCATAAAAAAGATATTAATCCCAGCATCTATTCCACCTCTAGAGAACATGAATGCCAGCCTAGGCTCCTATACCTAACAAAACTCTCAATCACCATAGACGGAGAAAACAATATATACAAAGACAAAGCCAATTTTACACATAATCTTTCCTTAAATCCAGCCCTACAAAGAATAATAGGTGGAAAACAACAACACAAGGAGTGAAACTACACCATAGAAGAAACAAGAAAGTAATCTTACAACAAATCCACAAAAACATGCTTCCACCTCTAAGAATAAAACTAATAGAAAGTAACAATCACTTTACCTTAATATCTATTAATATGAAAATTAATATTACCATCATAACCTAATTGAATGAAATTCAAAAATATGAGGAATTAGAAATTGTCCGTTTTTCATTATGTTGTTCCTAATTTGGTAAATAGGATTAATAAGTCCAATATTGTATAATCCATATATTCTTTCTTCTTTTTTGTACATAACACTGTATTGCTGTGTGCCACATAATGGTCTTGAAAACATGCTTCCCCTATCTCAGCCTCTGTATTAGTAGGATTGTTTATTTGATATTTTTACACTATACTATGGTTTTCAGAACACCTTAAATTTTTCAAAACACTTTATAAACCAAAATAAATGTAGACAATTAATTTGGGAGGTGGCTTATAAGAGAACAGCAAAGAGTGAGACTAAAGGCTTTGCTTGATATTTATTATTATTGTATAAATTCTGAAGAGGACTTTATAAGTTACTATTATTCTAAGATGAATGCTTTTGAAAAAACATCACATCCAATGAAACTGAATTCTATCATCAACTAACTTCTGTGACACTCTCCAAGCAGAACAATTCTTCATTGAAACAGTTGATCAATGACTTCATGGATAGACCATCTTAATAAACACCCATTCCTTAAGTGAATGTACCCTGTTACCTGTGGCCTGAGAATGACAACAATCACTCAAATCAAATAGCTTTGAACATAGCAGGAAATTAGTATCCAAAAATCATGCCTACAGTTCATTCCTTGCCACAGCAGATATGTCAACTCTACCCTTAGTACTATGAAGGTAAAATACTTTGGTGATGTGAGGGACATTCAAGTACAGCCTTATTACAATGAAATCCAGTGTCCATAAATTGTTCTTCTTTTTTTCTTTTTTTTTTTTTTGTATCACAGTAAGCCAAGATTTTTTTTTAATTTTACAATTATTATATACTTTCTTCGTATACATTCCAAAAGTCCCCTCCTGCCTCCCCCCTTACCTCTCCTTGATCCCCAACATACCTACTCCCACCTCCAGGCCCTAGCAGTACCCTGAGCTGAGGCATATAACCTTCACAAAACCATAGGCCTCTTCCCCCACAGATGGCCTACCAGGCCATCTCCTGCTACACATTCAACTAGAGACATGAGCTCTGGAGGTACTGGTTAGTTAATATTGTTGTTCTTATTTAGGGTTTCAAACAACCTCAGTTCCTAGGGTACTTTCTCTAGCTCCTCCATTGGGGGTCCTGTGTTCCATCCAATAGATGATTGTGAGCATCCACTTCTGTATTTGCCAGTCACTGGACTATCCTCACACAAGACAACTTCAGGGTCCTGTTAGCATAATCTGTAAGTCAAGAATTTTAAGATCTCCTAAAAACACAACAAACAAACAAACAAACAAACAACAAACAAACCAAAAGACTATTTATGTTCACCAAAAAAACTAATAGTGATATATTATTTTAATATATCATACAGTTAATATATTTGGATTTATTTAAAATTTATGAGAAAAAAGTATTTTCAGTATTGCTGCAGACAAATATATAAATAAGACTAATCATTGATTGTTGTTTCTATCAAACAACATTTTTAATATTCATTTTTATTGTTACAATATTTTAGAAATATTAAGGAACATGATAAAAAATGGAAGGTTTGATAGGTTTTGAGTGGGCATCAGCTGGAGGAGTTGGGGTACAAAATAAAAAGAAGAATGTGATGTAAGTCTGTTTACTCAAAATATGTTTTTAGATGTTAACAAATTCAGATAAATTGAAATTATGTATATTTTCTTATCATAATGCAATAAAAATTAAATCAAAACATATTTCTAGAACTGGTGGGATTGCTCAGCAGTTATGAGAACGGGCTATTATTTTACAGTTCCTGAGTTCAATTCCCAGCAACAACATGGTGGCTTA
Source organism: Mus musculus (assembly GCF_000001635.26). Lineage (NCBI taxonomy): Eukaryota > Metazoa > Chordata > Mammalia > Rodentia > Muridae > Mus > Mus musculus. The sequence goes on from NC_000087.7 coordinate 33,243,459, forward strand.
CTACCATATATAAAGTGATCTGATGTCCCCTTCTTTCATGAAGGTGATCCCATAAGAAGAGGACTCATACATTTTAAAAATGATAGACTTAAACACATTAAAATGTTTCTATTATTATTATTATTATTATTATTATTATTATTATTATTATTAATATTAATATTATGAAAGTGTCTAACTACTTCCTTTCATTTCTTTCCACCAAACCAGCCTTGGAAATCTAATGCACAAGTAGGAAAACACTGCAAGTAAATGGGCGGAATGCTCTTGGATACATGAAATACACACTAGACTAGTTGAAAAAATGGAAAAACTAGCTGTTAAGGGCAACTTTTGGTTGGGCAGTGGTGGTTCATGCCTTCAATCACAGCACTTGGGAGGCAGAGGACAAGGATTTTTGAGTTCAAAATCAGCCTGGTGTAAGTTCCAGGACAGACAGTGCTACACTGAGAAACCCTGTCTTGAAATTTAGTAATAATAATAATAATAATAATAATAATAATAATAATAATAATAATAATAGCACCTATTCTATGCGGAGGACCAGGCACAAAGCACCCACATTGTGGCTCATAACATATGCACAATCACAGTTTCAGAGAAACAGTGCTCTCTTGCGGCCTCTGTAGGCAACAGAGGCATAAGTGAGAGAGAGGGGCTGCTCAGCCTAGCACATAAGTGAGAGAGGGGACCTGGTCAGCCTAGCATATAAGTGAGAGAGAGACCCTGCCCAGCCTAGCACATAAGTGAGAAAGAGGGCCTGCAAGGACTAACATCTAAGTGAGAGAGAGGTCCTGGGAAGCCTAGCACATAAGAGAGAGAAGGGCCCTGGGCAGTGTAGCACATAAGAGAGAGAGAGAGAACATGTGAAGCCTAGCACCTAAGAGAGAGAGAGAGAGAGAGAGAGAGAGAGAGAGAGAGAGAGAGAGAGAGAGAGAGAGGACCTGCCCAGCCTAACGCCTAAGTGAGAGAGAGGGCCTGAGCGGCCAAGCACATAGGTGAGAGAGAGAGGGCCTGCACTGCCTAGCACACTCTTCTATCAAGCTGAGGACTAGGAAAGTAGAGAGAGGAGAGTACCAGAGGTTGTAGGAAATCTGCATGTTCCCTTCTGAACTCTTAGGGCAGCATAGACTCTTCTGGTGTGCATGTGTACATGCAGAAGTCCACATTATTAAATGTTTATGCACATAAATAAATAAAAAACCAAAAATGCTTACAAGAGCCTCTACAGCTGAAATTAAGTAGAGCCATTTGCTGTATTTCATATGTTACATATTTGTTCTGGATTTTCAAGTTTGTAAGCACTTGTCAACCAACAAACTGGAAATCATTTGTCTTAAAGCCAGTAGATTACTCCCACCTTCTAAAATCTCCCTTCAAAGTACTTGGTATTCCGTGAACGCATGCGCAGGGTGTATTCAGCCAATCAGCACAGTTCTTTGGTGAGACCTATTTGCTCCAGCTGGCATCACAAAGGATCCTCTGAGGCTTCTGTCCGGGTGTGGCCCCTGACAACGGGTTTTTTTTTTTTTTTTTTTTTTGCCATTGAGGAGCTAAGCACAGAAGGGTGCGGTTGGGAAGGTGTTCTCCTCTTAGATGAGCTGTAAGTGATAGTCTGCCCTGATCAGGGTTGTTGGACAGTTAATCGAGGTGTGACAGGGTGGGGAATCTCAGGCCCAGGAGGCCACTATGTGAGGAAAAGCCTCCTGATCGCCATTTTCTGTGGAATCTGAGGGTGAATGGAAGGTGGAGGACCATATTCATGGAAGAGGATCGAACAGGTCAGGGCCATAGAGAATTGGCAACCCTTGGAAGAGAAAAGCTTGGGGCCTGGGGATAGGATCAGAGAACCAGCTGCAGGACTGTGGGTCAGGGAACAGGGATCCATTGGTGAGATGCCTTGGCGATTGTCCTGTGTGATATTCAGGATCCCTTAGAAACACACTGAGGATTCCTCCCTCCTCATTGTCTTCTCTATGGTGTGTTCCTTTGGTATAGACTGTATGAACATTGCAGACAGTAGAATGGCATAGGAAGATGAATGAAAAGAAGAAGAGGAGATAATTGTAAGAGATTCATAAGTCATTGGGGATGGATTCTGACCACAGATCTTTCTGTCTCAGTCTCCCATGTATTGGGATTAAAGACTTGCACCACCAATTTCAGCTTTTTCTCTCAGTTTAGGTTCTGTAGGATGGGATCTATCTTTGTAGTTTCAGCTGGCCCGGCTTGGCCTGGCCTTGAACTTACAATCTTCAGATGTTTGAAATCCTCGGCTTCCCCAAATCCCTAATTTCTCCAATATAAGGTCTTTCTGTGTGGGTGGTGGTGGTAGTTCATGTTTTTTTGTAGACTTAGTGGTGGATCTTTTTGATATGAATATACAGTTACCATGTTCTTTATCTTTCTGGATAGAACTGTGAGTTTACGTTACACTGAGATAAACTGGTAAACAGAATTGCTGATGTTTTGTTTAAAAATATTCTGTGGGAGATAGGACCAAAATTCAGATGCCTCAAAGGTTAAAGGATGTTGCTCATCATTTTTTTGGGAGGAGGGGAGGACTCATATGTTGAAGGTTGGCAAGTTTTTGTCTCTTTTTAAACTGAGAAATGGCAGATTGATAACTTAGGTTCTAAAGGAGGTTTTTAAAGAAGTGAGTTAAAGAAGTTTTTAAAACAAGTTGTGAGGGAGAGGGACATGATAAATGGGATACACGGAGGAAATGGTACGGGTAAGTATATATATATGCATCACCATATTGAATATGTACACAGAACTCTCTGATAAAGGCAATTGATTAAAAATATACATGTTAAGTAAAAAAGAAATGATCTTTCATTGAGCTAAAATAATTATTTGATGTTTTGTTATTTTTAATTATTTAAATGATAATTTTTAATCAGGTAACTAAGTTCTTTTTTTCCTTTTTATTTTTATTGTTTTTTTTATTGTTTTTTTTTTCTTTTTTATTAACTAAGAAGACTACTGAGTTCTTATGAGAAGAATGGCTCTTAAGAAATTGAAGGTGATACCAAAGGAAGGTTACTTATTACTTTTGGACTTTGATGATGAGGATGATGACATAAAAGTTTCAGAGGAGGCTCTTTCGGAAGGTATAGCATTTCCAGTATTAATTGTGTCCTGCAGTTCATTAGACTTTACCTAGTCACCTGAAATGGAAGAAGTCTTTGTTAAGATCTTACATATACTTCATTTCTAATTTTACCTATATCTCTCTATTCCTATATACAAGGTTTTGCAGCACATAAACCTACTCTTGGAACTATATCAGCATATGTTGAGAGAGAAGAACTTTCTTGATTTCACCTCAAGAAAAGACGTGAACATTGTTCGTATAATATGTTTGCCAAACATGAATTTATTTCATAAAACCTGCAAATAAATTATTTCCTTTCTTTTTCTATTATATATTTTCCTTATTTACATTTCAAATATTATCCCCGTTTCTAGTTTCCACTCCAAAAAATCTCCTGTCCTCTCCCCTCTCCCCCATCTCCCCAACACACCATCTACCAATTCCTAACCCAGGTATTCCCCCATACTGGGGCATAGGATCTTTACAGGAACAAGTGTCTCTCCTCCCATTGATGCCTGACTAGTCCATCCTCTGCTACATATGAAGCTGGAGTCATATGTCCCATTATTTGTTTTCATTGATTGGTGGTTTAATCCCATGGAATTGTGGGGTACTTGTTAGTTCATGTTGTTTTTTCTTCTAGGGGCCTGCAAACTTCTTAAGCTCCTTAGGTATTTTCTCCAGCTCCATAATTGGGGACCCTGTGCTAAGTCCAAAGGATGTCTGTGAACATCCACTTTTTTATTTGTCAGGCATTAGCAGATCCTCTCAGGAGACAACTATATCATTCTCCTGCACCCAAGCCCTTGTTGGCATCTTCAGTAGTGTCTGGATTTGGTGGTTGTATATGGGATGGATCCCCAAGTGAGGCAGTCTCTGTATTCTTTTATTCTCAGCTCCAATCTTTGTCTCTGTAACTCCCTCCATGATTATTTGGTTCCCCATTCTAAGAAGGAATGGAATATCCACACTTTGGTCTTCTTTCTTCAGTTTCATGGGTTTTGCACATTTTACCTTGGTTATTCTGAGCTTCAGGGATAATATCCACTCATCAATGTGTGAATATCATGTGTGTTTTTTGTGATTGGGTTAACTCTCTTAGGAAGATATCATCCAGATCCATCCATTTGTATAAAAATTTCATGAATTCATTGTTTTTAATAGCTGTGTAGTAATTCATTAAGTAAATGTACCATATTTTCTATATACATTCCTCTAAAGAGAGTCATCTGGTTTCATTTCAGCTTCTTGTTATTATACATAAGGCTGCTATGGACAAAGTGAAGCATGTTTCCTTATTACAAGTTTGAACTTCTGGGTATAACCTTATCAATTTTATGAGGTCCCATTTGTCCATTTTTAATCTTATAGCACAAGACATTGGTGGTATTTTTTTTTTCAAGAATATTCCCCCTTTGCCCATGTATTCCAGGCTATTCCCCACTTTCTCCTCTATAAGTTTCAGTGTCTCTGGTTTTATGTGCAGTCCCTTGATCGACTTAGACTTGAGCATTGCACAGGGGATGAGAATAGATCAATTTACATTCTACTACATGCTAACTGCCAATTGAACCAACACCATTTGTTGAAAATGCTGTCTCCTTTCCACTAGATGGTTTTAGCTCCTTTGTCAAAGATCAAGTGACTATAGGTTTATTTCTCTGACTTCAGTTCTATTTCATTTATCTACCTGTCTACCACTATACCTGTACCATGTAGTGTTTATCACAATTGCTTTGTAGTGCAGCTTGAGGTCAGGCATGGTGATTCCACAAGAGGTTCTTTTATTGTTGGGAATAGTTTTTCCTATACCAGGTTTTTTGTTGTTGTTGTTGTTGGTTTGTTTTTTTTTGTTTGTTTGTTTGTTTGTTTTTATCAAATTCCAGGAGAATTTGTAAATTGCCCTTTCTAACTCAGTAAAGAATTGAGTTGGAATTTTGATGGGGATTGTATTGAATCTATAAACTACTTTTGGCAGAACAGCCATTTTTACTATATTAATCCTTCCAATCCATGAGCATGGGAGTTCATTCCATGTTCTGAGATCTTGTTTCATTTCTTTCTTCAGAGACATGAAGTTTTTATCATATATATCTTTCACTTTCTAAGTTAGAGTCACACCAAGCTATTTTATATTATTTGTGAGTATTGTGAAGGGTGATTTTTCCCTAATTTCTTTCTCATCCTCTTTTTCCTTTGAGTAGAGAAAGGTCACTGATATGTTTGAGTTAATTTTATATTCACCTACTGCACTGAAGTCATATATATGGTTACGATTTCTCTGGTACATTTTTGGGTCACTGATACATGCTATCATATATTCTGGAAATAGTGATATTTTGACTTCTTCCTTTCCAATTTGTATTCATTTGTTTTCCTTTTGTTGTCTAATTGCTCTGGTTAGGACTTCAACTACTATATTCAATAGGTATGAAGAAAGTGGGCAGCCTTGTCTAGTCCCTGATTTTAATGGGATTGTTTCATTTAGTTTAATGTTTCCTACTCGTTTGCTGTCTATTGTTTTTTTTTTTTAATGTTCAGATATGGGCCTTGAATTCCTGACCTTTCCTGGACTTTTATTATGAATGGGTGTTGTGTTTTGTCAAATGTTTTCTCAGCATCTAATGAGGTGATCATGTTGTTTTCGTCTTTGAGTTTGTTTCTATAGTGGATTAAGTTGACAGATTTCCATATATTAAACCATCCCTGCATTACAGGGATGAAGCCTACTTGACCATGATGGATGATCGTTTTGATGTATTCTTTTATTTGATTTGCAGTGATTTTATTGAGTATTTTTGCTTCGAAATTCATAAGGGAAAATGGTCTGAAGTTTCCTTTCTTCATTGAGTTTTTGTATGGTTTGAATATAATTGTAATCTGGCTTCATAGAACAAATTCAATAATGTTCCTTCTCTTTTGATTTTGCATAATAGTTTGAAGAGTTTTGGTATTAGGTCTCCATGTGTAAGACCCCGAAGATGGACCTCCTCTCAAGTCCAGTAAAGTCCCGGGATGAGCTGGCCAGCACCCCAATGACTTGAGAGAAATCCACACCTGATGCAAACTGCAAGAGGTTTTATTATCAGCTAGCTAAGGACAAACTCCTTCCACTGTGCAGGGCAGGGGCGTATGACTCTGAGATGTGACAGAAGAAGGTTTTTATTAGCTAGCTGAGGAATTGGGATGAGTTGGGAGGAGAGTTTGGAGGAGTTGGGAAGAGTTGGGAGGAGTGTTCTTCTCTGCCCGGATGTCCTTGGCAAAACTCCAATTTTCGAATCTCTAGCTGTAAGGCTCAGAAACCAAAAGGCTTTTTGGTGGCTGTAGATAACATAGAGTCTCTTTCTGGCTGTATTTTTATAAATCAGGGAAAACAATCTTGGAGAATATCCAGGTGCTTTACCTTCCAGGGAGAAACGCTCTAAGTTGTAGTCTCACATTTCCCACTCCTTCTAGTACATAGTTCTGATCTTATAAGTTAGAAAATTAAACCTCTGGCCCAGCTGCCAAACAAAGCCAACATGAAGTCACAGCTTTAGGATATGTAAGATTGAGAACCTCAGAAGCCCCTTGAATGAGACAAAAGAGCCTCTTGCCAGTGGGAGGAGGGAGGGAGGGAGGTTCCTGTGCAGTGCCCACTGTGCGTGAGCAGTGCCAGGCCAGTGGGCCATGGCAGGCTGGATGCCAGAACTGGGCACATGCTGGAGGTGTGGCAGCAGGGCTTGTGAGAATCATCAGGGAGAGTCCTTTTGATCTGAGTTCAAGTTTGCCAGAATGGTGGCACCAGACCAGGACAGGTACTCCTGTTTGAAATTTATGTGGCACCAAGATGGTTTCTGGTTCGTATGTTTTTTGTTTTTGTGTTTTTGTTTTAGTTTTTTATTGTGTTTCAACATTTCCAAGGCATCTTTTCTGACCAGTTGTAGGTCCTTCAAGTGAGCTAGTGGGAGTTCTGAAAAAGAAACATGAGTGTCAAACATTCCCCCTGCTTCTGTTAAAGGGGGGGGGTCCCCAGTTGAGGAGTTCGAATGGTGTAAGTTTAAATTTCCCTGTGGTGTTCCATACTCAGAACAAGGTGAAGGGAAAAAGAGCTGCATAATCTTTTCTGCAGGTCTCTAAAACCAATTTAGTCAAGGTTTCTTTTAATGCTCTATTCATGTGTGTTTTTGAGCTTTACTAAAGTTTCTTTTATGAGTGTGGATGACATTGCATTTGGCGTATAAATGTTCAGAATTGGGAATTCATCTTGGCAAATTTTAACATTGATGAATATGAAGTGTCCCTCCTCTTTTTTTTTGATAACTTTGGGTTGAAAGTCGAATTTATTTGATATTAGAATGGCTACTCCAACTTGTTTCTTTGGAACATTTCCTTGGATAATTGTTTTCCAGCCTTTTACTCTAAGGTAATATCTGTATTTGTCCCGGAGATTTGTTTCTAGTATGCTTGGTCTTGCTTACACATCCTGTCCGTTATTCTATGTCTTTTTATTGGTGAATTGTGTCCGCTGATATTATGAGATATTAAGGAAAAGTAGTTGTTGCTTCCTGTTATTTTTGTTGTTAGAGTTGGAATGTGATTCATGTAGCTTTCTTCTTTTAGGTTTGCTTCAAGATCAATTTCTTGGTTTTTCTAGAGTGTAATTTCCCTCCTTATATTGGAGTTTTCCCATTATTACCCACTTGATGGGCTGGATTTGTTCGAGCATATTGTGTAGATATCGTTTTGTTTTCTCAATCTATTGTAAAATTTTTTGATGCGTCTAGTAGCCTTGTCTGGCATTTCTTTTCCCTTAGGGTCTGTATGACATCTGCCCTGGATATTATGGCTTTCATAATCTCTGGGGATAAGTTAGGTATAGTTTTGATAGGATTTCCTTTATAAGTCACTTGACCATTTTCCCTTAGTGCTTTTAATATTCTTCTTTTTCTTTTCTTTTTTTTTTTATTATGCATTTGGAGTTTTGATTTCTATATGATGGAAGAAATTTCTCTTGTGGTCCAAACTATTTGGAGTTTTGTAGGCTACTTGTATATTCATAGGCAACTCTTTCTTTAGGTTAGGGAAGTTTTCTTCTATAATTTTGTTGAATATATTCACTGTCCCTAAATTTGAAAAACTTACTTGTCATTGATACCTATTATCCTTAAGTTTTGTCATCTCCTTGTGTCCTGGATTTTCTCGGTGTAAATATTTCCTTTCTAAAATCTCTTCCAAAAATTTACATGGAGAGTTTTTCGAGAGAAATTCAAATCGATAGTACTTTATTAACTATTACTTATATAGAATCCTTTCAAATGTTTCTGTTTTCTATTGTTAATACAGTAAAGAGCCCAGCGTTTGATAAAAATGAGAATATATCGCCTCAAGCAGAAGCAGATGAAGATATGGGGTAACATTTTCAATATTTTTTGCCAGCTCAATAGATTACTTCATAAGTAGTGTTTGTATTCCCTTCACTGGAGAAGTAGATTCAGGAAGATAGCAATACAAATCAGACACTGCTATATGTTGAGTTCAAGCCCAGCTTGAGGGCCTTCAGACCTTGTGATAACAAACACATAGCAACTAGTACAATATGACCACCTGCCTGAGATCTTCCAAGATATACACACAAAGAAAAGGAGAAAAATCATGAAAATAAGAGGGGGACCATCTGGCAAGAAGAAGGGTCTCAGCAAGAGTGGGAGACTAATGAATAAACTACTGTGGGTGTAAATGTATGAATTGGTAAAAGTAAAGGATACAAGATCACTTTGATACTCCACCATGTAATATATATATATATATATACATATGTATATGTATATATATATATATATGACATTTGTTCTTAACCAAACATTATATATTTATTATAAATAATTAAAAGAAAGTTCTTTTTAAAGTTTTGTGTGGGTAAGAAAAATGTCCTACCAGTCCACTATATTTCTTGCATTAATTTTTTATTTTCCTTTCTTCACAGAGATGAAGTAGACAGTATGTTGGATAAATCTGAAGGTATGTGTTTTTGGAGGTATTTGCCTGTTTTTTAAAGAGGTCAGAAGAGGGCATCAGATTTCTAGACTGTATAGCAAAAGGGGACAATTTTAGGGTTCACAGTAATTGTAGTTTCCTTTAAAACACATATGAGATAACTTCTCAGCAAACATTCAGAATGCAAGATTAGCTGAAGATGTAGCTCAGTGGTAAATCACCATTTAAAAGTGATGAGTTTCATCTTCAGTGGCAAAAATAAACAAACAAAAACAAACAAAGAAACAAAACAAAACAATAACAATAAAAACCCCAAACAAACCAACAAATGCACCAAATTAACAAAAATCCTACCAAACAAGCAAAACACAGTTATAAGTCTTGCAAATGAAATGTTAGGTTGTCCAGTTTGCCAAATTAACTGCAAATTGTAAAATGAGCAAGAAACCGAGTTTGCTCTTGTAAGGAAACAAGCAAAACCAGCAATAAGCATTTTAGGAGCCTAAACTTAGGCATGATTAGAGAAGAAAAAAAATATACAGTGGCTACCACAAGAGAACAAACCTCTCAGAGGGGCTAGAGAGATGGCTGTTTTGGTAATGTGCTTTCCTTGAAAGTATATAAATTAAGGAGGGGGTCTTAAATCGGCTTTAAAAATGCAGGCTGCAACCCAGTGAAAAGTAGGTGGAGACAGCTTGCTGCTAGCCAGGCTAGTGGCATTGGTGAGCTGCACAATCAGAGAGAACCTGTCTCAAGTTTTAAGTTTGGGCAGTCAGAGGTGGTTCATGCCTTAATCCCAGCAGTTGGTAACCAGGGTGAGGTCCAGGACTACAACCCTGCCTTGAAAAAAAAAAAAAAAAAAGGAAGTTGGAATGTGATTGAGAATGAAGCAAATGTCTATTTGTCGCCTTCTTATGCATACTTATACTGAAATGTATATGCATCAGTTTTTTACAATACTCTTTATCTGATTTACACAATCCATTAAAATGATGGTTTTTGTCTTTTTGTTTTTTCTCTTTGAGGAAATTGTCAATATTAAGAAAGTGTTATAATTTTGTAATCTCCACTGTATAGTACAAATAAACATGTTTCAAGAAAAATGATCAGCACACCTTAAAAGACACAAAGGACAGGGATGGAAAGATGGCTTAGAAATTAAGAGCACTTGTTTTTGGACAGAACCTAGTTTTAGTTCCTAGGACCCACACAATGGCTCAAACCCATTTTTAATTCTATATCCATGGGTTTTGGAATTCTCTTCTAGTTTCTATGTGCACCACACATGCATGTTTATAAATACAAACATGCAAAAACAAATTACTTAAATAAATAAAACAATTGAAAATTACAAACAACAGCACCTTCATCTGAAACAAAGTAGGAGAGTCTTGTTTGGGGTCCATTTTATTTTAGCTTTCAAGTTAGTATTGTAAACTTGGAAAATGGAAAGCCTCTGGGTAGTAGTGGCAGCTAAAATACTACCTCCTTTTTGCTCTTCAATGACAGACGACTGATTGAGCCTTTCTCACCCTTAGTACACATGTGCAAACACTGCCAATCAGCAAGGGCCTTGGCTGAGATTGTTTTCCGCTATCCAAACCCTGTTACCCAGTATGCTTTGTGGTAGTCATCAAGCCGAGTTCTTGTGGAAGCAAGGTTCTTGAGGAAGCATGGTAGGGAGAAGTCTCAGTAGAGGTAGTCAATTGTCTGTTGAAAGATGATTAATCCTGTTTGAGCTGGGGGCCTGTGTGGGGAAGAAGGTGGAGGGGTGGAGGTGTTACTTTAGGAGTAAGGAGAGGAGGTGACCCTCACTGGACTCAGGAAGGTACTGCTTCCAGGCTCACAATCAACTTTTCCCACTTAGGTCTCTGCTGAGAAAAACAGAGAACTTCGCTAAGGGCAGGGGTTTGAACAGAATTATTTTCTAACAGAAAGCAGGAAGGCCAGGGAATTGGAGACCCTGGAAGTCTTCTTGGGGCTTGGGGAGGTGAGGAGTGAGTAAATTGGAAGTCAGTTAGTGGAGCCAACAGACTAAAACCTTCTTTTAGCTGCTGCTGCCTGCCAGGAATTCATTAAAAACGAACTGAAAACCAGTCTTCATTTACCTCTACCTGTTGTTAAAATGGCAGATTCCCGAAATTTCTATGTATAGGCTCCAATTGCCTCAAAATACAGAGGCTCCTCTCAGCCTCAGAAGTGCTGGGACTTCAGACATAATTCAGGCCAGGTTGTTGTTATTTATTTGTTGTTTTGGTTTAGGACAGTAAGCTCTAACTCTATATCTCAGGATTGTCTGAAACCTCACCTGCAGCTTTGACTGGCCTTGAAACTGAAGTCCCCAGCCTTACAAATGTACCTGGGCCTGAGGAAATATGTGTTCTTTATTTTTTATATTTAAAATTTGTTTGTTTGTTTGTTTGTTTGTTTTTTATTCCTTTTTTCCTTGTTGAAGATTGAAACCAGAGCTTCTTGCTGTAGCAGTAACATATTTGTCCAGCCAGAAAAACTTTATATTTTAGATCTGCTTTAGATTTGTATTATGATGAAAAATATTGAGGAGCTTGGTTATGATAAAAGCAACCATGATTTCATTTGGAGATTGAGATGCAAACACATTTACTCTAATTTATCAAAACCCTAGCAACAATGGGACCAAAATTTAGATCATCGTGTGATTGCATATAAACCCACTTGAAGTCACAGTTAAAGCCATCATATTAGGTGTGTGTGTGTGTGTGTGTGTGTGTGTGTGTGTGTGTGTGTGTGTGTGTGTGTGTGTGTGTGTGTGTGTTTATTTACATTTCAAATATTAGTCATTTCCTGGTTTCACCCCAGAAATTACCTTTACCATTCCACCCTCCCTCTGCTTCTATGAGCATGTTCCCCCACCCACCAACACCCATGTCCCTGCTCTAGTATTTGCCTACACTGGGACACCAAACTTCACATGACCAAGGACCTCTCCTCTCATTGATGTTTGACAAGGACATCCTCTGCTATGTATTTAGCTGGAGCCATGGGTCCCCCTCTTTGTTTGCTGGCTTCGTCCCTGAGTGCTCTGGGGTGGGGGGCGGTCTGCTTGGTTCATATTATTGTTCTTCCTGTAAGGTTACAAACCCCTTCAGCTCCTTCAGTCCTTCCTCTAACTCTTCCACTGTGGACCCCATAATCAGTCTGATTGTTGGCTGTGAGCATGAGCCTCTGTTTTTGCCAACCTCTGGCAGAGCCCCTAAGGACACAGCCATATTAGGCTCCTTTCAGCAATCATTTGTTGGTATCCACAATAGTGACAGGGTCTGGTGTTTATATACGGGATGGATCCACAGGTGGGGCAGATTCTGAATGGTCGTTCCTTCAGTCTCTGCCCTGCACTTTGTCTCCATATTTCCTCCCAGTAGTATTTTGTTCCCCATTCTGAGTAGGACGGAAACATGCACACTTTTTTCTTCCTTCTTAAGGTTTATGTGGTCTGTGAATTACATTTTGGGTATTCTGAACTTTTAGGATAATATCCACTTATCAGTGAGTGCATACCATATTTTTTCCTTTGGGATTGTGTTACCTCATACAGGATGATATACTTTAGACATATACGTTTGCGTGTGAACTTCCTGAAGTCATTTTTTCTTTATGGTCACTATACATTTTTATCACTATTTCTCTATAATACAGCTTGAGGTCAGGGATGATTCCCCCTGAAGTTCTTTTATTGTTGTGAATAGTTTTACAATATCCTGGATTTTCGTTATTCCAAATGATTTTGCATATTGCTCTTTCTATCTTTATAAAAAATTAAGTTTGAATATTGATGGAGAGGGCATGGAATCAGAGCTTACTTTTGGCAAGACAGACATTCTTACTAAATTATTTGGGACACCAATCTATGGCCATGGGAGATCTTTCCATCTTCTGAGAATTTCAATTTCTTTCTTCAGAGACATGAAGTTCTTGTCCTACAGAACTTTGACTTGCTTTTTTCGTGTCACACCAAGGTATGAGACTATTGTGAAGAGTGTTGTTTCCATAACTTCCTTTTCAGCCTGTTTATCCTTTGAGTAGAGGAAAGCTACTGATCTATTTGAGTTAATTGTATATCCAATCACTTTGCTAAAGTTGTTTCTCAGGCTTAAGGGTACTTTAGTGGATTTTTTTGGGGTCACTAAATATACTATCTTATTACCTATTAATAGTGATATTTTCATTTGTTCTTTTCCAATTTTTAACTTTTTGACCTCTTTTTGTTGTCTATTTAATCTGGCTAGAACTTCTAGTACTATAGTGAATAGGTAGGGAGAGAGTGGGAAGCCTTGTCATATATTAGTGGGATTGCATCGAGTTTCTCTCCATTTATTTTGATGTTGGATCCTGGTTTGCTACTATGTTTAGTTATGGGCCTTGCTTTCTGAATCTATCCAAGACTTTCATCATGAAGGTGTGTTGATTTTTTTTAAATGATTCCTCAGTGTCTAATGAGATAATACTGTGTTTTTTTCCTTGAGATTCTTTACATATTGGATTACATTGATGGATTCCCATATATTGAACCATTCCTGTATCCCTGGGATGAAGCCGCTTGATCATGTAGGATGATCATTTTGATGTGTTCTTGGATTGTGTTTAACAGGATGTTATTGAGTATTTTTGCATCAATATTTATAAGTTAAATTGGTCTGAAGTATCCTGTCTTCATTGGGATTTTGTATGGTTTGGGTATAAGAGTAAATGTGGCTTCATAGAACAAATTAAGTAGTGTTCATTTTCTTTTGTTTTTGCATAATAGATTGAAGATTGTTGGTATTGGTGTTTCATTGAAAGTCTGATAGAAATCTGTACTAAACCCATCAGATACGGGGCTTTTTTTTTTTTTGGAGGGGGGAGCTCTTAATGACTGCTTCTATTTCTTTGGGGGTTATGGGAGAGTTTACAGGGTTTATCTCAACCTGATTGAAATTTAGTACCTGACATCTGTCTAGATAATTGTCCAATTCATCCAGATTTTCCACTTTTGCTAAGTTACAGGCTTGTGTAGTAGGATCTGATGATTTTTTTGGATTTACTAAGTATCTGTTGTTATGTCTCCCTTTTCATTACTGGTTTTGTTAATGTTGATATTTTCCCTGTGCCCTGTAATTAGTCTGGCTAATGTTTTATCTATCTTGTTGACTTTCTCAAAGGTCCAGCTCCTAGTTTGTTTGATTTTATGTTATAGTTCCTTTGTTTCCACTTGTTTGATTTCAGCCCTGAGTGTGATTATTTCCTGCCTTCAACTCCTCTTGGGTGAATTTCCTTCCTGTTATTCAAGGGGTTTTAGGTGTTCTGTCAACCTACTACTGTATCTTCTCTCCAGTTTCTATTTAGAGGCATTCAGAGCTATGAGATTCCCTTTAACACTGCTTTAGTTGTGTTCCACAACTTTCAGTATGTAGTAACTTCATTTTTTTTAAACTCTAAAAAGTCTTATATTTATTTTTTTTATTTCTTCCCTACCTGATTTATCACTGACTGGATTTTTGTTCACCTTCTACGTGTACATGGGTTTTCAATTATTTATATTATTATTTCAGATCAGCCTTAGTCCTTGGAGATTAGATAGGATGTATGAGATTATTTGGATATTTTTATATCTGTTGAGGCATGTTTTGTGACTGATTATATTGTTAATTTTGGAGAAGGTGTCATGAGGTGCTGAGCAGAATGGACAATTTTTGTTCTAGAATAAAATGTTCTATAGATATCAACTAATGTATTTGTTTCATAACTTCTGTTAGTTTAACTGTGTCTTTTTTTAATTTTTCTTTCCAGGATCTTTCCATTGATGAGGGAGGGTTGTTGAAGTCTTCTGCTATTATTGTGTGTCGTGCAATGTGCATTTTGAGCTGTACTAAAGTTTCTTATATGAATATGGATGCCATTGCATTTGGACTATAAATGTTTAGAATTGAAAATTCATCTTGGTAAATTTTAACTTTGATGAATATGAAGTGTCACTCCTTGTCTTTTTTGATAACATTGGGTTGAAAGTCAAATTTATTTGATATTAGAATGGCTACTCCAAATTTGTTTCTTTGGAACATTTGCTTAGAAAATTGTTTTCCAGCCTTTTACTGTGAGGTAATGTCTGTCTTTGTTCCTGAGGTTCGTTTCTGGTATGCTGGGTCTTGCTTACACATCCAGTCTGTTAGTCTATTTCTTTCTAATTGGTGAATAGAATATGGCGATATTAAGAGATACTAAGACAAAGTCTTTGTTTCTTCCTGTTATTTTTGTTGGAATTTTGTTCATGTAGCTATCTTCTTTTAGGTTTATTTCAAGATTAATATCTTGCTTTTGCTAGCATGTGATTTCCCTCCTTATATTGGAGTTTTCCCTTTATTATCCCTTGAAGGGTTTGATTTGTTCAAAGATATTGTGTAAATATTGTTTTTTCACGGAATACCTTGTTTTCTCAATCTATGGTAAAATAGTTTTGCTGCATATTATAGCTTTGGCTCTTATTTCTGCTCTCTTAGTGTCTGTATGATATCTACCGTGGATCTTATGGCTTTCATAGTCTCTGGGGAGAAGTTAGGTGTAATTCTGATAGGAATTCCTGTATATGTTACTTGACCATTTTACCTTACTGCTTTTAATATTCTTTCTTTGTTTTGTGCATTTGGTGCTTTGATTAATATATGATGGCAGGGATTTTTGTTTTTGTTGTTGTTTTTCTGGTCCAAACTATTTGGAGTTCTGCATGCTTCTTGTATGTTCATGGACATCTCTTCCATTAGGTTAGGAAAGGTTTCTTTTATAGTTTTATTGAAGATATTCACTGACCCTATAATTTGGAAATCTTACTTCTCATCTATACCTGTTATCCTTATGTTTTTTCTTCTTCTTGTGTACTAGATTTCCTGGATGTACTTAATTTTACTTAGTTTTTAAAATCTGTTTCAAAAACTCAAAACGGGCAGTTTTTCCAAAGAAATTCAAATTGATAGTACTTTATTAACTATTACTAATATGGCATACTTTCAAATGTTTACATTTTCTATTGTCAATACAGTAAATAACCCAGCAATTGGTAAAGATGGATATATATCGCCTCAAGTAAAAGGAGATGAAGACATGGGGTAATATTTTCAATTCTTTTTCTTTTTTTCTTTTTTTTTTTTTTTGCCAGTTCAATAGAGTACTTCAAAAGTAGTGTTTGTGTTACCTTCACTGGAAAAGTAGATTCAGGAAGATCAGCATTTCAATGTCAGATGCTGCTATATGTTAAGTTCAAGCCCAGCTTGGGATCCTTTAGACTTTGTGATCACAAACACATAGGAACTCATACAATAGGACCACCTGCATGTGATATTTGACACACTCAAAGAAAAGGAGAAACATCATAAAAATAAGTAGGGGACTATCTGGGAAAAAAAAGGGTCTCGGCAAGTGTGGGAGAGTTATGAATAAACTCCTTGTGGGGTGTAAACGTATGAATTGTTAAAAGTAAATAATCCAAGTTCAAGTTGGTAGTCCACCACATATTTTATATGCATATGACATTTGTTCCAAACCAAACATTATATATTTATTATAAAAAATTAAAGAAGGTTCTGTGTAAAGTTTTGTGTGTGGTAAAAAAAATGGCCTACCAGTCTACTATATTTCTTGCTTTAATTTTTTATTGTTCTGTCTTCACAGACATGAAGTAGGCAGTATGTTGGATAAATCTGGAGGTATGTGTTTTAAAAATATTTCCCTGTTTCTTGAAGAGGCCAAACGAGGGAAACAGATCTCTATAGAACCTATAGCATAGGGGGATAATTGTAGGCTTCACAGAAATTATAGTTTTCTTTAAAAAATACACACAGATAACTTCTCATCCAACATTCAAAACTAAAGATTAACTAAAGATGTAGCTCAGTGGTAAAGCACCATTAAAAGTTATAAATTTCATCTTCAGTGGTGAAAACAAAAACAAAAACAAAAAACCAGCAAAAAAAAAAAAAAACCCAGCAAATTAACAAAAAAAAAAAAAAAAAAAGCACCAAAGAAACAAAACACAGCAATAAGCCTAGTAAATGAAATGTCAGTTCGTCCAGTGTGCCAAATTAACTGCAAATTGTAAAGTGAGCAAGAAAACCAATTTGCTGTTGTAAGGAAACAAGCAAAACCACCACTAAGCATTTTAGGAGCCTAAACTTAGGCATGATTAGAGAAATAGAAAAAGAAACCAAACAAACAAAAAACAAACAAACAAAAAATTGCAGTGTCTATAGCAACAGAACAAACCTTGAAGAGAGGCTAGAGAGATGGCTGTTTTAGTAAAATGTTTTCCTTGAAAATAAAAGTGGGGGCCTAGAATCCACTTCTAAAATGCAGGCTGCCAACCAGTGCTGAGTAGGTGGAGACAGCTTGTTGGCTAGCCGAGGTAGTGGCATTGGTTAGCTGCATATTCAGAGAGAACCTATCTCAAGTTTTAAGTTGGGTCAGTCAGTGGTGGCACATGCCTTAATCCCAGACGTTGGGAGGCAGAGGCAGGGAGATTTTTGATTTTGACGCCACCCTGGTATACAGGGTGAGTTCCAGGTTAACCAGAGCTTTTCAGATAAACCCTGACTTGAAAAAAAAAAAAGAGAAAATGAAAAAGAAATTTGGAATATAATTGAGAATAAAACAGATGTCTATATCTGGCCTCCTTATGCACCCATATACTGAAATGTATACACTCCATTTTTATCCTGAAACTTTTTATGATTTACACAATCCATTAAAATTATGTTTTTTTTTGTTGCTGTTTTGTTTGTTTGTTTGTTTGTTTTTCTGTTTCTGGAAATAGACAACATTAACAGAGTCATTTTTTATACTATCCATTATATAGTAAAATTAAACATCTATCGTTAGAAATGATCCAGCACACCTTAAAACACACACAGGATAGGAATGGAAAGATGGCTTAGAAATTAAGAACACTTGTTGCTTTTGTACAGAACCAAGGTTTAGTTCCTAGAACCCAGATAATTCTCAAAATCATTTTTAATTTTAGATCCAGGGATTTTGGCATCCTATTCTAGTTTCTAGGGGAACTAGTCATACATGTTATATAAATACAAACATGCAAAAACACTTTAGTTTAAAAAAAAAACAAAAAAAAAACAAACAAAACAAAAAAAAAACAATTTAGAGTTACACAGAACAGCCCCTTCATCTGAAACAAAGTAGGAGAGTCGTCTTTGGAGTTCATTTTATTTTAACTTTCAAGTTAGTATTGCAAACTTAGAAAATGGAAAGCCTCTGGGTAGTAGAGGAAGTTAAAATACTACCCGCTTTTTGAAGCTTTAATCACAGATGATTGAAAGAGCCTCTCTTACCCTTAGTACTCATGTGCAAACACAGCCAATCAGCAATGGGCTTGGCTGAGATTGTTTTCCCGCTGTTCAAACCCTGTTACCCAGTATGGTGGCTACAAAGAGTTCTTGAGGAAGCAAAATTCTTGAAGAATCATGGTAGGATGAAGTCTCAGTGGAGGTAGTCAATTGTCTGTTGGTTAATCCTGGTTCAGCTAGGGGTCTGGGTGGGGATGAAGGTGGAGTTTTGGAGGTGTTTCTTCAGGAGTAATGAGATTAGGTGACCCTCACTGGACTCAGGAAGTTGCTACTTCCAGGTTCACAATCGACCTTTCCCTCTTAGGCCTCTGCTGAGAAAAACTGAGAACTTCACTGTAAGTGCAAGAGTTTGAACAGACTAGCTCCTAGCAGAAATCAGGAAGGCCAAGGAAATGGAGACCCTGAAAGTATTCTTGGGGCCTGGGGATGTGAGGTGTGAGTAAACTGGACTTCACTTAGTGGATGAAACAGACAAGAACCTCTTCTGTGCAACTGCTTCCCACCAGGAATTTATTAAAATGAAACTGAAAACCACTCTACATTTTAACGTGTTGTGAAAATGCCACATTGCCGAAATTTCTATATATAGGTTCCAAACTGCCTCAAATACTAGAGGCTTCTCTCTGCCTCAGAAGTGCTGGGAATTCAGACATAATTCAGACCAGGCTGTCTTTATTTATTTGTTGTTTTAGTTTAGGAAAGTAAGCTCTAGCTCTATATCTCAGGATTGTCTGAAACCTCAATTGCAGCCTGGACTGGCCTTGTACCTGAAGTCCTCAGCCTCAGAAATGTAATGGGGCCCGAGGAATCATGCCTTCTTTATTTTTTATATCTAAATTTTGGGGGTTTTTATTTTTCATTCCTGAAGATTGAAACCAGAGCTTCTTGCTGTAGCAGTAAAATATTTGTCCAGCCAGGAAGAATTTTATATTTAAGATTTGTCTTAGATTTGTATTGTGATGAAAAAGGTTGAGGAGCTTGGTTGTGATAAGAGCAACTATGATTTTATTTGGAGATTGAGATGCAGACACATTTACAATAATTTATCAAAAAACTAGCAGGAATGGGAAAAATTTAGATCATCCTGTGATTAGATGTAAACCCACTTGAAGTCACAGTTAAAGCCATCAGAGTGTGTGTGTGTGTGTGTGTGTGTGTGTGTGTGTGTGTGTGTGTGTATTTATTTACATTTCAAATATCAGCCATTTCCTGGTTTAACCCCAGGAAATCCCTATTCCATTTGACACTTGCTTTGTTTCTATGAGCCTGTTCCCTCACCCACATACTCCACCTCCCTACCCTGGCATTTGCCTACACTGGGGCATGGAGCTTTCACAGGACAAAGGACCTCTCCTCCCACTGATGTCTGACAATACCATCCTCTGCTCTATATGCAGCTAGAGTCATGGGTGCCCCTCTTTGTTTGGTGGCTTAGTCCCTGAGTGCTCTGGACTGTCTGCTCGGTTCATATTGTTGTTCTTCCTGTAAGGTTGCAAACCCCTTCAGCTTCTTCAGTTCTTCCTCTAACTGCTCCCCTGGGGACCCCATGATCAGTCTGATTGTTGGCTGTGAGCATCAGCCTCTGTTCTTGCCAAGCCCTGGCAGAGCCTCTCAGGAGACAGTCATATTAGGCTCCTATCAGCGAGCACTTGTTGGTATCCACAATAGTGACTGTGCCTGGTTTCAGTATATGGGATGGATCCAAAGGTTGGACAGAATCTGGATGGTCATTCCTTAAGTCTCTGCCCTGATCTCCACATTTCCTATCAGGAATATTATGTTCCCCATTCTAAGAAGGACTGAAACACCTACACTTTTGTCTTCCTTCTTCTTGAGCTTCATGTGGTCTGTGAATTACATTTTGGGTATTCTGAGCTTTTAGGATAATATCCACTTGTCAGTGAGTGCATACCATGTTTTTTTTTTCCTTTGAGATCACACAGGATGATATATTTAAATCTCTCCATTTCATGAAGGCATTGTCTCTGTACCATTACCATACATTTTTTTAATCACTATTTCTGCATAATACAGCTTAAGTTCAGGGATGATTCCCCCTGAAGTTCTTTTATTGTTGAGAATAGTTTTGGGATATTCTGGAGTTTTGATATTCCGAATGGTTTTGCATATTGCTCTTTCTGTCTCTACGAAGAATTGAGTTTAAATTTTGATGGAGAGTGCATGGAATCTGTAGATTGCTTTTGGGAAGACAGCCATTTTTACTAACTTAATCTATGACCATGGGAGACCTTTCCATCTTCTGAGATTTTTCAGTTTCTTTCTTCAGAGACTTGAAGTTCTTGTCATAGAAATCTTTCACCTGCTTGGTTTGAGTCACATCAAGGAACTATAATTTGTGACTTTTGAAAGGTGTTGTTTCCATAATTGCCTTTCAGCCTGTTTATCTTTTGAGTAGAAGAAAGGTACTGTTTTGTTTGAGTTAATTGTATATCTAGCCACTTTGCTGAAGTTGTTTTTCAGGTTTATGGGTTCTCTGATGGAATTTTTGTGGTCACTTAAGTATACTATTTTATTATCTGCTAATAGTGATATTTTGATTTATTCCTTTCCAATTTTTATTCCTTTGACCAATTTTTGTTTTCTAGTTGCTCTGTCTAGAACTTGTAGTACTATAGTGAATTGGTAGGGAAAGAGTAAGAAGCCTTGTCTAGTCCTGTCTTGTCTTATTTTAGTGGGATTGCATCAAGTTTCTTTCCATTTAATTTGATGTTGGCTTCTGGTTTGCTTCTATATTTAGGTATGTGCTTAAAATTCTTAATCTATCCAAGACTATTATCATGAAGGTTTGTTGATTTTTTTTTCAAATAATTTCTCTTCATCTAATGAGAACTGTGTGTGAATTTGCTTCAATATATGTGTGCGTGTTTCTTTGTGTGTGTCTGTGTGTGTGTGACAGATACATATATATGTATCTGATGAATCCGATTGTTTCATAACTTCTCATTAGTTTCACAGTGTCTCTTTTTCATTTCTTTTTTCCAGGACCTCTCCATTGCTCAGAGTGGGGTGTTGAAGTTTCTCACTATTATTATATGGGGTACAATATGGACTTTGAGTTCTAGTAAAATTTCTTTATGAATTTGGTTGCCCTTGTATTTGGAGCATAGATATTCCGAATTGTGAGTTCATCTTTGATGAATTATCCTTTGATAAGCATGAAGTAACATTACTTAACTTAAAAAACAAAAAAAAAGTACTTTGTGAACCTCCTCTTTTCACAGTAGGCCCTCTTGACTACTGAGGTGTTTTTGTAACAGCTTTGAAGGAATTTTAAAAGGAAAAAAAAATAGATGTAAACAATTTCACAGTTCCATGTACTCATAGCTAAGTGATATGTATACAAAATTCTATACATGAAACATATTTTCATTGATCCAGTGCTAATTTTATATTAAGTCAGTTTCTTTTCTAGGAGTCTTCTGTGCTTCCTTCTTTATATGGCACAATGCAAAACTGAATTCTTTAATGTAACCCTTATAACTTATTTTTAAATTTTATGTTATGGTTATTGTTTTTTTTTTTCTTTCACGTGTGTATGTGCACAACTAGTGTGTCTTGTACCTGAGGAAGCCAGATGAAGGCCTTGAATCCCCTGAAACTGAAGTTATAGGTAGTGAGCCACCTTGTGGGTTTTGGTACTCCAATCTCAGAAATCTGGAAGGGAACCAGTGCTCTTAACTGCTGAATCATCTCTCCAATCCCTTCATTGTTTTTTTTTCTTTTTATGAAATGAATTATCTAACTGTAAGTGGAAGACAACTTACTAAACAATGAGAGAATGATACTCAGATTCTAAAGTATCTGTTTTAAATTATATGTAACTGAATGCTAAGTGAGCTTTCTCAGAAGACAGTAACTTGTCTTTGAGATATGGTGTCATTATGTAGTTCAGGCTGGCCTGCATTTTCCTATTTAACCTATGCAGTCTTTACACTGGAAATCTCCTGCTTAAGCTTCCAATACTAGGATCATACACAAAAAAAACATCTTACATGGCTTACTAAACAATGCTCCTAATACCTATTTTTGGACTTATTTATGTGTATTAGTGTTTTGCTTACAGTTATATATGTGCACCACATGTGTACCTGTTGTTCAGATATCAGTTGATTATTTCAGATACCTGGAACTGGAGTCAGATAGTTGTGAGCCACCATATGAGTGCTAGACACCAAACCTATGTCCTTTGCAAAGAACAGGAAGTACTCTTAACTGCTGAGCCATATCTCTACCCCCATGAAACAATATTATATTTTTAAAAAATAATATTTTGCTTCTTTCAAGTTACCCATTTTACCAAATTATTTTTTTTTCAACTGAAGGATTTGCTCTATTTAGAGGAGGCAGAATAATCATTTAATAATCTGATTTTGTCTAGCACTATGTATGGTGAGAATATTAAACATGTATACCGAAATATAGCTTCATCCTAGTTACTGAAAGCTAACTGTGCATGCTAGAAAGGTACTAAACATTTTCTGAAGCATTACAATTTTCATGAACTGCAGCAGTTACTGATCAAAAGTTCCTACCATAATTTTCTTCAATTGTTTTTTTAAAGGATATGTTCTGAAATATAATTACCAATTCACTTTAGAAATAATTTTATTTTGATTAAAAAAAAACTTGGAGATCATTGTTTTAAACATAGATTTTAACATTTTTATCTATTTTTATTTATATAGGTATTTTGCCTATAAGTATGTCTGTGAGTCATATACATATGTACCTGGTGCATGCAGAATTTAGAACAGGGCATCACATCCCCTGGAACTGGAGTTGGAGATATTTGTGCACATTATGTAGGTGCTAGGAATCAAATGCAGGTTTGATTCTGACAGGGTCTCATTTGTAGCTCTGACTGTCCTGGAACTCAGTATGTTGACCAGGTTAACCTGGAACACACAAATATCTCTCTGCCTTTTCCTCCAGAATACTAGGATTAACATGGGAACCAATATGCCCGGCTGCCCTCTTATTTTAATTGAATATTTTAAACAATGGGTCTAACAGTTCCACAGTCAAGTTTGTTCTTTCAGTTGCATCATCTTTTTTTAGATTTGGAAAAGAATTAGCCTTTATTAAAAGTGTTTCCCTATGAAGAATTAAGTATACTTTTGATCCTTTGTTTTGTGCATTTGTTCTTTTGAAAACTGTTCTTGAAGCTCAAAATTATTTTCCTTACAGAAATTAAAATTCAGATAAGATTAGATATTTCTTATCCAAAATACATGGACTGTTTTTTTCTATGTTGTGGAACATTTCTGTAGACTTTACAGGTTGAACATCCTTCATCTGAACATACCAAACCCTAAGTATTCTAAAGTATGAAGCATGTTTGTGATATCTATCATTTAATTTTAAGTTTCCATAGCATTATTGAATGAAATTTATCTATATCTATTTTTACTTGAATACATGGAATCATCTATTTTTTCTTCAAAATGACCCTTTATTTTTAATATAGATGACATTTATAAGACGCTTCACATAAAGAGAAAATGGATGGAAACTTATGTCAAAGAATCTTTCAAAGGCAGCAACCAGAAATTAGAAAGATTTTGCAAAACGAACGAACGAGAGAGGTAGAGTTGTTATATTTGTAGGGTCAAATGTGTATCATTTTAAAAATTATATGTGGCTGAAGTTTAAAAAAAATTATATCATGTCTGATTCTTTAGTAAAAATGTTTGGCTTTGATTTTGTCTAAACAGTTAACCCTATAACATCATGCCTTCAAGCAAACTAAATCTAATTCATAGAAATCTATGAAAATTTTATTTTCTGCTTTAAGTCAATGTTAATGAGATTTAAATTTTAATTTACATTCATTGTGGAAATACAGAAGTCTTGCACATAGTCTTAGGAATGTAATTTATGGATTATTATGTTTAACAATATTCAAAAGGAACAACTACAATTACATATGCAGACAATTTGTATATTTTAGTTGACATGTTTTGCACTGTCTTTACTAAGGCAATGTATGAAAAATAAATTAGAACTTATATTTGGTAGAAAATAATGAAAAAAAAACACATTGAAATATAATTAAATTTTGTACATGTATATATATGTGTGTGTGTATGTGTGTGTGTGTGTGTGTGTGTGTGTGTTAGGTGTGTGTTGTGTGTGTTTATATTTCTTTAATTTTGAAAAGCTAAAACGTAAATGAAAACCTCTCTGATAATATGTTAGAGGAAAAATCTATAATGATTTCCCATTAGATATTTTATACTGCTATTTTTCTTTTTATAGTATGAAATGTTCAATTGAATTTGTTTTGAGTGTTCTTTTTCATATTGGTATGAAATGTGCCTGCTTTTGTTACTGTGCTTTACAGGAAGAACATCAACAACAAATTTTGTGAGCAGTATATAACTACATTTCAGAAGTCTGATATGGATGTACAGAAATTCAATGAAGAAAAAGAAAAATCAGTGGTTGGTACCATAAAAAAACTTAATATTTAACCTAGTATTACTAAGTAGGAATGGAACAACTAGCCTTGAGTTCAGCATATGAAACTAAATTAAGTTCCATTATCTATCTATCCTTGCTTCTGTTCTAGTCTTACTGAGATATAAACTATTGATTGCATACTCTATCAATGAAAACGACTAGGCACTTTATGGTATACCAGATCATAAATTTTCAAGAGGCAGACATTTGCAGAAAGATCAAGAGATGATTACCAGTGACTACAAAAAAAAAAAAAAAACACAATATATCAGAGTTCAAAGAAGAGAGAAAGCTTATTTATTGGTTTCACCTGGACTCTGTTGTTTATATTAAAAAACCAACTCAATTTGGTAAATCAGTTCTTACAGTCCTAAATTTAGTAAAGATTTAGTAACAACAGAGGATGGAAACAAACAATCTCAACAGCCCTGGAAGAATTTTCCTGTGGAAGAATATCATATCAGCAAACAATTTTAGATCATGCCTCCATTACTCTACCAATCACTGTAGTC
Source organism: Mus musculus (assembly GCF_000001635.26). Lineage (NCBI taxonomy): Eukaryota > Metazoa > Chordata > Mammalia > Rodentia > Muridae > Mus > Mus musculus. The sequence continues at coordinate 33,268,892 of NC_000087.7, forward strand.
ATCATATGGTTTCCAAGTAAGATCTGAGGCAACGATAATCATATTAACTATTTTATTTTATTTACTGGTTAATAGTTTGGAAAGTATTCAATTTGAAAGGAACAGCAAATTCATTCTTGCCTCAGAAGGCATTGAGGAACCTGCCATTATGAGTCAGTTCTGGAAAGAGATAGGAACTAAAGATAAATAATAAATACTCCAATTGAAGACAGTTTTTAAACATTGGACTCTGGATGACATTTCAAGGGAAAGTGATCATCCCTGTAAATAAGGAGTCTAAAGACAGAACAGCAGGGTACTTCAAGATTTGTAATTCTGCATATGGCAGCTGGTGAGAGGGAGCCAGTAAAGGAAGAGAACCACTGGTAGAAAGAAAACTACCATGAGTGAAGGAAAGTTTTAAAGAAGAAAAGATCCCTAAATGTGTCATATGCTGCATGTGGGCCCAATAAGATTGATTTACAGGGCTGGAAGATGGTTTAGTTGGTAATCTTTCTCCCGTGTAGGCATGGAGACCCCAGCTTATATTCCCTGCATTGGGATGAATGCCGACACCACCACCACCACCAACAAAATAAACAACAACAAACTAGCAACACTAAAAACAAACCACCACCACCACAACAAAAAAAAGTTGGTGTGGTTGTGAGCATTTTAAAACAACCAATCTCAGATTTAGTTCAGAGAAAAGAAGATCTCCAGATCTTTGTAGCCACCAGGTGTAGCATAAATGATGACCTCTAGGTTTAGTGAGATTCTGTCTCTGAAACAGTACTGTGAAATCAAAGATGACACCCAATATTAACCCTTTGTCTCCAAATGTATGCAGGTGCACTTTTTTTAAAGATAAGCATTGCAAATTAGAGGTAATTTTACTTAATTATGATGATTTGAGTGCAAATGTGAGGTAAAAAATTGATCACAGTGAATAAAGGGCAAAACAGGATTGTAGTAGCCCAAGGTGAAAAGGTGTAAAGGGCTTGTCTTAATTTTTTTTTAAATGCAAATTATCATGGTTGTGTGCAACCCTAAAGAATACAATGAGAACTTTATGTTACTACTTCTATATGTTGCTTGAGATTGGAACCTAGAGAAAACCAATCAAAGCTTCCAAGACTAGGATTTTACCGAGTTCATGTATACATGGTGCATGCCTATAAACATAAGAACTTGAGAGGCTAAGGCCAGTCTGTGCATTATGAAAAACTCTTTCACATTAAAAAAATTCCTACCCCACAATTGGTAGCATAATTTTATTTCATGTTATTGTAAAAATATACATATATTTAGTCAAAATAGTTGTTAAAATTTTAAATCAGTTGGAAAACTATTCCTTTTAACTTTCATATAGAATTATTTTTGCTCACATAAATGTTTTAGTATTAGATATACATTTAGTGTTTTATTGTTAGACTACCATGCATGTTGCATGGCAGTAACAACAAAAATAAACAGAATTGTTATACTAATGTTTTCCTTTTACATTTGTAGAATAGTTGTCAAAAAGAACAACAAGCATTGAAACTGTCCAAATGTAGTCAGAACCAGACCCTGGAAGCAGTTAAAGATGCATGAGAAGTCCATGGAGGTATGTTGCACATGGTCCATAAAATGACCTTAGGAATCTAAATATGTTTTAATAATCATAAAGTTTTAACTACTTATTATTTTGAATTATTTCTGACTGAAATGACTGCTATTATCCATAAAATCCTAATGGCTTTGTATGAATTATTAAAGATATGAAATGATAAAATGGGAATTTGACCTCAGATGTACCTCATACTTTAATAACACTATAATTATCCTGCTTTATTAAACATAACCCTAACACTAACCCTAATCCTAATCCTGACCTTAACCTTTACCCTATACATCATCTGCACAGAATCTTTCATATTTGTATCCTTGGGAATTTATTTAATAAGAGGTACTTTTCTGTTTTAGGTTTTGATGAACTTGGGGACCAAGAACTAAGATATGCTTTTTGGTGTAGATGGTGAACTGAGAAAAAAAAATGTCTATGTTTAAAACAGCCATCATGGAGAATAATCTGAAGTACTCTTCTACTTTCCCATCTTCAGAAAAATGAAGCATGAAAAATTTTCACTTGCTGGTTATATATATATATATATAAAACAAATAAAAAAATCTCTAACTTTTTTGTTTCCTATGAAACAGAGTTTTAAAGCTTCTTTAATCCTTGTTATTCTGATGATTCTGAGAAGGAAGTTAATCCCAGTGATGTGATTACAAAGTTAAATAGCAGTTATACCTTTAGAGTCAAAATAGAACTTCTTTATTTTTAAATATCTTTAATCATTTTCTTGTTTAAGTGTAAGTGCATCTTTATATTAACTTCCAAAGGAAATCTAAATGAATATGTGAATGGTATATAGTCCTGTGGACTGAAATTCCACACGCTAATATAGTTGAATTATTTAAAATTTATTCTTATACTTTTTTTTAAAGTCGAGATTTTATTCTTCTCCTAGTTCCCCCTCTTACTGTTCCACACCCCATATCTCCTGCCTACATGCCCCCATGCTCCCAGGGCCCCAAGCCTACAATCCCCATCTCCAAGAGTCTGTCCCCACCATCCTGTCACCTCTCCACCAGACCTCCCTGCTCCCTGGGGCCTGAAGTCCCTTGAGGATTAGATGGACCTCATCTGACTGAGTCCAGACCTGGCAGTCCTTTTCTGTATATGTGTTGGTGGCTTTATATCATCTGGTGTATGAAGCCTGGTTGCTGGCTCAGTGTCTGAGACATCCTGGGAGGTCCAGGTTATTTGAGATTGTTGGTCCTCCTACCGGGTAGACCTCTTCCTAAGCTTCTTCCAGCTTTTCCCCAATTCATCCACAGGGGTTCCCAGCTTCTGTCTATTGGTTGCATATAAATTTGAGCATCTGACTCTTTCACCTGCTGGCTTGGTCTTTCAGAGAGCAGTCATGATAAGCCCATTTTTTGTGAGCACAGAATAGCATCAGTAATAGTGTCAGGCCTTGATGCCTCTCCTTGAGCTTTATCACAATTTGGTCTTGTCACTGGATCTCCTTTTCTTTAGGCTTTTCTCCATGTTTTTTCCTTGCAGTTCTTTCAGACAGGAACAATTCTGGGTTAGAGCTTTTTACTGTGGGATGGTAACTCAATCTTTCCACTTGATGTCCTGTCCCTCCACTGGAGGAGGACTCTACAAGTTCCCTCTCCCCACTGTAGGGCATTTCTTCTAAGGTCCCTCCCTTTGAGTCCTTAGGGTCTCTCACCTCCCAGGTCTCTGATATAACCGAGGGTTTTCTCACCTCTTACCTCAAAAAGTTGCCTGTTTCCATTCTTTTTGCTTTTCCTCAGCACTTCAGTTATGTTCCCCACACACACAATACCTGATCATGTTCACGTTCTTGTCCCATTTCCCACCCAGGCTCTTTCCTCCCCATCACTGTAGTGATTTTTTTAACCTTCTTAACATTTAAAATTGTTTTCATCCATACAGATAATTGAAATTTATTTATTTTTTGATTCATTATCTTATTAGTTTCCAAAGGTAAGAGATACAAATAAAGAAGGTACATTGGGTTGATTTTATTTCACTTCATTTCATTTTTGAAATAGGCACATAGTATGTTGTGTATTGTCCAAGAAGTTCTAGAATGTTTAGGTTCCAGGTGATCTCAGCATTCCATGTAGGTATTATTACAGGTATGTGACAACATACCTGGCTTATATTGTTCTTAAGAAAGTAGTCCCACAAAAATGTACTATAAACACTTTAAAATTAACATTGCTCTCAGAGATGAAAATATTTCCTGTTAACTTACAAAATTCATTGAAAGTATATTTCTTCTTGAAAGAAACTAAACTGCTAACTTCAAGGCAGGATAAAAGGACTGATTAGCCCCCTCTCTCTGTTCTAGGCCCAACCTCTCTGTTCCCATTGTTCTTGTTTCTATAGCTCTGTCTCTCTCTTTGTTTTCAGCTTCCCCTCTATCTGTTCTTTGCCCCATATTTTTCTGACTAATGGTTTTGTTTCTGTCTCTAAGCCTCTATACCTCCCCCATTTCCTCATTCCTCTACCCTCTCCCAATCATTCCCTTTATACCAGGTCTGTTCCATGGTGTAATTTCTGAAGGTCACAACATGCATGGGCCCAGCAAATGTATTCCCTTGCCATGTAATATTTCATAACACTAACACATTAAAAGCAACTGACAAAATCTATAAATATTAGTTTGAGACATGGATTTTTGTATTCCCAAAAAGGAATCAAAACAACATTTCATTTGGCTTGGCCTTCAGATAAATTCAGATAACCTAACCTTACCTAATCACTAAGAATGCTAAATTATGCACTTGTTTTTCTCCTTGCAGCAATGTATGTCCATCAGTGCCCTTTGACACAAATAAATCCACAAACTTGCTCCATTGACAAGAGCATTGCTCATTTAATCCTGTGATAACAAAAGCAGGTGCAGCAGGAGCAGCATCTGCCCTAGGTCCTCTCAGGAGCTCTTTCTTTTATACACTCTCAAGAATCACTAGAATTTGAAACAAAAACTATCTGCAGCTGGGGACAGACATGAGATTAAAACAAAACAACAAAAAAAAAACTACACATATAACATTGCTGGGTTTTTATAGGAAGCAAAATTCTCATACATTTTTTCCTATAAGGAGGATGGAGGATCCTACAACTCAGAAGCAAATAAAACTTCCAAGTTTTAGGAAGCTCAGAAAGCGCTAGGTTTGCTGAGGCCCTCCCAAAGGCAAGAAAAGAGGAACACAATTGCTGGGGTGATGTTTCGCCTACCTCTTCCTGGTAAAGGAAGGCTATGCGTCCTGCTAGGGTTGGTCAGTCTGCAGACATCTTAATTTGCATGCACCCACTCAGGAGGGGTTGGTGCCAGATTTGGTCTAGCACCTGCTCAGTGGTGTTGTTTACTGCGATGGTGTACCGGAGACCAGCACCATCTTTTAGGTGCTGGCTGCCTACAGCATGAACAGATTTTTTTTTTTTTTACTACTTGCTTGGAGTGATCTTCCCCTGCTTTGTGGGCCCTGCTAATTCTGTTATCTACTGTATTTGTCTGACTCAGTTGGGATAAGGATTTACTTGGACCCAGCTTCATTTGTCACATCCATTTTCAAGTATAAAAAAAATCACATACTCCATCTACCAACATGGGAGACATTATTTTTTGATATGCAGTTTTCCCCAACAGTGGAATGACAAGAAGACCAGAGCCATCCCTTAGGACAGGGACAAATGATCCAAAAGTTACTATTCTCTAACCTAGGACAACCAGTGTCAATAATTTTATATGTCTCTGCAAACCTAGATTATGGCTGATCAACTTCATTGAGTCATTGGCAGCACTCAGAGTGGGCATACAGGCTAAATGATAACTATATATGTGAACATCCTTCAACTCTGGCCAGATGTACCCCTAAAGCCCATTTTTACATTTCCTACTGGAAACACATCTTATGAACAACCTGGCACTACAAGTGCAAAAATGGTGCTCCTTCAAAAGGAGCCTTCTGCATCAGACTGTCAACTAGGGACCTGGAAACATTCTAATTTCAATATCACTAACTTAAGAAACCCCTGACAGAATACTGGCTAGCAGATTGGAAAGGGCACGATCACAGGGTCTGTGTTAAATGTCAAGAGAGTTTCTATCATGCATTAAGTGACATCCAGATCTTCCATTCTTTTCATGAGGAAATAAAAATTAGCCCATTTCTCACTGCTCCCATAGCAAGAAATCTGTTTTTGGTCCTGTTGCCACAGACCCTCTGGGTCCCTCTTTCTGCATGGAAAGAGTCACTAGTCCGAGATGGGCAAAGAGTCTGCGAATGACAGAAAGATGAACACGTGAGATTGTGTACTATCTGAATGTCATTTGTCAAATTGAGCATCAAACTTTTTATACACAAGAAAATAGGGAAGTTAGGTGACACATTGGCAAAGTACAAATGAGGTTACTGGGTGCTTAATGGCTCTTACACAAAACAGAGGAATGTAAACACAAAGACAGGCAGGAACTGGTCAATAAAACAACTGAGACAAAGTCAGCCCTATCTAAGGTCACCTAAAGTCTTGGTAGCCAGGTGTGAGGTCTTACACTCCTAGGGCAATGGCTTTCACACCCAAGTCATATTTCTAATTAGGGAGTTTGGCTCTAGCTAACCATCTCATTACCCTAAAACCACAGCCAGATCTACTGCCTAAACCATTGTAAATTCCTGTATGTGGGAGTGATTTGGCTTTTATTCTAAGTGATAGTGTAATACCAAAGGCAATTCTGAATGTCACTGAATAGGCAACATTGAATTCCAAACCCATGGTCAGCTCAAGGACTTTCTAGGACATTGGAACACTGGCAAAGGCTTAGCTATGTCAGAAATCAATCTTAAAGGGCACTTATGATAAGATATTACTAAAAGAGAGCACATGGATCTGTACACCAGACTAACAAGGGGATAGGGTATGAATATGTGGGTTATGAGAATGCCAAAGCTCCAGGAGTTGAGTTCCTTTTGAAACTCTTTGACTTATGAGTGCTTCCAGGTCTCTTGGACTGCCAAGCAGACTTCACTACAGTGTGCATGTGCGGCATCCTGGTAGACACTAGTCCAGTAGCTAAGGGTGTATTTTGGCCATGCATGTGAAAAAACTAACATGGAAGAACTATGGCCTGAATAGATAAAAAAAAAAAACTGGATTCCTGTAATCCTTTGTATGAGACAAGGTTCCCCGGTCCTGCTACAAATCTTGACTCACTAAAACTTCAATTATTGGGACTAGGAGTGGTAATAGCACTTGTGTTTAAACCTAAGCACTCCAGAGTCAGAATCCTCTGTGATTTTGAGGCTAGCCTGGTTTACACAGTGTGTTCCAGGTTACTCTGAGCTACATAATAAGATCCTGGACAAAACCAAAACCAAAATTGAACTAATACTTAAGTTGTTGGGGAAAACTGACCTACCTAATGGAAGGGTGATTTAAACTTCAGCTGGAAGCCCCACATGCCTGGGCCAAACATTCTTTAATGCAGTCACTTGGGAAATTCAATGGTGTGGATTCCCAAACCACTTTGAACAAAACATCTATTCCTTGTCTAGTTTCTCTAATCTCTGACAGGACCGAAAAAAATGTCAATGCAGGTATCAGGTACCATGCCCTTTGTGGGCTATACTGGATATGTTGGGTACACAGCCTCGATTATACTTTTTCTCACCTAATCAGGATTGTGTGTTTTGGGGACTAGCTGTACAATTTTCTTCCTGTTCCAACTTACCAGAGGGGACCATTTAGAAATCTAAAGTACTAGCCAGGTGGTGGTGGCACTCGACTTTAATCCCAGCACTTTGGAGGCAGAGGCAGGCAGATTTTTGAGTTCGAGGCCAGGCTGCTGTGCAAAGTGTGTTTCAAGACAGCTGGGGGTATACACAGAAACCCTGTCATGAAAATAAAAAAAAAAATCTAAAGTACTGGTAGTCGCAAAGTAAATGGTGTGCCCTTGAAATTGGCAACTAAAAATAAAATGAATGGCAATCTGAGTGTAAAATTCATTAACATGATCCAGCTACCTGGACAGAGTCCTGAGGCTACCAAACTCCCATGTATATGTGAAACCATATTAGCAGTATAAGACACAGTTTAAATAATTATTAGTATAATATTATTTTGTGACATAAAATTATTAACTGTACATACAAGAAACATTGAATTTATTACTACTATAACTCCAAAAGCCCTTAATATACATTTGTATAATAGTATCCTCAGAGGATTGAAACCTTCCACCCTATAGGAAGCTCCTTAAGCAGAGAGATAAACAACTCAAAAGAAATCCAGGAAGCTCTTTAAGCAGGAAGGCAAACACCTTCAAAGAGCTTCAAGGAGTCCCTCAAACTGACAAAAGTCAGTAGGCTTCTCCCTGCCAGAGAAAGGAATAAAAGCTGAGAGTCCCTCTCATATGCAGAAAGATGAGGTACAAAAGAGAAATATGAGGCCAAGGCTTAGAGCATTTCTCCCTGGAAGGTAAAACCCTGGACAATCCCCAACCTTGTTTTCCCTAATCTCTAAAATACATTCAGAAAGAAGCTCTTTGTTCTCTATAGCCAGCAAAAAGCCTTTTTGTTTCGGTGCCTTACAGCCAGAGATGTGATAATTGTAGGAAGACCTATAGGGATATGGAGATAGAGAGGATATGCAGACTACTCCCCACCCATAGCCAAGTTTACTCCCAACTCCTCCCAACTCTCCCCATCTCCTCCGAACTCTCCTCCCAACTCCTCCCAATTCTTCATCTAGCTGTTAAAACCCCCTGTTCTTACTGCTCAGGGTCAAACTCCCCTGCCCTGCAAGGCAGAAGGAGTTTGTCCTCAGCTAGATTTAGTAAAAACTCTTGAATTTGGCATCAGGGGGGGTTTTCTCTTGAGTCTTTGGGGTGCTGGCCAGCTCATCCTAGGACTTGAGTGGAGGCCCAGCTTTTGGTGGTCTTACATGTGGGTGCTCATTTGCTGAGATTTGTGGCCTACCCCAGTTCTCAGAAATCCCCGCTGATAGGTAAGATCCTGCCTTTGTCTATGTCATTGTCTATGTCTTTGTCTGCAGGCTTTTTTTGAATTTTGTATTCTTAGTTTACAGTAGCCTGTGCACATGAGAGCAACAAATTCCCTGTCTGGGATGGAGGGGAGGGTTACTGACAGATGTGTCAGGAGTAACTGCCTGCCAACCTGGGAGACATCCCAGAAGGTCTGAGGGAGCTCCAGGGATGCCTGGGTATTTCCCATCGGGGAGCCAATTGAGACTGTGCTCACTCACCCGTCTGTTTCTGTTACTAGGTGCTAATTGAGTGGTGCTCACTCAACCATCTGTTTCTGTTACTGTGTGCCAATTGAAAGGTGCTCACTCAGCAATCCATTTCTGTTACTGGGTGCCAAGTGAGAGTGTGCTCACTCAGTCATCTGTTTCTGTTACTGGGTGCAAAGTTAAGAGTGTGCTTACTCGGCTGTCTGATTGGGTACTGGTTGCAGTTATCGTAATTTATTGTGTGTATATCTTGTTTGTCTCCCTGAATGTGACTCTGACAATGAGACAGACTATTAGCACTCCCCTCGTATGAGTCTTGTGATTTGGACTGAAATTAAGACTAGGATTCACAACCTGTCTGTAGATGTCAGAAAGAGATTTTGAAGAACTTTCTGCTCTAGGGAATGGCACATTTTTGGTGTTGGTTTAACACCATAGGACACTCTTGATTTGATTGTGATTTCTGCCCTTTAAAATGTTGTTTAGGCAGAGGGGAACAGGGTCTCAACCAAATCAAGTGCCATAGAATCTCATCTAAAAAAATTTAGCCAAGGACCCCCCCATCCTTGTTGAAACCTTGAGTTCAGTGGAAAAAGCCAGACTCCTGAGACCTAACTCTCTGCCACTCAGAGAAAAAAAAAAAACGAGATAAAAATAGTGGAGTCTGAACTGCAACCCTGGCTCCCACAAAGATATATCCAGAGATAGAAGAACCTCCACAATGGCATAACACCCTACCACCATATCCCCAACTCGTCCCCTCCCAGACCTCTCAATATGTCTGAGGTGCCGCTGGAGATGTGGGGGTGGGACCAGCAGCTGGAACCTGAGGCTGTTGAGTTCGGAACCTAGAGGGAACAGACTGCACAGTGCTGCCTTTATATACTTATGGCCCTCCTCCATCAGAACCCAGACAACTGCAGTCCCTTTAGTACTGGCCATTTTCCTCTACTGATCCTATAATTTGAAGGCATATCATGCCCCCTTTTCTGGAAACCCCTCTAGCCATACTCATCTAATGTAATCTCTCATGTTCTCTCATCAGCCCACTAGGGATAACTGTCAACAGAATTTGAGCATTCTTTTCACCACAGAGGAGAAAAAAAAGATACTGCTGGAGGCAAGAAAGAACATGCTAGGGGTCAATGAATGGCTGTCACATCTTCTGAATGAAATAGATGCAGGCTTGCCTCTGACAAGTCCTGACTGGGACCCTAAAAGTCCTCACAGTAGGGGGCAGTTGACAGTTTTCCTCTGGGCTCTAGTAACAGGGCTGAAAGGAGCTGGCAGGTGCCCCACTAATTTGGCCAAGGTAAGAGGGATCCTACAAGAGGAAAAGTAGCACCCAGCAGTGTTTTTTTGAGCACCTCTTAGAACCATACAGGCCTTACACTCACTTTGACCCTACATCAGAGGGCCAGCAGGCAGCGATGGCCATGGCTTTCATTGGCCAGTCTGCTTCTGACATTAAAAGGTTACAGTGTCTATAGAGTCTGCAAATATTATCTTTGAAAGATCTGGTTAAGGAGACAGAGAAAGTGTACTATAAGAGAGAGACTGGAGAAGAAAAAAGAGAAAGAGTAAAGAGAGAGTCTGAAAAAAGATAAATTATACGAGATAGAAGGCTGTAAGAAATTTAACTAGGGTTTTGGATATAATTCCAGGTGATAAGGAATATTATAGAAAGGGAGGAGGATGTAGGCAGACAGTGTACCTGGGTAACACAGCACCAAAAAGATGTCAAAACTCCAGAGGACCTTCGCAACCACCTCTAGATAAGGACCAATAAAAAAAAATGGACACTGGGCAAAAGACTGCCCCCCCCCAAAAAATAGATATCAGTCCTCCCAAGGTCCTTAACCCAGATGACAATGCCTAGGGCAGATGGGCCTCAGGCCCCCCTCCCCGAGCCTAGGGTAATCCTAACTGTGGAGGCGACCACAACATATTTCCTTGTTGATACCAGAGCAGAATTTTTAGTTCTGAAAGAGCCACTGGGGAAATTGAAGAACAAGAAAACTGTAGTAATAGTGGCTACTTGTCAGAATCCATACTCTTGGACCACTGATAATAAAGTTGATTTAAGAAGAAGCCAAGTAACTCATTACTTTCTCATCATTCCTGAATGCTCCACCCCATTGTTGGGGAGAGACTTACTATCAAAATAAAAGCCCACATAAGTTTCTTTTCAGAAGGAACTTCAGTCTCTTGGATTCCACTATCTCTATAATTTTAGCTTGAAAATCAGAAAACTAATATAGATAAAGTGAGCCTCAAACCTGTTAGAGAAAAGTTCTAGAAGGGAACTGGTTAGAGAGATATCCTCAAGCCTGGCCAGAGACTGCAGGTATAAAAATGACAAAAAGGGTGCCCCCATCGTTGTGATGCTCAAAGCTGGTGCGACTCCTATTGGGGTATGATAATACCCCATGAACAAAGAGGCCTTCAAGGGCATCAGACCTCACCTCAAAAGGCTCTTAGAACTGGGTGTTTTATTCCCTTGTCAGTCTTCTGGGAATACTCTGTTGCTAGCAGTTAAAATTCAGGCTTCGCCCCGGGAAAGCAGCTAAGAGGTGACCTGCTAGGGGCATACTGGGCAATAAATTTTACTGACGTTAATCCAGCCAAGTACAGTAATAAATATTTATTAGTTTTTTTAGACACTTTTTCAGGGTGAATGGAAGCCTTCCACACTAAGAAGGAGACCACCAATGTCATGGTAAAGAAGATATTAGAGGAAATTTTCCCAATATTTGACATCCCTAAGGTAATTTCATCAGACAACATCCCCTCCTTCGTTGCTCAGATAAGACAATTGCTTATAGACCCCAGATTTCAGGACAGGTAGAGCAGATAAATAGAACATTAAAGTAAACCTTAACTAGATTGGCTTTAGAGACCAGCAGAAAAGATTAAACAACACTCCTAACCTTCTCCTAGTTCCCAGGGAAATTTATACTTACACCCTTTGAACTCCTCCATGGGAGACCTAATGAAGCAGGGAGAATGTTTGACCCTGGTGTTCCTTTTTCCCAACCCCTGCCAGCTCACTTGAAGGCCCTATAACTGATCAAAAATGATTCCTGGGAATTCCTGAAAAAAAATAAAAAACAGACACACAGACACACAGACACACACACAGACACACACACACACACACACACACAAACAAACAATACATAGGTACCAGGAACCACAATGGGACCACATCAATTTCAAATAGAGCATCCTATCCTGGCCTGACACCACCTTTCTAACAACCATAAACCCAGATGAAAAGGACCCTAACTGGTGCTTGTGACAAGCTCTGCTGCTGCTCCTCCAGCCTGTGTCTGGCTCCCCCATATTGGCCCCACCGAGGTCCACTGGCCCAGCCCTTCTTGCACTAACTGGGCTTGGCTCAGGAACTGAACCTCCTCCCTCCATCCCACCTCTGGTGAGAAACTCTTTAGTCTCATTAAAGGGCTTCTGGGGCTCTCAATGTAACAAATTCTGAAGATGTGACCTCATGTTGGCTTTATTTGACAGCTGGGCCAGAGGTTTAATTTTCCTAGTTCTAATATTAGAACTATTTACTAGAAGGAGTAGGGTATGTGAGACCCTGTCTTATAGCATTTATCCCTGGAAGGAAGAGCCCCTGGACATTTCCCAACCTTTTTTTTTTCCCTTGATCTCTAAATAAACATCAGAAGGAAGCTCTTTGTATTCTATTGCCAGCAAAAGGCTTTTTGTTTCTGTGCCTTACAGCCAGAGATGCGATAATTGTAGGAAGACCTACAAGGATATGGATATAGAGAGGAGGTGCAGACTACTCCCCCACTACACCCCCACCTATAGCCAACTCTCCTCCCAACTTCTTCCAATTCCTCAGCTAGCTGTTAAAGTCCCGTAATGTTACTGCTCAGGGTCAAACTCCCCTGCCCTGCACGGCAGAAGGAGTTCCTCCTCAGCTACCTGATAATAAAACCTCTTGCAGTTTGCATTAGGTGTGGTTTTCTCTTGAGTCTTTGGGGTGCTGGGCAGCTCATCCTGGGACTTGAGTGGAGGCCCAGCTTTGGGGGTCTTACAGAGTCTTGGTGAAGTTGAGACTAGTTGTCTGAAAGAAGCAGAAACAAGAGGGAGCTGGAGCTACCTTGCCTGGAAGAGGTTTAGATCCACTGAGCTACATTGAAAGGATTCTCTCCAACCTGTTGAGCTGTCTGCTCTATTCTCCAGGTTCCCGTTTTTGTGGACCATAGTGGGGTGGGCTTTGGTGGTACAGCTGTCCCTGAGTCATTTCTGCTCCTGTAAGTAATCCCTCACACATATTCCTGTAAGGAATCCCAGTAAAACTCATTCATCAACCAATTTGGAATTCAGCAACATTTATAACATAACCAGTTCTAATTCCACCACAGTTAATGCAATAGCCAACATTTGGCCTTAATTATTACAGATTGATTATTTTTGCTTGTTTATTGTGTATAAGAATAACTCAGTGAAATTCTCCCTTTCTCCCATATGGATTCAGTCCTTGAAATCCAGATGCCAGGGAGCAAAAAAAGAAATTTGACTTGCTGAGCCTTCTTGCCAGCTCTGATTTTGCCAACTTTAATGCTTATAGCAGAAACATGGCCTAAAGTCAAAATATTTGTATTTATTTATTCAAATTCATTTGTTTATTTAATATATTCGTGTGTGCCTATTCTCATGCCACAGTACACAGGGTTTTTGGGCATTGCGGTTTTTAGTGTCTTTTTTGGGGTTCTATTTTTTTAAGGTTATTTTAGAGTTTTAGGTTTTTTTTTTCATTAGTTTGTTTTATATTTTGTTTCTTTGTTTCATTTGTTTTTTTAGTAAGACTTCTTGAATTCTCTTTAGAAGTTTAGATTTTTCTTTAGGGTGTGTAAAGTTTTAATTATGGCTTTTAGGATTTTTTTTTAAGGTTCTTTCATATAAAAAATAATTTTAGGGTTTCTTCAGTGTTTCAGGCAACTTTTTAAAGACATGTTGTTGTTGTTGTTGTTGTTGTTTGTTTTGTTCTTCTGTTTTTTTTTTTTTTGTTTTTTTGTTTTTTTGCTTTTACAATTTTTAAGGTCTTTTTAGGGTTTTTGAGATTTTGGGGAATTTTAAGGCATTTTTAAAGTGTTTTTAGAATTTTTAATGGTCTTTTTAGAGTTCCTGTTTTTTTGTTTGTTTGTTTGTTTTGTTTTGTTTTGTATTTTTGTTTTATTTTTTGTTTTGTTTGTTTGTTTAAGTATTTTCGGGTCTCCTTTCTGTGATGTCCAATGGCTTTAATCCCAGCATATGGCAGGCAGAGGCAGGCAGATTTCTGATTTCAAGGCCAGCCTTGTCTAAAAAGTGATTTCCAGGACAGGCAGAATTACACAGAGAAACACTGTCTTGAAAAACCGTAAAAAGTATATAGATAGATAGATAGGTAGGTAGGTAGATAGGTAGATAGATAGATAGATAGATAGATAGATAGATAGATAGATAGATAGATAGACAGATAGATAGATAGATATAGATAGATAAGATACATAGATAAGATAGGTAGGTAGGTAGTTAAGTAGGTAGGTAGGTAGATGATAGGTAGAAAGGTAGATAGGTAGATAGATAAATATAAAGTATTTTAGGTTATTTTAAAAGCTTTTTAGGTCTCTTTTAGTGTTTGTTTAAAGATTCTAAAGTGTTTTAGGGTTTTCTTTTTTAAGATTTTAGGAGTCTTTTAGGGAGTTTTAAGTATTTTAGAGTTTTTAGGATGGGGGGCTTGAATGACAGGGATTTTATGTAGGGTTTTAGTTTTTTATGATTTAAAAATATTTCTGGATTTTTTGGGATTTTAGGGTTTTCTTGAGGTCTATATTTGGAGAGGGATGGATGTTTCTTGATTTCTTTTGAATTTTAAAGTATTTTAGGGTATTAGGGTCTTTTAGGGCTTTTAAAGGAGTTTAGGATTTTTTTTTAATTTCTTTTTTTTAAGGCTTTTGTTTTGTTTGTTTGTTTGTCATTGTTTATTTTATTTTATTTTTTAGAAATTTGGTATATTTTGTTAGGGCTTTAGGGTCATATATATATATATATTTCTTTTCTTTTTTTTGGTTTTCTTGATTTTTTTAAACTTTCAGTGTTTTTTGGGTCTTTTACAATTTTTATATTTGCCTCTCACCATTTGTTTATCTCAGATTTTTACTGGCCTTATTGTTTCTGACCCGATCCTGTTCCTCCAACGAGCTGATTGTGAACTGGTTGTGGTGGAGCTTCCGGGAATCAAAGTTGTCGATGGTTGTGGGACTGGATCTGGAGCAGTGGCTCTGGCCCAGGCCCAGTTTTCGGCCAGAAGGAAAATGTATCTCTACCAGGGCAAGACAGATATGGATTGCTTTCACTGGGCCCCTTGAGGTCCCAGGTAGGCACAGTATTGTGGCAAGCGGTATCTCATCTGTGAGCTTGGCTATGACAGACCTCTTAGTAGTCAAGATATCTCTGTATGTGGGAGGAGTTCTGGAACACCAGCTCTGCTGCAGGGAAGAGTTGTGGCATCATGATAAAGTCTTATCCCTCTGGAATGATAAGACAAAAAAAGCTTTCCTTCTACTAGTTGACTTGGTAATAGTGGTTGATCACAGCAATAATACAGCAATTGCTAACTCCCCTTTATGTTCATTATGATAAGTAATATATTAGGTTTTCTATCTTTCTGCAAGAGAATACTATCACTCAACCTCACACATGCACGAAATTATATAAAAATGGCCTCAAACCCGTAGGAGAGCAAAACTATGTTAATTACCTTATTCCAAATCTGTGTTAACTCACCTAACAAAACACTCTCCTTCCATCCATTTTCCTCCAAATGCCTTGATTTCAGCTACTGCTACAAACACACCAGTAGTGACCCACCTGACAGGCCGAAAAGCCTAGACATGGTCCCGAGGCGAAAACTTCACGGAAACTTAGTCTCCTGTATTCATGGTAACCTGTATAATGAATGTTCCAATGTCCTTGCTTTAGTCGGTAAATGGATCTGTGTGCTTTCCCTTAATATTGCTTTTTTGTAAGTGCCTCTAAGGATTGATTTTGACATATTGCTAAGTTAGATACCTCATCTAGGAATTCCTGTCCTAGGCATTCCTTGAGCAAACTATGGTCTTTGAATTCACCTAGGATGCTGCCTATTCAGTGACATTCAGATTTACCTCTAGTACTGTAAGAGAGATAATGAAAGAAATCAGGCATTACTATCTGTTCCACAGAGTTAGAATTCTCAGGGCAAACTACTACCATATGCAAGAATTTACTATTATCTAGGAATAAGAAAGGTTGTGTTATAAGAAGAAACCAGAATAGATAATTAGAACTATAGATAGTTGAGCTTCAAACATACACAGGAATTTGCAATGACCTAGGGGCCCCGGGTATTATATGATAGACTAGAAGAGGAACTATTGCAAGGGCACAAAACCATTGCCTATGACTTCTAAGATTAAGCAAACCTTAGGGAAGGCTACTTTTGATCCCAGTTTTTAACATTGAATTTTATCCCAATTGGTCCCTGCCAGTCCTTTGTAGGCATTCCTCTATTTTGTGTAAAAGTCACTTATAAGACTATTGCTCCCTTTGAGACAAATTACATTCAGATCCACACTCCTTTGTGTCCTGTCTGTTTCTCAGCCTCTCTTCTTGTTAAATCCTTGCCCACCTTTACTCAGAATCCAAGATATGCCCATGGAGCAAGGACCCAAGTGAGGTTTGTCTGTGGCAAGCTACCTTTCAGTTGACTAAAATTATATCATATATATATATATACACTCCAGCTCTATTCAGGTACCCCAGGAGAAGGCATTAGATCTCATTATGGATGGTTGTGAGCCACCTAGTAGTTACTGGGATTTGAAATCTGGACCTTCAGAAAAGCAGTCAGAGCGCTCAACCACTGAGCCATCTCACCGGCCCTATATACCACATTTCATCTATTAAGTTCATAATGGAAAAGAAACGATTCCATTTCCTAGCTATTGTGAATATTGCAATAAACATGCATTGAACATATATCAGATGTAGGACGTGGGATCTTTAAGTATTTGTCTTGGTGTGTGACAGCTAGACTATCTCATAAGTCTAGTTTTGAAAACCAGTGTACTAATTTACACAGTGCTGCCCATGTTTACATACCACCATGGATACATATGGGAGAGGAAGTAGTCAATTGATCCCTATTTGTAGAAAATGCAATCCTGTCCTTAATATTTTCAACAGAAAACTTATATACAAACAGTTCCAGCAAATTGGAGTGATACAAAGTCACATTAAAAAATCAACATATTTATATATGCCATCAATGAACTTGCTGAGAAAGAAATAAAGGAAGTAAAAGCCAATTCCTAATAACATTTTTTTAAAAATAATAGGAGCTGGGAAATAGTTAAGGGGATATTGTGCTTGCCACACAAATGTGAGGAAAAGAGTTCAGATAACCCAGTACCCAGTGTTGAGTGAGTGTGTCTGCTCACCTATACTCTGAGCAGAGGAAGACTGGAAATCCTGGGTCAAGCTGCCTTGCTAGACAACCCAAACCCTGCTCAGTAAACAGAGTGAAAGTCATCAAATTACACAGCTTTAACATGTGGTCTGTACATGCACATGCACACACATGAACATATACACTTACATATATGTAAAGCTTCATACATGAAAAAACATTATACATACATGCCATTAAGATCCACCTCCATTCTCCCTCATCCACCCTACACACACACAAACACTCACACACACACACACACACACACACACACACACACACACACACACACAGAGAGAGAGAGAGAGAGAGAGAGAGAGAGAGAGAGAGAGAGACAGGGAAGAGACAGAGACAGAGACAGAGAGACAGAGAAAGATAGACAGAGACCGAAAAACAGAAAGACCGAGACTGAGAGAAAAAGAGAAGGGATGAGGAGGAGTCATAAGAAGATAAATTGTAAGAAAACATTAAGACAGGACAAACAAGAGTGTCTTACTGTTCCCACAAAACTCTGCTAGGAGAAATAGCATAAAAGCACAATGGTGTCATCAATACAGCTCCAGTCATGAAAAAGAAAGTACACCAAGGCCCTATTAAATATCCAAACCAACATTTTGTTTGACTGACTTCCAGTGTCAAGCTTTTAACATGCCAAATGTCAAAAGATATTAATTTAGTTTACAAAAAGACTTGGTCTTATGTCTTTCCTGGTCATTCAGTTGTTTGTTCATGTAAGAGAATAAACTTAAGAAAAGGAATAGATTTTAAAAGCTTTATTAAAGAATATTAATTACTGTGTTAAATGCTACAAACCTATTCAGTTATTTTCATTATTACATTTACAATGAATAAAAGTCATTTTATTTGAACAACATTATAATGCTGTTATTAATAATGATATGTTTAAAAACATATCCAATATTTAGAAAAATTCACCGAAAACTTTTCAAAACATAAGTCAAGTAATCACCTTCATAGATTTAATTTCAAAGTGAAAAATTGAACTTTCTTTTCAATATCACCATGCTTAAAACAAGCATTTCTCCATTTATAAACCACTACTCATTTTGCCTTTATAGATTATCTGAAAGAAACATAGTAACAGTAACTTAAATCCAGAAAGCTATTTTGTTCTGACATTAAGAAAAAGGTGTATATTATCTGAATCGATACATATAATTTCCTACCCATTTTACCATGCAGCAAGTTCTTCATGCCTAGCAGGATTGTTCTGTTACTTAAATTCAATGTTTTCAGAGATAGCAAAAGACCAACTAGAAATTCAGATAAGAATAGTTAATACAGAATTAGCCAGGAATACAAGTTACCCCAGATTGTAGGAGAAGAGTGGATATTCTGACAGCAAATAGCTTTTAAATATAAACTCCTGAGATAAGTTGGAGTTAAAAAAAAAAAAGAGAGGGGGTGGTAAAGCATTCAAGAATTCCAAGAAGAAAGAACTTATGGCATAGCACTGAGGCAATGGCACAAGGAAATAACTGGTTGATAGAAAGTGTCCCTGAGTTTCTGAATGATGCAAGCCTTTATTGCTGCATAGCCAAAGGGAAACAGAAATCTTTCACAAAAATCAAAGAGAGGAGCCAAATAAACACCTTTCATCTAGCAAGATCAAAAACTGCTCTTAGAAAACTGGCAAAGTGTACAAAACAGGCAAAACAAGTTTCTGTGTCAGTAAAGTAGGATCTTCACTTATAGCCTCAATTTTACACTTTCTCAGTGTACCAATTTCTATAAAACATGACCTTTCAAAGAATCAGCTTGACTAAGTGTTTAATAAACAATCCTGTGCAACTATATTCTAGCTGCATCATTGGACTCAAACTGAATTTTCCATGTGTTGCCACTGATGTGAGCCATTATCCTGTTGTGCTTCAGGAGATTTATATGACCTTCAACAAGCAATCCAAATATGAAAATGAATAAGAACCCAACTTGCTAACTGTGACAGACAAAACAATTCTTTAAGGCCACTAGTGCTACATTCAGGAGTCCAACTTTGTCTGTGTTCTGAATCTAGTCAAAAACAGTTAAAATATTGGAAATAAAACTTGCATCTGTACTATAAATAGATTACTGTTTTGCCCTTATTCTCTGAACAATAACATGTTAATTGCACAGTAATATTTCAGTAAGTATTAGTCATTCAGAGATGTCTTTCAGCATCCAGTTAGACTCACAGTTGTCACAAATTTATCTAGGAGAGGTCGTTTTTAAAATACAGAATAATATCTGTGATATCAATTCCATGCATTCTTTGCTCTATTCAAATACTATCACCTGTTCTTTCCCTAGCAAGTATGCCAGTGTTTGTCTATCCCCATAGCCTCTGAGGAGGAATTGTATGGATAAAACTTACCCATTCATTTATGAGATGGAAACTGACGTCACTGAAAATCTCACTGACTACCTCAGGTTATAGGGATCTATCCTGGTGTAAAATGGACTTGAGATCACAGCCTCCTAAGAACATGTCCATTTTTTCATATCATGCTCTGACTTCAACAATTCCTTGTCATGACCCCTTAGAGTGGGCACCAGACCAGGTAGCATTCTGAACCCTAAAGAAGAGAGTCCTCGGGGTCCCTCCTCATTCAGAAACTTTGGGCGATTGCCGTGCTACCTGAAGCAGAACTGCAAAGTGAGGCAGCCTAGGATTGGCCAGTGCAAGAACAAGGACAACCAATCTACAGGTTCCAGATTGGCCTGTGCAGGCAAGAGGATAGCCATTATCTAGGCTCGGGACAGGCCCGAGAAGGCATGAGGACAGCCATTCTCAAAATTTGCTTGATTCCTGAGACCACTGTTACTTATATTCTGTGCGATTTGCCTTACGATATGTCCAAAATTTTCAGGAGAGAGCATCACTCTTAAAGGATGCTGCTTCATTGTTTCTTTCTGCAAGTCACCATTGGCAAGTCCATTCCTTGCCCCGTTAAGGGTCAGTCGCCAATTTCATGTTTCTTGAACAATTTTCTTAATGATTAAATGGCAAGACATGTGGAGAGATGGCAGCGAGCCTCAGCACAGACTTGACCCTATGACCACAGACCACAGGTTTCCCTGCTTCCAGAGCCTGGTACTGCCTTCAGTGTCGCCCAAAGAATAGTGATACCCTACCCCAATCGGGGAATAGCCTGGGGCCCACTTCACTGACCCCCAGCTGTATTTAACACCTTAAGCCAACAGGGGAAGCATTTGACCAGCAGAGACCCGAGGGACTTTGTGCCTCCAGGGCTCCTTATACAGAAACGGCACAAGTTCAGGTGCCTAAAGCCCTATGAAGACCACACATTCAAAAAAATCTGATGCTCAAGTTGCAGAAGAGCTACAGAAACCCAAAGCTCTTATAAAGCGTTCAGCCATTAACACGACCCTGGGCCCTCTGAAGGAGCTAAAAGAGAACAAAAAAAAAAAAAAAAAAAAAAAAAAGGACAGTTACACTTTCTCTGATGTTTCCTGAGTTCATGAGTAACCCACTGAGCAGGGTACCAGACAATCTGTTTTACCACCTTCAACCAGAAAATGAGTGGCCTCATCTGCTGTGTCCATGCATAGACAGGTGAAAAGAAGCCAGCCTATGTCCACTGGGTTTGAAGAACCTAAGGATTTTGACCAGTCGGGTGCCAGATTGCCTGCAGCATCTTCCAAACACAGGGCTGGAGATACCAGTCACAAATTCAAAGAAGATAACACAGTGCCTGGGCCATCGTCTGCTGGACAACATGGACAGGTAATTTCCCCACACATTCAAGGTTCCCTACACCCTTCCCAATCTAACCAAGGAGATCTGGGATCTTCAAATTCTCAGGGCAGGTCCTTATGCACCAAAAAGTTTTGAGAACTAACGCAAAGTTTCCAAGACTCTATGGGACATTGCACATCTGCCCAGGCATCCCATAGACTTCCCACGTGTGCTTAAAAGAAATTCATAAATGCCTCCTCTTCCAGAAGGAGTTCAAAAGTTTGTTCCCTACCCTACATAACTGTATTCTTTCCAATTCTCCTCCAAAGCATTTTGGAGAAGAACTCTCTTGTCAAGCAACAGGCCCCATCAGACAAAGAGGGCTCCAAACCTTCTTCGCCTAACGGTAATGTCAGTGATGTCTTATTAGTCCCTAATGCATCAAGTCCCACCTCCTCTTCCCAGGAGAATTCAACATGTTTGACAGATGCCAAGGCGGGGCAGAGGGCTAAGTCCTCTCAAAATGACAGCCAAAGATGTTCCCTTTCTCCCCAAAAGTGCCATATGCAATCTGCTTTTAGTAAAATGAGTTTGAGAGTGGACCCTGCTGAACAAGGGGGTTTCAAAACTTCCCCATTAAACCAAGAGGGATTTCAAAGTCATTTATCATTATAAAATGGGCTCATGTCATCTCTTACAGTAAAAGGGAATTAAATGCACAACTTCCTAAGTGAGCCTCACACAGCTCATACCTGCCCAAGCAGAGAGAAAAAAATTCCACAAGGAGCTCAAGTACTTTGCCATTCATGGAATTGCACTTGAGTGTTCCACACATACTCAAGATGTGGTAGAATCACTTAAGTCCTCCAAAGGGACTCTACTTTACTTCTGCACAAAGTGAACTAGAACCATAGGCAACTTCCCCAGGGGTTATGATAAATTCTCATTCTGTCAGGGGGCCAAGAAGATTATCCCCCTCTATGGAACAGATTCAAAGACAGTTCTTAAGTTTTCTCTACCACAGAAAGGAAGATTATATCATTCTCCTGCTATGAAATGTGACACAAACATTGTCATTCTAGTAGAAGACTGAAAGATGCTCTGTCCAAACAATGGGTCTTCAGAAAGTCCTGATCTGATCAAGAATTATTCAGATATCTCTTATCAGCCAAAAGAGCCCTCGTGATTTGTCAGCAGGCCCCAAACACCTGAGAGATTATTCCAAAACACTTCCAGTGAGCTAAACAATTTCAATATTTGTCGTAGAATACACAACTAAGAGGATATCACCCTCTCAGCTGCCACTGGGGACACTAGAGGCTGTGAAGAATTCCTCATATATGTCCAAGTTTCTAGGATTTCCAAAACCTGTACAGGAGTCTCTGCATACTACCCTATCACATAAAGGGACTGTAGGACAGGATAAATCTACAGAAGAGAGTTCTAGCCACAGTCCCATCTTTAGAAATGGCTCATGGATATGATACATCTTCAAAAGATGTTCTAGGACAGATTCCATCTGTAAAGAAGGTTCTGGGTCCAATCCTATGTGAACATGGTGCTATCGGATGTGATTTGCAAGCACAAGAGTCTGTAGCATCCTGTACAGCCCAAAGAAGGGAATTCCATGTATTCTACCTGTGCACAAGAATTCATATGACCTCCCCAAACTTCACAGGAGACTATGAGAACTTCTCTATCTCTCAAGAGGATCAGCCCTCTTCTCCAAATACACATTCTTATCCACCTGCACAAGGGCTGTTGGTCCTTCTCCATGCCTGCATAAGTCTCCATAATATATTCCAAATGCCTGAAAAAGCTCTGGATTTTACTTCATCTTCCAAAGGGCCCTTGGAACCTGTTTGCCCATCAAGTAGTCTATGACACCTGAAATATCTACACAGAAGTTGTTATCCAATTCTCTAGCTGAAGAAAATTTTCTTGGAACTTCCACTGTTACACAAGGAGGTCTAAAAATTTCACTAAATGCCCATGAGGCTCTTAGACCTTTTACACATGTCCATGAAGCTCTAAGAGAGGCCACATCTACGCAGGTATCTCTAGGGCCTTCTCCTAATTCTGAAGCTATTGTCAAGACTTGTACATATACACAAGGAAATTTAGACCTTCACCATCTGTGTAAAAGGTCATATGTCTATCATATCTGAACAGGGTGCTTTACAATTATTTCCATCTACCCTAGAGTGTTTATTTTCCTTGTCTTGTCTGGTTGAAAGCAGTAGACATTTGCCCTCTACCAAAGTGATCCACAGGCATCCAGTTTCTAGGAATTAAAAAAAAAACAAAAAACAAAAAACAAACAAACAAACAAAAAAAAAACCAGGTTAATTGTTGATCCTTCTGAAATAGGACACTTCAGAAATTCTGTTAAAAGGTAATACTTGCATCATGTCCTGCTGAAAAAAAAACAAAAAAAAAAAAACATCAAAAGCTACAACTATTCCTCAGGTGAGTCCCACAACATCTCTATCCAAAATACCTTGAAATGTTCAACAAATGACCAAGGGACTGTGGAAACTTTCTTGTCTACCCAAGAGCATGTTGCCCATTTACATACCTTATAAACAGACTCTGCATTCTTCAATATCTACACTAGGGTATTTCCATTTGCAAAGAAATGTTGAAATGTCATCACTGGCACAAGGAACACTAGAGTCTTTATATCATCCCACAAGGAAAGGTACAAAATACAAATCAGAATAAGACATTCTGTGACAGTCTATATCACCACGGGGGACTGTAGAACCATCACAAAGTAATACAAGGGCTTTAGGATCTACTCAACATGCTCATAGGAAGGCTCAACTATTTCCATCTACTCAAGGAACTGAGAAACATTCTTTGTCTTATAGAGGGGCTATGGGACTACCCAAATCTGAAACTAGGCCCTAAAAAATTCACCATCTGAACCAGGA
Source organism: Mus musculus (assembly GCF_000001635.26). Classification (NCBI taxonomy): domain Eukaryota; kingdom Metazoa; phylum Chordata; class Mammalia; order Rodentia; family Muridae; genus Mus; species Mus musculus. Next base: position 33,292,858 of record NC_000087.7, read on the forward strand.
CCTGAGAAAATTTTCAGTTTTTTTTTTTTTTTTTTTTTTTTTTGGGGAAGGCTTCTACACGTTCTCTATTTTTGTAAGATACCCTGTGACATCTACCATTTGATACAGAGGTTCTTACATCTTCTCCATCTAACCAGGGGACTAAGAAAACATTGTTATCTTCCAAAGGGAATGTGAAACCTTCATCAACTGCAACACATGCTCAGAAACCTCCATGCACAATGACGGGAACTTTAACAAATGTCAGATGTAACCAAGGGCCTCTAGAAGATTCTGTGCCTGTCCAGGTGAAGGAGGGATTTTTACTTCTATCTCAGGAATTCTAAGAGCATTCAGCACCTTTCCAAAAGAAGCTATGGTACTTGTCACACATGGTAGAATCTCTAGATACCTTGCCATCTTTCCATGGGACTACAAATCCTCTGCCTTCTACATAGGTTATGTGACCTCCCAAATCTGAACCTAGGAAGTCAGAAACATCTCCATCTGAAAAAAATTCTTCATCCACCAGGAAAACTTAAAAAAAAAAGAAAGAAAAACAAACAAACAAAAAACAAAAACAAAACAAAACAAACAAACAACAAAAAAAAAACATTGTTATTTTCCCAAGTGACTGTGAAACCTTTGTCTTCTGTACCATGTGCTCAGAAATTTCCACTAATTACATCAGGTACTCCAACAACTGTGAGATGTAAACAAGCAGTTCCAGAATATTCTATACCTGTCCAGGAAACTTTGGATTTTTTGCTGACGATTCCCGGGGTTTCTAGAACATTCAGCATCTTTCCAACAGAAGCGAGGGAACTAGTCAACATGGTAGAATCTCAGGATACCTCACCAATATTCCAAAGTACTACAGGCCCTTTGCCACATCCCTCAAGTCATACAGGATATTCACAACCTGACCAATGATCTCAGGAGTATTCTTTAGAAGTCCCAAGGGATCTAGCACCTTTGAAGTCTACCAAATTTTCATATCTGTTGAGGCATGTCTAGGCCTTTCACTATATACTCAACAGTCTATCCAGCAGTCATCATCTTCCCAAAAGATTCTGGGAACATCAGAGTGTGCCAAGTGTATTCATTAACATTTTTCTTTTGTCTCAGGTTCTTTGGGAATGTATTCATGTGTCCTATGGATGACAGGAACATTGCTACAAGTCCCAAAGCCTATTGGACATTCCTCACCAATACAAGCATGTCAATCCCCTCCACCATCTATGAAAAGAAACTGTGACAACTTGTATTCACAAGCAACTCTTGTAGCATAAATCTCTCCATTGTTCTCACCATCTACTCAGGTGAATGTACAAGCTTACCTCAATCAAGAATCTACTTTGGGACAGCCCATAGCTGCCCAGGGAGTTGAACAACTTTTGTTGTCTAGCCCAGGTTATAAAGAAAGTGACAAGCAGGAAATAGGAATTTTTCCATCTTACCAAGTACTTCTGGGAATTTCCTTACCTGCAGAGGGAATGGTAGGATCTTGACCATCTGTACAAAGGGTTCTGGGAACTTCCCTATCTGTCCAAGAGTCTCTGTTCACACCCAAACAAGAACCTGTAGGTACTCTGCATCTCTAACAAAGTCTTTCAAACATCAATCTACACACTAGAGGGCTCTCAAAATTTTTCCATGTGCTCAACATACAATGTTCATCATGTTCCCCACACTAATGAACCTCTCCTTTCTAGCCAGAAAAATCAGAAGAAATTTTTATATTTGCCAGGTTATCCAGAACACTACCTATCTGCACCAGATGGTCAGGGGCATATAATACCTACTCGAGTAGCTGTAATACTTTTGCTTACTTCTCAAGGGCACAAAAAAACCTTAACAATTGCAATGGAAACTTTGCATTTTCAAAGTTCTTTGTCATCCATTCAAAGGAATCCATTACCTTTGTCAGATTCCATAGGTATATTGGAATTAAGACAATGTAAACACACAGAGACTTTTTTGGACCCTTTGCCTCAAGTGAGGAAGGATGCCAGATCTTCTAAATCTGCTTTTCCTACTCTAGGAAATTAGTCACCATCACCTCGAGAACCTGTGAGACATTCATCTTTTCCTAAAGGAGGTATAGAAATGCTCTCAACTGGTCCAGGGAATCTAGTACCTTTGCAATGAATCCAGGGGCCTTTGACACTTTATATCTCAGCCCAGACAATGACACATAACTCAGGATCTGCCAATGGGGTTGTACTGCATTCAGCTTCTTCCCCAGCAGTTTCAGAAAGAAATGAATATTCTCCATTTACCCAAGGGACTTCAGAAAGTTCCAAAAGATCTGGATTGCATCTGGATCTTACTACATCACTACCGGTAACACAATCATCTTCAAGATTTGAACAAGGAATTGTGGAACCTTGCTTATCTGAACAAGGGACTAAATTTAAAGAAACATCTATAGGGTTGTATGCTTATGCTCAGGATACTATGGGGCATTATTTATCTGCACAAGCCACAGTATGAACCTCCATGTCTGCAAAGCAGACTTGGAAACTTTGCCTACCACTACAGGACCTTTGGGGTCTACACAAGTGACTCTTGTAGTCTCAGAGTCATTGTCATCTGATCAGAGGCCTCTGGGAATTTATTTAACTTCAACGGGAACTCTAGGCTCTTCGTCTTCCATAGAGGCTTTTGGAATATCCCTTTCTGACCAAGGGTCTCTAAAACTGTCCACATCTAAATTAGGGTGTGTAGAAACTGTGACATCTTCTCCAAAGACTGTGCATCATCCAACATATTGCCAGGAAGCTATGAGATTTTCTCCTCTTTCTAACATTTTGGACAAAAATCTCCAGCTTTTTCAAGGTTCATTGGTCTGTTCCTACCTCGCCAGAAATCTCAAAAATCCATTTCATCATTCATCACGAGATGTAACATACTCATCATCTGTACTAGGTACTCAGGATCACCCTCTTTCTAGTCCAGAGTTTCAAGGATATTTTCTGACCTCTCTAAAGTCTAAGGAATGTTCCACAGCTGCAAAGAAAACTTTGACTATGCAAATTTCTTTGTCATCCATCCAAAGGTATGTAGAACCTTTGGCAGAATCCACAAGGATATTGGGAATGGGACAATGTAAAGACACAGAGACTACTGTGGGCCCATTGCCTCAAGTAATGAAGGATATAGAATCTTCTCCATCTGCTTTGCCTATTCTATGAACTTTGCCACCATCACCTCAAGAACCTGGTAGACATTCATCTTTTCCTAAAGGTGGTGCAGAAATATTTCCATCTGGTCCAGGAATTCTAGCACATTTGCAATCAGCCCTGGGGCCTCTGGCACTTTCCATCTCAGCCCAGGCAATGACACATCACTCAAGGCCTACTGACAGGGCTCTACTGCATTCAGCTCCTTGCCCAGCTGTATCAGAAACAAATGAATATGCTCCATCTTTCTGAGGGACTTCAGACACTTACAGATGTGCTGGACTGCATCTGAATCTTACTACATAGCTACAGATGACACCATCATCTTTGAGATCTGAGTAAGGAACTGTGGGATTCTTGTCTATCAGAAGAAAGGTGTCTGAAAGTGACTAAATCTAAAGAAAGTACTATAGGGTATTCCACATCTGCTCAGGCCACAGAGGGGCATTCTTTATCTGCACAAGCCATAGTAGGGAAGTACATATCTGAACAGTTGCAATTGGAAATTTGCCTGTGCAAAGTTCTTTGTCTGGGCACACTGTGCAGACGGTGGGAACTTTGCCTCCCACTCCAGGACCTTTGGGGTCTACCAAATATACTCAGGTGCTACCAGAATCTGTGTCATCTGATCAGAGGCCTCTGTGAGTTTCTTTAGCTTCACAGGGAACTCTAAGTTCTTCATCTTCCCAAGAGGCCTTTGGACATTTCTGTTCTACCCAAAGGTCTCTCAAACTGTCCACATCTAAACAAGGGACTGCACAAAATGTTTTATCTGCTCAAAATAGTTTGAATGCTCCAACTTCTTTGCAAACAGATATGGGATTTTTTCCAACTTACTAACATTTTGCATAAAGATCCCCAGCTTTCCCAAAAAACACTGGAATTTCCCTACCTAGTCAGAAATGTCAAGTATCCATTTGTCCTTCACCATCATATGGAGGACATTTCACACCTCTACTAGGTGTTCAGGAGCATATTGTACCTATGTGGTTTTAGAAGCTTTTCCATCTTTTCAAAAGCCCAAGAAAATTTTCAGGACAGAAGAGGGAACTTTGCGCATACAAAGTTATTTTTTCTTCAACCAAATAAATCTGGAAAATTCAACAGGTTTCACATGGATATTGACACACACACACAAAAAAAAAGACTCACAGAGTAGTTTAGGGCATTTGCCTGGAGTGATAGAGGATATAGAACCTTCTCATTCAACTTCAGTGACTCTATGAACTTTGCCACCATCACCTCCAAAAACTTTTAGACATTCATATTCTACCCAAGGATGTGCAGAGACTTTCCCATTTGGCTAAGGGTATCTAGCACCTCTGAAATTTACCCAGGGGCCTCTGAAACTTTCTATCTCAGCATAGGCAGTGATGAATACATACCAATGATATGAATGTTCTTCTAATTCTCTACGTCTTTCCTCCTCAGAACAAGGGACTCCAGCATCCTCAGATTCTCCTCTTGGAGGTGTGAGTCCCTGCCTCTCTGCACAGGGGACCTTATGTCTCTCCACATGTCCACAAAGGTCTACCCAAGATTCTACATGTTCCAAAGGCTTTTAAATCCTTCTTTACATAAACAAGTTATAGGAACTCAGTCCACATCTACATACTATACAGTAGAAGACTCACCAACTTCCCAGCTGTGTCAGGGATATACTGACCCTGCTCCAAATAAAGCAAGGACTTTTAGATCTATCCAAGGACCTCTGAGTATTTCAGGAACTGCATAAGGCTCTATAGAACCTTTGCCATCTCCCCAGGGGACTCTAGGATATACATCATTTGCATCAGGTGGACAATCATTTTCAACAGCTACCCCAGGACATGTGATATGCAGTGACTCAGCAGTGTAACTTGCAATTTCTGTCCATCTTAGTTCCTCACTTTTTTAGTTAAGCATTTTGAATCCATTCATTTACACATAATCACTCTAAACCTACAGAGGGGTCTTAAACTTCATGCTACGGACCAAATTATTATTTGATTACTCCACAAATGGTCCAACAAACAGATCCCTATGCTTCAGATGCTTCAGGATCTACTCATTCTTCCAAAGGCTTCATGGTAATTTCTTTATCTGGACAGGGAACACTATGACCTGTACCATCTGCCCTAGAATCTTTGAAAATGCCCTTATCTGCTCAAGTGAATCAGGACCTTTTTTATCTATTCTAGAAGTTGTAGGCCCATGCCTGTCTTCTACAGGAAAATCTGGAAGCTTGTCATGTACAAAAAGCAAGCCAGGAATAGCGAATGTTTCACCAGGAGCTTTGAAAATTTCACTATCTACCATAGTGAGTCTAGGGTTTCCTTTATCTGTCCAATTGGATTTGAGTGATACAACCTGGATTTTTTTCCTCAGAGACTTTCTCTGTATTCCCATGGTATAGTAGGACTATCAACACCTGCACAATGACCTTCAGACACTTCCTTTTTATCACAAGAGACCCAAAAACCCTGTTTGGAAAAAGAGGCTTTAGGTTATTCACCATCTGATTCTAAAGATCTTGGACTTTTTGCCGAGGACAAATTATGAACACGGCCATGGATGCAAAACCATTCAGATATAATACCTGTCACCAAAGAGATCATAGCATCTTTGTCATCCATGCAAGATACTCCCAGATAGATGGGTGGATGGATGGATGGATGGATAGATGGATGGATGGATGGATGGATGGATGGATGGATGGGTGGGTGGATGGATGGATGGATGGATAGATAGATAGATAGATAGATAGATAGATAGATAGATAGATAGATAGATAGATAGATAGATAGATAGATAGATAGATAGATGAGATAGTAGAGATAGATGAGATAGATAAGATAGGCTGAGAGGTAGAGAGGTAGATAGGTAGATAGATAAAATATATGAAATATAAAGCACTTTAGGTTATTTTAGAAAGCTTTTTAGGGCTTTTTTAGGGTTTGTTTAAAGATGTTAAGGTTTTTGAGGGTTTCCTATTTTTAAGGTTTTAGGTATCTTTATGGTGTTATAAGTATTTTAGAGTTTTTACAATTTTAGGGGGGATTGAATGACTTGGGGCCTTTATGTAGGGTTTTAGTTTTTTTATGATTTTAAAAATAATTTTGGATTTTGGGGGGTTTTAGGGTTTTTTGGGGTTTATTTTTGGGGGGGTTGGATGTTTCTTGAATTCATATGGATTTTAAGGTATTTTGGGGTACTAGGATTTTTTAGGGCTTTTAAAGAATTTTAGGATATTTTTTTAAACCTTCTATCTGTTTTGTTTTGTTGCTGTTGTTTGTTTCTTTTTGGCTTATGGGTTTGTTAAAGGTTTTAGTTTTTTGGGGGGGCTCTTTTTAGAGTTCTAGAAATGTGTTTGTCTTTTTTTTTAATTTTGGGATATTTTGTTAGTGTTTTATGTTCTTAGTTTTAGAATTTAAATGTATGTAGTTTTCTTTTTTAGGGTTTTGTTGATTTTTTAAAGCTTTCAGTGTTTTTTGGGTCTTTTCCAATTTTTCACTTGCCTCTTGATATCTGTTTATCTCAGATTTTAACTTGGCTTATTGTTTCTGACTGGATCCTGTTCCTTGTATGAGCTTGTGTACTGGTTGTGATGGAGCTACCAGGAATCAGGCTGTCTAGGGTTGTGGGATGGGATCTGGAAAAGTGGCTCTGGCACAGGCCAAGAAGTGGTCCAAAAGGAAGATGTGTCTGTAGCAGGGCAAGACAAATAGGTTTTGCCTGCACAGGGACCCTGGAGGTCCCAGGTAGTCCAGGTATTGCTGCAAGGGGTATCTCATCTGTGAGCTGGGCTATGACAGATCTCCTGGTAGTCAAGGTATCTTTGTATGTGGGAGGAGATCTGGAGCCCCAGCTCTGCCTCAGGGCTGAGTTGTGGCATCATTAAGAAATCTTATCTCTCTGGAATGATAAGACAAAAAAAGCTTTCCTTCTACTAGTTGTCTTGGTAATAATGGTTTATCACGGCAATAATACAGCAATTGCTACACACCATTTTATATTTTTTATGATATGTATTCTACTTTGTTTTCTATCTTTCTCCTAGATAATAATATCACTCAACCACACATATGCATGAAAATATATAAAAATGATCTCAAACCCATATGAGAGCAAACCTATGTTAATACCCTCATTCCAAATCTGTGTTAACTCACCTAACAAAACACTCTCCTTCCATCCATTTTCCTCCAAATGCCTTGATTTCAGCAACTGCTACAAACACACGAGTAGTGACCAGCTTGACAGGCCAAAAGCCTATACATGGTCCTGAGGCGAAAAATTCATGGAAACGTAGTCTCCTGTATTCATGGCAACATGTATAATGAATGCTCCAGTGCCCTTGCTTTAGTCGGTAGATCTGTGTGCTTTCTCTTAATATTGATTTATTGTAAGTGCCTCTAAGGATTGGTTTTGACATATTGCTAAGTTAGATTCCACACATATAAATTCCTCTCCTAGGCAGTCCTTGAGCACCCATGGTCTTTGAAATCAGTAAGGATGCTGCCTATTTGGGTACATTCAGATTAACCTCTAGTATTGTAAGAGAGACAGTGAAAGAAATCAGGCATTACTAACTGCTACTTAGAGTTAGAAATCTCAGGACAAACTACTACCATATGCAAGAATTTACCATTATCTCGGAATAAGGAAGGTTATGTTATAAGGAGAAAGCAGAAGAGATACTTAGAACTATAGATAGTTGAGTTTCAACCATGCACAGGAATTTACAATGGCCTAGGGTGGAGGGGTACTATATGATAGACTAGAAGAGGAACCATTGCAAGGGCACGAGACCCTTGCAAATGGCTTCTAAGATTAAGCAAACCTTGGGGGGGGTGGCTGCTTGTAATCACAGTTGTTAACATTGAATTCTATCCCAATTGGTCCCTCCCAGTCCTTTGTAGGCATTCCTCTATTTTGTGTAAAAGTCACTTATAAGACTAGTGCTCTCTTTGAGACAAATTACATTCAGATCAACCCTCTGTTTGGTCGTGTCAGTTTCTTAGCCCCTCTTCTTGGCTAATCCTTGCCCACCTGTACCCAGAACCCAAGTTATGCCAATGGATCGAGGACCTAAGTGAGGTTTGTCTGTGGCAAGCTACTTTTCCTTTGACTAAAATTACATCATATATATATATATGTATATATATATATGTGTTTGTGTGTGTGTGTGTGTGTGTGTGTGACTGTGTGTGTGTGTGTGTGTTTCTGTGTGTGTATGTGTTTCTGTGTATGTGTTTGTGTATATTTATATACATACACATATACATCAATACATATACATATATATACATTATACACATATACACACATACATATACATATATATATGTGTGTGTGTGTGTGTGTTTGTGTGTGTGTACATATGATATATATGTACAGCTTCATACATGAAAAAACATTATACATATATGCCATTGAGATCCACCCCCATCCTGTCTCAGCCATTCTACACACACACAAACCCTCACACACACATACACACACAGAGGGGGGGAGAGAGAGAGAGAGAGAGAGAGAGAGAGAGAGAGAGAGAGAGAGAGAGACATGGAGACGGAGACGGAGATGGAGACAGAGACAGACGGAATAAATTTGGAAATCACCAAGACAACAGTGGATTTTTCTATTACACAATGCAATAAGTTAAACCAATAAAAGCATATTTGTGAAAATGCTCTAAGGAATCTTATTCCTTTGTACTCTGACAAAGAAAATGTAAGAATTTAAAAGCCTTATTAAAGAATATTAATTACTGTGTCAAATGATACAAACCTACTATTCAGTTATTTTCGTTATTAAATTTACAATGAATAAAAGTCATTTTGTTTGAACAACTTTATACTGCTGATATTAATAATGATATTTTTAAAAATTCACAGAAATCTTTTCCAAACACAAGTTAAGTAATCATCTTCAGAGTTTTAATTTCAAAGTGAAAAATTTTAATTTCTTTTCAATATTATCATGCTTAAAGCAGACATTTCTTCATTTATAAACCACTACTCATTTTGCCTTTATAGATTATCTGAGTGAAGCATAGCAACTGTAACTTAAATCAAGAAAGCTATTTTGTGCAGACATTAGAAATGTGAAGATAATTCTCAAAAGGTATATATCATCTGAATCGATACTTATAATTTCCTACCCATTTTACCATGCAGAAAGTTCTTCATGCCTAGCAGGATTATTCTGGTACTTAAATTTAATGTTTTCAAAGATGTAAAAAGACCAACTGGAAATTCAGAAAAGCACAGTGAATACAGAATTAGCCAGAATACAAGCTACCCCCTATTGTAGGAAAAGAGTGGATATTCTGACAGTAAATAGCTTTTAAATATAAACTACTGAGATAAATTAGAGTTAAACAAAGGAAGGGGGTGCTAAAACATTCAGGAATTCCAAGAAGAAAAAACTTATGGCATAGCATTGAGGCAATGACACAAGGAAATAATTAGATATTAGAAAGTGCACCTGTGTTTCTGAATGATGCAAGCCTTTATTGCTGTGTAGCCAAAGGGAAACCGAAATCCTCCAGAAAAATCAAAGAGAGGAGCCAAATAAACACCTTTCATCCAGCAAGATCAAAAACTGCTCTTAGAAAACTGGCAAGGTATGCAACAGGCAAACGAAGTTTCTGTGTCAGTAAAGAAGGATCTTCACTTATAGCCTCAATTTTACACTTTCTTAGTGTATCAATTTCTATAAAACATGACCTCTCAAAGAATCAGTTTAACTAAGGGTTTAATAAATCATTCTGTGCAACTATATACCGGCTGCATCATTGGACTGAAAGTGAATGGCCCATGTGTTGCCACTGATGTGAGACATTTGCCTGTTGTCCTTCAGGAGAATTATATGATCTTCAACAAGCAATCCAAATATGAAAAATTAATAGGAACCCAACTCACGAACTGTGACAGACAAAGCAATTGTTTAAGGCCACAAGTGATATATTCAGGAGTCCAACTTTGTCTGAGTTCTGAATCTAGTCAAACACAGATATAAGTATTTGAAATAAAACTTTCATTTGTACTATAAAGAGATTACTAAAGTTTTGTCCTTATTCTCTGAACAATAGCATATTAATTGCACAATAATGATATTGCAGTAAGTATTATTTAGTAATTTAGAGATGTCTTTCAGCATCCAGTTATCACAGATTTATCTAGGAGAGGTAGTTTTTAAAATTCGAAATAATATCTGTGATATCTATTCCATGCGTTCTATGTTCTATTTAAATATTATCACCTGTTCTTTCCCTAGCAAATATGCCAGTGTTTGTTTAGCCCCATAGCATCTGAGGAGCAAGGGTATGGATAAGCCTTTCCCATTAAGTTATGAGACAGAAACAAACATCACTGCAACACTCACTGATGACCTTAGGTTAGAGAGATCTATCCTGGAGTAAGATGGACTTCAGAGCGTAGTCTCCTAAGAACACCATGTCCTTAATTTCCAACCATGTTCTGCCTTCAGCAATTCCTTGTCATGAACCCTTAGAGTGGGCACCAAACCAGGTAGCACTCTGAACCCTAAAGATGAGGGTCCTCTGGGTCCCTCCTCATTCAGAAACTTTGGATGATTGCCCTGCTAATATGAGGTAGTTCAGGACTGGCCAGTGCAAACAGGAGGACAGCCAATCTGCACGCTCCAGATTGGCCTGTGCAGGCAAGAGAACAGCAATCATCTAGGCTTGGGACTGGCCTGAGAAGGCTTGAGGACAGCCGTTCTCAAACTTTACTTGATTTCTGAGGCCACTGTAACTTATATTCTTTGTGATGTGCCTTCTTATATGTCCACAATTCTCAGGAGGGATGCTGCATAAGCGTTTCTTGTTACAAGTCACTTTTGCCAAGTACATTCACTGCCCCTTTAAGGGGCAGTCATCTATTTAATGTTTCTTGAACAATTTCCTTTATGATCAAATAGCAAGACATGTGGAGAAATAGCAGTGAGCCTCAGCCCAGACTTGACAATATGACCACATACAGCAGGTTTCATATCCTCCAGAGACTGGAACTCCCTTAAGTGTAGCCCAAAAAAATAGTGATACCCTACCGCAACTGATTTCACAGGCTCCATAGCATTGGACTCCCTTCACTGTCCCCCAACTGGATTTTACACCTTAAACTAACAGGGGAAGCAGTTGGCCAGCAGAGACTCGAGGGATTTTGTGACTCCAAGGCTCCATATACAGAATCGGCCCAAGTTCAGGTGCCCAAAACCCTATGAAGACGAGAGATTCAAAGAAAAAAAAACCTGATCTCATGTTACAGAAAAGTTACAGAAACCCAAAGCTCTTATAGAGCCTCCATCCAATAACAGGACCCTGGACCCTCTGAAGGATCTAAAAGAGAACAAAAAATGGGCAGTTACACTTCCTCTGAGGTTTCCTGAGTTCACGAGTAATCCACTAACCAGGGATACCAGACAATCTGTTTTACAGCCTTCCACTAGAAAATGAGTGGCCTCATCTGCTGTGCCCATGCATAGACAGGTGAATAGAAGCCAGCCTATGTCCACTGGGTGAAGAACCTATGGATTTTCACCAGTTGGATGCCTGAATGCCTGTAATATCTTCCAAACACAGTACTGGAGATGCCATTAAAAAGTTCAAAGAAGATCACACAGTGCCTGGGCCATCTTCTGCCTACTCTTCTGCTGGCCAACATGGACAGGAAATTTCCCCAAACATTCAAGGTTCCTTACACCCTTCCTGAACTAGCCAAGGATATCTGGGATCTCCTAATTCTCCCCAAAATGCTCAGGGTCTTTCCTTATCCAGCCAAGAGGTAATGGAACTATCCAATTTTTTCCAAGACTCTATGGGACATTGAACACTGTGAAGTGTAACTGCACAGGCATCTCAAAGACTACTCACTTGTGCTGACAGTAAAATCATAATGCCTGCTCTTCCAGAAGGCTTTCCAAAAGGTTATCCAGTACACTACATGACTCTCTTCTTTCCAATTCTCTTCCAAAGCATTTTGGAGAAGAACCCTCTGGTCAAGAGGACCTACAACAGGAGTGTAAGTCACAAAAAGGGGGCTCTAAAACTTTTTCCCCAACGGTAATGTCAGCAATTTGTCCCAAAAGTATCATGTCCCACATCCTTTCCCTAGCAGAGTTGAAAATGTTTGCCAGCTGCCAAAACAGGGCAGAGAGCAAAGTCTTCTCAGAAAGACATCCAAAGATGTTTCTCTTTCCCCCCAAAGTGTCCTATGCAATCTGTTCCTACTAAAGTTATTTTGAGACATGACCCTCCTGACCAAGGGAATTTCAGTCATTCTCCATGAAACCAAGAGGGCTTTCAAAGTCCTCTACCAATAAGAAATGTGCTCACATCATCTATTCCAGTCCAAAGGGAAATACATGCAATCACAATGTCCCAAGTGAGCCTCACACCTCTAATAAATGCCCAAGGAAAGAGAAAAATGTCCACACCTACACCAGGAGCTCAAGGATCTTTGCCATTCCTAGAATAGGATCTTGTGAGTTCCATACATACTCAAGACGTGGTAGAAATTCCTGAGTCTTCCAAAAGGTCTTTCGCTTCTGCACATAAAGGAAGTGAACTAGAACCATCAGCATCATCCACAGGCAGTCTGAGACTTCAATCTTTCAAAGGGTGACTTAGAGTGGACACCATACCAGTTAACACTCTGAACCCTAAAGAAGAGGGTCCTCAGCATCCCTCCAAATTCAGAAAATTTGTGCTGCCCCAAACATTACAGGAGAGTATTAGAACTTCCCTATCACCTCAGGAGGATCAGCCTTCTTCCCCAACTAAACAAGATACTATAGACTCTTACCCCCCTACACAAAAGCCTCTTGGTCCGTCTCCATGCCAGCATAAGTCTCTAGAAATTTTCAAATGCCAAAAATGCTCTGGGTTCTAATTCATATTCAAAAGGCCCCATGGAAGCTGTTTTGCCCTTCAAGCTGTCTATGACACCTGAAAATTCTATACAGAAGTTGTTATCCCCTTTTCCATCTGAAGAAAATTTTCTTGGAACTTCCACTAGTACACAAGGAGGTCAAGAAATTCGACTACCTGCCCATGGGGATTTTATACCTTTTACACCTATCCATGATGCTCTAAGGAGAAGCCACTTTCATTAGTAGACAGGGAGGTAGAGAAATTTCACTACCTGCCTATGAGGCTCTTAGACCTTTTACACTTGTCCATGATGCTCTAGAAGAAACCATATCTACAAAGGTATCTCTAGGGACTTCCCCTCATTTTAAAGCCAAGGTTAAGACTTTCAAACTTACAAAAGACATATTAAGACCTTCCCCATCTGTGCAGAAGGTCATAGGATCTGTGATATTTGAACAAGGTGCTTTACAATTATCTCCATCTACCCAAGAGTGTTTCTTTTCCATGCCTTCTCTGGTAGGCAGTAGTAGGCATTTTCCCTCTACCAAAATAGTACACAGTCATCCAGTTCATAGAAGAAGAAGAAAAAAAACAGGTTAAGATTTGATCTTTATAACAAAGGAGACTACAGAACATTTTCTAAAAAAAAAAAAAAAAAAAGGGGGGGGGACTTGAAACATCCCCTGCTGCCAAAGAAACATCAAAAGCTACAATTTCTCCTCAGGTGAGTCTCACACCTTCAGTCTACCAAAGGGCATGTTGGACAATCCATATTTCCCCAAAAAGGCTCAAGATTATCTAACCAAAGGCTCTTATGTGTTTACTATCTGGCCCAGGAAATTTCTTCATCTTTCTCAAATGATGCAGAACATTTTGACCATGCTTAAGGTAATTTGTCCTTTTGCAAATCAGAGTTCAGGACTACAAAATCTCCTTTGTGAAATCAAGGGCCTGAGGGAAAATCCACATCTAAAAAAATCATCTAGAACTTGTCTTTAGCCCAAACACACCAGAAAATTTTCATATCTTCTAAAGTATCTAAAAACGCTTCTGACTAAAACATTATTGTTGTAGGACATTTACCATCTGCTCTAGGATATGTGAGACCATCAACATTTAACCATGGGCATCTAGAATCTTTGTCACCTATGCAAAGGTGTTTTGGTTTTTCAGGATTTTTTCCCAGGAGATCTGGGTGCCCATGGAACTACGGAACTTTGTCATCTGGCCAAGGTGTTTAGAAAAATATTCCATCTTCAATAAGGTATTCAGGACATTCACTCCACCTTCCAGGAGATCTGGATCTTTTCTCATCAGCACAATGAGTTTCAGGACATGGAATCTCAACTCATGGACCTCTAGAATCTTCTTCAGGCTCACCTGAGTTTGCAGGAATTTTGATGTCCTTGCAAAGGCCTTTGGATTTTTCCACAACTACCCAGAGTACAGCTGCTACTTCACCAAGTACTCAAGAGAATTTATCACCATTGTTATCTCTCCAAAGTAAACTCAGAACCTGCCAACCTGCCCAAGAGATGGTAGGAACTTTGCCACTTAGACCAGGATCCCTGCCAATTTCCGCTTCAGCCATTGTAGCTCCTGGACCCAAACAGGTGGCTTCAGAACCTGTGAGCCTTTCACCATTATATCATGATATGCCATCAAATTTTCCCCACATTCATGGAGTTCTAGATTTATCTCAGTATGACTCAGATTCCCCCCTAAATGTAATGTCACTTACCCAATAGCAACAGGGAACACCCTCATCCTCAGAATGAAGTGTAGCACTTTTGTCTTCTGTTCAAGGGAGTGTGGGAATATCCTTAACTGCACAACAGACTCCAGAACTCTCCACATCTAAACAGGGAACTCTCATTCTCTTTCTTGACCAGGTGATATGGCAACTTCCTCATCTTCTAAGGTTTATAAAGGACATTTGCCATCTGTGGATGTGGATATGTGGACATATTTTTATGTTCAGAAATCTCCAGGACATTTGAAAAATGTTTCTGTTTTTCCAAAAAACATGCTCTCTGGCTAGGATCCTGTAGCAATTTCCTTACCTGCTATTGCTACTGAGGCTTTGGTATCATCATCATCATCATCATGCCAAGGGCATCAAGGTTCTTTGCTATCTACCTAGGATGGTGGAAAAGACTCACTTACTGCACCAAATGCTCAGAAAATTTATCCATTTTCTTCCCAGGCCTTACAAACTTTGGTAAATATCCAAGGACCACTGCCCACTTACACACCTTCTAAACAGACTCTGCATTCTTCACCATCTACACTAGGTATTTCCATTTGCAAAGAACTCTTCAAATGTCATCACTGGCACAAGGGACCCTAGAGTCTTTTATATCATCCCAAAAGGAAGGGACAAAATACAAATAAGAAAAAGACATTCTGAGACAGTCTATATACCACAGGGGACTGTAGAACCCTCAAGACGTAAAACAGGGCCTTTAGGATCTACTCAAGGTGCTCATAGGATGGCTCAAATATTTCCATCTAATAAAGGGGCTGAGAAACATTCTTTATCTCTTAGAAGGACTATGGGACTACCCAAATCTGAAACTAGGACTCTAAAATTTTACCGTCTGAACCAGGACCTGTGAAAAATTTCAGTTCTTTCCAGAAGGCTTATACATTTTCTCTATCTATGCAAGATAACCGATGACATCCACCATCTGATACAGAGGCTATGATAGCTTCTCCATCTACCCAGGGAACTAAGGAAACATTGTTATCTTCCAAAGGGAATGTGAAACCTTCATCATCTGCACCACCATTATCTCCTCACACTACAACAGGAACTCTAACAATTGTCAGATGTAAACAAAGACCTCTAGAATAATCTGTACTGTGCAGGGGACTTAGGGTTCTTTTAGTTATACCACAGGGAAATTAGAGCATTCAGCATCTGTCCAGAAGAAGCTAGGGCACTCATCATACATAGTAGAATATCTGTATACCTTGCCATGTTTCCAAGGGACTACAGATCCTTTGCCTCCTACAGGGGTTATGCTAACTCCCAAATTTGAAAATAGAAAGTCAGAAAAATTTCCATCTGAAAAAAGATCTTTTTCATCCAACAGGAGATAAACACACAGACACACACACACACACACATACACACACACACACACACACACACACACACACACACACACACACACACACACACACACACACACACACACACACAAACCCCCAAAACCAAAAAATCTCAACAACATTGTCATATTCCCAAGTGAAAGTGAAACCCTCAACTTCTCTACTATGTTCTCAGAAACTTCCACAAACTATATCAGGCAATTGAATAACTGTGAGATGTAAGAAAACAACTGTAGAACACTCTATACCTGTCCAAGAAACTATGGGTGCTTTGACATCTTTCCCAGGGTTTTTTAGAACATTCGGCATCTTTCCAAAAGAAGCTAGGGAACTCAACACACATGGTAGAATCTCAGGAAAACTCACCATCTGTTCAAGGGACTACAGGCCCTTTGCCACATCCTTCAAGTCATACAGGACATTCACAACATGACCATTGATCTCAAGAGTCTTATTTTGTAGTCCCAAGGATCTAGCACATTTGCTATCTACCAAACTTAGCATATATGTTGAGGCTTCTATAGGCCTTTCACCATATACTCAACAGTCTTTTAATCAGTCATCATCTTCCCAAAAGATTCTGGGAATAACAGATTCTGCCCAGTGTACACATAAACATTTGTCTTCATTCTCAGGTTCTTGGGGAATGTCTTCATGTATGCTAAGGGCATTTGAAACATTGCGACATGTCCCAAAACCACATGGCCATTTCTCACCAACACAAGCAAGTAGAGCCCCTCCATATCTTTGCGAACACTTGTCACAACTTCCCTATATCCATAAGCAACTCTTGAGATGAATGTATCTGCACAAATTTCTTCATTACACTCATCATCTACTCAGGTGCCTGGACAATCTTACCTGAATTCAGAATCCATGTAGGGACATCCCATAGATGCCCAGGGAGTTGAAGAAATTTTCCCATCTAGCCCGGAGATTCTAGGTTACAAAGAAAGTGACAAGCAGGAACAAGGAAATTTCCAGTCTGTTCAAGTACTTCTGGGAATTTTTGACCTGCAGAAGGAAGGTTAGGATCTTTGTCATCTGCACAAAGGGTTCTGGGAACTTCTCTATCTGCCTAAGGGTCTCTGTACACACCCAAACAAGAACCTATAGGTGTTCTCTCTTCTCTACCAAAGTCGTTCAAACATCCATCTAATTACTAGAGGGCTCTCACATTTTCTCCATCTGCTCAACTTACAATGCTCATCATGTTAGCCACAGACTAATGAATATGTTCTCTCTAGCCAGGAAAATCAGGAGAAGTTTTGTATTTCCCAAGTTATCCAGAACACTACCTATCTGCACCAGGTGGTCAGGGATATCCACTATCTACCACTGTAAATGTAGAACATTTGCTAACTTCTTAAAGGTAAAAGAAAAACTGCACAGTTGCAATTGGAAATTTGCATGTGCAAAGTTCTGTGTCATCCATCCAAAGGTATCCAGAACCTTCGACTGATTCAACAGGTATATTGGGATTGGGACAATGTAAACACAAAGATACTACCATGGGCCCTTTGCCATGGAGGATGTGAAAGAGGATGTCAGATCTTCTAAATCTGTTTTGCTTGCTCTAGGAAGTTTGCCATCATCACCTCAAGAATCTGGTAGACATTCATCTTTTACTCAAAGAGGTGTAGAAATATTCCCATCTGGTCCAGGGAATCAAATATATTCGCAATCAATCCAGGGGGCCTGACACATTCCATCATAGCCCAGGCAATGACACATCACTCAGGACCTGCTGAAGGGGCTCTACTGCATTCAGCTTCTTCTCCAGCAGAATCAGAAATAAATGAATATTCTCCGTCTTTCTGAGGGACTTCAGACAGCTCCAGATGTGCTGGACTGCGTCTGAATCTTACTATATCACTACATGTGCCACCATCATCTTTGAGATCTGAGCAAGGAACTGTGGGATTCTTGTCTATCGCAAGAAAGAAGTCTGAAAGTGACTAAAACTAAAGACATGATTCTAGGGTCTTCCATGTAATCTCAGGGCACTGAAGGGGCATTGTTCATCTGCACAAGCCACAGTAGGAAAGTCCATATCTGTAAAGCAGACTGTGGGAACATTGCCTCCCACCCCAGGACGATTGGGGTCTATGAAAAATACTCAAGTGCTACCAGAATCTATGTCAATTGATCAAAGGCCCCTGGAAATTTCTTCATCTTCACAAGGGACTGTAGGTTATTCATCTTCCCAAGAGGCTTTTGGACATTTCTGTTCTGCCTAAGGTCTCCTAAACTGCCCATATCTAAACAGTGGACTGCAAAAAATGTTTCATAAGCTCAAGATAGTTTGAATGCTCCAACTTCTTTGCAGACAGTTATGAATTTTCGCCAACTGTCCAAAATTTTGCACAAAAATCACCATCTTTCCCAAGGGAAACTATACATTTCCTACCTTTCCAGAAATCTCAAGAATACTTTTGTCCTTAACCATCAGATGTAGGACATTGCCCACCTCTACTGGGTTCTCAGGAGCATCTTGTACCTCCTACAGTGGTTCTAGAAGCTTTTCCATCTTTTCAAAAGCCCCCAAAAAATTCCAGGGCCAAAGAGGGAACTTTATGCATATAAAGTTATTTTTTTCTTCAACCAAAGAAATCTAGAAAATTCAACAGGTTTCACAGGGTTATTGTCACAATATAAAGAATCACAGAGTATTTTAGGACATTTTTAAAGAGTGAGAGAAGATGTAACATCTTCTCAGTCTACTTCATCAACTCTAAGAACTCCTTAGAACGCCACCATCACCTCCAAAACTTGATAGACAATAACATTGTACCAAGGAGATGCAGAGACTTTCCCATTTGGCCAAGGGAATCCAGTACCTTGTAATCTGCCCAGGGACCTCTGAAACTTTCTATCTCAGCATAGTCAATGATGAATACATCACAATGTTCTGAATGTTCTCATAATCCTCTGGGTCTTTTTTCCACATAACAAGTGACTCCAGCATCTTCTGATTATTCTCATGAAAGTTTGAGTCCCTTTCTCTCTGCAAAGGGGACCTTATATCTGTCCACATGTCCACAAAGGTATATACAACAATCTACAACTTCCCAAAAGCTTTCAAATCCTTCTTTACATAAAAAAGGTATAGGAAGTCAGTCCACATCTACACACTACACAGTAGCAGACTCACCATATTCCTCAGTGTGTCAGTGATATACCCACCCTACTCAAAATATGTCAAGGATTTTGAGATCTGACCAAGAATCTCTGAGTATTTTGGCACCTGCACAAGGCTCTGTAGAACCTTTGCCATCTTCTAGGGGACTCTAGGATATTCCTCATTTGCATCAAATGCACAAAAAAAATTCAACAGCTATCTCAGGATATGTGATATCCAATGACTCACTTCTGGCACTTGCAATTTTTGCCCAACTTATTTCATTACTTGATTCCCTAATCCTTTTGATTCCTTTCCTTACACAGAAGAACCTTTAGATCTCTCTAAACCTACAGAGGGGCCTTTGACTTCATATCAGGGACCAAATGAGTATTTTAATACTCCATAAAGGGTACAAAAAACAGATCCAACTGCTTCAGATATGTCAGGTTCTTCCAAAGGATCCATGGTAATTTCTTTATCTGGACAGGGAACACTAGGATCTCTATCATCTACCCTAGAGCCTTTGACAATGTCCCTATCTGTTCACGTGAATCCAGGACCTTTGTTATCTGTTCAAAAAGCTGGAGGCCCTTGCCTGTCCTTTAGAGGAGAATATGAAAGGTTGCACCTGTACAAAACGCAAGCCAGGAATATCAAATGTTACACCAGGAGCTTTGGAAATTTCAGCATCTACCATAGTGCATCTAGGATCACATTTATCTGTCCAATTATATTTGAGAGTGTCACAACCTGTTGTATTGACTCAGAGACCTTCCCTGTCTTGTCATGGTGTAGTAGGAACATCAACATCTGCCCAACGGCCTTCAGAAACTTCCTTGTTATCCCAAGAATCTCCAGGACCTTGTTAGAAAAATGCGGCTTTAGGATATTCACCATCTGATCCTAAGATCTTGGACTTTCTAATTCAGCGAAGGAAAAACTAGAAACAATGCCTAATATGAAAAACCCTGCAGAAATACCATCTGTCACCCAAGAGATCATAGAATCTTTGTCAGCCACATAAAATTCTCCCAGATTACCAGTTCCTTCAACACTTAGTCCAGAGTTGGAAGAATCTCTGCCATGTAACCAATCTGTTTGTAAGAGTTCAAAATCTGTGGCAGGGTCTCTAGAATCTTTGCTATCTGTGCCAGGGTCTCTGTGTCTTATGAAACACAATGTAGATGTGCTGAGCCCTTTAGTATCTGATCAAGGGATCCTTGGAACACCTACATTAGCCCAGGAATATGTAGAAGTTTCTCAACTAGCTCAGGGGACTCTAGAACCTATGCCATTTAGAAAAGACACTGTGGGTACTTCCTTTTCAACAGAATTTCCCAGACTGTCACTTTATACAGACAGGGACTTAATTCCAACCCCTTCTCATGATGATGGCCAGATAGTTACTCTTATCAGAGGAAGAGCCCGAGTACCTAATTCTAACCAAAGGACATTGAAACATGTCTCATTTTCAGAAGGAGATATCAGATACTGCCTCTCAGAACTTGATGTTTTAAAATGCATCTCTTCTGCCAAAGGTAGCCTCACATCATCCAAGTATGCTGAAAAGGAATCCAGTCCTTCCTCTACTCCTCCAAGAAGCATCTCCACCTTTTAATCTTCACAATTGAGTTTCACATCTAGCATTCCTTATAAGAAAGATCTCAGTTATTCTCCTCATCCAAGGGGTTGTCCCAAACCTTCTATACTGCAAAAAATAAGACTAATGTTTTCCTCTGTAGATCAAGCAGGCCTGAAATCTGTCCTCTAAAAAGATGCTAGCTGGAAACACTGCCATTATTCCAAAATGCTGGTAAGATCTTGCACATCTAAGAAAAAAAGGTGCAAATCTTAAAACTGTGACTACCATAACCCTCACTACTTCTGATACTGCTAAAGGAGCCTTTGGATACTCACCATCTCATGAGGAGGGCCTCAGAAGTCCTCCACCATACCAAGGTGAATACAGACCATCCAAATCTATTTTATCTTATCAGAAAAGGACCGTTCTGACCAATGGGACACTCAAGCTTCCCATTCAGAACATGACAGTGGCAAACCATGATCCATGCCTAGAGAAGAGTGCATGTAAACCACTATATTTATCATGAAAAGAGCCTCAGATATTTCATGTCTCCTCATGAGATTCTCAGAAATGCTACTTCTAATAGGAGGAGAGAGTAGTGCCTCTAATACCCAAAAAGCCCTGTAAATTTCTCCTCCAGAACAAGAAGGCATTGAGTTACCTCCAGATGGAGAAAGTCCCTATAGAGGTATCAAATTATTGTCATCACCCCAAGAGGATATCAACCACCATTTTTTTACTAAGTAGTGCTCAAAACATGTTTCTACTGCCAAAGAGAGAGAGAGAAACACATAACTTCCATTAGTACAAAAATAGCCACAGAATTGGCTACTTTCCTAGTGGGATTCATACATCCATGAATTCCAAATGGAGGTGCCACTTCATTCCCTGTTATGCAAAGTAATTACATGTAATATCTCAAACAGAGGACATGATACTTGCTTTCTCTTGCCCAGGGAGAAAACAATCATTACAATGTGAATTTGGGTGTCCCTTTGTGACCCTTCTGTCCTAGGAGGCCACAAATATATACATCATATGAAAATCAATTTCAAAAGGATCACGGAACAAAAGGGGAGCTGTAGTTCTTTCCTCTCCCCTAAAAGGGAATGTCAGACCATATCAGTCTGAGCATTGTGAACTCAGACTTTCCAGTTCTCACCAAAGGGACATTGGCTATGTGTCCTCTTTCAGTCAGGCTCAGAATGCTTTAGCCTGAAAGAGGCAGGCTCTCAAATGCCCAATCTAAAAAAAATGTGCTTCACAGATGCTTTCTATGAAAAAAGAGATATCATAAATGCTCTAGGAAGCTTATGACTTAATCCTCACTCCCGAATTACTCCTTTGACCCAAGGACACACCAGAACTTTACAGCTTGCCAAATGGAACCTGTAAGGCAGTCCTTCTCAAGAGGGTGGCCAGTGCCCTTCTCTCTTTTACCCTGGCATTTTTCGTTCTTTTTTTGACCCACAGGCTGCCCTGTTTTTCCCTTTCTTTGCCCCTTATGAGCAACATGAGTTTAGAACTTTTACTTCTCATCAACCATCTCTACATCTTACAATTTCTACTCCTAGCTGCTTCAGATGCACATTGAAGCATCACATATGCCCCTGGGACTAAAAGTACAAACAACACCCCCCTTCTGATTAAGAGTATCTAACAATTTGTAGCCATAAGAGTGTGCTATATAATTTCCAGTTCATGTAGAATAGTATGTGCTTCTTCTGATCATTGAGGACCTAGACTAACTAGATCTGATGTAATCCATGACAAATCGATTCCCTTGATATACGGTGCATTGAGTGCTCCTTTTTCTGATCCTCTGACCTCATTACCTCAGTCCAAGGATCTGAACCCATTTGCTTCAATGGCCGGAGTTTAAGAGTAGCCAGGAATTTCATAAACCCAGGGCATATACTTATATGTTGTCCAGTAGAAACGAGTAAGCCTTGCCATGGTCAGAAGTAGGCAGCTGATTTACCAGGAGAAATAGGTGGGAAGTTCTTCCTAGCATACTGGCGATTGATTATGCTGTTGCATGGCCTGCATGATATTCATATTCTGGGTTCCCAGGAAGCCTCGATAATGAAATATTCAGGCTTTCTTATCTCCCAAAATTGACCTTTTATCTTGAAAAGATACAAGAGAGTTTGATATTTCTGCTTTCCCAAATGTGGTATGAGACTTCCTACCTCTAATGGATGCTATTTTTAATAGGTTATTTGTGGATAAATCAACATTTTCCTCCTTTCAAAGGTTCCTCCAAATTTTGTTTCTTTTAGAGAACCCTAAGATGTATTCCCCTATGCTTGAAGTGGGGTGTAATGCACTTTCCATGACTAAAGGATATGTGAGGTGCAATTGCTCTAAACCAGTAATCCAAATACAAATATTTTTCTCTAGTAATTTTTAGACTTACAGCTTAAGAACCACAGATCTTCCAAAATACTGTATACCAAAGCGTCTTCTGATCTGCCCATGCTGAAATAGGTATTCTCAGATTTGACCCAATTCCCTAAGTGACCTTAAACTAAGCTGTCTAGAACCAATGTGCTGGAGCTGCAAAAATGGCTCAGCAGTTAAGAGCACAGAATTCTTTTCCATAGGTCCTGAGTTCAAAACCCAGAAAACACATGGTGGCTCACAACAATCTAAAATGGGACCTGATGCCACCTTATGGTGTGTTTGAAGGCAGTGACAGTATACATGAAATAGAATATATGTACCTCACAACTTCCTTCAATAAGCTAACAGTGGTTCAGACATACCCATTCTACATCAAATATGTTAGAAACTCACCAGTGTTGCAGGCTGCATTGACTCATGAGAACCAAAATTTTCAGACATTCTTTAATTTCCCTCAGAATTATCACTTCAGAACAAAGGTGTCATATAGGTCCTCAATGAATGAAGATATCCGGAGACATATGACATGAGAAGCAAGACTTCAGACTTCAACAACATCTTAATATGGCCACAAATATGGCTCTTTTACTATCACCATGCAATAGCATTGATGAATTCACAATGGGGCTTCAGATGTACCCCACCAGAACCAGGATAATTTATATTTCCAGCATAAATAGCAACTCCATCAAGTCACGCACCCTGGGTTTTCTCTAAACATAGTAGTCCCTGACATCAAGTATATGACAAAGGGGTCTGCTGACCTTGAATAAAAACACTTTGTTCTTTCTCTGTCTGCACTGGAGGGGTCTGAGGCATGTCCCTCTGATGAAGAAAGTATAGAACTGACATTTGAGAGTAAGGAGTGTGTCTCATACATTCAAGTACAGCTCTGGTGTGCTTAAAACTAAACTGTTAATACCAAGAATTCACAGGAGTTTCACTCTTTGTTCATGGCTTACTCAGGTCTACCATTCAACTAATATAGACCAGAGATTCTCTCAGAAATTATTGTTTAGGGGATACACCTTTCACCACCAAAAAACTCAGAGAAGTCTGGATTCAAGTCCCATGGCCAATGAATAAAAACTTCAGCCTAGATCCAAGGTCAACTCTCTTTAAGTTGCTCATCATAAAGGTAATTGTCCTCAACACCCATACTTGTGTGGCCTATTGTAAGTATAAATAGGGAACAGATCCAGGGACTTGGAGCATTCTTGTCAGAACAAACCTCAGAGTGCTGTTAAGTGTGCAGTAGAGTCCTCAGGGATAAGAATTTTTTAGAGTTCTCTGAAGATGTGCATTTAAGGAGTGCCTGGTCCAACCTCCTCTACAGAAGGTAAACAATTATACTCCCCTACTGTCCAACAGGATCAAGGGACTTACTTGGTTCCACAGTTATGGTGTTTCCCTTCCTGTGATGATTGAGGTCTTAAAAATCACCCCTTTGAGTCAATGGGCTCTCATAAAAAATCATTTCTGTTCGGGAACCCAGGGGATATTTTACCTCTGACAAGGAGCATTTTTCTCCCTCTGGTCACATTTCAGATAAATCAAGTCGAGGAGGCCAATCCTGGAACCTTATGCCACTTCCTTGACTTCAGTCACATGACATGGTGTGAAATCATCATTCTAACACAGTTCTGGTGGTTGAACATAATTCTTAGGAGGCAATCATGCTGAAGACAGTAGCTCAAGCTTTTCAAGAATCATGGTATCAATATTTGATGTCTTGCTAATTCTGCTAAAGATATGGATACTCCAGAATGTGAAGAACCATTAGGTGTGGCAAAGGAGGACCTTATGAGTTAAGGTAAGCAATTTTTTGTACAAACTATTATGGAGATTTTCATACTCTGATCATCTCTCTTCTTACAAGGACAACACCACCTTCTTTCTCCCCAAGTAATACTTACTCCATATGTCTTAGATTAAGGAGTCATCAGATCTTACCCTGAAGCAAAGTGAGTCTCTGATTATACCAGTTTGTCCAAAGGAGTTTTGGACATACTTTTAGGTCGAGGAATCCCACACAACTTACTGATATTATGGACTGAACCTTAAATATATATACTAATGTTTCCCAGATTTTCCCTTCAGTTCAAGGTAAAGTCTAGGTTCAAAAACTTTTCAATGAAGAATCTTTGACGTAAATACTCTGACAAGGAACAAATTTACATTTTATCTTTGAATTGGGGAAATATAGACACACCCTTCAGTTTAAAAAGGTCTTAATACAAATTTTGTTGCTTAGGGAGCCTACTGAAAAGCTACTAACATGAAAACTAAAGTTGATGTTTATTTTCGCTTGTGGAAAATTTAAATCAACATCTCTTGACCATGCATATCTCAGAAAATTTACTTGTCTTAATAGAATCCTCAGGACTATTCGTCTAGGAGTTCCTAAAATTTCCCATGTTTCCTGGGTGGCCAGGCATGCTCAAATAAAGAAGGGATGTCAAGCAACTCTGAAATGATGTCCTGAGACATGACAGTAAATATATAAGCCCTAACCTAACATTCATACATAATAGGATGTTGCATGGCACTTACCCCCTCTCCAAGGTTTTTCTAATGCATACCATTGTACCAAGAAGGTCTCATTATTTTCTCTTACTCCTAAGTGCCCAGTACTTCCTCTCTTCCCATGTTACCTCAGTTCTTTGTTTTGTTTTGTTTTTCACTGAAGAGAATGTCAGACATTCCTCCTATGACTAAGCCTCCTGCAGACCTTCTCTATTTGCCCAAGATTGTCTAAAGTACTCATTTAGTAGAAATACCCTCAAACTTTCAGTTTCGTTGAAAGTGGGACTCAGTCATTTCTCTTGTGACAAAAGATGTCCCAAACCACTGCCTGCCAAATACAAAAGTGGATGCTCACAGTCATCCATTGGACAGAGCATAAGGTCCTCAATGAAGGAGCCAGAGAAATACCCAGGGACATGAAGGGGACTGAAGCCCCATAGAAGGAACATCAATATGAACTAACTAGTACCCCCCCCCAGAGCTCCTTGGAACTATGCCACCAATCAAAGAAAACACATGGTGGAACTTGTGGCTCTAACCACAAGTGTAGCATAGGATGGCCTAGGAGGTCATCAATGGGAAGAGAGGTACTTGGTCCTGTGAAGGCTCTATTCCCCATTATAGGCAAATGCCAGGGCCAGGAATCAGGAGTAGGTAGGTTGGGGAGCGGGGGGAGGGAGAAGGCATAGGAGATTTTCAGAAGGCAATCTAGGAAAGTAGATAATATTTGAAATGTAATTAAAGAAAATATCTAATAAAAAAAAGATGCCCCAGACTAAGTAAGCTTTATGCCATTCCCACTGAAAAAGGTAGAATGATGTCCACTCACATGCAGTTCATTGTAGTACAAAAGGGGGCTATAATTACCTCCTTCAACCTCAAGGAACATAGACATCTAATTGCTTGCCAAGGGTGTATGTGCCATGGAGCAATGACGACAGAGACCTCAGGTTTGGATCCTATGGCCAAGAGGGTCTCATTTATTATACCTGTAGTCATAGGAGTTTCAGATATAGCCTCTTGGGATGCCCAAGAGTATTCTTTCCAAGGGCACCTTAAACTTGACTTAAACTCATATTACCTCAGTGCCACTCTCTATTAGAAAGATTGCAAGGCAAACACAATTGCAACTTCACAGTGGGCTCTCACATGTTTCTGAGTGTAGGGCAGAGGGCAGAACATAGAAAGAAAACTAATATGCATGTGATCTTCCTAGAGTTAGGTGTCAGAAATGCTGTGTTCCTGTCTCTCAGTTATAGATAGGTACAGACAAATACAACCTCAGGT